>NC_047109.1:21259938-21941744 GCF_902500255.1 Thalassophryne amazonica
TCTCATCCTAATTAGGATTTTGGACATCCTTTTACTATATGCAGTGTGTACTTGGCTAATGCAAGCACTACTTTGTGCGAGATCCTAGTATTTCACAGGCTGCCCAATAAGTTGCTGTGTATCATTGCTGACCCTTTATGCAGACACCATGAGTGATATGCTGAGAGGACGGACAGTCTTTGACCTCTTTTTTTTTTTTTTTTTGTGGCTGGATCTTTGTCTCTACTCTGTTCATTGAACACATGGACTGGGTGTTGCTTAAGGTTGTTGAGTCCAGTTGAACTCCTTTAACATAGAGTAAAGGTTTACTGAATTTGATTTCGTGGAAGATGGCGAGATCTTTGTGGAATCAGCGGATCTCCTTGTTGCAGTCCTTACTGAAAAATCTGATTTTGAGTACGGGGATTTAGAATTGTTCTGGATTAAGACTATGATCCAGGATTTCAGTGACTTCCTGGATTTGGCCATCAACAGCGTGTTTGTATGCAGTGGAAGTATCAAAGTTGCTGAGAGCTTCTCTTATCTTGGCAGTGATATCCATGCCTGTGAGAGCCTGTGAGGTGAAGATAAGAGGTCAGTGGACAGACGTGTGTGGTGATGGTGATATCTTTAGAGGAAGATGAAGGTCTGAGTCTTCACTGTCCTTGTGGTTTCATTCTTACTGGATAGTTGTGGGACTTGGACACAATTGATGACATAGGTTCAGTCCCAATAATCTTCCTTTGCCCTAACACTTCACCATTTCTATTCATTTTGCATTCACATGAATGTGCAGAATGAAGGGTATTGTGATTGTGCTTTGTCTTGGTAAAGAGTCTCTCTGTAGAGACATTTTGCTAGAATGACTGTCAGACAAGCAGTTTTTTTAAAGATGTGAAGATGAGGGGTACTTCTTATATGGTGAGTGAGTGCCACCTACAACATTATGGCCATGTGGTATGAAGACCAGAGCAACTGGAAAAGGCCCATGTGTCACCTTGCTGTGGCAGACAGGTGGTTATTTTTTGGGAAGTGGGATGGGGGACTGGTCTGTTTGACTGGTTCCCAGTTTTCTATTAATATTGTATTTAATGCTGTCACTTTTCTGTGGTAATCCTGTCCTTGAAACACTGTCACTTCGATTTTGTGAGGTGCGCAGATCGACCACATGCAGA
This sequence comes from Thalassophryne amazonica, assembly GCF_902500255.1. Lineage (NCBI taxonomy): Eukaryota > Metazoa > Chordata > Actinopteri > Batrachoidiformes > Batrachoididae > Thalassophryne > Thalassophryne amazonica. The sequence continues at coordinate 21,261,093 of NC_047109.1, forward strand.
TGGTATCAGTTATCCTGTGTATGTAGATATTTAGAAAAGGTATTGATAGCTCACTGTGGTTCGAGAACAGTGATGATTGCTGAAATATCTGCTTGGCTCTTCTTTCTGTTGTCAGCGCTCTTCCCTTTTTCACAAAACATATCAAGTACAACCCCAATTCCAATGAAGTTGTGATGTTGTGTAAAATGTAAATAAAAACAGAATACAGTGATTTGAAAATCCTCTTGAACCTATATTCATTTGAATACACCACAAAAACAAGATATTTAATGTTCAAACTGATAAACTTTATTGTTTTTGTGCAAATATTTGCTCATTTTGAAATGGATCCCTGCAACACATTTAAAAAAAAGCTGGGACAGTATGTTTACCACTGTGTTACATCACCTTTCCTTCTAACAACACCCAATAAGCGTTTGGGAACTGAGGACACTCACTAATTGTTGAAGCGTTGTAGGTGGAATTCTTTCCCATTCTTCCTTGATGTACGACTTCAGTTGTTCAACAGTCCGGGGTCTCCATTGTTGTATTTTGTGCTTCATAATGCGCCACACATTTTCAAAGGGTGAGCGGTCTGGACTGCAGGCAAGCCGGTCTAGTACCCGCACTCTTTTACTATGAAGCCATGCTGTTGTAACATGTGCAAAATGTGGTTTGGCATTGTTTTGCTGAAATAAGCAGGAACGTCCCTGAAAAAGTCGTCGCTTGAATAGCAGCATGTGTTGCTCCAAAACCTGGATGTACCTTTCACCATTGATGCTGCCATCACAGATGTGTAAGTTGCCCATGCCATGGGCACTAACACATACCCATACCATCACAGATGCTGGCTTTTGAACTTTGCACTAGTAACAGTCTGGATGATTTTTTTCCTCTTTTGTCCGGAGAACACGATGTTCATGATTTTCAAAAACAATTTGATATGTGGACTCATCAGACCATAGCACACTTTTCCACTTTGCGTCTGTCCATTTCAAATGAGCTCGAGCCCAGAGAAGGCGGCAGCGTTTCTGGATGTTGTTGATGTATGGCTTTCACTTTGCATGGTAGAGTTTTAACTTGCACTTGTAGATGTAGCGACGAACTGTGTTAACTAACAGTGGTTTTCTGAAGTGTTCCTGAGCCCACACGGTAAGATCGTTTACACAGTGATGTTGGTTTTTAATGCAGTGCCACCTGAGGGATCAAAGGTCACGGACGTTCAGTGTTGGTTTTTGGCCTTGCTGGTTATGTGTAGAAAGTTCTCCAGAGTCTCTGAATCTTCTGATTATATTATGGACTGTAGATGATGGAATCCCTAAATTCCTTGCAACTGAATGCTGAGAAACATTGTTCTTAAACTGTTGGACTATTTTTTCACACAGTTGTTGACAAAGTGGTGATCCTCGCCCCATCTTTGCTTGTGAATGGCTGAGCCTTTTGGGAATGCTCCTTTTGATACCCAATCATGACACTGACCTGTTTCCAATTAACCTGTTCACCTGTGGAATGTTCCAAACAGGTGTTCTTTAGCATTCATCAACTTTCCCAGTCTTTTTTCCCCAGCTTTTTTGAAACGTGTTGCAGGCATCCATTTCAAAATGAGCAAATAGTTGCACAAAAACAATAAAGTTGATCAGTTTGAACATCAAATATCTTGTCTTTGTGGTGTATTCAATTGAATATAGGTTGAAGAGGATTTGCAAATCATTGTATTCTGTTTTTATTTACATTTCACACAACATCCCAACTTCATTGGAATTGGAGTTGTAAATACTTTTAATTGTGTGGACACCTTTTATTCTCTGATGCAAGACCTTGAATTCAAATGCAACTTTTTTTGACTGACTACAGCCATACGTCTCATTTTATAACATTTTACTGGAAAAATTATGTAACAGTTAAATGGATTAAAGTTATGACATATTTTCCTTTCCTGTTTTCTCCAGACAAAAGAAATGTATGGGAAAACTCTTGGAATATAATGCTGATGTCAATATTTGCAACAACGAGGGACTGACTGCTGTGAGTAGCTTTTGATGATTTGTCTGTGGTTAATATTGTAAGAATGGAAAACTGTAAATTATACTTAACCCTTACCAGTACACATGGTGAAACTTATTAATCTGTACATATGGGGTCCACGCATACCCCAGTAGAAATACTTTTTTTGGATGGTTTTATTTATGCTATTTTTGTAGGTTTCTGTAATCTGTTTTGAAAAGACTTTTGAGTATCAGGCTGATCAACATGACTTTTCAGTACAAATATTCAACCTAATCCTACTTCCTACAGTTGCTCTGATGCAAACATCCTCAATAAAATCTGATCTTGCAGTGCAGTAGTTATGATAAATTGACTCTAAGCTATAAATTTTGCTACAGACTCTGACCAGGGCACAGGGGGACTCCATATAAAATTAAGACAGAGCTCACAGTATTTAATTAAACTAGATGAAAACAAATAGCTATATCAGTGACAGTTGCATCAAATTTCTGATGAATAAGTATAACAGGTGTCCTGCGCTCCAAGTAAACCGCGGGGCTATATATTTTTCACGGGCGCTCCAGGTTTGATTGGACCCGTGTGAGATAAATTTTTACTGGTGTAGCCCTTGGTCAAAATAATGTTTATTTCTCTCATTCACACCTTTATTTTAACTGAAGGAGCTCACTGTGTTCCTGTTGCAGTTCACTCAACTACAGCACATGCATGCTCTCACTCTTTTTCTGGCATTCTTCAGACATCGTCACTATTCATGTAGACAGCAGAGAGAGAAGAAAAGGCAGCAGATCAGGATAACTCATTCAAAACATTACACCAGCAGTCATTTCGTCATAATCCATATTACTTTCAAATGGGATTAGGGCAGGATTAGAATGAATCAGTCTGTGGGTGTGTTTGTGTTTCCACTCAAAGTGTTTTTTACAGTCACAATACCAAAAATTTAGTAGTTCATTCCAGCACCAGTGAAATTTCACAATTCCCAATACCAAATTCGATACCATGGTTAAAAAATAGTAATAAAAACTATGGACAAGGAGCTAAAACAGCAGTGTTGTTTTGATAAGGCCTATAGAAAAAACATTTCCTGCAACATAAAAAATTAAAATAGGGTGAGAGTTTTTTTTTTTTTTTTTATCAATTGTGTTGGGGCAGCACGTTGGCTTAGTGGTTAGTACTGTTGCCACACAGCAAGAAGGTCATCGGCTCGGTTCCCACCTGTGGCCTTTCTGAGTGGAGTTTGCGTTCTCCCACGTCCATGGTGGTTAGGTGGATTGGAAAGTTGTGTCCTGTCCGGGGTGTACCCTGCCTCATGCCCTTTGGCTTCTGGGATAGGCTGCAGCCACACACCCCCTACGACCCTTAACTGAAATAAGCGGTTGAAGAATAGTGAATGAGTGAGTCGTGGTGAGAGTGCCATGTGCACTAAATGACTTTTTTTTTTTATTTCTGTTTAAGTGCTTTGGAATACATCCATTGGGTATTAATATTGTTTATATCAACAGTTAATAAATGTACTGCAGTCAAATTCAAGTTACTTGGCTTCTGTCACTTATCTCCTTCCAACATGGTCATTCAATTTTTGAGAACTGCCTACTAAGTTAACTAATGTAATGAGATGGGTAACATAGGCTAGTCTTAGTTGTGCAGCTAATGGTAGACAGTGGTGGCTGTCTGAAACAAAATAACAGAAAAGTTCATTATGAGGTTAAGAAGGATTTACATATGTTGTTAAAATGAAGTGACACTTACCCTGAATTCTTTGATCAGATCTGGATGCCTGTCTGTCTTTTAAGTGCTTTGATACATTTGTGGTGTTGCCTCCTTTCATCCGAATTGTATGATTGCACCAGTTCCACATTGACTTTTCTGAATCAATTATTTGTCCTTGGCCATCCACCTTGAATGCAAAGTAATTCCAGTTATTAATATTTATTTTTTATTTAAAGTTGGAGCAGATTTCTGGCACTGGGACTTGCTGCCATTTTCCATATGTAGTTTTTCCATTCTTCCTAATTTGGCATTGAACAGCAAACTCGGCTGTGTGTAAGTGTAAATACAGCCCCCATCAGTTCCTGAAGAATATAACACTTGATGCCTCCAGTAAAAACACTACTAATCATCTGTTCTTGTGACATTCCTACTCTGCAGCCACTGGTTTCAAACATTCAGGCTGAGTTTTCATAAAGGTCACCCACACAGAAAGTTTGCCATCTATATTATAATAACCAAGTGGCCCCTGTGTGACTGTGTATGGCTTCAAACATGCAAAAACTGGGGAGAGCTCACGTTTGCCATTTGGTATGCTTATGTTTTTTAGGTCCAGGATGAACGCTGCAAAAACAGAAAGATGATCGGACAAATATTTTTGGAGAAATTACCTATTTTAGCTAACCAATAAACAGTGGACATTGTGCTGCAATGGACCATGGGAATTTGGGGTTTTGAGGTTTTAAATGGTGTTATTGAGGTTTGTTGGGTTTGCACCCTGTTTTAAAGAAATGAGAGGCACAGACACTGTAAAGAAACCAGTCAGAGAGAGACAAATATATTTTATGCACTGCGCAGAGGAGGAGGGCCAAGAGCAGGCAGTAGCAGCTTGTAAGTGCTCAGCTCCAAAGCTCTCCTAAAATCTCCTCCTCTGGCTCGGCTTTTTATTTAGTTCACCAACATGAGAAAAAACAAACAAGGACAGTCAGGGAGAGGTTACACATGAGTCATGTCTGCATGAGGGAGATAGCAAGGCAAGGTAGCGGCTGAAACCTTCCATTCCTGCGACATGAGCCTTGTGGCTCGTCAAAAACAGGATAAGGCACTTATGCAAAATGAAAAATAGTTTGCTCAATCATGAAGAATGCAGACAACAAGTCTTTCTTTTTAAAACCTCCTCTTCTCACAAAGAGGAAAAGTACACGTAGTCATAAAAGGAAATAAATGATAATATAAGCATGAACTATATAAAATCCTTGACAAGGTTCATGTTAGTTTAACAGTGTTGTTTGAGTTATTGATTTATTGTGTTTTTGTAGTTCAATTGGTTTAGTCAGTTAAGTGTTATGTTGCTGTTACCATGAGTGAGTGTCATGTTGGCACCATGAGTGAAATGTGTAGTGCTTTTAATGTCTGCCACTGTCTCTGTTTGTCAACCTAAAAGCACCTGCATAGAGCAGAATGCAAAAAAGACAAACAGCAGTGTGTGTCTGCGTGTGATTTTAATCATGCACAAACTGGGGAGAGCTGACATTTGCCATTTGGTATGTATTTTGTGTCAAGGATGAATGCTGCAAAAACGGAAAGTTGACAAGACAAATACTTTTTGAGAAATTATGGATTTTAGCTTACCAGTAAACAATGGGCATTGTGCTGCAGTGCACCATGGGAGTTCAAGATTTTGGGGTTTTAAATGTTGTTATTGTGGTTCATGTTAGTCTAACAGTGTTGTCAGAGGTACTGATTTATTGTCTTTTTGTAGTCCAATTAGTTTTTGTCAGCCGTGCATGCATGCATGTGTGGGTGCAATTTTGTTCATGCACAAACAGGAGAGAGCTGACATTTGCCATTTGGTATGCTTATATATTTTGGGTCAAAGATGAATGGCGCCAAAACCAAATGTTGATAGGAGTAATATTTTTAGAGACGCTACATATATTAGCTAACAACACTGAACAATGGACATTGATATTTACATTCTGGACTCACACGCCAATCCACCAGGGGGCAGTAAATCATCTGTATATTAAAAGCGTGTGTGCATGATTTTATTTAGTAAGTTTAGTGTAAGTACATAATGTCTGGCATCCATCCATCTGCGGGAGATGATGGTGTAGCGTCCAGTTTTTTTTTGTTTTGTTTTTTTACACTTTTTGTCTTTTGTTTCTATCTGCACCTACTCAAATGACATATCAGTCCAATGTGCGAGTGACAGTCTCTGCTGCAGTGGCTGCACATGTACTGTGATGCCTGCTGAGGCTGCCGCTGTTGCTCCTTCCTCCTAGCTCGTTGCTCAGCAAGACCTTGGTTCCTCTCCTGCTCAGCCCTCTGCGCACCTGTTCTGACAGTAAGGTCCCAGGCTGTGCGGACCTTTGCACACTGCTCCCACATGTTGACATTGATGCTGCTCATGTCGTTCTTGCTGACATTCTTAAAGCACAGGTGAGGTTGGCCAGCCAAACGAGTGCCCTCTGCCAGTTCACCGTACAGTAGATCTTTAGGAATGTGGCCTGGATTCATTCTCCTGACATGGTCAAGCCAACAAAAGCGCCTTTAGCCAAGAATGGTGAACATGCTGCTGATCTTGGCGCTTTCCAAGACCTCTGTGTTGGGCACCTTGTCCTACCATCCGATTTGCGGAATTAGTCTAAGGCACCTCAAATGGTAGTTGTTAAGCTTTTCTCATGTCTGGCATAGGCAGTCCATGTTTCGCTACCATAGAGGAGTGTGCTGAGCATGCAGTTCTGGCAGATGTGCAATTTTGTCTTTTCAGTAAGGCTGGAGTTGTTCCAGACTCTGTGGCTTACTCTTGCCATAACTGCTGCTGCCTTTGCAATCCTGCTGTTCATCTCTGCATCAGTGGAGAGTGTTAGAGATGGTTGACCCAAGGTATGTGAAGTGCTCCATGACATCCAGGCTCTACCCATCAATGTCAGCGTTAGAGGGAGCAACCGTGCCCTGTGCCATGATGTTTGTCTTCTTCAGACTGATGGTCAGTCTGAACTCCTTGCAGGCATGAGAGAGGCAAATAACAAACTGCTGGAGACCGTCTTCAGAGTGTGATGTCAAGGCTGCATCGTCAGCAAAGAGCATCTCACAGATGAGTACCTCCACAACCTTGGTCTTGGCACGAAGTCGGGCGATGTTGAAGAGCTTGCCGTTGTTCCTGGTGTGAATGTGCACTCCCTTGCTGAGATCCTTCAAGGCATACTGGAGGAGCATGGAGAAGATTCCGAAGAGTGCCAGCGCAAGGACACAGCCCTGTTTCACGTCACTGCTAGCTGGTAAGGCCTCTGATGTTGCGCCATTGAAGCAAAGTGTACTGTTCATGTTCTCATGGAATGAAGAGACCACTGCGAGGAGTTCTGGGGGACAGCCGATGTTCTGCAGGAGCCTGAAGAGTTCGCCTTGGTCAGGTCGATGAAGGCGATGTAAAGTGGCATTTGCTGCTCTTGACACTTCTCCTGCAGCTGGCATATTGAAAGGTTCATGCCCACAGTAGACCCCCAGCTCGAAAGCCGCACTGAGATTCTGGGTAAACACATGAGGCCAAGGTCTGTAGACCTGCTAAGACAACATGGGCGAAGGCCTTCCGAACAGTACTAAGAAGGGAGATGCCTCGATAATTATTGCAGTCGCTTCTGTCTTCTTTGTACTTATACAAGGTGACGATGCTCGCATCTTGCATGTCCTGGGGAATGTGTCTCTGTTCCCAGTAGAGGCAGAAAATATTGTACAGGTATTTTAGCAGCACAGGTTTCCCACTCTTTAAGACTTCTGATGGGATACCATCACTCCCTGCGGCCTTCCCACTAGCAAGGCGGTCAATAGCTTTTCCAAGCTCTTCCATGACCGGCAGATCTGGGATGTCCGCGAGGGCTGTGATTGTGACAATGTTCTGGGTTGCATGCAGCTCGAGATAGTACTCAAACCAGCACTGCAGCTGCTTCCTCTGGTCTGTGATGACTTTGCCTGTCTTTGACTTGAGTGGGGTAGACTTGAAGGTTGATGGGCCTGTTGCTATCTTGATGCCCTCGTACATGACTCTTGCATCCCCAGTGTCAGTAGCTGTCTGTGTGCTGCTGCAGAGGATCAGCCAGTATGAATTGGCACAATGGCTGGTAGTTTGCTGGGCTTTTCTCTTGTCAGGTTTGAGGGGTTCTAATGTGCTGAGGCCAAGAGGACTCTTCTCTTGGCCTCAGTCACAGGCTCCATTTTTCCCAGTGGGCCACATACCAGTCTGCATTTTTGCGCTCCTTTTTCCCATAGGCGTTGATGGCCAAGTTGTACACAGCATGTCGGATGTGGGGCCACATGGCATCAATGACACCCTCCTCACCTTGCGGTGTATCTTCAGTGAGAGCTTCTTGCAACTGGCTGATGAACTGCTGTGATTTCTCTGAGCTGCCAACACAGAAGGTGTTGATATGTGGGCGACCCTTCTTCTTGGAGTGGTGCAGCTTCCTTGGAACTATGCGCACCTTGCTGGCCACGAGGGAGTGATCCGTATCACAGTCTGCACTATAGTAGCTGCGGGTGAGGAGAATGCTGGCAAGGTCTGCACGCCTGGTGATGACAAGATCCAACTGGTGCCAGTGGCAGGACCGCGGGTGTCTCCAAGACATCTGGTGGATAGTCTTGTAATTGAAGAAGGTGTTGGTTATGCATAGGCCATGATAGCAGCACAGCTCCATCAGTTGTTGGCCTTTGTTGTTGATCTTGTCTCTTCCTTAGACACCTAGCCAGGTGAGCCAGGCCTTGTGATCAGCACCCACTCTGGCATTGAAGTCTCTGAGTAGGTAGAGGCCTTCTATGCTGGGAATCCAGATATCACTTCGTCTAGGGACTCGTAGACATACAAAATATAACTGTAAATTTGTTTAAAAAATACATGGATGACACAAGAAAGTGAAAACAATCATTTCATTTCTCATTTCCATTGTGGTCCGTTTAAAAACTCAAATGACAAAATAGAAGTAATAATAAAATAATAGTATAATAATAATACTGATAGTAATAGTAACGATAATAATAATAAAATGAATAATGGTGTGTATTTGAAACAAGAACCTAAACAATTTATAAATACATTAAGACAATAAATGAATATTAAAAAAATTGGAAATAAAAGGAAATGAAAGGGTTGAGTTCTTCTTCAAAAAACTGTTGAGGTCTAAGGTCAGTGTAAGGTTTTAAAAACATTCTGGAATCACACACCATTCCAACTCATTATAGAAACTTTCTGCAGTTTATTACCACCCTTTAAAAATGTCAGCTCCCTATTTTATAACACTACCCAATCTACAGCCTGTGGATCCCCACAGGCAATGCTCTAGTAACAGTTTAACTTGGTAATTTGAACTCCTATGCATAGAGGACACATTGCCCGATGTGGACAAAGAGTCTCCTGACTCATAACTCTTTTGATTTGTCAGCACTGATAAAGTGACTAATGTGATGTGGATCCTGTCTTTGAAACTCTGTAGATTCACTGGCTGGCAGTGAACGGACGGACGGAGCTGCTCCATGATCTAGTCCAGCATGTGTCCAATGTGGATGTGGAGGATGCCATGGGCCAGACGGCTTTACATGTTGCCTGTCAAAATGGACACAAAACTGTGAGTCAAATGCAAAATATTTCTTCTATGTGTAGCTGTGAAGTTACTCCACTACTAAATGTGTGTGAGTGAAACTGAGATCCCATTTTCCTGTGTATGCAGGTTTCCTCTATAGCTTACTCAGTGAGGGCACTCACCAAGGTCACTATCTGAGATTGAAAATGCAAAATGCACTGACCATTGATTATCATTTCAGAAATAATTGGATGGCTTAATGTCCAGTAATAATTCATAAACATTTGTTTACATTACCTTAAAACCAGTGGTGGGCACAGCTAACCAAAAAGTTAGCTTTGATAACCGTTAATCCGCTAATTGAAAAGTTAACTTTGATAAAGCTAAACCGATAAATTCCTATAAAATTTAGCGAAGTTACAGATAAAAGCTAAACTGTTAACTTTCAGTATTGACTTCACCACACTGACACAACAACGAGTCAGCGCTTCTGTCTCATCAGCCTTCTCTCAGCTAAAGAGACGTGGTGATCCAAGAGAAAGGACAGAAAGGGGGAAAAAAAAGATCATTTCTCTTCACACCATACTGACATGCCGGGCATTTACCATTTACCACTAATTTTTAAACTAAATAACTTAAATGTTACCATTAAGTGATGAGAGATTACACATCAACAATTAGCAGAATCTTCAAATTGTTTGAAAGCTGTCATTTAACACCATGTTTGGGAATTATCTCAGTGTTTCATTGAAATGTGTCTTTGCTGTGCTTAGACGGTGTTGTGTCTTCTGGACAGTGGAGCTGACATTAACCGGCCAAACGTATCTGGAGCCACGCCTCTTTACTTTGCCTGCAGGTCAGATTCATCTACACCGGTTTCACTCATTCATTGTGTATCCACTCCTGCTGTAACACTGTGCTCCTGATTTTCAGCTGTAGTATGCTGAGGAAATCAGCTTAGTTTGTTGTTGATTATCAGTTATTGTGGAGAGTACATGAAGCAGCATTGGAAGGCTTAATGTGCACAAATCACTCAGGGCGGGTCGAGGCGCAGTCTGTATGGACGGACTGCTGTCTTCCGCAATCCTTATTCCCTCCCAGATGTGGCACTAATTTAGTTTTTTGACAATCTGCCTGGGTCGGCTTGATTCTTTGTGTGGCGGGGTCCTTAGATTGTGTTGATCACTGTTCCCTAACCCTAACCCTGGAGGTGCGGGCAAACAGTTTTTTAAGCATTTGCTGTGTGGTGCACACACTTTTTCCATGATTTTGAAGAACACTGTTTGCCTGCACACAGCACATTCATAAATGTGCTGCTTCTTCTTCTTTTTTGATGTTCACAACAACAAAAAGAATTGTAATGTGAAAACAGACATTTTTGCTGCTAAAGTGGATTCCGTTATGTGCACAACATGCGGTTGTGTGTCTGTTGTTGTGTGGGGATGGATGAGTGTATCTGAGAACCCAGTGGCTTAAGAGTACGTTGGCTCACTACAACCGTTAGTGCTTGTTTGTTGTGACACTTGTGAAACTGTAAGTAAAATATTCCTGTTAGCATTATGTTGACATTGAAAATGCTTTTGTTGAGCTTCATTATGTACATAATGGCTTCCTGCTTGGTCAGCAGCCTTTGATGTGATGGTGCTGGAGTGCGCTCTTCAAGGTGAACAATATCACATTTCTATCTGATGCCTTCATCGGCCCCTTAGGCCCGCTTTACACAGGACAGGGCAGTTGCAAGTCTGTTGTGTGGCTTTAAACGTGCTCGATCCTCAGAGGTGATGCAAAAACTTCTTTCTGTGTAACTACTTCAGCGGCCCTTGTGCGTGTTGTTGTCTGAGCACTGAGCACTGAGTTTGAGCACTACAGATGATGTCACATTTCCATGGAGATCTGCCACTTCTTTGACATACAACCCCTGGCAATAATTATGAATCACCGGCCTCGGTCCTCAGTTCCAAAACGCTTACTAAGTGTTGTTAGAAGGAAACGTAATGCAACAAGGTGGTAAACATACCACTGTCCCAGCTTTTTTGAAACATGTTGCAGGCATCCATTTCAAATGAGCAAATATTTGCACAAAAACAAAGTTTATCAGTTTGAACATTAAATATCTTGCCTTTGTGGTGTATTCAATTGAATATACAACCCCTGGCAAAAATTATGGAATCACCAGCCTCAGAGGATGTTCATTCAGTTGTTTAATTTTGTAGAAAAAAGCAGATCACAGACATGACACAAAACTAAAGTCATTTCAAATTGCAACTTTCTGGCTTTAAGAAACACTATAAGAAATCAGGAAAAATAATTGTGGCAGTCAGTAACGGTTACCTTTTTAGACCAAGCAGAGGGAAAAAAATATGGACTCATTCCCAAAACTAACACCTGCATCAAATCAGATCTGCTCGTTAGTTTGCATCTAAAAAGGAGTGATCACACCTTGGAGAGCTGTTGCACCAAGTGGACTGACATGAATCATGGCTCCAACACGAGAGATGTCAATTGAAACAAAGGAGAGGATTATCAAACTCTTAAAAGAGGGTAAATCATCACGCAATGTTGCAAAAGATGTTGGTTGTTCACAGTCAGCTGTGTCTAAACTCTGGACCAAATACAAACAACATGGGAACGTTGTTAAAGGCAAACATATTGGTAGACCAAGGAAGACATCAAAGCGTCAAGACAGAAAACTTAAAGCAGTATGTCTCAAAAATCGAAAATGCACAACAAAACAAATGAGGAACGAATGGGAGGAAACTGGAGTCAACGTCTGTGACCGAACTGTAAGAAACCGCCTAAAGGAAATGGGATTTACATACAGAAAAGCTAAACGAAAGCCATCATTAACACCTAAACAGAAAAAAACAAGGTTACAATGGGCTAAGGAAAAGCAATCGTGGACTGTGGATGACTGGATGAAAGTCATATTCAGTGATGAATCTCGAATCAGCATTGGGCAAGGTGATGATGCTGGAACTTTTGTTTGGTGCCGTTAGAATGAGATTTATAAAGATGACTGCCTGAAGAGAACATGTAAATTTCCACAGTCATTGATAATATGGGGCTGCATGTCAGGTAAAGGCACTGGGGAGAAGGCTGTCATTACATCATCAATAAATGCACAAGTTTACGTTAATATTTTGGACACTTTTCTTATCCCATCAATTGAAAGGATGTTTGGGGATGATGAAATCATTTTTCAAGATGATAATGCATCTTGCCATAGAGCAAAAACTGTGAAAACATTCCTTGCAAAAAGACACATAGGGTCAATGTCATGGCCTGCAAATAGTCCGGATCTTAATCTAATTGAAAATCTTTGGTGGAAGTTGAAGAAAATGGTCTTATAGTGTTTCTTAAAGCCAGAAAGTTGCCATTTGAAATGACTTTAGTTTTGTGTCTTGTCTGTGATCTGCTTTATTTCTCCAAAATTAAACAACTGAATGAACATCCTCCAAGGCCGGTGATTCCATAATTTTTGCCAGGGGTTGTATATGCAGGATTTTGAGCAATTTGCTGCCATATTTCATCACTGTTTGTGCACACTGAGTGAAAGAGGGAGGGAGAGAGTGGACAAAACAAGCTAAATATTAAGTGGTTAATTTTTCACGCTGGTCAGTTTGGATTTATCTTGTGTGGGTGCACGCGTGTCCGTGCGTGCGTTTTCATCACCGGTGGCATTAGTTAAATCTGCAGAAAAAATTACATCACTGGACAAATAACACTTTTCACTGGACTTTTTATGGCTGGAAATCGACTAACAGCCATGAAAAATAAACATAGATTTTTTAGAAACCATTACAGTGTCTGAAAAACTCACTTTTTTGTCTTCCTTTGACCAGAGCTTTACACGGCCGTCTGTGACTCAAACTCTGGATTACACAATTCTGATACTGTTGTCATCATAACAGCAATCGAGGCACAGTTCTGACGTGACGCGCGGTTTCGGTGACAGTCGAGCTGCATGTTTGCTCATGCTGAATAGACACCAGATCTTTCAGAAGCCTATAATGAACCAGCAGTTGCTGGAAAAGTATAAGACAAAGCTCTCCGCCTGGTCACTCAAATTTCAGTGCACACAAATGTTTCTGACGACCTCTGTGGACATCAGCTGATAAGGAACTCATTTTGTGCTTGATAACAGTGCTTTTATAAAATGGACTTCGTAATTCATAAACGTCACGGCACACAGCCCCAATCATTGCGCGCCCGTTGGCTGTGATATTGAATGGATATTGCTCTGTTTATTCCTGAGTTCACATCCAAACTCAAATCATGTTACAGTGGGTGATTTGCTGTTGCCATGGTGAAAAGCACTGCGGTCAATACGCGCCCCTCAGGTGGTCATGGGGTATTCTGTGAGGTGTTTTTGCATGGCCTGTGTGGTATTTGTGCATCTTCCAGGCTTGGTGACTGTTCTGCAGAAATCAGTTGCAGCTTCATTCTTCACGGTGACCAATGCAATCATGGCAGTTTGTGAGAGGATACAAAAAGGACCTTGTAAGGTCCTGGCGGCAGCTGAGTGCCTCTTTGGTGTCATGCAGCATTTGACCTGATTTCCTGACTGCACAAAGACTGCTGGACAGACCCCGTCCTTGTGTAAAGGGGGTTTTAGCTGTGATCCTGAGGTTTTGGTGGACTTTTATTTCAAACCTTTCCCAGCTCCTGGGTGTTAACTTGAGCCTCCTTCCCCAATGATGTAAGATCTGTTTGATCCCAGGCTTCTTATGAACTGTAATTATGGTTTATTTTGTAGTCATGGCCAAAGAGACACGGCACAGATCCTGCTTTCTCGTGGTGCCAAATACCTTGCTGATAAGAATGGAGTCACTCCTCTGGATCTGTGTGCACAGGTGTCTTTTTTTCTTTTTTTCTGTCAGATACCTTCTTATGTGCTTTACCTTTCTATTCAGTTTTGTTGATCTTGTATTTGTCTTGTTGCCCTTGTTTCTCTGTGTTTAGGGTGGATACGGTGAGACTTGTGAGATTCTCATCCAGCACCATAGCAGACTGTTTCAAACACTGATCCAGATGACGCAGAGTGAGGATATTAAAGAGAACATGGTATTAAAGATGTATGTGAGATTATTTGTAGATGGTGCTCATTTGCTTTGACTGACATGTTTGTGTGTCTTTGTAGCTCAGACAGGTTCTTGAGCATGTCTCACAGCAGAGTGACAGCCATTACCAGAGGATCTTGACCAGTCTTGCTGAAGTTGCCACCACCAATGGACATAAACTCCTCAGGTGTGTGTTTGTAACAGATGTGTGATTAGAAAAGGAAAGTGGAAGAGGAGTGGAATTGCTGAATGGAAACTATACAAAGCTTGAGAAGTGTCAGTAGTATGTGGAGATTCTTCTGCACTCAATGTTTTAATGTGTCAGTAAATTGCTGCGGATTGCCAATCGCCTGTGTGTGTGTGTGTGTGTGTGTGTGTGTGTGTGTGTGTGTGTGTGTGTGTGTGTGTGTGTGTGTGTGTGTGTGTGTGTGTGTGTGTTATGTATGTATGTATGTATGTATGTATGTACAGTAGTGTTCAGAATAATAGTAGTGCTATGTGACTAAAAAGATTAATCCAGGTTTTGAGTATATTTCTTATTGTTACATGGGAAACAAGGTACCAGTAGATTCAGTAGATTCTCACAAATCCAACAAGACCAAACATTCATGATATGCACACTCTTAAGACTATGAAATTTGGCTATTAGTAAAAAAAAGTAGCAAAGGGGGTGTTCACAATAATAGTGTGGCATTCAGTCAAT
The DNA here is from genome assembly GCF_902500255.1 of Thalassophryne amazonica. Lineage (NCBI taxonomy): Eukaryota > Metazoa > Chordata > Actinopteri > Batrachoidiformes > Batrachoididae > Thalassophryne > Thalassophryne amazonica. Next base: position 21,276,122 of record NC_047109.1, read on the forward strand.
GAGTTTGTCAATTTTGTGGAACAAACAGGTGTGAATCAGGTGTCCCCTAGCTAAGGATGAAGCCAGCACCTGTTGAACATGCTTTTCTCTTTGAAAGCCTGAGGAAAATGGGATGTTCAAGACATTGTTCAGAAGAACAGCGAAGTTTGATTAAAAAGTTGATTGGAGAGGGGAAAACTTATACGCGGGTGCAAAAAATTATAGGCTGTTCATCTACAATGATCTCCACTGCTTTAAAATGGACAAAAAAAACAGAGACGTTTGGAAGAAAACGGAAAACAACCATCAAAATGGATAGAAGAATAACAAGAATGGCAAAGACTCACCCATTGATCAGCTCCAGGATGATCAAAGACAGTCTGGAGTTACCTGTAAGTGCTGTGACAGTTAGAAGACACCTGTGTGAAGGTAATTTATTTGCAAGAATCCCCCGCAAAGTCCCTCTGTTAAATAAAAGACGTGCAGAAGAGGTTACAATTTACCAAAGAACACATCAACTGGCCTAAAGAGGAATGGAGGAATATTTTGTGGACTGATGAGAGTAAAATTGTTCTTTTTGGGTCCAAGGGCCGCAGACAGTTTGTGAGACAACCCCAAACTCTGAATTCAAGCCACAGTTCACAGTGAAGACAGTGAAGCATGGTGGTGCAAGCATCATGATATGGGCATGTTTCTCCTACTATGGTGTTGGGCCTATATGCATACCAGGTATCATGGATCAATTTGGTATGTCAAAATACTTGAAGAGGTCATGTTGCCTTATGCTGAAGAGGACATGCCCTTGAAATGGGTGTTTCAACAAGACAGTGACCCCAAGCACACTTGTAAATGAGGAAAATCTTGGTTCCAAACCAACAAAATTAATGCCTCGCAGATGTGAAGAAATCATGAAAAACTGTGGTTATGCAACTAAATACTAGTTTAGTGATTCACAAGATTGCTAAAAAAGCAGTTTGAACATAATAGTTTTGAGTTTGTAGCGTCAACAGCAGATGCTACTATTATTGTGAACACCCCCTTTTCTACTTTTTTTTTTACTAATAGCCCAATTTCATAGCCTTAAGAGTGTGCATATCATGAATGCTTGGTCTTGTTGGATTTGTGAGAATCTACTGAATCTACTGGTACCTTGTTTCCCATGTAACAATGAGAAATATACTCAAAATCTGGATTAATCTTTTTAGTCACATAGCACTACTATTATTCTGAACACTACTATATGTATGTGTGTATATATATATATATATATATATATATGTGTGTGTGTGTGTGTGTATCAGTGACGCCGGTAATGTGTTACTTAATAACTTGCTGTAATGTGACTGCTTTTTTTCAGTAACAAGTAATCGAATGCGTTAATCTTTCCAAATCAGTAATTTTCATTCAGTTCCATTTATTTAATTTATAAAGCGCCAAATCACAACAAAGTTGCATCAAGGCGCTTCACACATTCACACAAGTCAAGTCTAACCTTACTAACCCCGAGAGCAAGCACACAGGCGACAGTGGTAAGGAAAAACTCCCTCTGATGATTTGAGGAAGAAACCTCAAGCAGACTTGACTCAAAGGGGTGACCTTCTGCTTGGGCCATGCTACCGACACAATTGACAATACGAAGATACAGGAAATTTTGGGAGTCCATGCTGGTGCACAGGACAGGAGGCCTGCAGAAGACATCCACTCCCATCTCTGGATGGAGTCGCACCTCAAACAGGGAGAAAAAAAACAATCAGGCAGTAGAAAGACAACAAATACAGTATAATTTGTCAGCATTATGCAACAAGAAAAACAAAAGAAATGCTAATGTGATTGCCAGCCACTAGCCTGCTCTGTTTACTGATAAAATGAATTTAAAAGGGTAGAAAGCTTAGTAACATACTGTGCCAGTATTCTAGCCATACGAAAGGGAAAATAAGTGCGTTTTACGTCTGGACTTGAAAGTCGCTACAGAATCTGACTGTTTTATTGATGTAGGGAGATCATTCCACAGAACAGGTGCACGATAAGAGAAAGCTCTGTGATCCCCAGACTTTTTATTCACCCTAGGGACACAACGTAGTCCCGCATCCTGAGAATGCAGAGCTCGGGTTGGTACGTAGGGTTTAATTAGGTCAGCTAAGTAGGGAGGCGCTAGTACATGAATAATTTTATAGGTTAGTAACAGAACCTTAACATCTGATCTCACAGGGTCAGGAAGCCAGTGAAGAGACTCCAAAATGGGTGTAATGTGGTCAAACTTCCTGTCAAAAGTCTGTCAGCAGCATTTTGAACCAATTGGAGACCCGTAATGCTGGATTGAGGTAAACCAGAAAATAGAACATTGCAGTAGTCCAATCTAGAAGAAACAAATGCATGAATCAGGGTCTCAGCATCAGCCATAGACAGGATGAGACGAATCTTCGCTATATTTCACGGGTGGAAGAAAGCAGTCCTCGTAATATCTCTAATGTGGAGGTCAAAGGACAATGTAGGATCAAAAATGACCCCAAGGTTCCTCACTTTGTCAGTGTGATACATGACACATGATGCTAGGCTTAACGTTAGGTGGCTAAATTGATGCCGATGACTCACTGGACCAAGAACCATCATTTGTCTTGTCAAAGTTTAACAGCAGGAAATTGCTATACATCCAGCTTTTCACTGATGCAAGGGAATCTTCTAAGAATTTTATTTGGCATGTATAACAGAGTGTCATCAGCGTAGGAATGAAAGGTAATCCCAAAATGCCGAAATATGTGGCCAAGGGGTGCTGTATAAAGGGATAAAAGCAGGGGCCCTAAGACGGATCCCTGTGGAACCCCAAATTTCATGTCACGACTGGTCAGGTATGATGTCAGCCATGCAAGGGCATTCCGATCTTCTGATTAATTTTTGTCCGATAACTTTTTTAACCGATAAACAAAGTAAACAGAGCTGAACAGCGACAAGCATTTTTAAAATTTAAAATCAGTTCAGCACCCACCTGTTAAAAGTTTTGTAACAGACGCACAGTTATAACCTCTGCAAACAGAAGAGAACTGCTTGTATGAAAAGTGTCTCAATCCTCTGCAGACAAAGGAGAAACGGCCAAAAAACAAAAAACATTTCCTTTAACACCATACCGATATGCTGGCAATATCACCTAAGTCATCCAGAGGCATACATTTTTAACTTACGGTTCAAGTTTTAACCAAACTAATTTTGGACAAGTTATTTAAAATTACTGTCATGTCTGAAGTTTTAGAAAGTGAAAATATCAGATATATGTTTTAGTTTTAAAGTAATGTGCTAATTTTTAAGGTTTTATGAGCACATGCTCTGCCCCGCAGTGCATTATGGGTACGATGATGTAATCTCAGTACGTCACGACAGGACAAATGCATTTCAGACACTGTGTTCAGGCTCCACGGACAACAGCATTAAACTCTAGTACCTAAAACTGTCTTGAACATGGGGGCTATCAGCAGCTACTATAAGTAACTAATTAAGTAATTAGTAATCTAACTTATTTACTTTTAAAATTGAGTAATCAGTAAAGTAACTAAGTTACTTATTCAAGGAGTAATCAGTAATTGGGTTACTTTGTCAAAGTAACTGTGGCAACACACACACACACACACATGCACCCAGCTAATAATAAAAAATAAGCCCTTTATAACACAAAACGTTTCAGATGTGAGTCGAAGCTTGTGAGCGTTGTGGCCTAAAATTTACACTTACTGACAAAGCAAAATTAATTGAACTAATAAAAGACACTTGCACACATATATATGTGTGTGTATATATATATATGTTGTGTGGGCCGCCAGAAGAGGAGGTACTGCTGGCCCACCACCAGAGGGCGCCCTGCCTGAAGTGCGGGCTTCAGGCACGAGAGGGCACTGCCGCCACGGACACAGCCGGGAGTGACAGCTGTTACTCATTATGTCCTGACAGCTGTCACTCATTCTTCATCATCCCACTCCATAAAACCCAGACGTCATCTCCACCTCATCGCCGAGATATCGTACTTCAATGGAGGTAATATCCTCAGCCATTTGTGTTTACTTATAAGCTGTATATTGTGAGTGTTTGCAGGAGTACCGGTCCCTCTTCCTGTGGAGGCTGAGTGAGTGCAGGACGGCACTGTTTTCCTCTGAGGGATCACTGTAAATTCATCAGCATATTGAGTGAGAGGTGGAGGTGGCATTCCCACCGTTATTGTTACTGGGTGTACACACACCCACACTTGACTGTCTTTGTTCTTCGCCAGCAGTACCAGATCCGACAGTCGTGGACGGTGATCACCTGGGAATTCGGGACTTGGCGGCTCCAGTATTCACCAGGTTCGGTGGCGGCGGAAATCGTGTGGTTCCGGCTCTTCTCAGAACAGACGTCTTCTATCCTCGAGCCTGCCCACACGTCACCTTTGTGGATTGACTGTAATCATATTCTGAGATTGTCTGTGTACTCGTTGTGCACCTTCACAACATTAAATTGTTATATTTTGGCTCATCTATTGACCGTTCATTTGCGCCCCCTGTTGTGGGTCCGTGTCACTACACTTTCACAACAATATATATATATATATATATATATACGAGGGCTGTCAATAAAGTAACGGTCCTTTTTATTTTTTTCAAAAACTATATGGATTTCATTCATATGTTTTTACGTCAGACATGCTTGAACCCTCGTGCGCATGCGTGAGTTTTTCCACGCCTGTCGGTGACGTCATTCGCCTGTGAGCACTCCTTGTGGGAGGAGTCGTCCAGCCCCTCGTCGGAATTCCTTTGTCTGAGAAGTTGCTGAGAGACTGGCGCGTTGTTTGATCAAAATGTTTTCTAAACCTGTGAGACACATCGAAGTGGACATGGTTTGAAAAATTAAGCTGGTTTTCAGTGAAAATTTTAACGGCTGATGAGAGATTTTGAGGTGATTCTGTCGCTTTAAGGACTTCCCACGGTGCGAGACGTCGCTCAGCGCTCTCAGCCGCCATCGTCAGCCTGTTCAAGCTGAAAACCTCCACATTTCAGGCTCTATTGATCCAGGACGTCGTGAGAGAACAGAGAAGTTTCAGAAGAAGTCGGTTTCAGCATTTTATCCGGATATTCCACTGTTAAAGGAGATTTTTTTAATGAAAGACGTGCGGACGGGTCCGCGCGTCGGGACGCAGCCGACGCGACGCTCCGCCACAGGAAAAACACCTCTGTTGAAAGCCTTAAGGACAAGTTGGAACATGTCCTGCTGTTAAACAATTTCTCATATACTCACTCCACTGAAAGCCATCAAAATCCGCCTGGATTTTACAAATGGTTATCAACACGGAGGTGTTTTTCCTGTGCCTCCGCACCGCGTCGGCTGCGTCCCGACGCGCGGACCCGTCCGCACGTCTTTCATTAAAAAAAATCTCCTTTAACAGTGGAATATCCGGATAAAATGCTGAAACCGACTTCTTCTGAAACTTCTCTGTTCTCTCACGACGTCCTGGATCAATAGAGCCTGAAATGTGGAAGTTTTCAGCTTGAACAGGCTGATGACGCCGCCTGAGAGCGCAGCGCGACGTCTCGCACCGTGGGAAGTCCTTAAAGCGACAGTGTCTCCTCAAAATCTCTCATCAGCCGTTAAAATTTTCACTGAAAACCAGCTTAATTTTTCGAACCATGTCCACTTCGATGTGTCTCACAGGTTTAGAAAAAATTTTGATCAAACAACGCGCCAGTCTCTCAGCAACTTCTCAGACAAAGGAATTCCGACGAGGGGCTGGACGACTCCTCCCACAAGGAGTGCTCACAGGCGAATGACGTCACCGACAGGCGTGGAAAAACTTACGCATGCGCACGAGGGTTCAAGCATGTCTGACGTAAAAACATATGAATGAAATCCATATAGTTTTTGAAAAAAGTAAAAAGGACCGTTGCTTTATTGACAGACCTCGTATATATTAGGGATGCACCGATACTGCTCATAAGCTCATAATCCATAAACCACCGAAATAACCAGTGTAAAACTGCCAGTGTTAATTTAACACTGGCGATTTTACTGTGTGCATTTGGGTATTTGCCCTGCATCATTGGTATGTCCTCTCTGGGGTGCAATTCTGTGGCATACAAAAATGTGATGTACTCTGTAACAGGAAACAATAAATGAGTGTACATGTTCCCATGCAACAAGCCTGCCTGCACGCAGAGCTTTTTGTCTTTTCTGCATTCTGTCACAAGTTGGTGGTTATATTTTTACACATCCACAAGCAGAGATGGTGGCAGAATACATGAAACGCACTATATTTGTCACTCATGGTAACGTGACACTTAACTGAACTGACTAAACCAAATGATCTACAAAAACACAGTAAATCAGTAACACTAACAACACTGTTAAACTAACGTGAACCACACTAACAACATTTAAAACCTCAAAACCTTGAACTCCCATGGTGCATTGCAGCACAATGTCCATTGTTCACTGTTGTTAGCTAATATCACTAATCTCTCCAAAAATATTAGTCCTGTCAACTTTTCATTTTCGCAGCGTTCATCCTTGACCCAAAATACATAAACATGGCAAATGTCAGCTCTCCCCAGTTTCTCCTTGATCAAAGCCATACACACGCACTTATGCATACATGCACACAGAGGCCACTTGGTTATTATAATATGTATATATATATATGTGTGTATATATACAGTGAGGAAAATAAATATTTGAACACCCTGTGATTTTGCACGTTCTCCCACTTAGAAATCATGGAGGGGTCTGAAATTTTTATCTTAGGTGCATGTCCACTGTGAGAAACATAATCTAAAAAAAAAAAAAAAAAAAATCCGGAAATCACAATGTATGATTTTTTAATAATTTATTTGTATGTTACTGCTGCAAGTAAGTATTTGAACACCTGTGATAATCAATGTTAATATTTGGTACAGTAGCCTTTGTTCACAGTTACAGAGGTCAAACGTTTCCTGTAGTTTTTCACCAGGTTTGCACACACTGCAGCAGGGATTTTGGTCCACTCCTCCATACAGATCTTCTCTAGATCTTTCAGTTTTGGAGTTTCTGCTCCCTCCAAATATTTTCTATTAAGTTCAGGTGTGGAGACTGGCCAGGTCACTCCAGGACCTTGAAATGCTTTTTACAGAGCCCCTCCTTAGTTGCCCTGACTGTGTGTTTGGGGTCATTGTCATGCTGGAAGACCCAGCCATGACCCATCTTCAGTGCTCTTACTGAGGGAAGGATGTTGTTTGCCAAAATCTTGTAATACATGGCCCCATCCATCCTCCCTTCAATACGGTGCAGTCGTCCTGTCCCCTTTGCAGAAGAGCAAACCATGCTTCACGGTTGGGATGGTTTTCTTGGGTTTGTTCTCATCCTCTAAACATGGTAAGTGGAGTTGATTCCAAAAAGCTCTATTTTGGTCTCATCTGACCACATGACCTTCTCCCATGCCTCCTCTGGATCATCCAGATGATCACTGGTGAACTTCAAACAGGCCTGGACATGTGCTGGCTTGAGCAGGGGGACCTTGCTGCCCTGCATGATTTTAAACCATGACAACATCATGTGTTACTAATATAATCTTTGTTCCAGCGCTCTTCAGGTCATTGACCAGGTCCTCCTGTGTAGTTCTGAGCTTTCTCAGTATCATCATTACCCCACAAAGTGAGATCTTGCATGGAATCCCATGGCTATGGTGGACAGGTTGGAGTGTGATTGATTGAGTGTGTGAACAGGTGTCTTTTATACAGGTAACAAGTTCAAACAGGTGCAATTAATACAGGTAAAGAGTGCAGAATAAGAGGGCTTCTTAAAGAAAAATTAACAGGTCTGTGAGAGCCAGAATTCTTGCTGGTTGGTAGGGGATCAAATACTTATTTGCAGCAGTAACATACAAATAAATGATTGAAAAATCATACATTGTGATTTCCAGATTTTTTTTAATTTTTTTTAGATTATGTCTCTCACAGTGGACATACCCCTAAGATGAAAATTTCAGACCCCTCCATGAACTTGCAAAACCGCAGGTTGTTCAAATACTTATTTTCCTCACTGTATATATGATAGATAGATATATACAGTGTCCCCGAAAAGTATTGGAACACGAGGTATTTCACACATTTTAATTTGTTTACGTCATTTCATATACAAAAAATACAAAAAATAAAAATTTCTAAAATTATTTTCCTAAAACTCAAACTGAAAGCAAATCTCTACAACTTGCTACAAATTAATTAAAAATATAAAAGCCAAGATGATGGGTTGCATAAGTAATGGAAGACTTTGGTATAAAGTCAGGTGATGGATACATGAACATTTCAAAGTCACTGAATTTGTCTTGGACTTTATTTACATCAGTTATGAAGAAATACAAACAGTATGGCACTGTATGGGGGAATGTGCATCCGTGTGTGCAGGTGGGTTCATATCAGTCTCTGTCCATGTGTGTGTCGAGTTCGAAGTGGCCTTGTCGACAACCCCAGACGATGGGGGAGGACAGATGTAGAGTGAGCCATGTGTGTCACTAGAGCCATTAAATCTTTCTGGAGGAAAACAAGCGGGGCATTTTGACCTTCGGTAACTGATAAGGCTGCTGTGTTTGGGTTTAGGCAGAGAAACACAGAACTCCAATGCGGCTTCTCTTAACTGTCCAGATCCAATTGTGTGACTATTCACTGGTCTCCAACCTCAATTCCTTTGCAGGGCAGACAACTGCTCCGAGATGGTTTCCATCTTGCCTTTAAGTTCAAAAGTTCAAAAGTTAACGCAGTCTGAGATTGTACAGCCTTGCCAACCTCGATAATCATGGCGGACAGATGTGGGATTGTGGTTTTGGTGGCAACTGTCTTGCCAATTTTCCAGTACATCAGGGCAGTGTCTAATCCTAGTAGCAGAAGCCCTCCTACCATAAAGACCAATAAGAATAAATCCTCAACGTCTTCCACGGAGAGTGGCGCGAAGCACGTTACATACCAATTCTTCCAGGCGACGAGAATGTAGCCCACGGGATAATTCCTTCTGGGCACGCAGGGTCCTACAACCCTGATTGCCTTGTTGAAAAGATGGTTCCAATAGCGTTGAGAGACCAGCTGATCAATTCCATGGTTATTCCAAATGGAGTTGGAAGAATTCTCAGTCTGGTGAAGTTGAGACTTTGAAGGTTGAGGCAAAGATAGAGACAGACAGTAGCAGAGTTGAGAGGAGGAGATGCGACTGCCCTCGCCGGAGTCCCAATCATAATTGAAGCATAATTAAATGAAGTCTCTTGTGATGTTCTGTCATTGATCTAATAATAGAGACTTCACAAAAACTATACATAGATGTGCTGATGCATCCATGGACTCCAGGGGGTTAAAAGATAACTAAACAGTAACTGAAATATGGTTTCGCTGGGATCTTGTGTGTTATCAGATCTTTGTACTGTAGCTTTTTAAAGCCTCGTGATCATTAAACACAGCCATGGATTTGTTAAACGTAAAACTGTAAATTGTAAAGGTTTTCCATCCAAATTTTATCTGAGAAGGAGCAGATTTGTCTGTCCAAGTGCTTGCTCATTGGGACCTAAGTTGGCAGCACCAACATATGCTTCTAAAATTAACTTCATTTCAGTTGGAATTGACATTTCTTGCCATTCATGATGGCTGCTTCACTGTGATTTTTGGTATCCCCTTTTTTGTACTTCCTCAGTCTTTCCAGTACTTTTGAAGCACAAATGAAAAGTCTGCTGAGAATTGTTCGGATTTTCTGCCACGTGTTCTGCCTGGGCCCATCGTCTCCTAATAATGGCAGTGACCTGGGATATAATGGCAACAAGACACCTCGCAGCCAAGTCTTTAAGGTTGGTTGAGATATAGTGTTGAATAAATGGTGTTGATGTGTCAAATTTGTCTATTTGTTTTTATGTTCCCTTTGCACAAGTTTTTTTCCCTTTCAGTCTTTTCTACTTAGTATGAGAAACTACTGTAAGATGTCATGAAAAGACACAAAGAAGGTGTTGTTGCAGAAAATGTGGCCAGTCAGCATCCTTGTTTCCAGACAAACTGAGTTTTGCAGCTACACTCAATTGTCCAAAACTTTGCCTTGGAAAAAAATAATCAGGGAGTCGAAGAAAATCTTGGAGTGTCAAAACAGCAGTTTATTTGCCGGCAAATGAGACGCTTCACAGTCTTCAGAAAAAACTCACATGTATCACCTACAACAGGGTGAAATGTGTTCTTATACATTTTCGGGTATCATTGTCTTTCTAAACCTAGCACTTATTACACCAATAAAAACAGTTATTAATGACATCATTATACAAATGCAAATTAGTTCAATTTTTTGAAATCCCCCAGCCAAGTGAGTTTGCTATCGGTCAGATATGTGCTGTTAAAAAAAAACCTTTCTCATGGAAACATCCAGGCCAGTGGCTTCATTTCTGGGTCAGCAGGCCCTGAGCCATGAAAATTTACTTCTCTAGTAAATCTCATGTTTAATCCAATATTTATTTTCTTCACATATTGTTTCACTCAAATTATACCTTTAACTCCAAATTCTGGTCTTATACTTTCCTTTGAAAGAAATCATACATTTTGCACAAAACATATTTTTTCTTAAACATCTGTTCACTGTCATCAGAAATACACAACAAACCCCTTTTCTAGTATTACATACTATCATAATAAGTTTTTCATTAGCACATCATCGTTCTTTAATAAAAAATTACACTACAGTGGATATGAAAATGATGTGGTTTGTTGTTTGATGTCTGTTTTTGGTTCATTTCCATGAAGACTCCGGTGAACATATCCATTGCTTTTATCCAGATAACATTAACTTTGGAGTGTGTATCTGTAGTACGTTTGTATATCAAAACACAGATTGTGGCATGTTTATGATTTGTTATCAGCAGCTACATTTATGTTTCAAGCAATGTTCAAGTCCTTTTGGTTGGTTGGACACTTTTGGTTGTTTGATTTTGATCTTATAAAATATAATATTTTGAGATGTGCATTTTCCATTTTGAGCCATAGTGCTGTGACTGCGTTTTTGTGGGTAGTTTATGTATGGTCTGGTGCACTCCCGGTCCAAGGTCCCCTTGTCCTGGTGGTGGTTGTCAACTTTCTGTCTAAGGTGCATGGTCATGCTCCATGGTTCCTGTTTGTCCAACTGTGTGGGTGCCCCCCCCAGTGTGTGTGTGTGTGTGTGTAGGGAGGCTTTTATCAAGTTCAGGTAAAATTAAAGTATCTGAGAGGGTTGTCTGTCTGTTACATAAAGTAGTGTTCAGAATAATAATAGTGCTATGTGACTAAAAAGATTAATCCAGGTTTTGAGTATATTTCTTACTGTTACATGGGAAACGAGGTACCAGTAGATTCAGTAGATTCTCACAAATCCAACAAGACCAAGCATTCATGATATACACACTCTTAAGGCTATGAAATTGGGCTATTAGTAAAAAAAAGTAGAAAAGGGGGTGTTCACAATAATAGTAGCATCTGCTGTTGACGTTACAAACTCAAAACTATTATGTTCAAGCTGCTTTTTTAGCAATCCTGTGAATCACTAAACTAGTATTTAGTTGTATAACCACAGTTTTTCATGATTTCTTCACATGTGCGAGGCATTAATTTTGTTGGTTTGGAACCAAGATTTTCCACATTTACTAGTGTGCTTTGGGTCATTATCTTGTTGAAACACCCATTTCAAGGGCATGTTCTCTTCAGCATAAGGCAACATGACCTCTTCAAGTATTATGACATATCCAAACTGATCCATGATACCTGGTATGTGATATATAGGCCCAACACCATAATGGGAGAAACATGCCCATATTATGATGCTTGCACCACCATGCTTCACTGTCTTCACTGTGAACTGTGGTTTGAATTCAGAGTTTGGGGGTTGTCTCACAAACTATCTGCGGCCCTTGGACCCAAAAGAACAATTTTACTCTCATCAGTTCACAAAATATTCCTCCATTTCTCTTTAGGCCAGTTGATGTGTTCTTTGGCAAATTGTAACCTCTTTTGCACATGTCTTCTATTTAACAGAGGGACTTTGCGGGGGATTCTTGCAAATAAATTAGCTTCACACAGGCGTCTTCTAACTGTCACAGCACTTACAGGTAACTCCAGACTGTCTTTGATCATCCTGGAGCTGATCAATGGGTGAGTCTTTGCCATTCTGGTTATTCTTCTATCCATTTTGATGGTTGTTTTCCGTTTTCTTCCACGCATCTCTGTTTTTTTGTCCCTGTTAAAGCATTGGAGATCATTGTAGATGAACAGCCTATAATTTTTTGCACCTGCGTACAAGTTTTTCCCTCTCCAATCAACTTTTTAATCAAACTACTCTGTTCTTCTGCACAGTGTCTTGAACGTCCCATTTTCCTCAGGCTTTCAAAGAGAAAAGCATGTTCAACAGGTGCTGGCTTCATCCTTAAATAGGGGACACCTGATTTACACCTGTTTGTTCCACAGAATTGACAAACTCACTGACTGAATGCCACACTACTATTATTGTGAACACCCCCTTTTCTACTTTTTTTTACTAATAGCCCAATTTCATAGCCTTAAGAGTGTGCATATCATGAATGCTTGGTCTTGTTGGATTTGTGAGAATCTACTGAATCTACTGGTATCTTGTTTCCCATGTAACAATAAGAAATATACTCAAAACCTGGATTAATCTTTTTAGTCACAAGGCACTACTATTATTCTGAACACTACTGTATAAACAGTGAGGAAAATAAGTATTTGAACACCCTGCGGTTTTGCAAGTTCACTACTGTATATCACAGAGGTGTTAAACTGTGTCATTCATAAATTCTACTTAAATGAGGAAAATATCTGTGAAGACACTCATAGAATTGTAGGAGTTTGGAGTTGTTGAACATAATTATCAACATGAAAATGTAAAAGATAGATATAAAGTGATTTGTCATGATATGACTCCTTTTCATATCTGCCCTTAGAACAATAAAATCTGGATGGAAAACATCAGGAATCAAACATTTTTGCACCATTTAAGACTGTAGAGCTCACTGTGGTTATTAATTAATGATTTTTAAAGGCTAATCTGCATTTAACTGTAAAACATCAGGTCATGCACAATGCTCCCACATTTCAGATACATCTTTGATAGTTATTAAAGCAAGTTACTGTAATATCAAAAGTGTTTAACAGGTATTTCACCCACATGCGTCTCTGAGCAGCAGGAAACATTAATGATGCTGTTTTTATTGCTCACATCAGAGAATAACATAAAGCTAAAGCATGTGCAATAGATGCGCTGATAGGGTTATTTTTTACTTGCTGCAATATAAAAAGAACAAAACAAAAAACACTTCTAGTGTGGTGCTGATGTTTAAATCATGTCTAAAGGCACGCACATCCAGACCCGTTTCCAAATGCTCTGTTTAGTCAGTGATGTCAAAGCAAAACAGATCAAAGTGTGATTAATTATATTAATCATATAATTATAATTATAAAATTTGACACATTATAGGTGCTTTAATTAATTAATCTATATTAACGTGTTATTTTGACAGCCATAATATATCATTGTTGGCTATCTCTGTGTTGACATTTTCTATGATCTAATCAGAGAGGGTTCCTGTATCAAAGCTTGCTTGATGGACCAAGGTGGGAGATGAAAAGGTGTGGGCATGGGATAGTAGGGCAGGAATCTGGTTCCTGTGGCTCTGCTGTTCTAAAGTTTTGTCAGCATCTCTTGTCTTTGAAATGTTCTCTTTTGTCCATTTTGGCCTTCATGACACCTCTTAACGCAACCAGCCCTCCAGTGCTTCTGTTACACCAACTATCCTAGGTCAGTCATAGGGATCTGTGTAGAATGCTATAAGGGTTTGTTTCATGGATTCCTTGAAGCATTTTTGGGGGCTCCTCGCTTCCTGCAGACTTCTGACAAGTCAGAAAAGAGGATTTATTTTGGGAGTCGGTCATTAGGCATCCTTTTAGCATGGCCAAGACACCACAACTGGTGGCGGTCAATTGATACCTCTGCAGATGGGTTGTGGGCACTTCAGTGTTTGAGATATTACAACCCCAATTCCAATGAAGTTGGAACGTTGTGTAAAATGTAAATAAAAACAGAATACAATGATTTGCAAATCCTCTTCAAACCTACAACCCCTGGCAAAAAATTATGGAATCACCGGCCTCGGAGGATGTTCATTCAGTTGTTTAATTTTGTAGAAAAAAAGCAGATCACAGACATGACACAAAACTAAAGTCATTTCAAATGGCAACTTTCTGGCTTTAAGAAAACACTATAAGAAATCAGGAAAAAAAATTGTGGCAGTCAGTAACGGTTACTTTTTAGACCAAGCAGAGGGAAAAAAATATGTAATCACTCAATTCTGAGGAAAAAATTATGGAATCATGAAAAACAAAAGAACGCTCCAACACATCACTAGTATTTTGTTGCACCACCTCTGGCTTTTATAACAGCTTGCAGTCTCTGAGGCATGGACTTAATGAGTGACAAACAGTACTCTTCATCAATCTGGCTCCAACTTTCTCTCATTGCTGTTGCCAGATCAGCTTTGCAGGTTGGAGTCTTGTCATGGACCATTTTCTTCAACTTCCACCAAAGATTTTCAATTGGATTATGATCCGGACTATTTACAGGCCATGACATTGACCCTATGTGTCTTTTTGCAAGGAATGTTTTCACAGTTTTTGCTCTATGGCAAGATGCATTATCATCTTGAAAAATGATTTCATCATCCCCAAACATCTTTCAATTGATGGGATAAGAAAAGTTCCAAAATATCAACGTAAACTTGTGCATTTATTGATGATGTAATGACAGCCATCTCCCCAGTGCCTTTACCTGACATGCAGCCCCATATCATCAATGACGTGGAAATTTACATGTTCTCTTCAGGCAGTCATCTTTATAAATCTCATTGGAACGGCACCAAACAAAAGTTCCAGCATCATCACCTTGCCCAACCTCTGCTTGGTTTAAAAAGTAACCGTTACTGACTGCCACAATTTTTTTTCTTGATTTCTTATAATGTTTCTTAAAGCCAGAAAGTTGCCATTTGAATGACTTTAGTTTTGTGTCATGTCTGTGATCTGCTTTTTTTCTACAAAATTAAACAACTGAATGAACATCCTGCCAGGGGTTGTATATTCAATTGAATACACCACAAAGACAAGATATTTAATGTTCAAACTGATAAACTTTGTTTTTGTGCAAATATTTCTCATTCAAATGGATGCCTGCAACATGTTTCAAAAAAGCTGGGACAGTGGTATGTTTACCACCTCGTTGCATTACCTTTCCTTCTAACAACACTCAGTAAGCGTTTTGGAACTGAGGACACTAATTGTTGAAGCTTTGTAGGTGGAATTCTTTCCCATTCTAGCTTGATGTACGACTTCAGTTGTTCAACAGTCCAGGGTCTCCGTTGTATTTTGCTCTTCATAATGCACCACACATTTTCAATGGGCGACAGGTCTGGACTGCAGGCAGGCAGTCTAGTACCCACACTCTTTTACTACGAACCCACGCTGTTGTAACGTGCAGAAAGTGGCCTTGGCATTGTCTTGCTGAAATAAGCAGGGACAGTCCCTGAAAAAGATGTTGCTTGGATGGCAGCATGTTGTTGCTCCAAAACCTGGATGTACCTTCAGCATTGATGGTGCCATCACAGATGTGTAAGTTGCCCATGCCATGGACACTAACACGCCGCCATACCCTCACAGATGCTGGCTTTTGAACTTTGAGCTGGTAGCAATCTGGATGGTCTTTTTCCTCTTTTGTCTGGAGGACACAACGTCCATGATTTCCACAAATTTGAAACGTGGACTCATCAGACCACAGCACACTTTTCCACTTTGCGTCTGTCCATTTCAAATGAGCTCGGGGCCAAGAGAAGGTGGTGGTGTTTCTGGATGTTGTTGATGTATGGCTTTCACTTGGCATGGTAGAGTTTTAACTTGCACTTATAGATGTAGCAACGAATTGTGTTAACTGACAGTGATTTTCCCGAAGTGTTCCTCAACCCACGTGGTAAGATCCTTTACACAATGATGTTGGTTTTTAATAAAGTGCTGCCTGAATGATCGAAGGTCACGGGCATTCAGTGCTGGTTTTCAGCCTTGCTGCTTACGTGTAGAAAATTCCTCCAGATTCTCTGAATCTTCTGATTATATTATGGACTGTAGATGATGGAATCCCTAAATTCTTGCAATTGAATGTTGAGAAACATTGTTCTTAAACCTGTTGGACTATTTTTTTCACACAGTTGTTCACAAAGTGGTGATCCTTGTCCCATCTTGCATGTGAACAGCTGAGCCTTTTAGGGATGCTACTTTTATACCCAATTATGACACTCACCTGTTTCCAATTAGGGTGTTTTTGAGCATTCATTAACTTTCCCAGTCTTTTGTTGCCCCATCCCAACTTTGTTGAAATGTGGTTGCTGGCATCCATTTCAAAATGAGCAAATATTTGCACAAAACACAAAGTCTATCAGTTTGAACATTAATATATCTTGTCTTTGTGGTGTATTCAATTAATATTGGTTGAAGAGGATTTGCATATCAGTGTATTCTGTTTTTAATTTTCATCTTACACAACTTCCCCAGTTTCATTGGAATTGGGGTTGTATCTGACAAGGAGATTCCGGGATGCATCTGAGTTTTGTGATGAAAATGGTCTAGTCTTCATATTTAGCTTTTGTAAAGGCTCCAGGTTTCCCACCCATGCAATATGGTTTGAAAGGACAATTGTGTGGGGAACCATGGTCTTGGTAGACATCTTGATGTCATGATTGAAAAATACACAGTGAGCTGACTAAAGGCCATATGGACAGCTTTCAGGCAGTTCTTGAGGTCGGGCTCAAGATTACAGGATTCTTCAAGTATGCTCCAGAGGTGCTGAAATGAAGAGACATGTTCCACTGCTTCTCCATGAATGAGGATGTGGAATGGTATTTCTGGAATAGTCTGGGGAAAGAAGGCAAAGTATTGGTTTCTTGACATTGAGAGAGAAAAAAAAAACATTTCATATGCTTGCACAAAGGTGTCCATGATGGCTTGGAGACCCTCAGGTGTTGTGTTGTCATCAGCATATTGGTTCTTGAAGATGGCAGCTGTGGATATCTTGTACTTGGCTTTGAGACGGTGCTTCAATTGGGGTGAAAATTTCTTTGTGACTCTTTAAGGATGGTTTCAGCCAGGCTTGTAACGAGGTTCAGGAGGATGTGTAGAGGATCTGACCAAAGGGAGATTCTCTTGTAGTTATTACACGTGTCTTGGTCATCTTATTGAAGATGGTAACAATGATCATATCCAAGGCAGCAGTGACAGTTTGAATTTTCCAGAGCTGCAGGATGATGTCGTATCCACGTTAGTTCTGTTTAGATAGCGTCAGGACCTGGTTATTACACATCTGGTCAACGGGCGCATTGAACTCACCAAGGGTGATACAGTTGGCCATCCATGGCTGCCCTGGAAACTCAGTAAATTGGTCTGTACAGCCCAGAGAAACTCAACATGGCATGCGCAGAAGTTGGTTAAAATGTTGTCTCCACTGCTGGCTAATGGCATCATCATCCTTAAGGACAGTGTAGTTGTCCTCAGCCTTCAAAGGGGCGGCAACAATCCTGATTGCGCCATCGATGGCCCTGGTGGCAGCAAAGAAGTGGAGGTGGTTTGGTTTGGATTTTATCTGTTTGTGGTCTTCTTTGGTCTTTGACTTCTATCTGTTTCCCAAACAAGACAAGCTTTATATTTCATACTGATCAGGTTTAGGATTTCTTTGTTGTTGTCATCAAACAAGTCCCAATGCTGTCTTTTCAGGGAGCCAATTTTAGTTTCCACTGCAGTGAGGAGTGTCATTTTTAGGTTTGTCCAATACTTTTCAGAATCGATTTCAGTGAGATCGATGTTCTGGAGAGCAGCATAGAGAATCTGCTGAAAGTGACTTCTTAAGTCCGGACTTTCAAGCTTTCTGGCATGGATCTTCTTCAAAGGGCTTCTACGTATTTCAGTTTCAAATGTAGCTTAAAGATGATAAGTCTGTGGTTTGCCCAACATTCGTTAGCATATGATCATGAACATTGGGTTGGAGTTTTGTTCAACCAATCACAAAGTCAATGAGATGCCAGTGGTGGTATTGGGCGTCCCTCCAATTAGTTTTCTGGGACATTTTGAACTGGAAGATAATGTTCGTAATGGTGAGGCTATGTTCCATGCACAGACCAAGGAATATGTTTCCAATGGTATTGCATTTACCCATGCTGTGTTTCCTGATGATACCTCTCCACATTTGCCGGTCTGCTCCAGTAAGAACGTTGAAGTCACCCATGAGGACAAGCCTGCAGATGGTTGGTATGGTCAAGATAATTCTTGACAGGGTGTTGGAGAAGGAGATCTTTACTTTGTCATCAGGATCAACTGTACGTGTGTAGGCACTGATGTTGGTCAAGGAGGCTCCTTTGAGGAGTGGTATTTTGATCGAGATTATCTGTTTGTTGATGCAGAGGCGGACAAGATTGAGATTTGAAGAAGCTTTGTATAGAGCTAACTGTACAGCTACTATTCTGCTCCTGTTACCTGTATATTTCTGTATGGTTACAACTGGCAGTGTCCTCAGGTCCATCAACATCCAGATTTTTTTTCCCCTGCATTCACCATTCTCATGAGCTGGGGTTCCCGAAAACCCAAAACGTCTTGAATTCTGAGGGAAAATACCCCAACAATTCCCAAAAGAAATTCTTCTTTTGTTGTGTCTTCAACTCCTCAGTTTGTGTGTTCTTAATTCTGCATGTCATGTCTCGTTCCTCTCCAGCCACTGGAGCTGCTGTGGCACTCCCTGGAGGAATGGTTGGTGTTAATCTTCACAGAGATTGAAAGAACAAAGCAGAACCCCTCGTCCTCTTCCTCCAGCAGTGAGATCGCCTCCCTGCTCCTCAAACAGAGGGAAGTTGACCACTTTGGCTCTGCATCAACGCTCTCACCGACACTGGATCCTCAAATCGTCATAGATACACAAGCATATGCCGAAGGGGAGGATGTCATCTCAATGACAGCCAATCGCCTCAGCGCTGTGATCCAGGCCTTTTATATGTGCTGCTCATGTCAGATGCCACAAGGGTTTGTCATCTAACTTTGTCCAATTTATCAGTTTTGTAGACATTGAAGCACCAAGAAGAATTAAGGACATGTACTTATTCTACAGTCTATAATTAAAGGGTAGATTTTGTAAAAAGTATTCACATTTTGAAATTTTCATGATTGATATTTTTATAAAAATAAGCATTGTTTAACTTAAAGGGCACACGTATACAAACACTAAATCCACTAAAATCTCCAACCACCAGTGAGGGAAGGCATTCGGAATTCTAAGTCCTGACTTCCTGGTATATCCAGATGACCACCAAAACTGTCAACTCTCTATCCAAGAACCATGTCTTCAGAATCTTCACCTTTTTGTGAGTGATCTTGTGATGGATGCAGTGATTTCATTACATGGGTGAGCTTTGGGCATGCTTCACATCAAAGAAGTAAGCCACAGACAGCATCCTAGCTCTGTGGGCATTCATTGGAACACAAGCATGAATATCAGTATTACTTCTTTGCAGCCAATGTTGAATTTTATAAAGTCTTTGATTTTGGTTGACCAGGTTGCTCTTTGAGATGTCCTGGAAATGTATTGGCTTCCCAATGAGCCATTTATGATCACAGCTGTCCTGTGCACAGGCATGGTAAGGGTCAAAGTCTTTATTTCCATGGAATCCTGGCATTCCGCTGGGATATGTTGTGGTTCTGATACTGTTCAATGCTTGCATTGACTGGTTATTTGGTAGGGTAGTGGAGACTGGCACCTTGAGGAAAGGAAAGGTTTACTGACCTTGCAGTCTCACACGATAATGATAATGTGAACTTTGCAAAATCAGTGGGTTTTCTGATTGCAGCACTTGAGAAGCTGAGTGAGGAGGCAGATTATCTACATTTGCCATTGTCCTGTATCAAGGCTTAGATCCAGACTTTCAACGTCTTTCTCAGCACAAGTCTATCTCTATTCTGTGAAACTGTCCAACCTTTAGAGAGTTTCATTCATATCAGCAGTGATGTTCTTGTCTCTGAGTCCTTGACCCTTCATATCAACAGAGTCCTGTTAAGAGCTTATGGCGTCATGAGGACAATGGACAGAGGTATTTCATAATACAGTACCTTTGCAGGAGATTGAAGATCCGCATCTTTAGGGTCCTGTAGTTTCCTGTAGTACCGTATTGTTGTGAGACTTGGGCGCTGACCAGTGGTAACTGGAATGTCTTTTGCACTAGTGCTCCCTGGAGGATCCTTGAATGCTTCTGTAATGTCTTTGTGTTAAATGAACCAACTTTGTGAAAGAACAGCTCAATATTTTGACTCACTTCTTTGACCTGATCCAGCATACAAGTGCCTCAGTGTTGAGGATCCCAGTAACTGGAAGAGGCCAAGGAGATGCCCACATTCACCTGGCTATGGCAGATAGATGGTTACTTCAAGAGATGGAGATGGACGGTTGTCTGCCTGCGATGACCCACCATGGTTTCATGGATGCAGCGAAGTGGAAGACCACTACATGTTCCCAGACCTGACTGTACTGTACATTGCAAAAAAGCTTAGTGAAAATACAAGCAATAAAAACTGAATTTGAGGGGAAACTGTCCTATTGCTGCTGAAATGATCTGTGCATGCAGCATGCAAGCTCTTGATATGAGTTGATCCCAGTTGAGAAATAAGAAGGTTCTGATAAGTGTTCAAGGTCTGAAATAAGTAGAAAATGCTTGATATTAGCAAATTAAAGTAAATTAGTTACATTTTTGAGTTCTTAATTTTAGTGCACTGACAAATGGAAGACCAGGAAGACACAAATCACCCTTGTGTCTCTCCCACACTTTGTCATCTTTCTTACATTGTGTTTGGAACCCTAACACTGCCAATGTGAACTGTAGTGATATTTAGTAGTTATGACCCAGGTGGTGCTTGATTCCACAGTGCCCAACTCCATGGACTGTTGTCTTATCCAGTAGGCCATCACCTTAACAAGCACAGTGACTGGTCAGTTAAGCCCCGTTTACACATAGACGGTTTTGTCGGCGGGTAGTACGTAGACTCAAGTTCGCGGTAGTTCCGGCTGTTTTCGCGGTGGAAAGGGGTGGAGCATTTCGCCGGCGTTTTGACCGCCGTACTATCCACAAATAGGCGGATAAAACGCCGCTAAATCTGCTGAATAAAGCGGCGTTTTGACGCCGTAGCATCCGGCACATGTCAGGCAACGGGGGTTAATACCCAGTTCTATCCTTTACAATCGCAGGTTAAGACGCGCGTGAGAACGGCGGTGTTCTGCTGCTGCCAATAATGCCCTGTGTACCGCTGGTTAATACGCAGGTTTTTATCCAGGCAAATCCTGCGTTACTCCAGGATCATTTGCATATAGGCACCGCCCCCAGAGTATAATAGGCTGAAGCAGCAGGAATACATGCCTCTGTCACTGCAGGGGGAGGGAGGTCATCCTCAGCCTTTTCTTCTCCTTCCTTTCCCCCTCCTCAACGTGTTGCTCCGTCTCCACCACAGGCCTCCCCTCTGCTTCTCAACCAGACCTCTTGGTTTCCTTCTTCTTTAAGTCCTTGGCGCTGCCAACTTTCTTTTAGGAGGCATACTGGAGCTGCACTGCAAAAATATCTGGAGCTGGCCGAGAGTGAGAGGCCTGCATGCAGCGCGCTAGCATTTTTATACTGACTGCCGCCTATCGGCCGTTTGGAACGACGTTTTAACCGGGAGGTGGCGTTTAGAACGGCATAATGTCCGCTAGCGCCGCCGTTTTGTCTACCTCTGTCGCTGGTTAAAACGCCGTTGAGGACGCTGATGTGGGCTCTATCGCCGTTTTACATGCCGTTGGTTAGGGATACAACGCCGGCGGTGTAAACTGCGGCACTACAGGAAGGGGCAGGATGAAACGACGATTAAAAAGTATCAAACGCCATTGTTCGCGTTGTCTCCGTCGTCACGCGAATTCTCCGGGAGCGCTCCCGGAATTATTCGACATGTTGAATAATTTTTTCGACGACTCCCGGTGAAGCCGGAACTAAAGTGAAGCCGCCCCCTTGCGCCGGCGTTAACAACGGCGTTTGATCCTTAAGACAGCCAAAAACTCTTCCGGGATGCTTCCGGGAGCTCTTACCGTCTATGTGTAAACGGGGCTTTAGTGTAACACTTTGGCTGCCAGTAAATTAATTTCACTTGCTTAAGCATCTTGAAAGTATGATTGTATTACTCAACACAGCACATAAAATGTTGAAATAATATTCAAAAACCAGTTCAAGCAATCTAGGTTTGATTACTAGCTTAAAGAAAGGCTTTGAGAGCCTTTGCACAGATGTTTTACACCAGTGTTCTTTCCATGCTTTGCTCTGTTGTCCAGTCTGCAGTTCAGTCCAATTCTGTGAGTTTTTGTCATTGGTCCCAGTCAAGTCATTCAAGGCTTCACAGTAGAAATTTCAGTTTTTCATAGAATCTAGACAGAGCAAATAGTTTATTTTTAGCATGACTTTAAATGAAGTAAGTGATTTTAAAGAAATATCACGATTTCAAGATCAGATTTAGTTACTTTTGCCTACGACTTGGAGAGTTATAAAAAAAAATCACATTTTTCCTTTGGAAAATTGGTCACACGTTGTTTGTATGTATTTTTTATTTTAATCTCCCTCTCACCCACCCTGGGGAGGGTGGTACTATGCGTGTTCCTCAAACTAGGGTCCTCAACCAGAGGCCTGTGAGTTTGAGGGTTCGGCGCAGTATCTTAGCTGTTCCTGGGAATGCATTCTTCTGAACAGAGACCTCTAATGTTGTACCTGGAATCTGCTGGAGCCACTCTTCTATTTTGGGTGTTCAGCTCCTAGTGCTCCTTGGACTTTACCTTCCACATCTGCTCCAGTTGCTCCTTCAGTCCTTGGTACTTCTCTATTTTCTCGTGCTCTTTCTTTCTGATGTTGCTGTCAGCTGGGATTGCCACATCAGTCACAACTGCAGTTTTCTTTCCTTTGTCAACCACCACTATATCTGGTTGGTTGGCCATCAACTGGTTCTCTATCTGTAATTTGAAGTCCCACAGGAACTTAAGGTCATTATCAACCAACTTTGGGGGTGTCTCCTGTCAGGACTTGGGGATTTCTAATTCGTATTCGGTAGAGATGTTCTTGTACATGATTCTTGCATAGCAGTGGTAGAATTGCTGCCTTTGGAACAACATGCTGTGGGTTCATACCCCAGTCAGGACACATATCCATTAAGGGTCTCCCCATGCTACCTCAAAATCAAAAGTGAGAGACAAATAAATAGTGATACTGGCTCGGACGTTGCCCTTGTTAACAAGGTCCGCGTCAGTTGTTGAAGAACCAGGACACATTGATGAGAAATGAGCTACTGGAACAAGACGTCCATGTACGTCTTTCTCAAGGATTGAGGACTAACAACATGGATCTGGTAGAATGCTGCTATGACAGCAGACATTCAGCAGACGGTTACAACGCATGTGTGCGTATATATATATATATATATATACTCAACAAAAATATAAATGCAACACTTTTGGTTTTGCTCCCATTTTGTATGAGATGAACTCAAAGATCTAAAACTTTTTCCACATACACAATATCACCATTTCCCTCAAATATTGTTCACAAACCAGTCTAAATCTTTGATAGTGAGCACTTCTCCTTTGCTGAGATAATCCATCCCACCTCACAGGTGTGCCATATCAAGATGCTGATTAGACACCATGATTAGTGCACAGGTGTGCCTTAGACTGCCCACAATAAAAGGCCACTGTGAAAGGTGCAGTTTTGTTTTATTGGGGGGGGATACCAGTCAGTATCTGGTGTGACCACCATTTGCCTCATGCAGTGCAACACATCTCCTTCACATAGAGTTGATCAGGTTGTCAATTGTGGCCTGTGGAATGTTGGTCCACTCCTCTTCAATGGCTGTGCGAAGTTGCTGGATATTGGCAGAAACTGGTACACGCTGTCGTATACGCCGGTCCAGAGCATCCCAAACATGTCCGGTGAGTATGCCGGCCATGCAAGAACTGGGACCTTTTCAGCTTCCAAGAATTGTGTACAGATCCTTGCAACATGGGACCGTGCATTATCCTGCTGCAACATGAGGTGATGTTCTTGGATGTATGGCACAACAATGGGCCTCAGGATCTCGTCACGGTATCTCTGTGCATTCAAAATGCCATCAATAAAATGCACCTGTGTTCTTCATCCATAACAGATGCCTGCCCATACCATAACCCCACTGCCACCACGGGCCACTCGATCCACAACACTGACATCAGAAAACCGCTCACCCACACAACACCACACACGCTGTCTGCCATCTGCCCTGAACAGTGTGAACCGGGATTCATCCATGAAGAGAACACCTCTCCAACGTGCCAAACGCCAGCGAATGTGAGCATTTGCCCACTCAAGTCGGTTACGACGACGAACTGGAGTCAGGTCGAGACCCCGATGAGGACGACGAGCATGCAGATGAGCTTCCCTGAGACGGTTTCTGACAGTTTGTGCAGAAATTCTTTGGTTATGCAAACCGATTGTTTCAGCAGCTGTCCGAGTGGCTGGTCTCAGACGATCTTGGAGGTGAACATGCTGGATGTGGAGGTCCTGAGCTGGTGTGGTTACACGTGGTCTGCGGTTGTGAGGCTGGTTGGATGTACTGCCAAATTCTCTGAAACGCCTTTGGAGACAGCTTATGGTAGAGAAATGAACATTCAATACACGAGCAACAGCTCTGGTTGACATTCCTGCTGTCAGCATGCCAATTGCACGCTCCCTCAAATCTTGCGATATCTGTGGCATTGTGCTGTGTGATAAAACTGCACCTTTCAGAGTGGCCTTTTATTGTGGGCAGTCTAAGGCACACCTGTGCACTAATCATGGTGTCTAATCAGCATCTTGATATGGCACACCTGTGAGGTGGGATGGATTATCTCAGCAAAGGAGAAGTGCTCACTATCACAGATTTAGACTGGTTTGTGAACAATATTTGAAGGAAATGGTGATATTGTGTATGTGGAAAAAGTTTTAGATCTTTGAGTTCATCTCATACAAAATGGGAGCAAAAACAAAAGTGTTGCGTTTATATTTTGTTGAGTGATATATATACAACCCCTGTCAAAATTATGGAATCACCGGCCTCGGAGGATGTTCATTCAGTTGTTTAATTTTGTAAAAAAAAAGCTGATCACAGACATGACACAAAACTAAAGTCATTTCAAATGGCAACTTTCTGGCTTTAAGAAACACTATAAGAAATCAGGAAAAACAAAATTGTGGCAGTCAGTAATGGTTACTTTTTTTAGACCAAGCAGAGGGAAAAAATATGGACTCACTCAATTCTGAGGAAAAAATTATGGAATCATGAAAAACAAAAGAATGCTCCAACACATCACTAGTATCTTGTTGCACCACCTCTGGCTTTTATAACAGCTTGCAGTCTCTGAGGCATGGGCTTAATGAGTGACAAACAATGCTCTTCATCAATCTGGCTCCAACTTTCTCTGATTGCTGTTGCCAGATCAGCTTTGCAGGTTGAAGCCTTGTCATGGACCATTTTCTTCAACTTCCACCAAAGATTTTCATTTGGATTAAGATCCAGACTATTTGCAGGCCATGACATTGACCCTTTGTGTCTTTTTGCAAGGAATGTTTTCACAGTTTTTGCTCTATGGCAAGATGCATTATCATCTTGAAAAATGATTTCATCATCCCCAAACATCCTTTCAATTGATGGGATAAGAAAAGTGTCCAAAATATCAACGTAAACTTGTGCATTTATTGATGATGTAATGACAGCCATCTCCCCAGTGCCTTTACCTGACATGCAGCCCCATATCATCAATGACTGTGGGAATTTACATGTTCTCTTCAGGCAGTCATCTTTATAAATCTCACTGGAACGGCACCAAACAAAAGTTTCAGCATCATCACCTTGCCCAATGCAGATTCGAGATTCATCACTGATTATGACTTTCATCCAGTCATCCACAGTCCACGATTTCTTTTCCTTAGCCCATTGTAACCTTGTTTTTTTCTGTTTAGGTGTTAATGATGGCTTTCGTTTAGCTTTTCTGTATGTAAATCTCATTTCCTTTAGGCGGTTTCTTACAGTTCGGTCACAGGCGTTGACTCCAGTTTCCTCCCATTCGTTCCTCATTTGTTTTGTTGTGCATTTTCGATTTTTGAGACATATTGCTTTAAGTTTTCTGTCTTGACGCTTTGATATCTTCCTTGGTCTACCAGTATGTTTGCCTTTAACAACCTTCCCATGTTGTTTGTATTTGGTCCAGAGTTTAGACACAGCTGACTGTGAACAACCAACATCTTTTGCAACATTGCGTGATGATTTACCCTCTTTTAAGAGTTTGATAATTCTCTCCTTTGTTTCAATTGACATCTCTCGTGTTGGAGCCATGATTCATGTCAGTCCACTTGGTGCAACAGCTCTCCAAGGTGTGATCACTCCTTTTTAGATGCAGACTAATGAGCAGATCTGATTTGATGCAGGTGTTAGTTTTGGGGATGAAAATTTACAGGATGATTTCATAATTTATTCCTCAGAATTGAGTGATTCCATATTTTTTCCCTCTGCTTGGTCTAAAAAAGTAACCGTTACTGACTGCCACAATTTTTTTTCCTGATTTCTTATAGTGTTGCTTAAAACCAGAAAGTTGCCATTTGAAATGACTAGTTTTGTGTCATGTCTGTGATCTGCTTTTTTTCTACAAAATTAAACAACTGAATGAACATCCTGCGAGGCCGGTGATTCCATAATTATTGCCAGGGGTTGTATGAATGAAATGATGAAATTTGATTATTCAAATTATTCAAAAAAAACTTTTATTTAGGACAAGTGGATGTAATTGGGTACCATAGTCTCGTTTGAGGGTTTGTGCTAAAGGGTTAAAATATGACCCATATAATGCAGTAATCCTGTCCCCATCAGAAACATGGCACTTTCTCTTGAGGTTTGGGCAAATGACATGGAAAACAAAGTGAAAATGCAACGAAAAAGTGACAGTGTGGTGGAAAGTGGACATGTGTTGTGGTTTGTTTATGACCCAGAGATAAAACAGGTCGAGGTGGTTGTGCAGGCGAGAGACCATAGCTACTCTGTCAAAGTGTGTAGGCTCAGTCTCTCTCAACTTTTATTTTTTCACTATTTTTTCACTACACTCGTATAACATGAACAGTCCTAATTCCCCTTTAGGTCTGGTTCCTTCAGATTGGCTGTAGCTGTCTTGATGGCATCTCTCACTTGTCTAATTCTTGCGCAGTCTTTCCATTTCATTTTCACCTAGTTTCAGCAGAATTACTGCTTTGTCTTGTTTTTGTCCCCTGCCTTATCCTCTTAATCATGTTTTCATGGAGTTGCGTCATGGTTTGTTTTTTCTTCATGACTTTGCAACAATACTGTCTCACTAAGATTGTGCCATTTGAGTACTGCTGTATGACTTAATTGATAAAAAAAAAATACAAGTGATCTCTGCAGCTTGTATTTAAAGAATTAAGCGAAGGGCTCCTTCTTGGGAGTAATCTCAAAAAGAGTCATAGTACCGTGAGCAACTGTGCTATTTGTTGTACAAAACCGTGATTGACGGACGTCCACATTAACACCCTAGAATAAAAGAGCTTTTGCTCTAAAAGACCATCATAACCCCATTTGGAGGAATCTGATAGAAATGTGCCATCATCCAACATCGTGGCTGATGGGCTATTCGCCCAGGAGGGAACCGTTAATCCAAAATCAACATTCTTAGAAAATGTGACAAAACTTAAACTGCATTTACCAGTACAAAGGAAAAGCCTTCTGCCCACTACAATATATTGTATATTAGAAATGTCTTAATACTATTCAGTAACAAAGTGGTGTACATTTACCATCTTTCTCTGTTTCTGTCTTGACAAACAGTGGATTTGCACCTGGTAGGTCAAACTCCATCTCAGTTTTGTGTAGAGCAGCATCGGCTGTGGCTGTATAAGCCAGTTCCAGAGTGACAGTCCCTGGTGTAGTTGTGGCACACAGAGGCTGATGGCTACATCTGGCCTTACACGACTCCAGCTTTCCTTCTCTCTCTCTTCTCCGACTGCTTTTGATCTTTCCCAAATGCAGTGGTGATACCTGTTCTTACAATATGAAGCCAAACATTTCAGTCAGGTGCTATTCTTTCCTAGGTGTTTATGTTGATGTCACAAGACTTGATGTTGCATTTGCAGACATTATATCGCAGTGCTGATTGTCCAACAGGACACCACCTCTCAACGAGTTCCCCGTATGTATAGAGGATATCTTTGTTGATGCTGGTCACCTCACTGATCTGTCTCTTTGAGGCTAATGGTAGGGCCAAATTCTTTGGAGGCATCTGTAAGACAGCTGACCAGCCTCTGAAGTCCAGCAAGTGAGATGTTAAGGCACCATCATTGTCAAAGAAGATCTCACAAATCAGTATCTAAGACACATTGGTCTTTGTCCCAAGCAGTGGGAGATTGAAGAGCTTGCCATCAGATCTTGTGTGTAGATGCACTCCATCATTGCATGACCTGTAGGCATGTGCCAGCGCGAGGGAAAAGAAGCTCCCAAAGGGGGCAGAGGAGGAAACATCAAATTGCACTGTTTCTTGCATTTCATCATGAAAGAAGATTATGAGATTCTACAGTTTTGGTAGACATCCAGTCTCTTCAAAGAATCTAAAGAAGCCCTTCCTGCTCACCAGGTTAAAACCTTTGGTCAGATTAGTGATGGCGATGTAAACAGGGATGAGAATCTCTCGTCGATCAGCAGCTTCCTGATTTTTGGGGTAATTTTGGCATCTGTGTATCATTTCAAATCCGGTGAGGAAAAAAATTGAGGTGGGATGTGATGTGTTTGTAACAGTTCTCACATTAGCCACCGGGCATTACTATTATGCTGAGCAGCGTTGTGTACACAAGAGGCTTGCCGGAAGTGCTGAAGAAGAAAAGCTCTAATATATACAGTTCTCGCATATGGGATATTGCAGCAAGCGAAAAAAATTTTGGAAAGTTTTTGGTGAAATGTGTGTGCTGGAAAGGACAAAAGACAACAAAAATGGAAAGTGTGTTCAAGAGAGAGCTAAAGATTGCAAAGAAAAGCTTGCATGGACAGGGTTGGATAAAGTAATACCACTGAAGTTGGACTAAAAGGGAGATTATTTCTTCAAACCTGGTGACTTTTTCTCAAAAGTTGATGTCACAGGTGTTGGGATCAGCAACTTTTGCTGCAATCAGACAATGAACTATTCAAAGAGGAAGTGCTGCCCTGAAAAATAATGGAAATTAAACTCTACATATCCTGGCTGTTTTGGTTTCATTATTGACAAACATTTGGAATGTCTGGTGACAATAAACTTTGATACAGTTTATTATGAATTGTCATTCATGGCCAATATTTTAAACAATTAAAGGTAAAAAAAAAAGAATTTTTATCCACAGATAAAATCACCTTATCATTTGTTAAAATTCACCAGAATAGCTCCTTTAAAGGATGAAAAGTTTTTTTCCTTCCTGACTGTTCTCATCCCTGTGTAATGGCTGCATCCGCTCGGCGACATTTCTCCTGCAGTTGTCTGAGGATAATGATTTTGTCAATGGTAGGGCTCTTTGCTCTGAAGCTGCACTGAGACTCTGGATACCCTGCTCGGCCAGTGCCTGCAGTGTCTTCAGAGCAACCCGTGCAAACATCTTGTCAATTCTGCTAAGGAGGGATGTACCACTGTAGTGATTACAGCTGTGGCAGTCCCCTTTGTTCATGGACAGCATTATGCATGTCTTGGGGGACCCATCCTTTTTGCCAGGAATGGCACAGTAGTTTGTGAAGACATCCAAGGAGCACTGCTTTCCTGCCCTGGATAACCTGCAGGAATACCATCATTTCATGCTGCCTTTCCATGGGCAAGAGAGTCTGTGGCCTTTCTATTGAACCCTCCATGATGGTTAGAACAGGGATGCTGCCTATGGCATGCTCAGACACTATGCTCTCTGTGGTGTAAAGGTCCTGTTTGTGCTCAGTCCACCGATCCATCTAATTGGAGCTGGGCAAAACATCTGGATGTCTTGGATTGCCCAAGCAACAAGACCCCCTTCTTGTCCTAACTGTTGTATTCCAAAGGAATGCAGAGCAGTACATTTGGCAACAGTTTGGCTGTAGGAGCTGCTGAAAGGTGACACATTGTGACATCCGGCCATCTCAGGGGCTCCACTACAGATTTAAATCTGGTTTAGTCTTTTAGCCTTCTCTTCTCCTGAGGAAGTCCCACGAGGCAGTGGCCAATATTTACTGAAGAGTTTGTCTTCTCCGAGCCAATGTTTTACTGAAGAGTTTGTCTTCTCCGAGCCAATGTTTTACTGAAGAGTTTGTCTTCTCCAAGCCTTTGAAGATGCATAACCTTGAAAGCAATTAGTGATTCAATTTATAAAAGCATAAAAATAAATAACTAGAAGCACCACAGACTAAAACATAAAAAGACATGATCATAGCAGTTTATACTGAAATTGCAAATAATATCTGTACAGTAGAAGTTATTGTTAGTGGCACCCATTGTTTTATAGTTATTGGTGGTGTCTGAAATCAACCCATGTTCACAATTATCCCTTTATTTGGTTTGCCTTTGTCACTCTCCTCTGTGCTCTTGTCCCAGAATGACGTCCCCCCGCTTCATCGAGTTTGTCTGCAAACATGATGAGGTACTGAAGTGTTTTGTAACCAGGTGAGTCAGCATGACTCTCTGTTCAATATCATCCTCACATACAGTCGTTCCCAGATACTTTGTGCTGATCTAATAATGCTTCATCTATTTTTATTATCTCTGTTGTTATCATATTTGCATCTTTCTTCACTTCTTAGGAATCCCAAAATCATCTTTAACCACTTCCATTTTCTCCTGGAGTGTCCAGAGCTGATGTCACGCTTCATGCATATTATTAAGGGCCAGGTGAGACATGATTACATCATTATTTACTCAGACTAGTGCAATCCCTGTGGATAAATCCACTTTAATCTAGTCAAAATTCTCAAAAAAAAAAAAAAAAAAAAACCTTCAAATATACAGGTGCAATTGACAAATTAAATAATTTCACCAGATGTTGGTATCAACCCAAATAATCCACACATACAAAGAAATCAAACCTTAGATGTCCATAAATTATGGGAAATGACACAAGAAAAAGTATTGAACACCTGAAGAGAAGAAGGTGCAAAAAGGCATTACATAGAAAGCTAAGACACCAGCTGAAAACTATCTGTAATTAGAAAGCAATCCTGGCCCTTGTCAGTGCAAATTAAAATCAGATGGTTCAGTCCCAACAGATGGCCTATTAAAAAGGTGTGTCATTACAAAGGTATCACAAAAGAAACTTTGTGATGGATAAAAGCAAAGAACTGTCTCAAGATCTTCGCAACCTTTATGATGCAGAACATACTGATGGTATTGATTACATAAGGATTTCTAAACTTCTGAATGTTCCAGTGAGCGCCTTTGGGGCCATAATCAGGAAGTGGAAAGAACATCTTTTCACCATAAACTGGCCACCACTTGGTGCTCTTCACAAAATTTCCAAGCCAAGGGCCACTTGTGGAGAGCTGCAGAAAGACCTGTATTTAGCAGGGACAATAAGGCAGCACATTTTCGTTTGAACCCTGGGCGATATCGCAGGATTTGACCACTTATGGGGACAGCCGCAACCATTCCACAAAATAACTTCATAGGCATAAATGGTGTACTGTTTTGTTTTTGGCTGCAATCACCGAAGCAGTTGTGAAGAGTGCAGTTTTTTCAATTTCCAGTGGAGAAGGGAAGATGAAAGTAAAGAAATGAAGTCATATGCATCTATTTTAACGAGTTGTTTCAAAGGAGTCATAAGTAATGCACTCAACCGCCATGGCCTGTATACACCCTCACCATGCAAGACTCCATTGCCGAAGGAAAACCATGTTGAAGCTCGTTTAAAGATGTTGCACAACATTTAGACAAGCCTGTGAAATACTGGGACTATATAGTCTGGTCAGATAAGACCAAAATAGAACTCTTTGGTTGCCATAATACACACCATAAATGACACTGCACATCATTCCAAAAAACACCATACCGACAGTGGCATGTGGAGGTGGGAACATCATGGTGTGGGGCTGCTTTTCAGCATACAGCACTGGCAAACATAATATGATTGGAGGCATGATGAATTGAAAAATGTGCAGATACATTCCTGATTAAAAAAAAAATCTACCAATGGATGACAATGGAACAAGGGTGGACATTTGAGCAAGACAGTGATCCCAAATACATAGCCAAGGTTTGGTTTCAGACAATGAAAATAAAGCTGCTAGAATGGCCCTGCCAATCACCTGTCTTTAATCCAATACAAAATCTATAGAAAGAACTAAAGATCATAGTTCATAGAAGCGGTCTACGCAACCTTCAAAATTTGAAGACTGTTTGTGTGGAAGAATGGGCCAAAATCACATCTGAGCAATGCATATGACTGGTTTCTTCATACATGAGTTGTCCTGAAGGTGTCATTACCAACAAGGGGTTTTGTATGAAGTATTTTTCAGTACGTGTTCAATACCTTTTTCCTGTGTCATTCCACTTTATGACACATAATTTCGCTACTTATTTGTATTGGTTAGTATTGGTTGGATTACTTGAGTTGCTGAAATAATTTCCATTATAGCAGACTTCATATTATATGAGGACAACGTAAGAGTGAACAGACATTGCTTACTATTAACAGTGTGATATATAAGAGGTCAATGAGCAACTAGTTGAGCTACATTCTATAATCTAATGTAGCACCCGGCCCATCAGTCCACTCAATCTGTGGTTTGACCCAAAAGAAATTGCAATATTAATGAACTGACTAACTGTTTTTCTGAAACCTTGGAATGTACTGAACAAGATCTGAAAATTATAGTAAAATATTTTGAGTGGAACATATTTTTTGAGCCAGGTTTAATTTTTGTCATTTTACAGCTGGTAACCAAATTGTTGTAACTGATATTATGGCCAGAACTTGGTTACTGTTCTTCCTAAACCACTAAAAATGGTGTCTGTACCCATATTTTCATAGTCTATCTTTCTCCTGATTTAGGTTTCAGACCATTTGGGTGACTCCTTATGCAGAAATCTGATATACCCCTACCCCATTTTATTTGCATCACAGTTCATTGTCATATGAGTCATCGATTACCTCATCTCCATTGGTAAATATCCCTCTGCATTCACTGCATGCTGGCGTGCATCGCAGACCAGGTTTGCAACAACTGCAGCGTTTGTCACTGCATCCCCTTTGCTTGAACACCTCACACGTTTTAGGAGAGACTCTGGTGCTGCTGCAAGGTATGAATGTACTGACATCATCCTGTTTTCAGAGAACTTCCATCCCCAGTTCAGTAGGTTGATCTTCTCTCCTTTCCATTCTTGGACCTGTTGAAATACACGGAGAGAGTGGTATTTCGTTGCTGAAGACAGGTGGAAGAACACATGGGTCCAGGGAGGTTTTACATGCTGCCACCTTTTCATGAAAACTTGCAAGTCAGCCCTTTCAAAGTGTACGGTGATTTGCCTTTGTAGACGCAGCCATTGCTCGTTCCCCTGCCGTGATGATCTCATCAGGTGCTGACTCTGGATTGTTGAAGACAAGGGCCTGTAGAGCAAAGACCTGATTTTTCTCATTGAGCAATTTCAGGCCAACAGCTTTGGCAATGCCAAACAG
Organism: Thalassophryne amazonica; assembly: GCF_902500255.1. Taxonomy (NCBI): domain Eukaryota; kingdom Metazoa; phylum Chordata; class Actinopteri; order Batrachoidiformes; family Batrachoididae; genus Thalassophryne; species Thalassophryne amazonica. Next base: position 21,309,873 of record NC_047109.1, read on the forward strand.
CTTTGATGTCGTGTCACAACCTAGATGTGTGTGGACAAAGAGGTTGTTTTCATAAAGGCTGTCACCAAGAGCTTCCTGCAGTATTCCAATGTTCAAATGTTGACTCGGATTTAATTAACCTTTCCTTGGTTCAGACGTGAAATACAGGTTGTGCGCTTTTTCCTGTTGTAGTAGTAACACAGCAGTATCAGCAAATCTGTATCCTCACCTACAAGCACAGTGTCAGATCTTGTGGTGCTACAAACTGCTGTCTTCACAATAAGTAGGACGGCGTCCCCAGAGGCGTGAAGTACCTGGCAAGCAGACTGTTCCAGGTTCCCACCAAGGGCCTTAATGAACCTCTGCTTGTTTTCCTTGTTTCTAAGGAACTCATCCTTCTTGACACAAAGTGTCATACTGTCTGTGAAGGAAACTTTCACAGATTGTCTCTCGCCTTGTATTTGATGTGCACCATCTGTTGTTGAAGACCATCTCGATAGCCATGAAGGACTATAACTGTCCAAATAATTCTTGCTAACGTATTTCATGTACTGATCAAATATTTCCTTGTACGTCTCGCCCAGCTGCTAGGGTATCCGTTGCAAGAGGGCATCACCATTGAGGACACACTGGATGTCTTGAATGCCTGAACTGGGCTCCACATCTGGTGGAGACAAGGCCTTAATGGCTGCTGCTAACACAGGCTTATTAGCAGGCAAGAGGGTATGCTTGCATTCAATTAATGCAGATGAATATGCGCAAAGCTCAAACTTCAGTGTGCTGGACAAGTCCCCTGTTTTGGTACTGGCAATCGCTAGTCTCTGAAACAGTAATATGGGATCAGTGTTGACGTCACCATCAGTTGATGTCAAACGTCTTTACTGTGGACTTGGATTCCATCGTAACTGCATGATCCTTTTTCTTGAAACTGTATCCTAGCATACATTCTCCAGCCATCTGACCTAGAACTTGTTCACCCACAGATTTTGCCACATCAACATTCACCTTGCTACTGGCAACAGCACCAGTTGCAATACTGCGAAGGGAGCTGTCGTCTTCAAATGGGCGCCTCTCGTGCAGAAAGTTGAGGTATTTCCTGATGCCTGCCACATCCTTTTCCTGCCTGGATTTGAATAAGTCTTTGTGCTGATCACTTGTAACATGGGAAACATTTGTCAGTCTTTGAAGGGCAGTGTTCAGCTCTGCACAGATAGGGCTGGACATCCAGACTAAGCGCTGAGTCTTGGTCATCCCTCGTCCCCTAGTCATGCCACCTGATGTCTTAAGGCTTCTCATCAATACCTGCTCGCTGACCAAATCCACTGACAGGCCAGCCCAGAATCTGTCTGTCCGTCAGACAGCATGTACTCCCTGCAGAAACAGTTCATACACGTCAGGATGATCACTTGGCAACTTTTCCATCAGCTGTAGGTATATGTGGAGGGACTTTGTGTAGTTGTTATGTCCTGAAGAAGGAAGATAGGGAAGCATGGCACGCAGGGCTTGCAGGTGAAGCAGCAAGTCACCTGTCCTTTCTGACGTCAGAAACAAACAGAAAATGCCCACCATCTCCATGTATTGTAACCATAGTCCAACTGTTTGTTGATCACTCATGCTGTCCTTCACATGTTGGAGTTTGTCTTTAATAGTTTCCATGACAGGGGAGGACTCTATATGTGACACAGACAGGTCACCAGACATCAGACCATCATAAAGTTCACCTGCTTCCTCAAGATCCTTGCGAACCATCACCTTGCTGTCTTTCTGGCTGGGAACCGTCAGCTTCACTGTCTTCCTTGCTGGGAACTGTCTCCTCCTGGTGTGTGTGTGTGTGGGGGGTGGGGGTGGGTATTTTTTTATGTTGACTAATTCCATAAAAATAGTCCTCTGCTGAATTACCAAAATACTTATCCTCATAGCAAGGTATGACCAGGTTTATGCCCCAACATTAGATACTAGGTGCCAAAACTGCAGGCTTTGCTTTTTCTATTGATTTGAGTAGGGAAATGTGGGGTAGGGGCACACCCAGATGAAGTATACTGAACCATCAAAATATTATACAGTCTTTATATGGTGGAAAATACAAAAAACATGGGTAACACTAAAGATATAATAATTCCCTCTCAAATGACAATGATACACAGAATTCATGTTTAAATACATGGCACACAGTGGCAATAGGAGAGGGGTGGACTGTAATCCACCACTTAAACCTGCACATAAATTAAATGAAGCATTGACCATAAAAACTAGGAAAATAATTTTTTTCTTTTGATTTTGGATTACTACTGATGAAACAAAAAGCAAAATACAGATTGCAAAAATACACTCAAGAAGCTTCCAAACCATGAATTTGAATCTAGAAATAAACTATGTTCTACTCAAAATATTTTACTACAATTTTCAGATCTTGTTCAGTACATTCAAAGGTTTCAGAAAAACATCAGTTCGTTACTATTGCAGTTTCTTTTGGGTTAGGCCCATATTTTACATAAATTGACTGGACTACAAGTAGCTTTTAAAGCCGCGTTCACACCGGGCGCGACGCAAGTGACAGCAGCGACAGGTTGCCATGTAATCCCTATGGAAGGACGCGTTGTGGCACCAAGCCACGTAGCGCAACGCGATGGATGCGAATGAAGCGACGCGAGTGAAGCGATTTTGAGCGATTGGCGCATTTGTGGCGCGATATTGCGTCACGCCGCGTTGCTCTCCTCCCCAAGTTGAAAAATCGGAACTTTTTCATCTTGTCGTGCCGCGATGACCAATCGGGTACTGGATATGTAGTGACGTGGAGATGTCTGGAGTTTGACTGAGTTGGATGTGAACATGTCCTGTCTCTAGTAGCCAGCCTGTGTGCAGGACTTATGTCCCTTTTGTCCTTTATTTCACAATTATGACACAGTTGGGGGAAGAGCGAGGAACAGCCCCACAGCAGGGGGAGCGGAGTTTTTTTTTTTCATGTGCAATTCGTCTGTGAAGATTATTTTATTTATTAACTACACAAATGTATAATAAAACAAATGGTGACTGGTTTCTAAACACAATTATGACAGAGTTTTTGGGGGAAGAGCGAGCAGCAGCCCCACAGCAGGGGCAGCAGAGTTTTTTTTGTTTACATGTGTGCACGTGAATGGGACAGGAGGTCCTCAAACTGGGTCCTGCAGAGGCGGCAGGACCGCTGAAAGCGGCCGTCATCCAGACGCAGCTCTTGCAGCAAATAATGATACTCCCCGAATTGGGAACGTCTCATCACGTTTGTCAGCTTTCCACAACAACTCGCTCTGTGTGATCAAGGTCCATCATGTTAACTTGACTGACAGCCGGAGCTGGCGAGCGGAATGGAAGCTCCTCCTATTTGATGACGCGCTGGGGCAAATTTTCACAGCGAAAGCAGAGCGACACACAGGGCGATGGTGGCGCGTCCCTCGCCACACGACTGACACGAATTTGTGGCATCTGGTTGTGCCTGGTGTGAACGCGGCATAAGACTTAAGAATAAAGGGGGTGTTGACGTACAATGGGTGAGGCCCTGTATGTTTATGGCTGACTGTGCTAACTTGTACAACTGTGACAAATGATCTTTTTAAACTTTTACTGTGAATTCAAAGAAATAGCAGTGCCTCCATTTAGTAGGTAAACATGAATTACGTTTATAACTCAAAGAATTTTAAACCCAATTTTCCCCTCTGTTCATTCTGTTTTTAGACAGTTTGTACCTTAATAACTAAAAGCATGAGACACACACTAAGTAAATTAAATGCAAAAAATGTAATTTAGTGAGTTTTTTTTAATTAAAAAAAATGAAATTAGTTATCAGTGTTCAGTTCATTACCCCAGGTGGACTCCAATTAAGCTGTAGAAACATCTCATGGATGATCAGTAAAAGCTCAGTTTTGAGCTTCATGGCAAAGGCTGTGAGTACTTGTGTATATGTAGTTTCTTAATTCTTTTGTTTTTAATAAATTTAAAAAAAAAATCATTATGGGGGATTGTGTGTAGAATTTTGAGGAAAGAAATTAATTTCATCCATCCATCCATTTTCTTATGCTTTATCCGGGTCGGGTCGTGGGGGCAGCTCAAGCAAAGCCTCCCAGACCTCCCGATCCACACACACCTCAGCTCCTCCGGGGGAACCCCAAGGCGTTCCCAAGCCAGCCGAGAGACGTAGTCCCTCCAGCGTGTCCTGGGTCTTCCCCGGGGCCTCCTCCCGATGGGATGTGCCCAGAACACCTCTCCAGCGAGGTGTCCAGGGGCATCCAGAAAAGATGCCTGAGCCACCTCAACTGGCTCCTTTCGATGTGGAAGAGCAGCAGCTCGACTCTGAGCTCCTCCCGAGTGACCGAGCTCCTCACCCTATCTCTAAGGGAGCGCCCAGCCACCCTGCGGAGGAAACTCATCTCGGCCGCTTGTACTCGCGATCTCGTTCTTTCGGTCATGAGCCAAATCTCATGACCATAGGTGACGATCGGAACGTAGATCGATCGGTAAATCGAAAGCTTTGCCCCCCACTCAGCTCTGTCTTCACCACGACAGTCCGATACAGTGACCGCATCACTGCAGATGCTGCCCCAATCCGTCTATCGATCTCACGCTCCATCCGTCCCTCACTCGTGAACAAGACCCCGAGATACTTAAACTTCTCCACCTGAGGCAAGGACACCCCACCGACCAGAAGAGGGCAAGGCACCTTTTTCCAGTCGAGAACCATGGCCTCGGATTTGGAGGTGCTGATTTTCATCCCGGATGCTTCACACTCGGCTGCAAACCGTCCCAGTGCACGCTGAAGGTCCTGATTTGACGAAGCCAACAGAACCACATCGTCCACAAACAGCAGAGATGAGATTCTGTAGTTCCCAAACCAGACCCCCTCTACACCCTGGCTACGCCTAGAAATTCTGTCCATAAAGATAATGAACAGAACCGGTGACAAAGGGCAGCCCTGGCGGAGGCCAATGTGCACTAGAAACAGGTTTGACTTACTTCCGGCAATGCGAACCAAGCTCCTGCTGTGGTCATACAGGGACCGGATAGCCCTTAGCAAAGGACCCCAGACCCCGTACTCCCGGAGCACCCCCCACAGGGTACCCCAAGGGACACAGTCGAACACCTTCTCCAGATCCACAAAGCACATGTGGACGGTTGGTGAACTCCTATGACCCCTCGAGCACCCGATGGAGTGTGTAGAGCTGTCCATGTGCCGCGACCAGGACAAAAACCACACTACTCCTCCTGAATCCGAGGTTCGACCATCGGTCAAATTCTCCTCTCCAGTACTCTGGAATAGACCTTACTGGGGAGGCTGAGGAGTGTGATCCCCCTGTAGTTGAAAAACACCCTCCGGTCCCCCTTCTTAAACAGAGGGACCACCAGCCTGGTCTGCCAATCCAGAGGCACTGTCCCCGACCGCCATGCGATGTTGCAGAGGTGTGTCAGCCAAGACAGTCCCACAACATCCAGAGACTTAAGGTACTCAGGACGGATTTCATCCACCCCAGGAGCCTTGCCACCGAGGAGCTTTCTAACCACCTCGGTGACTTCAGCCTGGGTAATGGAGGAGTCTGCCTCTGAGTCCCCAGTCTCTGCTTCCTCTTCGCAAGACGTGACGATGGGATTGAGGATATCCTCGAAGTATTCCTTCTTGAATTTTATCCATTTTGAAATAAGGCTTTGGAGTTGTCTCAAAGGTAATTATTTATAATGTTTATATTGTAATGGCTTTGTAAAACAGTTGCATTTTCATTCCTGTAACATTATGTTTATTATAGATTTAATATCTCGTCATAATCGTTAAAATGAGCTGCACTGTGATGCGCTGTTGCAATGACTCAGTGACACACAGTGTTTTTGAATTGTTTGCGTAATGTCCATGCCTAGTTCACAAAATTAATGTGTGCGAGAGCTGTTGAACATTTTAAAGTTTTCTTTGTGCGCTTGCATGCAGCCGCACACAGTTTACAACGAGTTTACTCTCTGGCACGGCAGATTGCGTGACAGTGCGGGGATCATATTTGTGCAAGTGTCAAGGTACCTTTACGATGCTTTTAGAATACAGACCCTGGATTAGAGGCCATTATGTAAAGTGTTTTTCAAAGGGCCATCTCTCCACTGCACAATCATTTAGTGGTGTTTAAGACAATAACACTTCAGTTCCATTTACATGGCTTCATAAATTTTAACTGCTGATCTAAGTTGCATGGTGTTCACTCACTCTTCGTATTCATATTTGAATATTCATATTCATTGCCCTTGGATTAGAGCGCCCCTCTGAATAGGCCGTTGTTTTAATTGCGTACTTAACTTGGTGAATTGATTTCATCTTCACTCAGTAAATCTCAGAGCCACATGAAGAAAACATGTTTTCTGTGCACAAAGAACAAAGGTATACTGTATATGATGCAAATATTGTGCAGCCTCATATGTGTATTACAGATAGGTCTTCTACAGCTTTTGGATCCATTGGTCAAGAGGTAAAATTCCACAGTCCACAGTTGAATGTGCTCATAATTAATAAAGATAATTAGTTTAGTAAAGTGTTGTACAGTGTGAGTTACAGAAGTCTCATTTTCTCCTTCAGCCTTTCAAGGACCGCTGTGAGTGGTTCTATGAGCATCTGCTTGCCGGGCAGCCCGATTCAGACATGGTTCATCGCCCGGTCAATGAGAACGATATTCTGCTTATCCACAGAGGTACACGAGTAGCTTCACGACAAACTCTTTTCACATCCTCCATTTATACAGCCACTTTGAAGAGGCCTCCTTTATTGCCAGCTACCTGTCTAAATGTTTGGGCTTTTACAGATTCAAATTTCTTTCATAAAAGAACAAAAAAAAAAAAGAATTCAAGGTTCGCCATATAAAACTAAATTTAAGTAGCCAGCAAATTGCTCTTGCCATATTTAATGGTGTATATGTTCTTAATATTGTGGGCTGACTGGGACACATACTAAAGTGATGTATATAGACAAGAGGATTAAAAAAACAAATCACTCCAACATGAAATGAAATCACTGAGAATATCACAAAGCCTCAAAGAAAACCTTATTTTCTGACCGTTTCCTTCACGGCACTACTAAAACTACCTTTACACACTGTTATAGGCTTTTCACACCGCACGCGCTTCAGGATGTTGCAAGCAGATGCGCAAAATAGACTTTGTTTTCTGCATCACTATGTTTCTGTTCTGGGGGCTGAACAAATCTGAAAGTCACCACATTTGTGAAGACGTGCATTAATGAAAAAAGATGAATAAACGCATAAGCACTAAGTGCATGAGTCATAACCACAAGATCCAAGAGCAAAAAGCACACTAAGGAATGACAGCAATCACCCTGCTGGGTGGAGCGTTCTTCAGAGACCCTCCGTCAGCGAGGCCGGGCGCAGCTGGCTTGGGGGAGCAGACACGCTCCAAGTCCCACATTCTTCACATTTAGACATGTGCACAGATGCAGTTTGAGCAACTGAGCTCCTGCAAGTCTGTCTAAGTTGTGTGAGTCATCTGAAAATAAAACATGACGTTTGTGCACCACTTAACACTGCAGTCTTATCAGCTAACGTTAGCTTAGCCTTTAGCAGCAGGCTGCGTTCATGCTGGATCAGTCACTCAGCTGAGCTCACTGAAAGTTTTAAATTGGTTAATTGTTCAGTCTGTTTTAATTTTACCAAACAACAATTGTTACTGCTCTGACTACAAGAACAGTTGCAATTTTCAATAACTTAGATTTGTTTGTTTGTTTTATTAGCTGTGTGTTTTCACAAATAATCAGACCGTAATGAAAAGAACAGAGCACTGTTTTGTGTGTCTTTTTAAGGAATATATTTATATATTTTAAGAAATATATTTCTTCACCTGTCCCATATCAGGAAAATGTTAATAAAAATTCAGTGCTAAAACTTTTTTCTATGTTCAGAATTTTTAATGTTGCATTTTTTTCTCCCCATTCTTGTCTCATTTTACAACAAAGAGGAATGTTTTGAGGCCTGATCCTGAAGAAGGGATCTTAAGTCATTGCCTCTCACAAAATATTTGTGGAAATACAGTTGTTGTCGTTGTCTGTTCAGCTGCTCCCGTTTTTTTTTAGTCGCCACAGTGGATACAGCTTAGATCTGCATTAGCATTTGGCACAAGTTTTAGGCCGGGTGCCCTTCTTGACGCAACTCCAGTGCAACTTGGAGAAACACACACAGCCATTGGTGTTCCAAAGAAGTCTCCCATTCAAGTACTAATCAGGCCCCGCATTGCCTAGCTTCTGAGATCTGATGGGATCAGGCTGACACAGAGCAGATCGGCTGCATTTATGGAAATACAGATGTACTTCAAAACTTCCAGTGATCAAGTCGAACATCTACACCTCCAGTCCAGATGGAAGAAGAGAACATCTCTGCTCTTCAAAATAAAGTGGTTTCAAAAACCAAGAGGCCAAAGCTGCAGAGGAGACCATCCTCTGGTTAAATGTCCTGAGAGTCCAGCACACTTGTCGACTCTGCAAATCCATACCTGCTGCAGCTCTTCAAAATAAAAACAAAGGCTCTTTTAACAGCAACTATTTTATTTGAAAAAGCTGTTTCCTTTTAAATTTTTAACAATAAATGAATAAATCATTAGTACATGAAGTCTAAGTTCAGTCACTAAGACGCTTTTACTTGCACAGGTAGAAGCCCTGCCCTATTGTGCATAATTTTAAAAGCATTCACAATCGCAAATTTATATTTTAGTGACTACTCTGTAGAGATTACAACATGAAAAGCAATGGCATAGTCACTGAGGACATAATGAAATATTGGAATGAATAAATAAAAAATATATATTTTCTCATGGGGTTTATGTTGCATGAAGTTTTCTATTGTAAGAAACTTTTTTTAACTTCAAAATGGAAAGTAATCAGAAATTAATCTTCAGGTTAAAAAAAATAATTTCTAAGAATTTTTCTTTAGAAAACTGCTGTGTATAAATTAGGAGGACCTCTTTGATGTTCCTGTGACACATTTCTGCACTCTGTCAACCGTGTTTTCGGCTGATGTCTCATTTCTATTGGATGTGCGAAGATATGTCCCAGTGTGCTGCGGTGAAAGTTGGATTGAGTTCAGCTTTGACTGCTGTGAGCTTGACATCACACGGTGATGCGCTCAGAGCTGAGTGTCGCACAGCTATGTTTTTTGCTGGTCCACAATGTGCTGTTTGCATGAACTTTCTCATTGAAAATAATGGGCTTTAGAGTGGTGCATGATGTGTCTGTGTGTGTTGGAGTCTTGACACGCTGAAGGACATCTTAAAAACAAAGAGTCTCAAAAGCACCCTCCTGAACCATCATGAGAGCCAATCCACATTGCCTGACCCACCGATCCTCACTTGCATTAAACAAACAACAAAAAGTAAGTTGCAATGGAATCCATACTGTTCAAGGAGAATATGTTTTCTTATGTGATCCACATTTTAAAACGGTAGACACTGTGTCAGGGCGGGCGGCTGCCCAACACCAGGAGCGGGTGGACCCATGATACACTCCCAGACTAGGCTTTGAGGTATAAGAAGTCGTCAAGTTTATTACAGGCAGTGGTTTGGCACACAGATGGTCAGATAGCGGAGCAGAGGTACAAGCAGGGTGAGGCACAAACGTAGTCATCTCCAGGCAGGGGTCTGAGGCATGAGCACACACTGGCATACAGGCTGAGGTGAAAAGGCGCAGTCAAAAAACACAAAGCAAGGAACTGGTACATGGCAAGACTAATCATGACTACAAACAAGGAGGCTGGAGAGTGTGCAAGAAGCGACAACAATCTGGCGAGGGGCTGTGAGACTGTGAAGGTTTATATGAAGGTGGACTAATGAGGGACAGGTGGTGTTAACAAGGTGAATCTGAGGAACAATCTAGAAGGGGGCGTGGCTACTGGACAAAGAGTATTGATGGGCAAGAGTGTGTGGAGGGGAGTGCACAAAGTGGAGTGATGTAACAGACAAAGACATGTGAGCTGGTGCCAAGAGTGTGAGTGAAAGAAACGGGGCAGGTGCAGTGAACACAATCAAATATGAGTGCAGGAGGAAGACATAATGCAGGTGCAGGACGTGGGGTGAAACAAAGAACTATGAACAGAACTGTGAACAGGAACTAACATCAGACATGAACATAAGAACTAGAACAAACTACATGAGAAATGAAAAGAAAATAAATACTAAGATCAACTGAACCGGAACTGACTAAGAAAACAAAATGACTAAACAGACCCGAAAATAAGACAGACTAGGTGAAGAACAAAACCTGACATTAAAACACAAAAGATCATATAAACAATGGAACAACAAAGACCAAAAGATAAACAAAAATCACACAAACTGACTGAATAAAACAAGAACTAAACCATGACCAAAGTAAAAAAAAATAAAAACGAAAACAAAGTGACAAATCAAAACAGAACAGAGAATAACCATATGAAGGAAATAAAATAAGTAGTGAATCATAACAAAAAGAACAAAGTGACAAGAAAAACATGACAGAATAAAGCAAGATGAAAATAAATAATAAAGCTGAAAAAAACAACAGAAAGGAGGGGGTAAAGGGCTCCACGCCCTGTTCAGGCCGAAACCATGACACACTGGTACAAATGCTATCTATGGTGCATTTACTAGTTGGCCGTAAGCAGCAGAAGATAAGCTTATGCTGCTTATTATTATTATTATTATTATTATTATTATTATTATTATTATTTGTCTCGAACAAGTCAAATGGCAAGAGATGAATTATATCATTGTCACCTGGTTTTAATCAGGTGAATGTGAATAACTTATGTGAAATTACTGAAAGTTAACCTTTACAGCTGGCATTAGAGCTGGGGCTTCTTGTTTCTTGTCCACACTGTGCAAAACACTATCTTTCATTGAAGTAAATTATGGTCTTTGTTGAAAAATATTTTAAGAAGCTGATTCATAAATCAAAAATAACATTCCACCTCTGCTCTTAAAGGACAGTTTGACACAAAGTGGTTTGAAATGAGGAAATGGGTTGCTTATAACGTGAGTTTTGCAGGGGGATTTATTGAATTTCCCATGTATTGTGTGTGCACAATATCATGTACAGCTGTGTTCAGAATAACAGTGAGTTGTTTACAAAAGTGAGTAAAGCTCAGAATCTTTAAAATAACTTTTATTTCCACACAAGCAATTGCATTGGGAGTGCTGCACATTCTATTCCAAATGAAAACATGAAGAAAAGTTAATCAAATTCGTTATTTGCACAAAGTGAAGAAAAAGGAATATTAGACTGTTTACAAAATAGCAGTGTCTGTATTTGTCTTTACGAACTCAAATATTTACTGTATAACCTGAAATATGCTTGAAGATTTAGCTTTCCTGTGAATCACTGAACTAATATTACAACCCCAGTTCCAATGAAGTTGTGACGTTGTGGAAAATGTAAATAAAAACAGAATACAATGCTTTGCAAATCCTCTTCAACCTATATTCAATTGAATACATCACAAAGACAAGATATATGTTCAAACTGATAAACGTTATTGTTTTTGTGCAAATATTTGCTCATTTTGAAATGGATGCCTGTAACACATTTCAAAAAAGTTGGCACGGGGCAACAAAAGACTGGGAAAGTTGATGAATGCTCAAAGAACACCTCATTGGAAACAGTGAGTGTCATGATTGGGTATAAAAAGAGCATCCCCAAAAGGCTCAACTGTTCACAAGCAAAGGTGGGGCGAGGATCACCACTTTGTGAACAACTGCATTAAAAAATGGTCCAACAGTTTAAGAACAATGTTTCTCAGCATTCAATTGCAAGAAATTTAGGGATTCCATCATCTACAGTCCATAATATAACACTATGTAACACAATTTTTGTTCCTGGCTTCTAAGTGTTATATTTCAACTGCTTATGTTTAAAGTCTATGGAAAAATGACTACATTCAGCACAAACTTTGATTTTATTTTTTTAACGTTCTAGAAAGTTCTAAACGTTTCTTGAAATTTCTAGATAATTCTGGAAACTTCTAGAAAATTCTGGACAGTTCTAGCAGTTAAAGACTATTCTAGAAGACTACTCAGTAGTAGTGAAGGTGAATCGAGAATATTCTTGAAAACAGACAAATTTCAAAATATCATTGTCCTGATCACAGAAGCAAAGTTTCTGTGGAATAACAGTGATTTTCTATTTATTTAAGGCATAACAGGTTAGGAAAACACACTGTGTTCCCAGGAACAAAACAAAAATAAAAATTTGTTACATAGTGTAATCGGAAGATTCAGAGAATCCAGAGAGCTTTCTACACGTATGTGGCAAGGCCGAAAACCAGCATTGAATGCCCGTGACCTTTGATCTCTCAGCCGGCACTGCATTAAAAACCGACATCATTGTGTAAACGAGCATGAGCTCAAGAACACTTCAGAAAACCATTGTCAGTTAACACAGTTTGTCACTACATCTACAAGTGCAAGTTAAACTCTACCATGCAAAGCGAAAGCCATACATCAACAACATCCAGAAACGCCACTGCCTTCTCTGGGCCCAAGCTCATTTGAAATGGACAGACGCAAAGTGGAAAAGTGTGCTGTGGTCTGATGAGTCCACATTTCAAATTGTTTTTGGAAATCATGGATGTTGTGTCCTCCGGAGAAAAGAGGAAAAAGACCATCCAGATTGTTACCAACGTAAACTTCAAAAGCCAGCATCTGTGATGGTATGGGGGTGTGTTAGTGCCTATGACATGGGCAACTTACACATCTGTGATGGCACCATCAATGCTGAAAGGTGCATCCAGGTTTTAGAGCAACACATGCTGCCATCCAAGCAACGTCTTTTTCAGGGACGTCCCTGCTTATTTCAGCAAGACAATGCTAAGCTACATTCTGCACGTGTTACATCAGTGTGGCTTCGTAGTAAGAGTGCGGGTACTAGACTAAATCACTAAGGGCCCTTGGGCAAGGTCTTTAATCCCCTATTGCTCCCAGTGTGTAGTGCACGCCTTGTATGGCAGCACCCTGACATCGGGGTGAATGTGAGGCATAATTGTAAAGCGCTTTGAGCGTCTGATGCAGATGGAAAAGCGCTATATAAATGCAGTCCATTTAGACTGGCCTGCCTGCAGTCCAGACCTGTCATCCATTGAAAATGTGTGGCGTCATCAACCAGCTCCGGCATAAGGATGCCGTGTGTTTTGGAGGATACCAAAGGACACGTAGTGGACATGACATTTGGATCGTTAGCTGAGTGTTCATATGATCACTCAGATATATTCACATTAGGCATGTGAATCGATTCGATGCGATTTGATATGTTTTTGATGGTGATTCAGTTCCTCACAATGCGATACGATGCGATTTGGTGTGATACGATTACGGATGGGTATTGAAAGAGCTTATCAATATTGATGTCATCGATTCCGCTTACCGATATGATTCTTTATCGATTCCTTTATCAATACCTCTTGTGAATTTTCTGTGTACTAAAAGTAGGCTTTACAGGTTTTCTACGTCAACATTTTATTGAGTCTTAAATAAATATGAAATTGGCCACTGGATCCTTGATCTCTAGATATAAATAAAATCAATAAAATACGAGGTCTGTGATAAAAGTAACGGACCTTATTATTTTTTTCAAAAACCATATGGATTTGAATCACGTGTGATTACATCAGACATGCTTGAACCCTCGTGGGCATGCAAGAGTTTTTTTTCACGCCTGTCGGTTACGTCATTCGCCTGTGGGCAGTCTTTGAGTGAGGAGTCGCCCACCCTCTCGTCGTTTTTTCATTGTTTAGGAATGGCTCAGAGACTGCTGCTTTGTTTGATAAAAATTTTTTCAAAAACTGTAAGGCACAACTGAGTGGACACCATTCGATAAATTCAGCTGGTTTTCGGTAAAAATTTGAACGGCTGATGAGAGATTTTGGTCTGGTAGTGTCACTTTAAGGATGGCCCACGGCGCCTGACGCCGATCTGCGCTTCGAGGCGGCAGCGTCTCGCCGTTTCAAGTTGAAAACTTCCACATTTCAGGCTCTGTTGACCCAGGAAGTCGTCAGAGAACAGAGAACTTTCAGAAGAAGTCGGCATGAGGAGTTTATTCGGACATTCCATTGTTAAGGGACATTTTGTAATGAAAGAACGTGCGGGCAGAGTCGCATGTCAGGCCGGACCCGACCGCGGGGGGTCGCGACAGGAAAAACACCTCCGTTGGAAACCTTAACGGGCAAGTTGGAACATGCCCAAGCTGTTAAACAATTTCTCAGTTACTCACTTAAATTAGAATGTTTTCAGGTCGAAACAGGCCGACGATGGTGCCTGGAAGCGCTGCGCGACGTCCCGCTTCGTGGGAAGTCCTTACAGCGACAGAAACACCCCATAATCTCTCATCAGCCGTTAAACTTTTCACCGAAAACCAGCTTAATTTCTCGAATAGTGTCCACTCGGATATCCCTCACAGGTCCAGAAAAAATGTTGATAAAGCAATGCGCGCCGTTCGCAGCGGCTATTCAGACAGAGATTCCGACGGGCGGGGTGGAGCACTCCTCACTCAAGGCCTGCCCACAGGCGAATGACGTCACAGATGCGTGAAAAAACTCACGCATGCGCACGAGGGTTCAAGCATGTCTGACGTAAAAACATATGAATCAAATCCATTTATTTTTTGAAAAAAATAAAAAGGACCGCTTTTTTCATCACAGACCTCGTATGTACATGGTCACTGGATTCTTGATGTACATGGTGGATCTTAGATCTCTGGACAGAAATAGAAACAAATAAAATCTGTAGTAATTCCATAGACTCTGAGCTGAGCTCTGTGCTGCATGTCAGGATGTAATTGTTAAAAAAAAAATGCAGGACACCTCCTTTTGGGGGAAAATGGTTTTGGTTAGCTGTAGTTTGTTTGTATTATAATGTTTGGAAAGAGGTGTCATTTGATTTAAAACGGCGATTCACTCTGAAGTTAATTCCGACCGAATTCTTTGCGACTCTTTGGAGCCGCACACTTAGTCCCTCAAAACAGAGGATATTATTAGGGCCCAAGCGACGATGACTAAAAGTTGTCCGACGAGGACTCTCTTGAAAAAAGTAAGTCCCTTCGGCTGCTCCCTTGTTTGCACTCAGGCCGCCACAGCAAATCCGAGGTAGATCTGCATGTAGAACTGGCACAGGTTTCCCTTCCTGACGCAACTCCACATGTGGCACGGGTGGGATTTGAACCGGGAACCTTCTGCACCAAAACCAAGGGCACTAACCACTTGGCCACCACCTCTACTGTTATTTATTATTCTTTATACTTTTCAAGCCCCAATTTCGCCCCTTTCCCATGCTCCAAAACTCACCAAACGTTGCAGTCATTTGGCCGGATCCGAAATTTGATATTTTGGGGGTCGCACACATGCTCGCTGCGAAATGGCGTCCCCTACAAATTTTCAAAAGACCCTCACCATTGGGGGTTTTTTTTGTTGTAGCCTCACGAAATTTGGTACACATATTTACCGTGCTGGGATGCACAAAAAGTCTCTTAACGTCTCTTAGCATCTCTTAAAGTCTCTTAAAGTTTCTATTTTGAGGCCATTTTTGCCATTTTTGACCATTTCCACTACTTATATTTGAACGAACTCGTCCCAGGGATTTCATCCAATCGTCTTCAAATTTGGAACACATCATCGTGACCCCATGCTGATCAAAAGTTATCCAAAGAATTTCTCTAGGTCAAAAGGCGTGGCTGCTAGGGTTTGTTAAACTTTGTTGAGCGTTTCGGAGCATGCCGTTTCACTTCAAACGGCTGTCACGCCCACATACTTCATCGTAGTTCTTTCAAACTTGCTGGACATGACGAGGGCTCTGCCCTGAACATTCCCATATATTAACTTCTCACCTAACTCATAGCTCCCCCCGGTGGTTAACCCCATCAACTTCATTCCACTTCAGAAACATGCAGAACAAGTTGGTGAACATACATGATGCTCGCTGTGAGGCTACAAGTAATGTGTACGTGTGGCGTGCCGAATGTCGATTCTTCGCATTGAAATTACATTGTTCCTTTTGATGGCTTTAATTTTATCATATTATCATGAAAATTGATACACAGGTCTAGAATGACAACCTCTTTAATGTGATGGGGCGTCGCCTATGGGTGGGGCAAAATGCCTCTATAGCACCCCCCTGCAACTTTCAAAAAACCCTCACCAAAGGGTGTAGGGAGCTGAAAATTGGTACACATGTGACAGTGGAGTGTTCAGATGTGGTGGTCCACATGGCAGGATATGTGATCTCCAGCTGTGAGCAGTGACGGCACAGAGCTGAACTGCTGCGGGTCGTCTGCGACACGCCCACCTTTTCAGTGCAAGTCACAGCAGCAGAACACATCAACTCATAACATGCCACAGCAATGCACATGTGTGGCCAGGCTTTCCTCACATGCTGATCATTGTTTTATTGTAATTATTTAATGCTCTTTTTTGTAAATTAACATGTTGTGTTCACCCTGTCAGTGTCAGCTGCTAGAGTGACTCTGAGCTGGACACGCCCCCGTATCTGCAGAGCAACTGTTTGTTTCAATTGAACACCTCGCTGTCACTCGCACTCTCGCCTGACAACGTGTGTGTCATCTGACAGCGTCGGTGAGCCTTCGCTGACGTGATCTGAGCGACACGCCCCCTTGGGCTCACTGTCACTCAAAGCCTCATTACGACCACGTGTCACGTGGCTCTCCTCTTGATGGCCATGGACCAAGCCTTTTATATTTGTGAGTTTGTAGTGCCAGCATGTGTGCACTGCTGCATGGTGATCCCACCTCCAGAGGGACATGCAGAATATGACGTGATGGGCGGTCCACAGCTCCAACATGCCGGTCAGCTGTGTGCACAAGCCTGTCACTTGCATCAACTCGCATGGGCATGCAGCTGCGCGCAGCTGAAATGACCATAATGTTCCATTTTGTGTAATGGGAGCGAATGTGAGACATGACATCTATCATGGACATGGCAGGCCATCCAGATGTGCACACTGCACTGGGTAGTGATAGTACTGCACTCAGCCACCGTTGGAGCATTTTCCACCTCAGCCGCACCTCCACAATGTTGGGTTGTGGTTTGGGGGAGACACATGACACACTGGCAGTGTTGCTGGGGGGTGACCGCACACTCGCACGCCATTTCATTTGTGTGGTGGTGGGGGCACTGCATTCTTTTAATTGTTGCATCTAGCTCAAAAGTGATCACCTGCTCTCTACTCTCATGCTGGCAGTACGAATGGCCCCGCCTTTTAGAAGTGCCCCGGGAGTGGTGTTGGATGTTCGTGGGTGGCACCTGGACTCCAGCCGAGAGTGGGTTGATTGGCCACTCGCGTGGCATTCAATGACTTTCGGCCGCTGGTGTGAAGGCTGCCTCGATCGCGTCATTCAGCCACGGTTCGACATGTCCGATGATTTCATGCAGCTGCTCGGCCACAGCACGATATGCCCGACCTGCGTATATGACATGCCATTCAAAGGCTCCAAACGCAATCAGATGGCAGTGCGGCAGACAGAACAGCTCTATACAGAAGTAGAGTGGCCAGGTTATCAGGCTGTGAACACTGAGTTTCTGGCGTCGATAAGGTGTTGAACCAGGGTTTAAATACAGGAGGGTTGATTACTGACAGGTGTGTTCATCAGCTCCACAAGTCACACCACCTGGAAGACAGAGAAGAGAGGGGGGCAAACGAGCAGGAACCAGGGCAGCCAACAACATAATATTCCTTTTTTCTTCATTATCTTTAAAGTAATAACAAACCTGATAATTTTTTTCTTCATGTTTTGATTTGATAAGGATTTTCAGCTTTACTTACTTTTTAAACACACTGCTGTTATTTTGAACATAGCTGTACATACTGTTTGACCTATGACCCAGAGCTATAAGGAAGCGTTGCACATGAAAGTGTAACTTTAAAGAAAGTTTCCTCACTTGTCATAAAACATATAAATCAAATAATATGTGAAGGGATCAATTGAATGGTACAAGTTAAAGATTTTAAGAAGCATTAACTGTTGACTGATGTGGTCATTGATCTGTAAAATGTTTTATGCTGGTTGTCCATGGTTGTCCCAAGCAAGATGAATTCTTTTACTTTAGAGTCCATATTCAGGAGTAGCTGTGAGATGGTTTCCAAGTCCACTAATGAGAAACTCAAACAGGGCATTGCTGTCCGTTTCCATGGCGAGGAAGGGATGGTATGTTTTAAGTTTGTGACACTACATTAGTTCTTCATCATGAACTCTGTGTTCATTGCTTTTAAAAAATCTCAGC
The DNA here is from genome assembly GCF_902500255.1 of Thalassophryne amazonica. Lineage (NCBI taxonomy): Eukaryota > Metazoa > Chordata > Actinopteri > Batrachoidiformes > Batrachoididae > Thalassophryne > Thalassophryne amazonica. Next base: position 21,328,106 of record NC_047109.1, read on the forward strand.
ATGTGATTGTGGTTTGTGTTGAACGTTTTCCTGTTTTAGGGCCAGGGTGTGGTCCGGGAGTGGTTTGATATCCTGTCCAATGAAATCATTAACCCAGATTATGCCCTCTTCACTCAATCAGCAGATGGTAGGTGACATTACTCTGACATACAGTGTGAATATGCAGCAAGAAGATGTTTATAAAAATGATGCAATCAAATGTTCCGAGTGGAGTGGCATACAGTAAAACTCATAATGGATTCAGGTGGACCAGAAAATTTGTCCGTTATATTTAAATCTGTTATGTTTATAAAACTGACAAAATCTGTTATAGTATACAACCCCAATTCCAATGAAGTTGGGATGTTGTGTAAAATGTAAATAAAACGGAAAACAATGATTTGCAAATCCTCTTCATCCTCTTCACCACAAAGACAAGATATTTAATGTTCAAACTGATAAAATTTATTGTTTTTGTGCAAATATTTGCTCATTTTGAAATTGATGCCTGCAGCACGTTTCACGTTTGGGACAACGGTATGTTTACCACTGTGTTACATTACCTTTCCTTCTAACAACACTCAATAAGCGTTTGGGAACTCAGGACACTAATTGTTGAAGCTTTGTAGGTGGAATTCTTGCCCATTCTTGCTTGATGTACGACTTCAGTTGTTCAACACTCCGGGGTCTCCATTGTCATATTTTGTGCTTCATCATACACCACACATTTTCAATGGGCGACAGGTCTGGACTGCAGGCACTCTTTTACTACGAAGCCATGCTGTTGTAACATGTGGAGAATGTGGCTTGGCATTGTCTTGCTGAAATAAGCAGGGACGTCCCTGAAAAATGTGGATGTACCTTTCAGCATTGATGGTAGCATCACAATTGTGTAAATTGTCCATGCTATGGGCACTAACACACCATACCATCACAGATGCTGCTGGCTTTTGACCTTTGCGCCGGTAACAATCTTGATGGTCTTTTTCCTCTTTTGTCTGGAAGATACAACGTCCATGATTTCCAAAAACAATTTGAAATGTGGACTTATCAGACCACAGCACACTTTTCCACTTTGCGTCTGTCCATTTCAAATGACCTCGGGCCCAGAGAAGGCGGCGGTGTTTCTGGATGTTGTAGATGATTGGCTTTTGCTTTGCATGGTAGAGTTTTAACTTGCACTTGTAGATGTAGCGACGAACTGTGTAACTGACCATGGTTTTCTGAAGTGTTTCTGACCCCATGCAGTAAGATCCTTTACACAATGATGTTGGTTTTTAATGCAGTGCCCCCCGAGGGATCAAAGGTCATGGGCATTCAATGTTGGTTTTTGGCCTTGCCACTTATGTGTAGAATGTTCTCCAGATTCTCTGAATCTTATGATTATATTATGGACTGTAGATGATGGAATTCTTAAATTCCTTGCAATTGAATGTTGAGAAACATTGTTCTTAAACTGCTGGACTATTTTTTTCATGCAGTTGTTCACAAAGTGGTGATCCTCACCCCTTATTTGCTTGTGAACAGTTGAGCCATTTGGGGATGCTCCTTTTATACCCAATCATGACACTCACCTGTTTCCAATTAGGTGCTCTTTGAGCATTCATGAACTTTCCCAGTCTTTTGTTGCCCCGTCCCAACTTTTTTGACGTGTTGCAGGCATCCATTTCAAAATGAGCAAATATTTGCACAAAAACAATAAAGTTTATCAGTTTGAACACTATATATCTTGTCTTTGTGGTGTATTCAATTGAATATAGGTTGAAGAGGATTTGCTAATCATTGTATTCTGTTTTTATTTACATTTTACACATCGTCCCAACTTCATTGTAATTGGGGTTGTAAAATGGATAACATCTGTTGTACGTATAAAACGGACAAAATCTGTTATATGTATGTAACGGATTAGTTACAGCCAGAAGGCATCAAACAATTTATGGGGAATCCCCAGCAATGTATTTCCTTGATTAAAAGTCTGACCTTGAATCGGGACCTGCCTCATTTAATGCCAGGTCCCAGGTAAAAACTTTGTCTGAAAAAAATAAATGCCTGCCTTAAACCTCAGTCACACAACACTAACGAAGGACACCAAAGCCCAAATGAAAAAAAAAATCTGGACTTACGTTGACTTTTAGAGGCATCGTTTAACCATCGTTCAGCTTCGTTCCTGTAGCTGGCGCTAGATCAGAATTTTCAAACTGTTGAAAAATGTGAACGAATCCCAACGACAACGTCAGTTCATCCATATTACGTTTTGCTTTATGTCTTGATGGTTTCTTATCATTTGCGTCGTTCCCGTAATGAGCTTTGACTGTCGTCCGACTTCGTCGAACCTCCCAAGTTTGATGCCTCGCACGAACATTGATGATATCTGAATGGATCACTAACTAAAGATCAGACGAGCTGCACGTAACTTCCTTGTATTGCTGATGACTCATCCATGTATGGGGTCGAAAATCAACGTCATACAGAAAGAATTGCGGCAAGAACATTTTATCAACTACTTTAACTATTTACGCATGTTCCAGTCATCTATCGCTGGCCTGCCTGTGCACACATGTTGTTTCGATGACAAACTTGATCCCGCACCTGCAGGTGCTGCGAACACAAGCACAGGGCTGACTGCGCTCGGTCTCATACACACTGTTAGCCACGTCATCATGAATGTTTCGTTTTGATTATGTTTAAAGTAGGGGTGCCGGAAAAAATCGATTCACGTCCGAATCGCGATTCTTATTTATTATGATTCTGAATCGATCCAAAATGTCCAACTAATCGATTTTTAAAAAGCATTTTTTTTAAACATTTTCTTGCTCCAGGTCTGTGTCCATGCAATGACATTGATGAGTGCGTGACCCTTTTAAAGTTCTCTGTCGTGTCTTTATACAATTTGCTGCAGGAACAGTGGCTTTTTTTTTGGATTAATTTGTCCCTCAACAAGCTCAGTCATCACTGGGGTTAGGTATCGAGTATTGTTAAGAAATGAATCGAACCACTGATATCAATAGCCTTTTTGCTTAACGATTCCCTTATTGGTCCTTCAGGTCCTTCGGGTCCTTTTTTGGGAAAATGATCATTCCTCTACGTTGATTACAGACCCTGCAGCGGCTCTGTAATCAGCTGTTTCTGCAGCGCGACTCCAGTTTGAAGCGCAAATCAATGCTTCGATCCACTGGCTCATTGGTTCTTTGATTCGCTGTTCTTCAGAAGCGATAAGTCCGCTTCTTAACCCCTGTCAAAGCTATTAGAATATCATGAGTCACTTTTGTGTGTTTTAAAGTAACTAACTGGGTCTCTTGTTTTGTTGTAGTCAAGAAACAAGAACCATCCTCCGCTTCGTTGGCACAGCTCCAAATGCTGCACGGCTCTCTGCTGAGACAGTCCGGTCGGAATTAATAACTTCAAAACGAATTGCCGCTTTAAATAAAATGACACCTCTTACAAATGTTGCAATACAGACATGAAACTACAATTGACTAAAACAATTTTTCCTCGCAAAATGAGACATTCTGCGTTCGTGCAGCACAGCCAGCTGCAAGAGCTCAGCTCAGATGTGTGGAAAGACATTCATGCCAATAATGTCTGAAAGGAAATGCTTTTGACAAAAACTACAGATTTTATTTATGTTTATGTCCAGAGATCAAGGATCCACCATGTAGAGTTTATTATGTCCAGTTTAAGGATCCAGTAACCAATTTCATATTTATTTACTTTAAGACCCAATAAAATGTTGTTCAATTTCAATTTAATCAGCTTATAAAGTGCCAAATCACAACAAAAGCTGTCTCAAGGTGCCTCACACAGAACAGTTCAACATGAAAAAAATTTAAATAAATAAAAATTAAAAAATTTAAATACATAATTAAAAACAGCAGTAAAAGAATAAAACAGCTAACAAATAAAAACTATTCATAAGAAAGAGAATAAAAATAGGTTTTAAGTCTTGACTTAAAAATGTCCATGGACTCCGACTGCCTCTTGGTCGCAGGAAGACCGTTCCACAGAGTGGGTGCACGATAAGAAAAAGCTCTTTGACCGGCTGACATAGAAAACCTGTAAAGCCTACTTTTAGTACACATAAATTCACAAGAGGTATCGATAAGGGAATCGATAAGGAATCGGATCGATAAGCGGGATCAATAATGGTATCAATATCGATAAAATCTTAACGATACCCATCCCTAGTCATCGCCTTCTAAACCAACAGTATGGTACATACAATTTCCTCAATGAATTGCGGATCATTTGAGTGTGTGTTTCTGACTCCTTGTTGTGAAGTTTGTGGACTTTTCTGCCAAACGTATTTGATCCATAATCAGTGCTTGCACTGCAAAAACCTTTTAAAATATGTCGGGAGAGGAAGGAGTGAAAACATAAAAGTGACAAATCACAGCCTTTACGGTATCTGTCATTTAGCAGGTGCACGTCACGGGGAGGGTTCGCAGCCCTGCAGAGGGCTGTGATCTAAAGCGGTCATCTTTGGTTCGTCACACCCAACACCCAGGGATATGTCTGCAACTTAACACCATATTACAGTGAAGGCAGCAAGCAGCATTTTGTTAATAATCACCGGACATGAATGAAGGCCTTATTTAGGTCCAGTGTCTCAGCACGGTTTGACAAAAGAACAGCCGGTCTTTTAATCGTGGAAATACTTCCCACGAATTGGCGAGAGTCAGTGCTGAGCTTCATTTCATACTTCTGTTACTGGACACTTCCAGACTGCGCTGTCTGGTATATGCAAGGATTTTTTTGAATGGAAATGCATTGAAATCAGACATTTTGCTTGATGCTACCAAATATCCTTTATATACGGTGCTTATTACATAGAAAACCATACCAAAGCTTTGGGACTTTTGCTTTTGTCAGGTGAGTGCAAATATCCAGTTTGTACAATGAGGATTTAGGCGAGTTTTACTGTATTTTCACCTCCTCCTAGCACACAATTTAGTCACGGGTGTGCTCAGATAACACACCACCGCTGATTATGACCTCAGCAAACCCAGAGTCTCTATCAGGTCTTTGTGATGTCATTAATTGTGGATGTTGGAGAAAGATACAATCTGTTTCACAATGTGAAAGAATTAGGCAGAAAGATGATTTTTGAGCAGAATCAGATCTCGGCGAATCAATTCTTGACCCAGGAATCATTTCTCCAACTCTAATTGTATTTCATAAACCACATTTTTTTGTGTTTTAGTGTCAGTAAACAGGCAGCCAGATAGACTGATCATTCTGATCTCTGTCAGTGAGTGGAAGCATTTAAACATTAAAAATTTCCCACATAAAATTTGCATTTCTTTATGAAAAATGTTTAATTTTTTTTTCTCTACTACTACTAATAAACCAACCAATGAAAGTTGGAGTGAAGTTCTTAAGTATGAGCACGCCTTTAGTTTTATAAAACAAATCACGCCACATTTTTTTCCTCACTGCTTTTTGTTTGTGTGTGATCTCCAGGTACTACATTCCAGCCAAACAGTAACTCCTCGGTAAACCCAGATCACCTGAACTATTTCCGGTTTGCAGGTCAGATCCTGGGTCTGGCACTGTACCACAAACAACTGGTCAACATCTACTTCACGCGTTCCTTCTACAAACACATTTTAGGTAAATGGAACACAGGCATATTGTTCAAATGTGTTATTTTACCTACAAATGAGGTCATTAAGATTTTGAAATATTGACAAGATTCAACATTTACTTACTTTTAAAAGTTGTGTTCAAAATAATAGCAGTCTAACATCACGAACCAGATCAATCAGTGTTTTTAGTACAGTGCATCTGGAAAGCTTCACAACACTTCACTTTTTCCACATTTTATGTTACCGCCTTATTCCAAAATGATTGAAATTCATTTTTTGCTCGAACTTGTACACACATACCCCATAATGGCAATATGAAATACTTTTTTTTTTCTTTTTTTTAAGATTTTTGCAAATGTATTAAAAATAAAATAAAAAACCAAGAACTCTGTGTTCACAGGCTTTGCCATGAAGCTCAAAATTGAACTCAGGTGCGTCCTGTTTCCACTGATCATCCTTGAGATGATTCAGCACCTTAATTGAAATCCACCTCGGGTAAATTCAGTTGATTGGACATGATTTGGAAAGACACACACTTGTCTACATATAAGGTCCCACAGTTGACAGTGCATGAAAATTCAGTAATGTATATCTTCTATTATAAATTCCAAATCTAAGGTGGAACTCTACTAGTGTTTACTAAGGTACCCCTAAATATTAAAAAAAGAAAAGAAAAATCAAACTACTCTGTTCTTCTGCACAGTGTCTTGAACGTCCCATTTTCCTCAGGCTTTCAAAGAGAAAAGCATGTTCAACAGGTGCTGGCTTCATCCTTAAATAGGGGACACCTGATTTACACCTGTTTGTTCCACAGAATTGACAAACTCACTGACTGAATGCCACACTACTATTATTGTGAACACCCCCTTTTCTACTTTTTTTTACTAATAGCCCAATTTCATAGCCTTAAGAGTGTGCATCATGAATGCTTGGTCTTGTTGGATTTGTGAGAATCTACTGAATCTACTGGTATCTTGTTTCCCATGTAACAATAAGAAATATACTCAAAACCTGGATTAATCTTTTTAGTCACAAGGCACTACTATTATTCTGAACACTACTGTATAAACAGTGAGGAAAATAAGTATTTGAACACCCTGCGGTTTTGCAAGTTCACTACTGTATATCACAGAGGTGTTAAACTGTGTCATTCATAAATTCTACTTAAATGAGGAAAATATCTGTGAAGACACTCATAGAATTGTAGGAGTTTGGAGTTGTTGAACATAATTATCAAACATGAAAATGTAAAAGATAGATATAAAGTGATTTGTCATGATATGACTCCTTTTCATATCTGCCCTTAGAACAATAAAATCTGGATGGAAAACATCAGGAATCAAACATTTTTGCACCATTTTAAGACTGTAGAGCTCACTGTGGTTATTAATTAATGATTTTTAAAGGCTAATCTGCATTTAACTGTAAAACATCAGGTCATGCACAATGCTCCCACATTTCAGATACATCTTTGATAGTTATTAAAGCAAGTTACTGTAATATCAAAAGTGTTTAACAGGTATTTCACCCACATGCGTCTCTGAGCAGCAGGAAACATTAATGATGCTGTTTTTATTGCTCACATCAGAGAATAACATAAAGCTAAAGCATGTGCAATAGATGCGCTGATAGGGTTATTTTTTACTTGCTGCAATATAAAAAGAACAAAACAAAAAACACTTCTAGTGTGGTGCTGATGTTTAAATCATGTCTAAAGGCACGCACATCCAGACCCGTTTCCAAAATGCTCTGTTTAGTCAGTGATGTCAAAGCAAAACAGATCAAAGTGTGATTAATTATATTAATCATATAATTATAATTATAAAAATTTGACACATTATAGGTGCTTTAATTAATTAATCTATATTAACGTGTTATTTTGACAGCCATAATATATCATTGTTGGCTATCTCTGTGTTGACATTTTCTATGATCTAATCAGAGAGGGTTCCTGTATCAAAGCTTGCTTGATGGACCAAGGTGGGAGATGAAAAGGTGTGGGCATGGGATAGTAGGCAGGAATCTGGTTCCTGTGGCTCTGCTGTTCCTAAAGTTTTGTCAGCATCTCTTGTCTTTGAAATGTTCTCTTTTGTCCATTTTGGCCTTCATGACACCTCTTAACGCAACCAGCCCTCCAGTGCTTCTGTTACACCAACTATCCTAGGTCAGTCATAGGGATCTGTGTAGAATGCTATAAGGGTTTGTTTCATGGATTCCTTGAAGCATTTTTGGGGGCTCCTCGCTTCCTGCAGACTTCTGACAAGTCAGAAAAGAGGATTTATTTTGGGAGTCGGTCATTAGGCATCCTTTTAGCATGGCCAAGACACCACAACTGGTGGCGGTCAATTGATACCTCTGCAGATGGGTTTGTGGGCACTTCAGTGTTTGAGATATTACAACCCCAATTCCAATGAAGTTGGAACGTTGTGTAAAATGTAAATAAAAACAGAATACAATGATTTGCAAATCCTCTTCAACCTACAACCCCTGGCAAAAATTATGGAATCACCGGCCTCGGAGGATGTTCATTCAGTTGTTTAATTTTGTAGAAAAAAAGCAGATCACAGACATGACACAAAACTAAAGTCATTTCAAATGGCAACTTTCTGGCTTTAAGAAACACTATAAGAAATCAGGAAAAAAAATTGTGGCAGTCAGTAACGGTTACTTTTTTAGACCAAGCAGAGGGAAAAAAATATGTAATCACTCAATTCTGAGGAAAAAATTATGGAATCATGAAAAACAAAAGAACGCTCCAACACATCACTAGTATTTTGTTGCACCACCTCTGGCTTTTATAACAGCTTGCAGTCTCTGAGGCATGGACTTAATGAGTGACAAACAGTACTCTTCATCAATCTGGCTCCAACTTTCTCTCATTGCTGTTGCCAGATCAGCTTTGCAGGTTGGAGTCTTGTCATGGACCATTTTCTTCAACTTCCACCAAAGATTTTCAATTGGATTATGATCCGGACTATTTACAGGCCATGACATTGACCCTATGTGTCTTTTTGCAAGGAATGTTTTCACAGTTTTTGCTCTATGGCAAGATGCATTATCATCTTGAAAAATGATTTCATCATCCCCAAACATCCTTTCAATTGATGGGATAAGAAAAGTGTCCAAAATATCAACGTAAACTTGTGCATTTATTGATGATGTAATGACAGCCATCTCCCCAGTGCCTTTACCTGACATGCAGCCCCATATCATCAATGACGTGGAAATTTACATGTTCTCTTCAGGCAGTCATCTTTATAAATCTCATTGGAACGGCACCAAACAAAAGTTCCAGCATCATCACCTTGCCCAACCTCTGCTTGGTTTAAAAAAGTAACCGTTACTGACTGCCACAATTTTTTTTCTTGATTTCTTATAATGTTTCTTAAAGCCAGAAAGTTGCCATTTGAAATGACTTTAGTTTTGTGTCATGTCTGTGATCTGCTTTTTTTCTACAAAATTAAACAACTGAATGAACATCCTCTGCCAGGGGTTGTATATTCAATTGAATACACCACAAAGACAAGATATTTAATGTTCAAACTGATAAACTTTGTTTTTGTGCAAATATTTGCTCATTTCAAATGGATGCCTGCAACATGTTTCAAAAAAGCTGGGACAGTGGTATGTTTACCACCTCGTTGCATTACCTTTCCTTCTAACAACACTCAGTAAGCGTTTTGGAACTGAGGACACTAATTGTTGAAGCTTTGTAGGTGGAATTCTTTCCCATTCTTGCTTGATGTACGACTTCAGTTGTTCAACAGTCCAGGGTCTCCGTTGTATTTTGCTCTTCATAATGCACCACACATTTTCAATGGGCGACAGGTCTGGACTGCAGGCAGGCCAGTCTAGTACCCACACTCTTTTACTACGAACCCACGCTGTTGTAACGTGCAGAAAGTGGCTTGGCATTGTCTTGCTGAAATAAGCAGGGACGTCCCTGAAAAAGATGTTGCTTGGATGGCAGCATGTGTTGCTCCAAAACCTGGATGTACCTTTCAGCATTGATGGTGCCATCACAGATGTGTAAGTTGCCCATGCCATGGACACTAACACGCCGCCATACCCTCACAGATGCTGGCTTTTGAACTTTGAGCTGGTAGCAATCTGGATGGTCTTTTTCCTCTTTTGTCTGGAGGACACAACGTCCATGATTTCCACAAATTTGAAACGTGGACTCATCAGACCACAGCACACTTTTCCACTTTGCGTCTGTCCATTTCAAATGAGCTCGGGCCAAGAGAAGGTGGTGGTGTTTCTGGATGTTGTTGATGTATGGCTTTCACTTTGCATGGTAGAGTTTTAACTTGCAATTATAGATGTAGCAACGAATTGTGTTAACTGACAGTGATTTTCCGAAGTGTTCCTCAACCCACGTGGTAAGATCCTTTACACAATGATGTTGGTTTTTAATAAAGTGCTGCCTGAATGATCGAAGGTCACGGGCATTCAGTGCTGGTTTTCAGCCTTGCTGCTTACGTGTAGAAAATTCTCCAGATTCTCTGAATCTTCTGATTATATTATGGACTGTAGATGATGGAATCCCTAAATTCCTTGCAATTGAATGTTGAGAAACATTGTTCTTAAACTGTTGGACTATTTTTTTCACACAGTTGTTCACAAAGTGGTGATCCTTGTCCCATCTTTGCATGTGAACAGCTGAGCCTTTTAGGGATGCTACTTTTATACCCAATTATGACACTCACCTGTTTCCAATTAGGTGTTTTTTGAGCATTCATTAACTTTCCCAGTCTTTTGTTGCCCCATCCCAACTTTGTTTGAAATGTGTTGCTGGCATCCATTTCAAAATGAGCAAATATTTGCACAAAACAACAAAGTCTATCAGTTTGAACATTAAATATCTTGTCTTTGTGGTGTATTCAATTTAATATTGGTTGAAGAGGATTTGCATATCATTGTATTCTGTTTTTAATTTTCATCTTACACAACTTCCCAGTTTCATTGGAATTGGGGTTGTATCTGACAAGGAGATTCCCGGGATGCATCTGAGTTTTTGTTGATGAAAATGGTCTAGTCTTCATATTTAGCTTTTGTAAAGGCTCCAGGTTTCCCACCCATGCAAATGGTTTGAAAGGACAATTGTGTGGTGAACCATGGTCTTGGTAGACATCTTGATGTCATGATTGAAAAATACACGAGTGAGCTGACTAAAGGCCATATGGACAGCTTTCAGGCAGTTCTTGAGGTCGGGCTCAAGATTACAGGATTCTTCAAGTATGCTCCAGAGGTGCTGAAATGAAGAGACATGTTCCACTGCTTCTCCATGAATGAGGATGTGGAATGGTATTTCTGGAATAGTCTGGGGAAAGAAGGCAAAGTATTGGTTTTCTTGACATTGAGAGAGAAAAAAAAAACATTTCATATGCTTGCACAAAGGTGTCCATGATGGCTTGGAGACCCTCAGGTGTTGTGTTGTCATCAGCATATTGGTTCTTGAAGATGGCAGCTGTGGATATCTTGTACTTGGCTTTGAGACGGTGCTTCAATTGGGGTGAAAATTTCTTTGTGACTCTTTAAGGATGGTTTCAGCCAGGCTTGTAACGAGGTTCAGGAGGATGTGTAGAGGATCTGACCAAAGGGAGATTCTCTTGTAGTTATTACACGTGTCTTGGTCATCTTATTGAAGATGGTAACAATGATCATATCCAAGGCAGCAGTGACAGTTTGAATTTTCCAGAGCTGCAGGATGATGTCGTATCCACGTTAGTTCTGTTTAGATAGCGTCAGGACCTGGTTATTACACATCTGGTCAACGGGCGCATTGAACTCACCCAAGGGTGATACAGTTGGCCATCCATGGCTGCCCTGGAAAACTCAGTAAATTGGTCTGTACAGCCCAGAGAAACTCAACATTGGCATGCGCAGAAGTTGGTTAAAATGTTGTCTCCACTGCTGGCTAATGGCATCATCATCCTTAAGGACAGGTAGTTGTCCTCAGCCTTCAAAGGGGCGGCAACAATCCTGATTGCGCCATCGATGGCCCTGGTGGCAGCAAAGAAAGTGAGGTGGTTTGGTTTGGATTTTATCTGTTTGTGGTCTTCTTTGGTCTTTGACTTCTATCTGTTTCCCAAACAAGACAAGCTTTATATTTCATACTGATCAGGTTAGGATTTCTTTGTTGTTGTCATCAACAAGTCCCAATGCTGTCTTTTCAGGGAGCCAATTTTAGTTTCCACTGCAGTGAGGAGTGTCATTTTTAGGTTTGTCCAATACTTTTCAGAATCGATTTCAGTGAGATCGATGTTCTGGAGAGCAGCATAGAGAATCTGCTGAAAGTGACTTCTTAAGTCCGGACTTTCAAGCTTTCTGGCATGGATCTTCTTCAAAGGGCTTCTACGTATTTCAGTTTCAAATGTAGCTTAAAGATGATAAGTCTGTGGTTTGCCCAACATTCGTTAGCATATGATCATGAACATTGGGTTGGAAGTTTGTTCAACCAATCACAAAGTCAATGAGATGCCAGTGGTGGTATTGGGCGTCCCTCCAATTAGTTTTCTGGGACATTTTGAACTGGAAGATAATGTTCGTAATGGTGAGGCTATGTTCCATGCACAGACCAAGGAATAGTTTCCAATGGTATTGCATTTACCCATGCTGTGTTTCCTGATGATACCTCTCCACATTTGCCGGTCTGCTCCAGTAAGAACGTTGAAGTCACCCATGAGGACAAGCCTGCAGATGGTTGGTATGGTCAAGATAATTCTTGACAGGTGTTGGAGAAGGAGATCTTTACTTTGTCATCAGGATCAACTGTACGTGTGTAGGCACTGATGTTGGTCAAGGAGGCTCCTTTGAGGAGTGGTATTTTGATCGAGATTATCTGTTTGTTGATGCAGAGGCGGACAAGATTGAGATTTGAAGAAGCTTTGTATAGAGCTAACTGTACAGCTACTATTCTGCTCCTGTTACCTGTATATTTCTGTATGGTTACAACTGGCAGTGTCCTCAGGTCCATCAACATCCAGATTTTTTTCCCCTGCATTCACCATTCTCATGAGCTGGGGTTCCCGAAAACCCAAACGTCTTGAATTCTGAGGGAAAATACCCCAACAATTCCCAAAAGAAATTCTTCTTTTGTGTGTCTTCAACTCCTCAGTTTGTGTGTTCTTAATTCTGCATGTCATGTCTCGTTCCTCTCCAGCCACTGGAGCTGCTGGGCACTCCCTGGAGGAATGGTTGGTGTTAATCTTCACAGAGATGAAAGAACAAGCAGAACCCCTCGTCCTCTTCCTCCAGCAGTGAGATCGCCTCCCTGCTCCTCAAACAGAGGGAAGTTGACCACTTTGGCTCTGCATCAACGCTCTCACCGACACTGGATCCTCAAATCGTCATAGATACACAAGCATATGCCGAAGGGGAGGATGTCATCTCAATGACAGCCAATCGCCTCAGCGCTGTGATCCAGGCCTTTTATATGTGCTGCTCATGTCAGATGCCACAAGGGTTTGTCATCTAACTTTGTCCAATTTATCAGTTTTGTAGACATTGAAGCACCAAGAAGAATTAAGGACATGTACTTATTCTACAGTCTATAATTAAAGGGTAGATTTTGTAAAAAGTATTCACATTTTTGAAATTTTTCATGATTGATATTTTTATAAAAATAAGCATTGTTTAACTTAAAGGGCACACGTATACAAACACTAAATCCACTAAAATCTCCAACCACCAGTGAGGGAAGGCATTCGGAATTCTAAGTCCTGACTTCCTGGTATATCCAGATGACCACCAAAACTGTCAACTCTCTATCCAAGAACCATGTCTTCAGAATCTTCCACCTTTTTGTGAGTGATCTTGTGATGGATGCAGTGATTTCATTACATGGGTGAGCTTTGGGCATGCTTCACATCAAAGAAGTAAGCCACAGACAGCATCCTAGCTCTGTGGGCATTCATTGGAACACAAGCATGAATATCAGTATTACTTCTTTGCAGCCAATGTTGAATTTTATAAAGTCTTTGATTTTGGTTGACCAGGTTGCTCTTTGAGATGTCCTGGAAATGTATTGGCTTCCCAATGAGCCATTTATGATCACAGCTGTCCTGTGCACAGGCATGGTAAGGGTCAAAGTCTTTATTTCCATGGAATCCTGGCATTCCGCTGGGATATGTTGTGGTTCTGATACTGTTCAATGCTTGCATTGACTGGTTATTTGGTAGGGTAGTGGAGACTGGCACCTTGAGGAAAGGAAGGTTACTGACCTTGCAGTCTCACACGATAATGATAATGTGAACTTTGCAAAATCAGTGGGTTTTCTGATTGCAGCACTTGAGAAGCTGAGTGAGGAGGCAGATTATCTACATTTGCCATTGTCCTGTATCAAGGCTTAGATCCAGACTTTCAACGTCTTCTCAGCACAAGTCTATCTCTATTCTGTGAAACTGTCCAACCTTTAGAGAGTTTCATTCATATCAGCAGTGATGTTCTTGTCTCTGAGTCCTTGACCCTTCATATCAACAGAGTCCTGTTAAGAGCTTATGGCGTCATGAGGACAATGGACAGAGGTATTTCATAATACAGTACCTTTGCAGGAGATTGAAGATCCGCATCTTTAGGGTCCTGTAGTTTCCTGTAGTACCGTATTGTTGTGAGACTTGGGCGCTGACCAGTGGTAACTGGAATGTCTTTTGCACTAGTGCTCCCTGGAGGATCCTTGAATGCTTCTGTAATGTCTTTGTGTTAAATGAACCAACTTTGTGAAAGAACAGCTCAATATTTTGACTCACTTCTTTTGACCTGATCCAGCATACAAGTGCCTCAGTGTTGAGGATCCCAGTAACTGGAAGAGGCCAAGGAGATGCCCACATTTCACCTGGCTATGGCAGATAGATGGTTACTTTCAAGAGATGGAGATGGACGGTTGTCTGCCTGCGATGACCCACCATGGTTTCATGGATGCAGCGAAGTGGAAGACCACTACATGTTCCCAGACCTGACTGTACTGTACATTGCAAAAAAGCTTAGTGAAAATACAAGCAATAAAAACTGAATTTGAGGGGAAACTGTCCTATTGCTGCTGAAATGATCTGTGCATGCAGCATGCAAGCTCTTGATATGAGTTGATCCCAGTTGAGAAATAAGAAGGTTCTGATAAGTGTTCAAGGTCTGAAATAAGTAGAAAATGCTTGATATTAGCAAATTAAAGTAAATTAGTTACATTTTTGAGTTCTTAATTTTAGTGCACTGACAAATGGAAGACCAGGAAGACACAAATCACCCTTGTGTCTCTCCCACACTTTGTCATCTTTCTTACATTGTGTTTGGAACCCTAACACTGCCAATGTGAACTGTAGTGATATTAGTAGTTATGACCCAGGTGGTGCTTGATTCCACAGTGCCCAACTCCATGGACTGTTGTCTTATCCAGTAGGCCATCACCTTAACAAGCACAGTGACTGGTCAGTTAAGCCCCGTTTACACATAGACGGTTTTGTCGGCGGGTAGTACGTAGACTCAAGTTCGCGGTAGTTCCGGCTGTTTTCGCGGTGGAAAGGGGTGGAGCATTTCGCCGGCGTTTTGACCGCCGTACTATCCACAAATAGGCGGAATAAAACGCCGCTAATCTGCTGAATAAAGCGGCGTTTTGACGCCGTAGCATCCGGCACATGTCAGGCAACGGGGGTTAATACCCAGTTCTATCCTTTACAATCGCAGGTTAAGACGCGCGTGAGAACGGCGGTGTTCTGCTGCTGCCAATAATGCCCTGTGTACCGCTGGTTAATACGCAGGTTTTTATCCAGGCAAATCCTGCGTTACTCCAGGATCATTTGCATATAGGCACCGCCCCCAGAGTATAATAGGCTGAAGCAGCAGGAATACATGCCTCTGTCACTGCAGGGGGAGGGAGGTCATCCTCAGCCTTTTCTTCTCCTTCCTTTCCCCCTCCTCAACGTGTTGCTCCGTCTCCACCACAGGCCTCCCCTCTGCTTCTCAACCAGACCTCTTGGTTTCCTTCTTCTTTAAGTCCTTGGCGCTGCCAACTTTCTTTTAGGAGGCATACTGGAGCTGCACTGCAAAAATATCTGGAGCTGGCCGAGAGTGAGAGGCCTGCATGCAGCGCGCTAGCATTTTTATACTGACTGCCGCCTATCGGCCGTTTGGAACGACGTTTTAACCGGGAGGTGGCGTTTAGAACGGCATAATGTCCGCTAGCGCCGCCGTTTTGTCTACCTCTGTCGCTGGTTAAAACGCCGTTGAGGACGCTGATGTGGGCTCTATCGCCGTTTTACATGCCGTTGGTTAGGGATACAACGCCGGCGGTGTAAACTGCGGCACTACAGGAAGGGGCAGGATGAAACGACGATTAAAAAGTATCAAACGCCATTGTTCGCGTTGTCTCCGTCGTCACGCGAATTCTCCGGGAGCGCTCCCGGAATTATTCGACATGTTGAATAATTTTTTCGACGACTCCCGGTGAAGCCGGAACTAAAGTGAAGCCGCCCCCTTGCGCCGGCGTTAACAACGGCGTTTGATCCTTAAGACAGCCAAAAACTCTTCCGGGATGCTTCCGGGAGCTCTTACCGTCTATGTGTAACGGGGCTTTAGTGTAACACTTTGGCTGCCAGTAAATTAATTTCACTTGCTTAAGCATCTTGAAAGTATGATTGTATTACTCAACACAGCACATAAAATGTTGAAATAATATTCAAAAACCAGTTCAAGCAATCTAGGTTTGATTACTAGCTTAAAGAAAGGCTTTGAGAGCCTTTGCACAGATGTTTTACACCAGTGTTCTTTCCATGCTTTGCTCTGTTGTCCAGTCTGCAGTTCAGTCCAATTCTGTGAGTTTTTGTCATTGGTCCCAGTCAAGTCATTCAAGGCTTCACAGTAGAAATTTCAGTTTTTCATAGAATCTAGACAGAGCAAATAGTTTATTTTTAGCATGACTTTAAATGAAGTAAGTGATTTTAAAGAAATATCACGATTTCAAGATCAGATTTAGTTACTTTTGCCTACGACTTGGAGAGTTATAAAAAAAAATCACATTTTTCCTTTGGAAAATTGGTCACACGTTTGTTTGTATGTATTTTTTTTTTATTTTAATCTCCCTCTCACCCACCCTGGGGAGGGTGGTACTATGCGTGTTCCTCAAACTAGGGTCCTCAACCAGAGGCCTGTGAGTTTGAGGGTTCGGCGCAGTATCTTAGCTGTTCCTGGGAATGCATTCTTCTGAACAGAGACCTCTAATGTTGTACCTGGAATCTGCTGGAGCCACTCTTCTATTTTGGGTGTTCAGCTCCTAGTGCTCCTTGGACTTTACCTTCCACATCTGCTCCAGTTGCTCCTTCAGTCCTTGGTACTTCTCTATTTTCTCGTGCTCTTTCTTTCTGATGTTGCTGTCAGCTGGGATTGCCACATCAGTCACAACTGCAGTTTTCTTTCCTTTGTCAACCACCACTATATCTGGTTGGTTGGCCATCAACTGGTTCTCTATCTGTAATTTGAAGTCCCACAGGAACTTAAGGTCATTATCAACCAACTTTGGGGGTGTCCTCCTGTCAGGACTTGGGGATTTCTAATTCGTATTCGGTAGAGATGTTCTTGTACATGATTCTTGCATAGCAGTGGTAGAATGTGCTGCCATTTGGACAACATGCTGTGGGTTCTACCCCAGTCAGGACACATATCCATTAAGGGTCTCCCCATGCTACCTCAAAAATCAAAAGTGAGAGACAAATAAATAGGATACTGGCTCGACGTTGCCCTTGTTACAAGGTCCGCGTCAGTTGTTGAAGAACCAGGACACATTGATGAGAATGAGCTACTGTAACCAGAACGTCCCTGTACGTCTTTCTCAAGGATTGAGGACTAACAACATGGATCTGGTAGAATGCTGCTATGACGCAGACATTCAGCAGACGGTTACAAACGCATGTGTGCGTATATATATATATATATATACTCAACAAAAATATAAATGCAACACTTTTGGTTTTGCTCCCATTTGTATGAGATGAACTCAAAGATCTAAAACTTTTTCCACATACACAATATCACCATTTCCCTCAAATATTGTTCACAAACCAGTCTAAATCTTTGATAGTGAGCACTTCTCCTTTGCTGAGATAATCCATCCCACCTCACAGGTGTGCCATATCAAGATGCTGATTAGACACCATGATTAGTGCACCAGGTGTGCCTTAGACTGCCCACAATAAAGGCCACTGTGAAAGGTGCAGTTTTGTTTTATTGGGGGGGATACCATCAGTATCTGGTGTGACCACCATTTGCCTCATGCAGTGCAACACATCTCCTTCACATAGAGTTGATCAGGGTGTCAATTGTGGCCTGTGGAATGTTGGTCCACTCCTCTTCAATGGCTGTGCGAAGTTGCTGGATATTGGCAGAAACTGGTACACGCTGTCGTATACGCCGGTCCAGAGGCATCCCAAACATGTCCGGTGAGTATGCCGCCATGCAAGAACTGGGACCTTTTCAGCTTCCAAGAATTGTGTACAGATCCTTGCAACATGGGACCGTTGCATTATCCTGCTGCAACATGAGGTGATGTTCTTGGATGTATGGCACACACATGGGCCTCAGGATCTCTGTCACGGTATCTCTGTGCATTCAAAATGCCATCAATAAAATGCACCTGTGTTCTTCATCCATAACAGATGCCTGCCCATACCATAACCCCACTGCCACCACGGGCCACTCGATCCACAACACTGACATCAGAAAACCGCTCACCCACACAACACCACACACGCTGTCTGCCATCGCCCTGACAGTGTGAACCGGTATTCATCCATGAAGAGAACACCTCTCCAACGTGCCAAACGCCAGCGAATGTGAGCATTTGCCCAACTCAAGTCGGTTTACGACGACGAACTGGAGTCAGGTCGAGACCCGATGAGGACGACGAGCATGCAGATGAGCTTCCCTGAGACGGTTTCTGACAGTTTGTGCAGAAATTCTTTGGTTATGCAAACCGATTGTTTCAGCAGCTGTCCGAGTGGCTGGTCTCAGACGATCTTGGAGGTGAACATGCTGGATGTGGAGGTCCTGAGCTGGTGTGGTTACACGTGGTCTGCGGTGTGAGGCTGGTTGGATGTACTGCCAAATTCTCTGAAACGCCTTTGGAGACAGCTTATGGTAGAGAAATGAACATTCAATACACGAGCAACAGCTCTGTTGACATTCCTGCTGTCAGCATGCCATTGCACGCTCCCTCAAATCTTGCGATATCTGGGCATTGTGCTGTGTGATAAAACTGCACCTTTCAGAGTGGCCTTTTATTGTGGGCAGTCTAAGGCACACCTGTGCACTAATCATGGTGTCTAATCAGCATCTTGATATGGCACACCTGTGAGGTGGGATGGATTATCTCAGCAAAGGAGAAGTGCTCACTATCACAGATTTAGACTGTGTTTGTGAACAATATTTGAAGGAAATGGTGATATTGTGTATGTGGAAAAAGTTTTAGATCTTTGAGTTCATCTCATACAAAATGGGAGCAAAAACAAAAGTGTTGCGTTTATATTTTTGTTGAGTGTATATATATACAACCCCTGTCAAAAATTATGGAATCACCGGCCTCGGAGGATGTTCATTCAGTTGTTTAATTTTGTAAAAAAAAAGCTGATCACAGACATGACACAAAACTAAAGTCATTTCAAATGGCAACTTTCTGGCTTTAAGAAACACTATAAGAAATCAGGAAAAACAAAATTGTGGCAGTCAGTAATGGTTACTTTTTTTAGACCAAGCAGAGGGAAAAAATATGGACTCACTCAATTCTGAGGAAAAAATTATGGAATCATGAAAAAACAAAAGAATGCTCCAACACATCACTAGTATCTTGTTGCACCACCTCTGGCTTTTATAACAGCTTGCAGTCTCTGAGGCATGGGCTTAATGAGTGACAAACAATGCTCTTCATCAATCTGGCTCCAACTTTCTCTGATTGCTGTTGCCAGATCAGCTTTGCAGGTTGAAGCCTTGTCATGGACCATTTTCTTCAACTTCCACAAAGATTTTCATTTGGATTAAGATCCAGACTATTTGCAGGCCATGACATTGACCCTTTGTGTCTTTTTGCAAGGAATGTTTTCACAGTTTTTGCTCTATTGGCAAGATGCATTATCATCTTGAAAAATGATTTCATCATCCCCAAACATCCTTTCAATTGATGGGATAAGAAAAGTGTCCAAAATATCAACGTAAACTTGTGCATTTATTGATGATGTAATGACAGCCATCTCCCCAGTGCCTTACCTGACATGCAGCCCCATATCATCAATGACTGTGGGAATTTACATGTTCTCTTCAGGCAGTCATCTTTATAAATCTCACTGGAACGGCACCAAACAAAAGTTTCAGCATCATCACCTTGCCCAATGCAGATTCGAGATTCATCACTGATTATGACTTTCATCCAGTCATCCACAGTCCACGATTTCTTTTCCTTAGCCCATTGTAACCTTGTTTTTTCTGTTTAGGTGTTAATGATGGCTTTCGTTTAGCTGTTTCTGTATGTAATCTCATTTCCTTTAGGCGGTTTCTTACAGTTCGGTCACAGGCGTTGGACTCCAGTTTCCTCCCATTCGTTCCTCATTTGTTTGTTGTGCATTTTCGATTTTTGAGACATATTGCTTTAAGTTTTCTGTCTTGACGCTTTGATATCTTCCTTGGTCTACCAGTATGTTTGCCTTTAACAACCTTCCCATGTGTTTGTATTTGGTCCAGAGTTTAGACACAGCTGACTGTGAACAACCAACATCTTTTGCAACATTGCGTGATGATTTACCCTCTTTTAAGAGTTTGATAATTCTCTCCTTTGTTTCAATTGACATCTCTCGTGTTGGAGCCATGATTCATGTCAGTCCACTTGGTGCAACAGCTCTCCAAGGTGTGATCACTCCTTTTTAGATGCAGACTAATGAGCAGATCTGATTTGATGCAGGTGTTAGTTTGGGGATGAAAATTTACAGGATGATTCATAATTTATTCCTCAGAATTGAGTGATTCCATATTTTTTTCCCTCTGCTTGGTCTAAAAAAGTAACCGTTACTGACTGCCACAATTTTTTTTCCTGATTTCTTATAGTGTTGCTTAAAACCAGAAAGTTGCCATTTGAAATGACTAGTTTTGTGTCATGTCTGTGATCTGCTTTTTTTCTACAAAATTAAACAACTGAATGAACATCCTGCGAGGCCGGTGATTCCATAATTATTGCCAGGGGTTGTATATGAATATGAAATGATGAAATTTGATTATTCAAATTATTCAAAAAAAACTTTTATTTAGGACAAGTGGATGTAATTGGGTACCATAGTCTCGTTTGAGGGTTTGTGCTAAAGGGGTTAAAATATGACCCATATAATGCAGTAATCCTGTCCCCATCAGAAACATGGCACTTTCTCTTGAGGTTTGGGCAAATGACATGGAAAACAAAGTGAAAATGCAACGAAAAAGTGACAGTGTGGTGGAAAGTGGACATGTGTTGTGGTTTGTTTATGACCCAGAGATAAACAGGTCGAGGTGGTTGTGCAGGCGAGAGACCATAGCTACTCTGTCAAAGTGTGTAGGCTCAGTCTCTCTCAACTTTTATTTTTCACTATTTTTTCACTACACTCGTATAACATGAACAGTCCTAATTCCCCTTTAGGTCTGGTTCCTTCAGATTGGCTGTAGCTGTCTTGATGGCATCTCTCACTTGTCTAATTCTTGCGCAGTCTTTCCATTTCATTTTCACCTAGTTTCAGCAGAATTACTGCTTTGTCTTGTTTTTGTCCCCTGCCTTATCCTCTTAATCATGTTTCATGGAGTTGCGTCATGGTTTGTTTTTTCTTCATGACTTTGCAACAATACTGTCTCACTAAGATTGTGCCATTTGAGTACTGCTGTATGACTTAATTGATAAAAAAAAAATACAAGTGATCTCTGCAGCTTGTATTTAAAGAATTAAGCGAAGGCTCCTTCTTGGGAGTATCTCAAAAAGAGTCATAGTACCCAGTGAGCAACTGTGCTATTTGTTGTACAAAACCGTGATTGACGGACGTCCACATTAACACCCTAGAATAAAAGAGCTTTTGCTCTAAAAGCCATCATAACCCCATTTGAGGAATCTGATAGAAATGTGCCATCATCCAACATCGTGGCTGATGGGCTATTCGCCCAGGAGGGAAACCGTTAATCCAAAATCAACATTCTTAGAAAATGTGACAAAACTTAAACTGCATTTACCAGTACAAAGGAAAAGCCTTCTGCCCACTACAATATATTGTATATTAGAATGTCTTAATACTATTCAGTAACAAGTGGTGTACATTTACCATCTTTCTCTGTTTCTGTCTTGACAAACAGTGGATTTGCACCTGGTAGGTCAACTCCATCTCAGTTTTGTGTAGAGCAGCTCGGCTGTGGCTGTATAAGCCAGTTCCAGAGTGACGTCCCTGGTGTAGTTGTGGCACACAGAGGCTGATGGCTACATCTGGCCTTACACGACTCCAGCTTTCCTTCTCTCTCTCTTCTCCGACTGCTTTTGATCTTCTTCCCAAATGCAGTGGTGATACCTGTTCTTACAATATGAAGCCAAACATTTCAGTCAGGTGCTATTCTTTCCTAGGTGTTTATGTTGATGTCACAAGACTTGATGTTGCATTTGCAGACATTATATCGCAGTGCTGATTGTCCAACAGGACACCACCTCTCAACGAGTTCCCGTATGTATAGAGGATATCTTTGTTGATGCTGGTCACCTCACTGATCTGTCTCTTTGAGGCTAATGGTAGGGCCAAATTCTTTGGAGGCATCTGTAAGACAGCTGACCAGCCTCTGAAGTCCAGCAAGTGAGATGTTAAGGCACCATCATTGTCAAAGAAGATCTCACAATCAGTATCTAAGACACATTGGTCTTTGTCCCAAGCAGTGGAGATTGAAGAGCTTGCCATCAGATCTTGTGTGTAGATGCACTCCATCATTGCATGACCTGTAGGCATGTGCCAGCGCGAGGGAAAAGAAGCTCCCAAAGGGGGCAGAGGAGGAAACATCAAATTGCACTGTTTCTTGCATTTCATCATGAAAGAAGATTATGAGATTCTACAGTTTTGGTAGACATCCAGTCTCTTCAAAGAATCTAAAGAAGCCCTTCCTGCTCACCAGGTTAAAACCTTTGGTCAGATTAGTGGATGGCGATGTAAACAGGGATGAGAATCTCTCGTCGATCAGCAGCTTCCTGATTTTTGGGGTAATTTTGGCATCTGTGTATCATTTCAAATCCGGTGAGGAAAAAAATTGAGGTGGGATGTGATGTGTTGTAACAGTTCTCACATTAGCCACCGGGCATTACTATTATGCTGAGCAGCGTTGTGTACACAAGAGGCTTGCCGGAAGTGCTGAAGAAGAAAAGCTCTAATATATACAGTTCTCGCATATGGGGATATTGCAGCAAGCGAAAAAATTTTGGAAAGTTTTTGGTGAAATGTGTGTGCTGGAAAGGACAAAAGACAACAAAAATGGAAAGTGTGTTCAAGAGAGAGCTAAAGATTGCAAAGAAAAGCTTGCATGGACAGGGTTGGATAAAGTAATACCACTGAAGTTGGACTAAAAGGGAGATTATTTCTTCAAACCTGGTGACTTTTTCTCAAAAGTTGATGTCACAGGTGTTGGGATCAGCAACTTTTGCTGCAATCAGACAATGAACTATTCATAAAGAGGAAGTGCTGCCCTGAAAAATAATGGAAATTAAACTCTACATATCCTGGCTGTTTTGGTTTCATTATTGACAAACATTTGGAATGTCTGGTGACAATAAACTTTGATACAGTTTATTATGAATTGTCATTCATGGCCAATATTTTAAACAATTAAAGGTAAAAAAAAAAGAATTTTTATCCACAGATAAAATCACCTTATCATTTGTTAAAATTCACCAGAATAGCTCCTTTAAAGGATGAAAAGTTTTTTTTCCTTCCTGACTGTTCTCATCCCTGTGTAGAGTGGCTGACTCCGCTCGCGACATTTCTCCTGCAGTTGTCTGAGGATAATGATTTTGTCAATGGTAGGGCTCTTTGCTCTGAAGCTGCACTGAGACTCTGGATACACCTGCTCGGCCAGTGCCTGCAGTGTCTTCAGAGCAACCCGTGCAAACATCTTGTCAATTCTGCTAAGGAGGGATGTACCACTGTAGTGATTACAGCTGTGGCAGTCCCCTTTGTTCATGGACAGCATTATGCATGTCTTGGGGGACCCATCCTTTTTGCCAGGAATGGCACAGTAGTTTGTGAAGACATCCAAGGAGCACTGCTTTCCTGCCCTGGATAACCTGCAGGAATACCATCATTTCATGCTGCCTTTCCATGGGCAAGAGAGTCTGTGGCCTTTCTATTGAACCCTCCATGATGGTTAGAACAGGGATGCTGCCTATGGCATGCTCAGACACTATGCTCTCTGTGGTGTAAAGGTCCTGTTTGTGCTCAGTCCACCGATCCATCTAATTGGAGCTGGGCAAAACATCTGGATGTCTTGGATTGCCCAAGCAACAAGACCCCCTTCTTGTCCTAACTGTTGTATTCCAAAGGAATGCAGAGCAGTACATTTGGCAACAGTTTGGCTGTAGGAGCTGCTGAAAGGTGACACATTGTGACATCCGGCCATCTCAGGGGCTCCACTACAGATTTAAATCTGGTTTAGTCTTTTAGCCTTCTCTTCTCCTGAGGAAGTCCCACGAGGCAGTGGCCAATATTTTACTGAAGAGTTTGTCTTCTCCGAGCCAATGTTTTACTGAAGAGTTTGTCTTCTCCGAGCCAATGTTTTACTGAAGAGTTTGTCTTCTCCAAGCCTTTGAAGATGCATAACCTTGAAAGCAATTAGTGATTCAATTTATAAAAGCATAAAAATAAATAACTAGAAGCACCACAGACTAAAACATAAAAAAGACATGATCATAGCAGTTTATACTGAAATTGCAAATAATATCTGTACAGTAGAAGTTATTGTTAGTGGCACCCATTGTTTTATAGTTATTGGTGGTGTCTGAAATCAACCCATGTTCACAATTATCCCTTTATTTGGTTTGCCTTTGTCACTCTCCTCTGTGCTCTTGTCCCAGAATGACGTCCCCCCGCTTCATCGAGTTTGTCTGCAAACATGATGAGGTACTGAAGTGTTTTGTAACCAGGTGAGTCAGCATGACTCTCTGTTCAATATCATCCTCACATACAGTCGTTCCCAGATACTTTGTGCTGATCTAATAATGCTTCATCTATTTTTATTATCTCTGTTGTTATCATATTTGCATCTTTCTTCACTTCTTAGGAATCCCAAAATCATCTTTAACCACTTCCATTTTCTCCTGGAGTGTCCAGAGCTGATGTCACGCTTCATGCATATTATTAAGGGCCAGGTGAGACATGATTACATCATTATTTACTCAGACTAGTGCAATCCCTGTGGATAAATCCACTTTAATCTAGTCAAAATTCTCAAAAAAAAAAAAAAAAAAAAACCCTTCAAATATACAGGTGCAATTGACAAATTAAAATAATTTCACCAGATGTTGGTATCAACCCAAATAATCCACACATACAAAGAAATCAAACCTTAGATGTCCATAAATTATGGGAAATGACACAAGAAAAAAGTATTGAACACCTGAAGAGAAGAAGGTGCAAAAAGGCATTACATAGAAAGCTAAGACACCAGCTGAAAACTATCTGTAATTAGAAAGCAATCCTGGCCCTTGTCAGTGCAAATTAAAATCAGATGGTTCAGTCCCAACAGATGGCCTATTAAAAAGGTGTGTCATTACAAAGGTATCACAAAAGAAACACTTTGTGATGGATAAAAGCAAAGAACTGTCTCAAGATCTTCGCAACCTTTATGATGCAGAACATACTGATGGTATTGATTACATAAGGATTTCTAAACTTCTGAATGTTCCAGTGAGCGCCTTTGGGGCCATAATCAGGAAGTGGAAAGAACATCTTTTCACCATAAACTGGCCACCACTTGGTGCTCTTCACAAAATTTCCAAGCCAAGGGCCACTTGTGGAGAGCTGCAGAAAGACCTGTATTTAGCAGGGACAATAAGGCAGCACATTTTCGTTTGAACCCTGGGCGATATCGCAGGATTTGACCACTTATGGGGACAGCCGCAACCATTCCACAAAATAACTTCATAGGCATAAATGGTGTACTGTTTTGTTTTTGGCTGCAATCACCGAAGCAGTTGTGAAGAGTGCAGTTTTTTCAATTTCCAGTGGAGAAGGGAAGATGAGAAGTAAAGAAATGAAGTCATATGCATCATATTTTAACGAGTTGTTTCAAAGGAGTCATAAGTAATGCACTCAACCGCCATGGCCTGTATACACCCTCACCATGCAAGACTCCATTGCCGAAGGAAAACCATGTTGAAGCTCGTTTAAAGATGTTGCACAACATTTAGACAAGCCTGTGAAATACTGGGACTATATAGTCTGGTCAGATAAGACCAAAATAGAACTCTTTGGTTGCCATAATACACACCATAAATGACACTGCACATCATTCCAAAAAACACCATACCGACAGTGGCATGTGGAGGTGGGAACATCATGGTGTGGGGCTGCTTTTCAGCATACAGCACTGGCAAACATAATATGATTGGAGGCATGATGAATTGAAAAATGTGCAGATACATTCCTGATTAAAAAAAAAATCTACCAGGATGATGACAATGGAACAAGGGTGGACATTTGAGCAAGACAGTGATCCCAAATACATAGCCAAGGTTTGGTTTCAGACAATGAAAATAAAGCTGCTAGAATGGCCCTGCCAATCACCTGTCTTTAATCCAATACAAAATCTATAGAAAGAACTAAAGATCATAGTTCATAGAAGCGGTCTACGCAACCTTCAAAATTTGAAGACTGTTTGTGTGGAAGAATGGGCCAAAATCACATCTGAGCAATGCATATGACTGGTTTCTTCATACATGAGTTGTCCTGAAGGTGTCATTACCAACAAGGGGTTTTGTATGAAGTATTTTCAGTACGTGTTCAATACCTTTTTCCTGTGTCATTCCACTTTATGACACATAATTTCGCTACTTATTTGTATTGGTTAGTATTGGTTGGATTACTTGAGTTGCTGAAATAATTTCCATTATAGCAGACTTCATATTATATGAGGACAACGTAAGAAGTGAACAGACATTGCTTACTATTAACAGTGTGATATATAAGAGGTCAATGAGCAACTAGTTGAGCTACATTCTATAATCTAATGTAGCACCCGGCCCATCAGTCCACTCAATCTGTGGTTTGACCCAAAAGAAATTGCAATATTAATGAACTGACTAACTGTTTTTCTGAAACCTTGGAATGTACTGAACAAGATCTGAAAATTATAGTAAAATATTTTGAGTGGAACATATTTTTTGAGCCAGGTTTAATTTTTGTCATTTTACAGCTGGTAACCAAATTGTTGTAACTGATATTATGGCCAGAACTTGGTTACTGTTCTTCCTAAACCACTAAAAATGGTGTCTGTACCCATATTTTCATAGTCTATCTTTCTCCTGATTTAGGTTTCAGACCATTTGGGTGACTCCTTATGCAGAAATCTGATATACCCCTACCCCATTTTATTGCATCACAGTTCATTGTCATATGAGTCATCGATTACCTCATCTCATTGGTAAATATCCCTCTGCATTCACTGCATGCTGGCGTGCATCGCAGACCAGGTTTGCAACAACTGCAGCGTTTGTCACTGCATCCCCTTTGCTTGAACACCTCACACGTTTTAGGAGAGACTCTGGTGCTGCTGCAAGGTATGAATGTACTGACATCATCCTGTTTTCAGAGAACTTCCATCCCCAGTTCAGTAGGTTGATCTTCTCTCCTTTCCATTCTTGGACCTGTTGAAATACACGGAGAGAGTGGTATTTCGTTGCTGAAGACAGGTGGAAGAACACATGGGTCCAGGGAGGTTTTACATGCTGCCACCTTTTCATGGAAACTTGCAAGTCGTAGCCCTTTCAAAGTGTACGGTGATTTGCCTTTGTAGACGCAGACCATTGCTCGTTCCCCTGCCGTGATGATCTCATCAGGTGCTGACTCTGGATTGTTGAAGACAAGGGCCTGTAGAGCAAAGACCTGATTTTTCTCATTGAGCAATTTCAGGCCAACAGCTTTGGCAATGCCAAACAGCTTTGATGTCGTGTCACAACCTAGATGTGTGTGGACAAAGAGGTTGTTTTCATAAAGGCTGTCACCAAGAGCTTCCTGCAGTATTCCAATGTTCAAATGTTGACTCGGATTTAATTAACCTTTCCTTGGTTCAGACGTGAAATACAGGTTGTGCGCTTTATTCCTGTTGTAGTAGTAACACAGCAGTATCAGCAAATCTGTATCCTCACCTACAAGCACAGTGTCAGATCTTGTGGTGCTACAAACTGCTGTCTTCACAATAAGTAGGACGGCGTCCCCAGAGGCGTGAAGTACCTGGCAAGCAGACTGTTCCAGGTTCCCACCAAGGGCCTTAATGAACCTCTGCTTGTTTTCCTTGTTTCTAAGGAACTCATCCTTCTTGACACAAAGTGTCATACTGTCTGTGAAGGAAACTTTCACAGATTGTCTCTCGCCTTGTATTTGATGTGCACCATCTGTTGTTGAAAGACCATCTCGATAGCCATGAAGGACTATAACTGTCCAAACATAATTCTTGCTAACGTATTTCATGTACTGATCAAATATTTCCTTGTACGTCTCGCCCAGCTGCTAGGGTATCCGTTGCAAGAGGGCATCACCATTGAGGACACACTGGATGTCTTGAATGCCTGAACTGGGCTCCACATCTGGTGGAGACAAGGCCTTAATGGCTGCTGCTAACACAGGCTTATTAGCAGGCAAGAGGGTATGCTTGCATTCAATTAATGCAGATGAATATGCGCAAAGCTCAAACTTCAGTGTGCTGGACAAGTCCCCTGTTTTGGTACTGGCAATCGCTAGTCTCTGAAACAGTAACATGGGATCAGTGTTGACGTCACCATCAGTTGATGTCAAACGTCTTTACTGTGGACTTGGATTCCATCGTAACTGCATGATCCTTTTTCTTGAAACTGTATCCTAGCATACATTCTCCAGCCATCTGACCTAGAACTTGTTCACCCACAGATTTTGCCACATCAACATTCACCTTGCTACTGGCAACAGCACCAGTTGCAATACTGTGAAGGGAGCTGTCGTCTTCAAATGGGCGCCTCTCGTGCAGAAAGTTGAGGTATTTCCTGATGCCTGCCACATCCTTTTCCTGCCTGGATTTGAATAAGTCTTTGTGCTGATCACTTGTAACATGGGAAACATTTGTCAGTCTTTGAAGGGCAGTGTTCAGCTCTGCACAGATAGGGCTGGACATCCAGACTAAGCGCTGAGTCTTGGTCATCCCTCGTCCCCTAGTCATGCCACCTGATGTCTTAAGGCTTCTCATCAATACCTGCTCGGTGACCAAATCCACTGACAGGCCAGCCCAGAATCTGTCTGTCCGTCAGACAGCATGTACTCCCTGCAGAAACAATTCATACACGTCAGGATGATCACTTGGCAACTTTTCCATCAGCTGTAGGTATATGTGGAGGGACTTTGTGTAGTTGTTATGTCCTGAAGAAGGAAGATAGGGAAGCATGGCACGCAGGGCTTGCAGGTGAAGCAGCAAGTCACCTGTCCTTTCTGACGTCAGAAACAAACAGAAAATGCCCACCATCTCCATGTATTGTAACCATAGTCCAACTGTTTGTTGATCACTCATGCTGTCCTTCACATGTTGGAGTTTGTCTTTAATAGTTTCCATGACAGGGGAGGACTCTATATGTGACACAGACAGGTCACCAGACATCAGACCATCATAAAGTTCACCTGCTTCCTCAGATCCTTGCGAACCATCACCTTGCTGTCTTTCTGGCTGGGAACCGTCAGCTTCACTGTCTTCCTTGCTGGGAACTGTCTCCTCCTGGTGTGTGTGTGTGTGGGGGGTGGGGGTGGGTATTTTTTTATGTTGACTAATTCCATAAAAATAGTCCTCTGCTGAATTACCAAAATACTTATCCTCATAGCAAGGTATGACCAGGTTTATGCCCCAACATTAGATACTAGGTGCCAAAACTGCAGGCTTTGCTTTTTCTATTGATTTGAGTAGGGAAATGTGGGGTAGGGGCACACCCAGATGAAGTATACTGAACCATCAAAATATTATACAGTCTTTATATGGTGGAAAATACAAAAAACATGGGTAACACTAAAGATATAATAATTCCCTCTCAAATGACAATGATACACAGAATTCATGTTTAAATACATGGCACACAGTGGCAATAGGAGAGGGGTGGACTGTAATCCACCACTTAAACCTGCACATAAATTAAATGAAGCATTGACCATAAAAACTAGGAAAATAAATTTTTTTTTTTGATTTTGGATTACTACTGATGAAACAAAAAGCAAAATACAGATTGCAAAAATACACTCAAGAAGCTTCCAAACCATGAATTTGAATCTAGAAATAAACTATGTTCTACTCAAAATATTTTACTACAATTTTCAGATCTTGTTCAGTACATTCAAAGGTTTCAGAAAAACATCAGTTCGTTACTATTGCAGTTTCTTTTGGGTTAGGCCCATATTTTACATAAATTGACTGGACTACAAGTAGCTTTTAAAGCCGCGTTCACACCGGGCGCGACGCAAGTGACAGCAGCGACAGGTTGCCATGTAATCCCTATGGAAGGACGCGTTGTGGCACCAAGCCACGTAGCGCAACGCGATGGATGCGAATGAAGCGACGCGAGTGAAGCGATTTTGAGCGATTGGCGCATTTGTGGCGCGATATTGCGTCACGCCGCGTTGCTCTCCTCCCCAAGTTGAAAAATCGGAACTTTTTCATCTTGTCGTGCCGCGATGACCAATCGGGTACTGGATATGTAGTGACGTGGAGATGTCTGGAGTTTGACTGAGTTGGATGTGAACATGTCCTGTCTCTAGTAGCCAGCCTGTGTGCAGGACTTATGTCCCTTTTGTCCTTTATTTCACAATTATGACACAGTTTGGGGGAAGAGCGAGGAACAGCCCCACAGCAGGGGGAGCGGAGTTTTTTTTTTTTCATGTGCAATTCGTCTGTGAAGATTATTTTATTTATTAACTACACAAATGTATAATAAAACAAATGGTGACTGGTTTCTAAACACAATTATGACAGAGTTTTTGGGGGAAGAGCGAGCAGCAGCCCCACAGCAGGGGCAGCAGAGTTTTTTTTGTTTACATGTGTGCACGTGAATGGGACAGGAGGTCCTCAAACTGGGTCCTGCAGAGGCGGCAGGACCGCTGAAAGCCGGCCGTCATCCAGACGCAGCTCTTGCAGCAAATAATGATACTCCCCGAATTGGGAACGTCTCATCACGTTTGTCAGCTTTCCACAACAACTCGCTCTGTGTGATCAAGGTCCATCATGTTAACTTGACTGACAGCCGGAGCTGGCGAGCGGAATGGAAGCTCCTCCTATTTGATGACGCGCTGGGGCAAATTTTCACAGCGAAAGCAGAGCGACACACAGGGCGATGGTGGCGCGTCCCTCGCCACACGACTGACACGAATTTGTGGCATCTGGTTGTGCCTGGTGTGAACGCGGCATAAGACTTAAGAATAAAGGGGGTGTTGACGTACAATGGGTGAGGCCCTGTATGTTTATGGCTGACTGTGCTAACTTGTACAACTGTGACAAATGATCTTTTTAAACTTTTACTGTGAATTCAAAGAAATAGCAGTGCCTCCATTTAGTAGGTAAACATGAATTACGTTTATAACTCAAAGAATTTTAAACCCAATTTTCCCCTCTGTTCATTCTGTTTTTAGACAGTTGTACCTTAATAACTAAAAGCATGAGGACACACACTAAGTAAATTAAATGCAAAAAATGTAATTTAGTGAGTTTTTTTTAATTAAAAAAAATGAAATTAGTTATCAGTGTTCAGTTCATTACCCCAGGTGGACTCCAATTAAGCTGTAGAAACATCTCATGGATGATCAGTAAAAGCTCAGTTTTGAGCTTCATGGCAAAGGCTGTGAGTACTTGTGTATATGTAGTTTCTTAATTCTTTTGTTTTTAATAAATTTAAAAAAAAAATCATTATGGGGGATTGTGTGTAGAATTTTGAGGAAAGAAATTAATTTCATCCATCCATCCATTTTCTTATGCTTTATCCGGGGTCGGGTCGTGGGGGCAGCAGCTCAAGCAAAGCCTCCCAGACCTCCCGATCCACACACACCTCGCCCAGCTCCTCCGGGGGAACCCCAAGGCGTTCCCAAGCCAGCCGAGAGACGTAGTCCCTCCAGCGTGTCCTGGGTCTTCCCCGGGGCCTCCTCCCGATGGGATGTGCCCAGAACACCTCTCCAGCGAGGTGTCCAGGGGGCATCCAGAAAAGATGCCTGAGCCACCTCAACTGGCTCCTTTCGATGTGGAAGAGCAGCAGCTCGACTCTGAGCTCCTCCCGAGTGACCGAGCTCCTCACCCTATCTCTAAGGGAGCGCCCAGCCACCCTGCGGAGGAAACTCATCTCGGCCGCTTGTACTCGCGATCTCGTTCTTTCGGTCATGAGCCAAATCTCATGACCATAGGTGACGATCGGAACGTAGATCGATCGGTAAATCGAAAGCTTTGCCCCCCACTCAGCTCTGTCTTCACCACGACAGTCCGATACAGTGACCGCATCACTGCAGATGCTGCCCCAATCCGTCTATCGATCTCACGCTCCATCCGTCCCTCACTCGTGAACAAGACCCCGAGATACTTAAACTTCTCTACCTGAGGCAAGGGACACCCACCGCCAGAAGAGGGCAAGGCACCTTTTTCCAGTCGAGAACCATGGCCTCGGATTTGGAGGTGCTGATTTTCATCCCGGATGCTTCACACTCGGCTGCAAACCGTCCCAGTGCACGCTGAAGGTCCTGATTTGACGAAGCCAACAGAACCACATCGTCCACAAACAGCAGAGATGAGATTCTGTAGTTCCCAAACCAGACCCCCTCTACACCCTGGCTACGCCTAGAAATTCTGTCCATAAAGATAATGAACAGAACCGGTGACAAAGGGCAGCCCTGGCGGAGGCCAATGTGCACTAGAAACAGGTTTGACTTACTTCCGGCAATGCGAACCAAGCTCCTGCTGTGGTCATACAGGGACCGGATAGCCCTTAGCAAAGGACCCCAGACCCCGTACTCCCGGAGCACCCCCCACAGGGTACCCCAAGGGACACAGTCGAACACCTTCTCCAGATCCACAAAGCACATGTGGACTGGTTGGGTGAACTCCTATGAACCCTCGAGCACCCGATGGAGTGTGTAGAGCTGGTCCAGTGTGCCGCGACCAGGACAAAAACCACACTACTCCTCCTGAATCCGAGGTTCGACCATCGGTCAAATTCTCCTCTCCAGTACTCTGGAATAGACCTTACTGGGGAGGCTGAGGAGTGTGATCCCCCTGTAGTTGAAAAACACCCTCCGGTCCCCCTTCTTAAACAGAGGGACCACCAGCCCGGTCTGCCAATCCAGAGGCACTGTCCCCGACCGCCATGCGATGTTGCAGAGGTGTGTCAGCCAAGACAGTCCCACAACATCCAGAGACTTAAGGTACTCAGGACGGATTTCATCCACCCCAGGAGCCTTGCCACCGAGGAGCTTTCTAACCACCTCGGTGACTTCAGCCTGGGTAATGGAGGAGTCTGCCTCTGAGTCCCCAGTCTCTGCTTCCTCTTCGCAAGACGTGACGATGGGATTGAGGATATCCTCGAAGTATTCCTTCTTGAATTTTATCCATTTTGAAATAAGGCTTTGGAGTTGTCTCAAAGGTAATTATTTATAATGTTTATATTGTAATGGCTTTGTAAAACAGTTGCATTTTCATTCCTGTAACATTATGTTTATTATAGATTTAATATCTCGTCATAATCGTTAAAATGAGCTGCACTGTGATGCGCTGTTGCAATGACTCAGTGACACACAGTGTTTTTTGAATTGTTTGCGTAATGTCCATGCCTAGTTCACAAAATTAATGTGTGCGAGAGCTGTAGAACATTTTAAAGTTTTCTTTGTGCGCTTGCATGCAGCCGCACACAGTTTACAACGAGTTTACTCTCTGGCACGGCAGATTGCGTGACAGTGCGGGGATCATATTTGTGCAAGTGTCAAGGTACCTTTACGATGCTGTTAGAATACAGACCCTGGATTAGAGGCCATTATGTAAAGTGTTTTTCAAAGGGCCATCTCTCCACTGCACAATCATTTAGTGGTGTTTAAGACAATAACACTTCAGTTCCATTTACATGGCTTCATAAATTTTAACTGCTGATCTAAGTTGCATGGTGTTCACTCACTCTTCGTATTCATATTTGAATATTCATATTCATTGCCCTTGGATTAGAGCGCCCCTCTGAATAGGCCGTTGTTTTAATTGCGATACTTAACTTGGTGAATTGATTTCATCTTCACTCAGTAAATCTCAGAGCCACATGAAGAAAACATGTTTTCTGTGCACAAAGAACAAAGGTATACTGTATATGATGCAAATATTGTGCAGCTCATATGTGTATTACAGATAGGTCTTCTACAGCTTTTGGATCCATTGGTCAAGAGGTAAAATTCCACAGTCACAGTTGAATGTGCTCATAATTAATAAAGATAATTAGTTTAGTAAAGTGTTGTACAGTGTGAGTTACAGAAGTCTCATTTTTCTCCTTCAGCTTTCAAGGACCGCTGTGAGTGGTTCTATGAGCATCTGCTTGCCGGGCAGCCCGATTCAGACATGGGTTCATCGCCCGGTCCAATGAGAACGATATTCTGCTTATCCACAGAGGTACACGAGTAGCTTCACGACAACCTCTTTTCACATCCTCCATTTATACAGCCACTTTGAAGAGGCCTCCTTTATTGCCAGCTACCTGTCTAAATGTTTGGGCTTTTACAGATTCAATTTCTTTCATAAAAGAACAAAAAAAAAAAAGAATTCAAGGTTCGCCATATAAACTAAATTTAAGTAGCCAGCAAATTGCTCTTGCCATATTTAATGGTGTATATGTTCTTAATATTGTGGGCTGACTGGGACACATACTAAAGTGATGTATATAGACAAGAGGATTAAAAAAACAAATCACTCCAACATGAAATGAATCACTGAGAATATCACAAAGCCTCAAAGAAAACCTTATTTTCTGACCGTTTCCTTCACGGCACTACTAAAACTACCTTTACACACTGTTATAGGCTTTTCACACCGCACGCGCTTCAGGATGTTGCAAGCAGATGCGCAAAATAGACTTTGTTTTCTGCATCACTATGTTTCTGTTCTGGGGGCTGAACAAATCTGAAAGTCACCACATTTGTGAAGACTTGTGCATTAATGAAAAAAGATGAATAAAACGCATAAGCACTAAGTGCATGAGTCATAACCACAAGATCCAAGAGCAAAAAGCACACTAAGGAATGACAGCAATCACCCTGCTGGGTGGAGCGTTCTTCAGAGACCCTCCGTCAGCGAGGCCGGGCGCAGCTGGCTTGGGGGAGCAGACACGCTCCAAGTCCCACATTCTTCACATTTAGACATGTGCACAGATGCAGTTTGAGCAACTGAGCTCCTGCAAGTCTGTCTAAGTTGTGTGAGTCATCTGAAAATAAAACATGACGTTTGTGCACCACTTAACACTGCAGTCTTATCAGCTAACGTTAGCTTAGCCTTTAGCAGCAGGCTGCGTTCATGCTGGATCAGTCACTCAGCTGAGCTCACTGAAAGTTTTAAATTGGTTAATTGTTCAGTCTGTTTTAATTTTACCAAACAACAATTGTTACTGCTCTGACTACAAGAACAGTTGCAATTTTCAATAACTTAGATTTGTTTGTTTGTTTTATTAGCTGTGTGTTTTCACAAATAATCAGGACCTGTAATGAAAAGAACAGAGCCACTGTTTTGTGTGTCTTTTTAAGGAATATATTTATATATTTTAAGAAATATATTCTTCACCCTGTCCCATATCAGGAAAATGTTAATAAAAATTCAGTGCTAAAACTTTTTTCTATGTTCAGAATTTTTAATGTTGCATTTTTTTCTCCCCATTCTTGTCTCATTTTACAACAAAGAGGAATGTTTTGAGGCCTGATCCTGAAGAAGGGATCTTAAGTCATTGCCTCTCACAAAATATTTGTGGAAATACAGTTGTTGTCGTTGTCTGTTCAGCTGCTCCCGTTTTTTTTTTAGTCGCCACAGTGGATACAGCTTAGATCTGCATTAGCATTTGGCACAAGTTTTAGGCCGGGTGCCCTTCTTGACGCAACTCCAGTGCAACTTGGAGAAACACACACAGCCATTGGTGTTCCAAAGAAGTCTCCATTCAAGTACTAATCAGGCCCCGCATTGCCTAGCTTCTGAGATCTGATTGGGATCAGGCTGACACAGAGCAGATCGGCTGGCATTTATGGAAATACAGATGTACTTCAAAACTTCCAGTGATCAAGTCGAACATCTACACCTCCAGTCCAGATGAAGAAGAGAAACATCTCTGCTCTTCAAAATAAAGTGGTTTCAAAAACCAAGAGGCCAAAGCTGCAGAGGAGGACCATCCTCTGGTTAAATGTCCTGAGAGTCCAGCACACTTGTCGACTCTGCACATCCATACCTGCTGCAGCTCTTCAAAATAAAACAAAGGCTCTTTTAACAGCAACTATTTTATTTGAAAAGCTGTTTCCTTTTAAATTTTTAACAATAAATGAATAAATCATTAGTACATGAAGTCTAAGTTCAGTCACTAAGACGCTTTTACTTGCCACAGGTAGAAGCCCTGCCCTATTGTGCATAATTTTAAAAGCATTCACCAATCGCAAATTTATATTTTAGTGACTACTCTGTAGAGATTACAACATGAAAAGCAATGGCATAGTCACTGAGGACATAATGAAATATTGGAATGAATAAATAAAAAATATATATTTTCTCATGGGGTTTTATGTTGCATGAAGTTTTCTATTGTAAGAAACTTTTTTTAACTTCAAATGGAAAGTAATCAGAAATTAATCTTCAGGTTAAAAAAAATAATTTCTAAGAATTTTTCTTTAGAAAACTGCTGTGTATAAATTAGGAGGACCTCTTTGATGTTCCTGTGACACATTTCTGCACTCTGTCAACCGTGTTTTCGGCTGATGTCTCATTTCTATTGGATGTGCGAAGATATGTCCCAGTGTGCTGCGGTGAAAGTTGGATTGAGTTCAGCTTTGACTGCTGTGAGCTTGACATCACACGGTGATGCGCTCAGAGCTGAGTGTCGCACAGCTATGTTTTTTGCTGGTCCACAATGTGCTGTTTGCATGAACTTTCTCATTGAAAATAATGGGCTTTAGAGTGGTGCATGATGTGTCTGTGTGTGTTGGAGTCTTGACACGCTGAAGGACATCTTAAAACAAAGAGTCTCAAAAGCACCCTCCTGAACCATCATGAGAGCCAATCCACAATTGCCTGACCCACCGATCCTCACTTGCATTAAACAAACAACAAAAAGTAAGTTGCAATGGAATCCATACTGTTCAAGGAGAATATGTTTTCTTATGTGATCCACATTTTAAAACGGTAGACACTGTGTCAGGGCGGGCGGCTGCCCAACACCAGGAGCGGGTGGACCCATGATACACTCCCAGACTAGGCTTTGAGGTATAAGAAGTCGTCAAGTTTATTACAGGCAGTGGTTTGGCACACAGATGGTCAGATAGCGGAGCAGAGGTACAAGCAGGGTGAGGCACAAACGTAGTCATCTCCAGGCAGGGGTCTGAGGCAATGAGCACACACTGGCATACAGGCTGAGGTGAAAAGGCGCAGTCAAAAAACACAAAGCAAGGAACTGGTACATGGCAAGACTAATCATGACTACAAACAAGGATGGCTGGAGAGTGTGCAAGAAGCGACAACAATCTGGCGAGGGGCTGTGAGACTGTGAAGGTTTTATATGAAGGTGGACTAATGAGGGACAGGTGGTGTTAACAAGGTGAATCTGAGGAACAATCTAGAAGGGGCGTGGCGACTGGACAAAGAGTATTGATGGGCAAGAGTGTGTGGAGGGGAGTGCACAAAGTGGAGTGATGTAACAGACAAAGACATGTGAGCTGGTGCCAAGAGTGTGAGTGAAAGAACGGGGCAGGTGCAGTGAACACAATCAAATATGAGTGCAGGAGGAAGACATAATGCAGGTGCAGGACGTGGGGTGAAACAAAGAACTATGAACAGAACTGTGAACAGGAACTAACATCAGACATGAACATAAGAACTAGAACAAACTACATGAGAAATGAAAAGAAATAAATACTAAGATCAACTGAACCGGAACTGACTAAGAAAACAAAATGACTAAACAGACCCGAAAATAAGACAGACTAGGTGAAGAACAAAACCTGACATTAAACACAAAAGATCATATAAACAATGGAACAACAAAGACCAAAAGATAAACAAAATCACACAAACTGACTGAATAAACAAGAACTAAACCATGACCAAAGTAAAAAAAAATAAAAACGAAAACAAAGTGACAAATCAAAACAGAACAGAGAATAACCATATGAAGGAAATAAAATAAGTAGTGAATCATAACAAAAAGAACAAAGTGACAAGAAAAACATGACAGAATAAAGCAAGATGAAAATAAATAATAAAGCTGAAAAAAACAACAGAAAGGAGGGGGTAAAGGGCTCCACGCCCTGTTCAGGCCGAAACCATGACACACTGGTACAAATGCTATCTATGGTGCATTTACTAGTTGGCCGTAAGCAGCAGAAGTTAAGCTTATGCTGCTTATTATTATTATTATTATTATTATTATTTGTCTCGAACAAGTCAAATGGCAAGAGATGAATTATATCATTGTCACCTGGTTTTAATCAGGTGAATGTGAATAACTTATGTGAAATTACTGAAAGTTAACCTTTACAGCTGGCATTAGAGCTGGGGCTTCTTGTTTCTTGTCCACACTGTGCAAAACACTATCTTTCATTGAAGTAAATTATGGTCTTTGTTGAAAAATATTTTAAGAAGCTGATTCATAAATCAAAATAACATTCCACCCTCTGCTCTTAAAGGACAGTTTGACACAAAGTGGTTTGAAATGAGGAAATGGGTTGCTTATAACGTGAGTTTTGCAGGGGGATTTATTGAATTTCCCATGTATTGTGTGTGCACAATATCATGTACAGCTGTGTTCAGAATAACAGTGAGTTGTTTACAAAAGTGAGTAAAGCTCAGAATCTTTAAAATAACTTTTATTTCCACACAAGCAATTGCATTGGGAGTGCTGCACATTCTATTCCAAATGAAAACATGAAGAAAAGTTAATCAAATTCGTTATTTGCACAAAGTGAAGAAAAAGGAATATTAGACTGTTTACAAAATAGCAGTGTCTGTATTTGTCTTTACGAACTCAAATATTTACTGTATAACCTGAAATATGCTTGAAGATTTAGCTTTCCTGTGAATCACTGAACTAATATTACAACCCCAGTTCCAATGAAGTTGTGACTTTGTGGAAAATGTAAATAAAAACAGAATACAATGCTTTGCAAATCCTCTTCAACCTATATTCAATTGAATACATCACAAAGACAAGATATATGTTCAAACTGATAAACATTATTGTTTTTGTGCAAATATTTGCTCATTTTGAAATGGATGCCTGCAACACATTTCAAAAAAGTTGGCACGGGGCAACAAAAGACTGGGAAAGTTGATGAATGCTCAAAGAACACCTCATTGGAAACAGTGAGTGTCATGATTGGGTATAAAAAGAGCATCCCCAAAAGGCTCAACTGTTCACAAGCAAAGGTGGGGCGAGGATCACCACTTTGTGAACAACTGCATTAAAAAATGGTCCAACAGTTTAAGAGCAATGTTTCTCAGCATTCAATTGCAAGGAATTTAGGGATTCCATCATCTACAGTCCATAATATAACACTATGTAACACAATTTTTGTTCCTGGCTTCTAAGTGTTATATTTCAACTGCTTATGTTTAAAGTCTATGGAAAAATGACTACATTCAGCACAAACTTTGATTTTATTTTTTTAACGTTCTAGAAAGTTCTAAACGTTTCTTGAAATTTCTAGATAATTCTGGAAACTTCTAGAAAATTCTGGACAGTTCTAGCAGTTAAAGACTATTCTAGAAGACTACTCAGTAGTAGTGAAGGTGAATCGAGAATATTCTTGAAAACAGACAAATTTCAAAATATCATTGTCCTGATCACAGAAGCAAAGTTTCTGTGGAATAACAGTGATTTTCTATTTATTTAAGGCATAACAGGTTAGGAAAACACACTGTGTTCCCAGGAACAAAACAAAAATAAAAATTTGTTACATAGTGTAATCGGAAGATTCAGAGAATCCAGAGAGCTTTCTACACGTATGTGGCAAGGCCGAAAACCAGCATTGAATGCCCGTGACCTTTGATCTCTCAGCCGGCACTGCATTAAAAACCGACATCATTGTGTAAACGATCTTACCGCATGAGCTCAAGAACACTTCAGAAAACCATTGTCAGTTAACACAGTTTGTCACTACATCTACAAGTGCAAGTTAAACTCTACCATGCAAAGCGAAAGCCATACATCAACAACATCCAGAAACGCCACTGCCTTCTCTGGGCCCAAGCTCATTTGAAATGGACAGACGCAAAGTGGAAAAGTGTGCTGTGGTCTGATGAGTCCACATTTCAAATTGTTTTTGGAAATCATGGATGTTGTGTCCTCCGGAGAAAAGAGGAAAAAGACCATCCAGATTGTTACCAACGTAAACTTCAAAAGCCAGCATCTGTGATGGTATGGGGGTGTGTTAGTGCCTATGACATGGGCAACTTACACATCTGTGATGGCACCATCAATGCTGAAAGGTGCATCCAGGTTTTAGAGCAACACATGCTGCCATCCAAGCAACGTCTTTTTCAGGGACGTCCCTGCTTATTTCAGCAAGACAATGCTAAGCTACATTCTGCACGTGTTACATCAGTGTGGCTTCGTAGTAGAGTGCGGGTACTAGACTAAATCACTAAGGGCCCTTGGCAAGGTCTTTAATCCCCTATTGCTCCCAGTGTGTAGTGCACGCCTTGTATGGCAGCACCCTGACATCGGGGTGAATGTGAGGCATAATTGTAAAGCGCTTTGAGCGTCTGATGCAGATGGAAAAGCGCTATATAAATGCAGTCCATTTAGACTGGCCTGCCTGCAGTCCAGACCTGTCATCCATTGAAAATGTGTGGCGTCATCAACCAGCTCCGGCATAAGGATGCCGTGTGTTTTGGAGGATACCAAAGGACACGTAGTGGACATGACATTTGGATCGTTAGCTGAGTGTTCATATGATCACTCAGATATATTCACATTAGGCATGTGAATCGATTCGATGCGATTTGATATGTTTTTGATGGTGATTCAGTTCCTCACAATGCGATACGATGCGATTTGGTGTGATACGATTACGGATGGGTATTGAAAGAGCTTATCAATATTGATGTCATTATCGATTCCGCTTACCGATATGATTCTTATCGATCCTTTATCAATACCTCTTGTGAATTTTCTGTGTACTAAAAGTAGGCTTTACAGGTTTTCTACGTCAACATTTTATTGAGTCTTAAATAAATATGAAATTGGCCACTGGATCCTTGATCTCTAGATATAAATAAAATCAATAAAATACGAGGTCTGTGATAAAAGTAACGGACCTTATTATTTTTTTCAAAAACCATATGGATTTGAATCACGTGTGATTACATCAGACATGCTTGAACCCTCGTGGGCATGCAAGAGTTTTTTTTCACGCCTGTCGGTTACGTCATTCGCCTGTGGGCAGTCTTTGAGTGAGGAGTCGCCCACCCTCTCGTCGTTTTTTCATTGTTTAGGAATGGCTCAGAGACTGCTGCTTTGTTTGATAAAAATTTTTTCAAAAACTGTAAGGCACAACTGAGTGGACACCATTCGATAAATTCAGCTGGTTTTCGGTAAAAATTTTGAACGGCTGATGAGAGATTTTGGTCTGGTAGTGTCACTTTAAGGATGGCCCACGGCGCCTGACGCCGATCTGCGCTTCGAGGCAGGCAGCGTCTCGCCGTTTCAAGTTGAAAACTTCCACATTTCAGGCTCTGTTGACCCAGGAAGTCGTCAGAGAACAGAGAACTTTCAGAAGAAGTCGGCTATGAGGAGTTTATTCGGACATTCCATTGTTAAGGGACATTTTGTAATGAAAGAACGTGCGGGCAGAGTCGCATGTCAGGCCGGACCCGACCGCGGGGGGTCGCGACAGGAAAAACACCTCCGTTGGAAACCTTAACGGGCAAGTTGGAACATGCCCAAGCTGTTAAACAATTTCTCAGTTACTCACTTAAATTAGAATGTTTTCAGGTCGAAACAGGCCGACGATGGTGCCTGGAAGCGCTGCGCGACATCCCGCTTCGTGGGAAGTCCTTACAGCGACAGAAACACCCCATAATCTCTCATCAGCCGTTAAACTTTTCACCGAAAACCAGCTTAATTTCTCGAATAGTGTCCACTCGGATATCCCTCACAGGTCCAGAAAAATGTTGATAAAGCAATGCGCGCCGTTCGCGGCGGCTATCAGACAGAGATTCCGACGGGCGGGGTGGAGCACTCCTCACTCAAGGCCTGCCCACAGGCGAATGACGTCACAGATGCGTGAAAAAACTCACGCATGCGCACGAGGGTCAAGCATGTCTGACGTAAAAACATATGAATCAAATCCATTTATTTTTGAAAAAAATAAAAGGACCGCTTTTTTCATCACAGACCTCGTATGTACATGGTCACTGGATTCTTGATGTACATGGTGGATCTTAGATCTCTGGACAGAAATAGAAACAAATAAAATCTGTAGTAATTCCATAGACTCTGAGCTGAGCTCTGTGCTGCATGTCAGGATGTAATTCTTAAAAAAAAAATGCAGGACACCTCCTTTTGGGGGAAAATGGTTTTGGTTAGCTGTAGTTTGTTTGTATTATAATGTTTGGAAAGAGGTGTCATTTGATTTAAAACGGCGATTCACTCTGAAGTTAATTCCGACCGAAATCTTTGCGACTCTTTGGAGCCGCACACTTAGTCCCTCAAAACAGAGGATATTATTAGGGCCCAAGCGACGATGACTAAAAGTTGTCCGACGAGGACTCTCTTGAAAAAAGTAAGTCCCTTCGGCTGCTCCCTTGTTTGCACTCAGGCCGCCACAGCAAATCCGAGGTAGATCTGCATGTAGAACTGGCACAGGTTGCCCTTCCTGACGCAACTCCACATGTGGCAGGGGTGGGATTTGAACCGGGAACCTTCTGCACCAAAACCAAGGGCACTAACCACTTGGCCACCACCTCTACTGTTATTTATTATTCTTTATACTTTTCAAGCCCCAATTTCGCCCCTTTCCCATGCTCCAAAACTCACCAAACGTTGCAGTCATTTGGCCGGATCCGAAATTTGATATTTTGGGGGTCGCACACATGCTCGCTGCGAAATGGCGTCCCCTACAAATTTTCAAAAGACCCTCACCATTGGGGTTTTTTTTGTTGTAGCCTCACGAAATTTGGTACACATATTTACCGTGCTGGGATGCACAAAAAGTCTCTTAACGTCTCTTAGCATCTCTTAAAGTCTCTTAAAGTTTCTATTTTGAGGCCATTTTTGCCATTTTTGACCATTTCCACTACTTATATTTGAACGAACTCGTCCCAGGGATTTCATCCAATCGTCTTCAAATTTGGAACACATCATCGTGACCCATGCTGATCAAAAGTTATCCAAAGAATTCTCTAGGTCAAAAGGCGTGGCTGCTAGGGTTTGTTAAACTTTGTTGAGCGTTTCGGAGCACGCCGTTTCACTTCAAACGGCTGTCATGCCCACATACTTCATCGTAGTTCTTTCAAACTTGCTGGACATGACGAGGGCTCTGCCCTGAACATTCCCATATATTAACTTCTCACCTAACTCATAGCTCCCCCCGGTGGTTAACCCCATCAACTTCATTCCACTTCAGAAACATGCAGAACAAGTTGGTGAACATACATGATGCTCGCTGTGAGGCTACAAGTAATGTGTACGTGTGGCGTGCCGAATGTCGATTCTTCGCATTGAAATTACATTGTTCCTTTTGATGGCTTTAATTTTATCATATTATCATGAAAATTGATACACAGGTCTAGAATGACAACCTCTTTAATGTGATGGGGCGTCGCCTATGGGTGGGCAAAATGCCTCTGTAGCACCCCCCTGCAACTTTCAAAAAACCCTCACCAAAGGGTGTAGGGAGCTGAAAATTGGTACACATGTGACAGTGGAGTGTTCAGATGTGGTGGTCCACATGGCAGGATATGTGATCTCCAGCTGTGAGCAGTGACGGCACAGAGCTGAACTGCTGCGGGTCGTCTGCGACACGCCCACCTTTTCAGTGCAAGTCACAGCAGCAGAACACATCAACTCATAACATGCCACAGCAATGCACATGTGTGGCCAGGCTTTCCTCACATGCTGATCATTGTTTTATTGTAATTATTTAATGCTCTTTTTTGTAAATTAACATGTTGTGTTCACCCTGTCAGTGTCAGCTGCTAGAGTGACTCTGAGCTGGACACGCCCCCGTATCTGCAGAGCAACTGTTTGTTTCAATTGAACACCTCGCTGTCACTCGCACTCTCGCCTGACAACGTGTGTGTCATCTGACAGCGTCGGTGAGCCTTCGCTGACGTGATCTGAGCGACACGCCCCCTTGGGCTCACTGTCACTCAAAGCCTCATTACGACCACGTGTCACGTGGCTCTCCTCTTGATGGCCATGGACCAAGCCTTTTATATTTGTGAGTTTGTAGTGTCAGCATGTGTGCACTGCTGCATGGTGATCCCACC
Source organism: Thalassophryne amazonica (assembly GCF_902500255.1). NCBI lineage: Eukaryota > Metazoa > Chordata > Actinopteri > Batrachoidiformes > Batrachoididae > Thalassophryne > Thalassophryne amazonica. The sequence goes on from NC_047109.1 coordinate 21,372,583, forward strand.
TCCAGAGGGACATGCAGAATATGACGTGATGGGCGGTCCACAGCTCCAACATGCCGGTCAGCTGTGTGCACAAGCCTGTCACATGCATCAACTCGCATGGGCATGCAGCTGCGCGCAGCTGAAATGACCATAATGTTCCATTTTGTGTAATGGGAGCGAATGTGAGACATGACATCTATCATGGACATGGCAGGCCATCCAGATGTGCACACTGCACTGGGTAGTGATAGTACTGCACTCAGCCACCGTTGGAGCATTTTCCACCTCAGCCGCACCTCCACAATGTTGGGTTGTGGTTTGGGGGAGACACATGACACACTGGCAGTGTTGCTGGGGGGTGACCGCACACTCGCACGCCATTTCATTTGTGTGGTGGTGGGGGCACTGCATTCTTTTTAATTGTTGCATCTAGCTCAAAAGTGATCACCTGCTCTCTACTCTCATGCTGGCAGTACGAATGGCCCCGCCTTTTAGAAGTGCCCCGGGAGTGGTGTTGGATGTTCGTGGGTGGCACCTGGACTCCAGCCGAGAGTGGGTTGATTGGCCACTCGCGTGGCATTCAATGACTTTCGGCCGCTCGTGTGAAGGCTGCCTCGATCGCGTCATTCAGCCACGGTTCGACATGTCCGATGATTTCATGCAGCTGCTCGGCCACAGCACGATATGCCCGACCTGCGTATATGACATGCCATTCAAAGGCTCCAAACGCAATTAGATGGCAGTGCGGCAGACAGAACAGCTCTATACAGAAGTAGAGTGGCCAGGTTATCAGGCTGTGAACACTGAGTTTCTGGCGTCGATAAGGTGTGTTGAACCAGGGTTTAAATACAGGAGGGTTGATTACTGACAGGTGTGTTCATCAGCTCCACAAGTCACACCACCTGGAAGACAGAGAAGAGAGGGGGGCAGACGAGCAGGAACCAGGGCAGCCAACAACATAATATTCCTTTTTTCTTCATTATCTTTAAAGTAATAACAAACCTGATAATTTTTTTCTTCATGTTTTGATTTGATAAGGATTTTCAGCTTTACTTACTTTTTAAACACACTGCTGTTATTTTGAACATAGCTGTACATACTGTTTGACCTATGACCCAGAGCTATAAGGAAGCGTTGCACATGAAAGTGTAACTTTAAAGAAAGTTTCCTCACTTGTCATAAAACATATAAATCAAATAATATGTGAAGGGATCAATTGAATGGTACAAGTTAAAGATTTTAAGAAGCATTAACTGTTGACTGATGTGGTCATTGATCTGTAAAATGTTTTATGCTGGTTGTCCATGGTTGTCCCAAGCAAGATGAATTCTTTTACTTTAGAGTCCATATTCAGGAGTAGCTGTGAGATGGTTTCCAAGTCCACTAATGAGAAACTCAAACAGGGCATTGCTGTCCGTTTCCATGGCGAGGAAGGGATGGTATGTTTTAAGTTTGTGACACTACATTAGTTCTTCATCATGAACTCTGTGTTCATTGCTTTTAAAAAATCTCAGCATGTGATTGTGGTTTGTGTTGAACGTTTTCCTGTTTTAGGGCCAGGGTGTGGTCCGGGAGTGGTTTGATATCCTGTCCAATGAAATCATTAACCCAGATTATGCCCTCTTCACTCAATCAGCAGATGGTAGGTGACATTACTCTGACATACAGTGTGAATATGCAGCAAGAAGATGTTTATAAAAATGATGCAATCAAATGTTCCGAGTGGAGTGGCATACAGTAAAACTCATAATGGATTCAGGTGGACCAGAAAATTTTGTCCGTTATATTTAAATCTGTTATGTTTATAAAACTGACAAAATCTGTTATAGTATACAACCCCAATTCCAATGAAGTTGGGATGTTGTGTAAAATGTAAATAAAACGGAAAACAATGATTTGCAAATCCTCTTCATCCTCTTCACCACAAAGACAAGATATTTAATGTTCAAACTGATAAACTTTATTGTTTTTGTGCAAATATTTGCTCATTTTGAAATTGATGCCTGCAGCACGTTTCACGTTTGGGACAACGGTATGTTTACCACTGTGTTACATTACCTTTCCTTCTAACAACACTCAATAAGCGTTTGGGAACTCAGGACACTAATTGTTGAAGCTTTGTAGGTGGAATTCTTGCCCATTCTTGCTTGATGTACGACTTCAGTTGTTCAACACTCCGGGGTCTCCATTGTCATATTTTGTGCTTCATCATACACCACACATTTTCAATGGGCGACAGGTCTGGACTGCAGGCACTCTTTTACTACGAAGCCATGCTGTTGTAACATGTGGAGAATGTGGCTTGGCATTGTCTTGCTGAAATAAGCAGGGACGTCCCTGAAAAATGTGGATGTACCTTTCAGCATTGATGGTAGCATCACAATTGTGTAAATTGTCCATGCTATGGGCACTAACACACCATACCATCACAGATGCTGGCTTTTGACCTTTGCGCCGGTAACAATCTTGATGGTCTTTTTCCTCTTTTGTCTGGAAGATACAACGTCCATGATTTCCAAAAACAATTTGAAATGTGGACTTATCAGACCACAGCACACTTTTCCACTTTGCGTCTGTCCATTTCAAATGACCTCGGGCCCAGAGAAGGGGGCGGTGTTTCTGGATGTTGTAGATGATTGGCTTTTGCTTTGCATGGTAGAGTTTTAACTTGCACTTGTAGATGTAGCGACGAACTGTGTTAACTGACCATGGTTTTCTGAAGTGTTTCTGACCCCATGCAGTAAGATCCTTTACACAATGATGTTGGTTTTTAATGCAGTGCCCCCCGAGGGATCAAAGGTCATGGGCATTCAATGTTGGTTTTTGGCCTTGCCACTTATGTGTAGAATGTTCTCCAGATTCTCTGAATCTTATGATTATATTATGGACTGTAGATGATGGAATTCTTAAATTCCTTGCAATTGAATGTTGAGAAACATTGTTCTTAAACTGCTGGACTATTTTTTTCATGCAGTTGTTCACAAAGTGGTGATCCTCACCCCTTATTTGCTTGTGAACAGTTGAGCCATTTGGGGATGCTCCTTTTATACCCAATCATGACACTCACCTGTTTCCAATTAGGTGCTCTTTGAGCATTCATGAACTTTCCCAGTCTTTTGTTGCCCCGTCCCAACTTTTTTGACATGTGTTGCAGGCATCCATTTCAAAATGAGCAAATATTTGCACAAAAACAATAAAGTTTATCAGTTTGAACACTATATATCTTGTCTTTGTGGTGTATTCAATTGAATATAGGTTGAAGAGGATTTGCTAATCATTGTATTCTGTTTTTATTTACATTTTACACATCGTCCCAACTTCATTGGAATTGGGGTTGTAAAATGGATAACATCTGTTGTACGTATAAAACGGACAAAATCTGTTATATGTATGTAACGGATTAGTTACAGCCAGAAGGCATCAAACAATTTATGGGGAATCCCCAGCAATGTATTTCCTTGATTAAAAGTCTGACCTTGAATCGGGACCTGCCTCATTTAATGCCAGGTCCCAGGTAAAACTTTGTCTGAAAAAAATAAATGCCTGCCTTAAACCTCAGTCACACAACACTAACGAAGGACACCAAAGCCCAAATGAAAAAAAAAATCTGGACTTACGTTGACTTTCAGAGGCATTGTTTAACCATCGTTCAGCTTCGTTCCTGTAGCTGGCGCTAGATCAGAATTTTCAAACTGTTGAAAAATGTGAACGAATCCCAACGACAACGTCAGTTCATCCATATTACGTTTTGCTTTATGTCTTGATGGTTTCTTATCATTTGCGTCGTTCCCGTAATGAGCTTTGACTGTCGTCCGACTTCGTCGAACCTCCCAAGTTTGATGCCTCGCACGAACATTGATGATATCTGAATGGATCACTAACTAAAGATCAGACGAGCTGCACGTAACATCCTTGTATTGCTGATGACTCATCCATGTATGGGGTCGAAAATCAACGTCATACAGAAAGAATTGCGGCAAGAACATTTTATCAACTACTTTAACTATTTACGCATGTTCCAGTCATCTATCGCTGGCCTGCCTGTGCACACATGTTGTTTCGATGACAAACTTGATCCCGCACCTGCAGGTGCTGCGAACACAAGCACAGGGCTGACTGCGCTCGGTCTCATACACACTGTTAGCCACGTCATCATGAATGTTTCGTTTTGATTATGTTTAAAGTAGGGGTGCCGGAAAAAATCGATTCACGTCCGAATCGCGATTCTTATTTATTATGATTCTGAATCGATCCAAAATGTCCAACTAATCGATTTTTAAAAAGCATTTTTTTAAACATTTTCTTGCTCCAGGTCTGTGTCCATGCAATGACATTGATGAGTGCGTGACCCTTTTAAAGTTCTCTGTCGTGTCTTTATACAATTTGCTGCAGGAACAGTGGCTTTTTTTTTGGATTAATTTGTCCCTCAACAAGCTCAGTCATCACTGGGGTTAGGTATCGAGTATTGTTAAGAAATGAATCGAACCACTGATATCAATAGCCTTTTTGCTTAACGATTCCCTTATTGGTCCTTCAGGTCCTTCGGGTCCTTTTTTGGGAAAATGATCATTCCTCTACGTTGATTACAGACCCTGCAGCGGCTCTGTAATCAGCTGTTTCTGCAGCGCGACTCCAGTTTGAAGCGCGAATCAATGCTTCGATCCACTGGCTCATTGGTTCTTTGATTCGCTGTTCTTCAGAAGCGATAAGTCCGCTTCTTAACCCCTGTCAAAGCTATTAGAATATCATGAGTCACTTTTGTGTGTTTTAAAGTAACTAACTGGGTCTCTTGTTTTGTTGTAGTCAAGAAACGAGAACCATCCTCCGCTTCGTTGGCACAGCTCCAAATGCTGCACGGCTCTCTGCTGAGACAGTCCGGTCGGAATTAATAACTTCAAAACGAATTGCCGCTTTAAATAAAATGACACCTCTTACAAATGTTGCAATACAGACATGAAACTACAATCGACTAAAACAATTTTTCCTCGCAAAATGAGACATTCTGCGTTCGTGCAGCACAGCCAGCTGCAAGAGCTCAGCTCAGATGTGTGGAAAGACATTCATGCCAATAATGTCTGAAAGGAAATGCTTTTGACAAAAACTACAGATTTTATTTATGTTTATGTCCAGAGATCAAGGATCCACCATGTAGAGTTTATTATGTCCAGTTTAAGGATCCAGTAACCAATTTCATATTTATTTACTTTAAGACCCAATAAAATGTTGTTCAATTTCAATTTAATCAGCTTATAAAGTGCCAAATCACAACAAAAGCTGTCTCAAGGTGCCTCACACATAACAGTTCAACATGAAAAAAATTTAAATAAATAAAAATTAAAAAATTTAAATACATAATTAAAAACAGCAGTAAAAGAATAAAACAGCTAACAAAATAAAAACTATTCATAAGAAAGAGAATAAAAATAGGTTTTAAGTCTTGACTTAAAAATGTCCATGGACTCCGACTGCCTCTTGGTCGCAGGAAGACCGTTCCACAGAGTGGGTGCACGATAAGAAAAAGCTCTTTGACCGGCTGACATAGAAAACCTGTAAAGCCTACTTTTAGTACACATAAATTCACAAGAGGTATTGATAAGGGAATCGATAAGGAATCGGATCGATAAGCGGGATCAATAATGGTATCAATATCGATAAAATCTTAACAATACCCATCCCTAGTCATCGCCTTCTAAACCAACAGTATGGTACATACAATTTCCTCAATGAATTGCGGATCATTTGAGTGTGTGTTTCTGACTCCATGTTGTGAAGTTTGTGGACTTTTCTGCCAAACGTATTTGATCCATAATCAGCGCTTGCACTGCAAAAACCTTTTAAAATATGTCGGGAGAGGAAGGAGTGAAAACATAAAAGTGACAAATCACAGCCTTTACGGTATCTGTCATTTAGCAGGTGCACGTCACGGGGAGGGTTCGCAGCCCTGCAGAGGGCTGTGATCTAAAGCGGTCATCTTTGGTTCGTCACACCCAACACCCAGGGATATGTCTGCAACTTAACACCATATTACAGTGAAGGCAGCAAGCAGCATTTTGTTAATAATCACCGGACATGAATGAAGGCCTTATTTAGGTCCAGTGTCTCAGCACGGTTTGACAAAAGAACAGCCGGTCTTTTAATCGTGGAAATACTTCCCACGAATTGGCGAGAGTCAGTGCTGAGCTTCATTTCATACTTCTGTTACTGGACACTTCCAGACTGCGCTGTCTGGTATATGCAAGGATTTTTTTGAATGGAAATGCATTGAAATCAGACATTTTGCCCGATGCTACCAAATATCCTTTATATACGGTGCTTATTACATAGAAAACCATACCAAAGCTTTGGGACTTTTGCTTTTGTCAGGTGAGTGCAAATATCCAGTTTGTACAATGAGGATTTAGGCGAGTTTTACTGTATTTTCACCTCCTCCTAGCACACAATTTAGTCACGGGTGTGCTCAGATAACACACCACCGCTGATTATGACCTCAGCAAACCCAGAGTCTCTATCAGGTCTTTGTGATGTCATTAATTGTGGATGTTGGAGAAAGATACAATCTGTTTCACAATGTGAAAGAATTAGGCAGAAAGATGATTTTTGAGCAGAATCAGATCTCGGCGAATCAATTCTTGACCCAGGAATCATTTCTCCAACTCTAATTGTATTTCATAAACCACATTTTTTTGTGTTTTAGTGTCAGTAAACAGGCAGCCAGATAGACTGATCATTCTGATCTCTGTCAGTGAGTGGAAGCATTTAAACATTAAAAATTTCCCACATAAAATTTGCATTTCTTTATGAAAAATGTTTAATTTTTTTTTCTCTACTACTACTAATAAACCAACCAATGAAAGTTGGAGTGAAGTTCTTAAGTATGAGCACGCCTTTAGTTTTATAAAACAAATCACGCCACATTTTTTTCCTCACTGCTTTTTGTTTGTGTGTGATCTCCAGGTACTACATTCCAGCCAAACAGTAACTCCTCGGTAAACCCAGATCACCTGAACTATTTCCGGTTTGCAGGTCAGATCCTGGGTCTGGCACTGTACCACAAACAACTGGTCAACATCTACTTCACGCGTTCCTTCTACAAACACATTTTAGGTAAATGGAACACAGGCATATTGTTCAAATGTGTTATTTTACCTACAAATGAGGTCATTAAGATTTTGAAATATTTACAAGATTCAACATTTACTTACTTTTAAAAGTTGTGTTCAAAATAATAGCAGTCTAACATCACGAACCAGATCAATCAGTGTTTTTAGTACAGTGCATCTGGAAAGCTTCACAACACTTCACTTTTTCCACATTTTATGTTACCGCCTTATTCCAAAATGATTGAAATTCATTTTTTGCTCGAACTTGTACACACATACCCCATAATGGCAGTATGAAATACTTTTTTTTTCTTTTTTTAAGATTTTTGCAAATGTATTAAAAATAAAATAAAAAACCAAGAACTCTGTTCACAGGCTTTGCCATGAAGCTCAAAATTGAACTCAGGTGCGTCCTGTTTCCACTGATCATCCTTGAGATGATTCAGCACCTTAATTGAAATCCACCTCGGGTAAATTCAGTTGATTGGACATGATTTGGAAAGACACACACTTGTCTACATATAAGGTCCCACAGTTGACAGTGCATGAAAATTCAGTAATGTATATCTTCTATTATAAATTCCAAATCTAAGGTGGAACTCTACTAGTGTTTACTAAGGTAACCACTACAGTGAAGCATGGTGGTGGCAGCATCATGCTGTGGGGGTGTTTTTCAGTGGAAGGAGCTGGGAAACAAGTCAGGATTGAGAGTGATGAATGCAGCAATGTACAGAGACATCCTGGGTCAAAATCTGCTCCAGAGCGCTCTTGACCTCAGACTGGGGTGATGGTTCATCTTTCAGCAGGGCAGTGACCCTCAGCACACAGCCAAGATATCAAAGAAGTGGCTTCAGGACAACTTTGTGAATGGATCTGATTGAACATCTCTGGAGAGATCTGAAAATGCTGCAACCAGGAATGGGTAAAACTGCCCAAAGATAGATGTGCCAAGATTGTGGCATCATATTCAAGAAGACTTGAGGCTGTAATTGCTGCCAAAGGTGCATCAACAAAGTATTGAGCAAAGAGTGTGAATACTTATGTACATGTGATTTCTTAGTTTTTTAAAATTATTAATAAATTTGCAAAAGTTAAAAAAAAAGTTATGTTGTTATTATGGGATGTTGAGAGTAGAATTGTGGGGGGAACAATTAATTTAGTCCACTTTGGGGGCAGAATGTGGAAAAAGTGAAGCGTTGTGATCACTTTCCAGATGCACCGTCAGTGTTGTAGCGTAATAGAAAACCAACAGACCCAACAGGCATGCAATGTTGCTGAGTCCATGTAATTGAATCATTATTTGAAAAGGGCATGTTCAGAATAATAGCAGTGTTGGAGTTCAATCTGTGAGATCATTCAGTCTCCACTCTACGTGCACTTTAAGTCAAGTTTTCATCGACATGGTCAAGAGCGGATTTATCAATGTGGCTCTTGTGGAAAAGCTGAAGTCCGGAGACCAGTTTTTCACAGGCTGTGCTCATGTTCACACACAGCCTGACTGACTTAGGACCGACCGCCTGCGCTCACGAGCTGGTGTCAGGGGAGTGCTGAGCTACTGACTGGAGGCTGACATTTTTTTCGGGAATCCCACAGGTCACGGGATTCCCGTAGGATTCCCACAGGATGGGAGTCAACTCAATTTATCACGTGATTGGGACAGTACAGGATTAAAAGTTCATGGGAGCAGATGGGAGCGGGAACCAAGGTTTTAGGCAGCGAGCTGTCCTGCTGTCATTTGGGTCATTAATTTTTGAAAAAGATAGTGGGCGGCTTTGCTTAAAGCCGTCTAAAATTAGGACTGAGTCCGATCGCTGCAGCCGTATGTGTGTTTGAGCAGTCGGCTGGCTTTGAGGAGGGAGAGTGGAGGAGGCGGGGCAGGGGTATGAGCCGCTTCAGTCAGTGCAGAGTGAGAGTGCGCGCTGAGAGCTTAGAGGAAGCAACACAAACAAAAATGTGGCGCTGCCTTTATTTCTCTCTGAACTGATGTGTCGGTACGTCCTGTCCACACCGTGTGCGCATGTCGGTGATAGTTATACTGAATTTATGAGATGAAATAAATGGTCAAAATTCCTTAAAAAATGAGACTATAGGAATGAACATTATAAAAATCACACACACGTATGTTTAAAAAAACTCGATGTGGAGAAACTCAGAAGCAGAAATCACATAAAGCAGGTGAGAACTCTGAACTTTAAAAGGCTGTTATTTTCCACAGATGTTTATTTTAGAGGGCTTAATGTAGTTGTTTTATGTTCAAGCACAAAATATGACAGAGGAAGAGAAAAAAAGAGGAAATGAACTCTAGTCTGAATAAAAATATAAGCTGCTGATTTTTGTTATTTTTCAAAGTTATTAGGTTGCAGCTATGCGTTTCATTTATTTCAAAGTAAGTTACCTCTTATTATTTTCAAAAATCATGAGAGTCAAATCAGTCTGCATTGTTCAGTTTTTCCTGCACGTTTGTGTATTTTTCCTTCTTTATAAGAGTTTGGTGTTTGCATTTGTTCTACAAAGTTTGGAAAAACCTTTCTTTATAGCAGTTCTGTATTTTCAGAAATGCAACAGAAAGAACCGCAAATCAGAAAACGTTGGGACTGTATGTAAAATGAAGATAAAAATAAAAATGTTGCACTATTCCTAGTTTCTCCACTCACACCCACAGAAGCCAAAAATCCTTCCAGCATGGACATTTAGTTTTTGAGAACTGTCTACCTAACACAGATTTATCATAAAGTACCACACTGTTTGTATTTCTGAATGATTTGCGTGGGTTTCCTCCGGGTGCTCCGGTTTCCTCCCACATCCAAAGACATGCGGGTTAGGTGGATTGGAATCTTTAAATTGTCCATAGGTGTGTGAGTGTGTCTGTGTTTGTTTCTGTTTGTGGCCCTGCGACAGACTGGCGTCCTGTCCTGGGTGTACCCCGCCTCGCGCCCTAGGACTGCTGGGATAGGCTCCAGCCCCCCACGACCCTTGATTGGACTAAGCGGTAGAAGATGAATGAATGAATGAATGAATGAATGATATAAATGAAGTCTAAGAAATATGCAGTCACTTGGAAATGTTCACGTTTTCATCCTCTGACATTTCTCAAGCAAACTGGCTGTAAAAATGAATTTTTTCTGTGGGAGTGGGACAGGACAGGAGTGAAAATCTACTCCTGTGTCACCCTCTACTACTGACACTGGTAAAGATCCAGAACTTGTAAACGCGTGAAAAAATAAATAGTTGACCAGGAAAAGAGAAAGGGATACACTAAATTTGACAATGTGCATGGTGGTGCAGCAACATTGTGCCATTGCTTAGGGAAAGCCCTGGACTATTGATGTTGTTTTAAAAATGCAAAAGTACTTTTTATCCGATTACTCAATTAATCACCAGAATAATTGATAGAATACACGATTACTAAAATAATCAAAAGCAACCCTACAGACGACCCCAAAAACTGAATTCAGACCATAGTATGCTGTGAAGACAGTGAAGCAGGCAACATTATATTTGGATAGTTCTCATTCTATGGTGTCGCACCAAGTTATCGTATACCAGGGATCATGGATCAGTTGAAGAGGTCATCTTGCCTTATGCCGAAGAGGAAATCCCCTTCAAACGGATGTTTCAACAAGACAATGACTCCAAATACACCAGCCAGCGACCAGCATCTTGGTTCCAGACCAACAAGAGTAACATTATGGAGTGGCCAGCCAAATCCTGGGACCTTAATCCGAAACAAATCTTGTGGGGTGACACCAAAAATGCTGTTTCTGAAATAAACCAAGAAATGCAGAGGAATTGTGCCCAGTGTAGTCCAGTCGTCCTGGGCTGGAATACCTGTTCACAGATGCCTGTAGTTGGTGGACTCTGTGCAATACAGATTTGAAGCAGTTCCCAGAAACAGTGGTTATACAACTAATTAACACATATTACAACCAAAAATCTGCCCTATACTCATAAACCAGACCTCATGAGATACAAGAAAAAATAGGGCTGATAAATCGTACACTTGTCCTATCAATTTCACTGCCCTGGAAACTGTGGCAATAAAATCAGGGAGATACAAATCTTAAAACAGGGCAATACAAAAAAAGAGGACACTCATGACTTCACAGAGACATAAGAACATTCCATAATTTACTTATGAATGTTGTAGGTGTCGTGAGTAAATGAGTTGTTATTAAATGGAGTTGACGATAATGATATGGTTCTTGTTCTTTATTTTTGTTGTAATATGTGATAAGTATCCATATTTGTTGTCATTCACAGGAATGATAAATCTTCAAGCATTTTTCACTTTATACAGTAAATGCTTTGAGTTTGGAAAGAAAAATGCAGACACTGCTATTTTTTTGAACAGTTTAGTATTCTTTTTTTTTTTTCATTTTGCTCACAAACTGTCTGCGGCCCTTGGTCCCAAAAAGAACAGTTTTACTCTCACCAGTCCACAAAATATTCCTCCATTTCTCTTTAGGCCAGTTGATGTGTTCTTTGGCAAATTGTAACCTCTTCTGCAAATGTCTTTTATTTAACAGAGGGACTTTGCGGGGGATTCTTGCAAATAAATTAGCTTCACACAGGTGTCTTCTAACTGTCACAGCACTTACAGGTAACTCCAGACTGTCTTTGATCATCCTGGAGCTGATCAATGGGTGAGCCTTTGCCATTCTGGTTATTCTTCTATCCATTTTGCACCTGCATATAAGTTTTCCCCTCTCCAATCAACTTTTTAATCAAACTACGCTGTTCTTCTGAACAATGTCTTGAACGTCCCATTTTCCTCAGGCTTTCAAAGAGAAAAGCATGTTCAACAGGTGCTGGCTTCATCCTTAAATAGAGGACACCTGATTCACACCTGTTTGTTCCACAAAATTGACAAACTCACTGACTGAATGCCACACTACTATTATTGTGAACACCCCCTTTTCTACTTTTTTTTTTACTAATAGCTCAATTTCATAGCCTTAAGAGTGTGCATATCATGAATGCTTCGTCTTGTTGGATTTGTGAGAATCTACTGAATCTACTGGTACCTTGTTTCCCATGTAACAATAAGAAATATACTCAAAACCTGGATTAATCTTTTTAGTCACATAGCACTACTATTATTCTGAACACTACTGTATAAACAGTGAGGAAAATAAGTATTTGAACACCCTGCGGTTTTGCAAGTTCTCCCACTTAGAAATCATGGAGGGGTCTGAAATTTTCATCTTAGGTGCATGTCCACTGTGAGAGACATAATCTAAAAAAAAAAAAAATCCGGAAATCACAATGTATGATTTTTTTTAATAATTTATTTGTATGTTACTGCTGAAAATAAGTATTTGAACACCTACCAACCAGCAAGAATTCTGGCTCACACAGACCTGTTAATTTTTCTGTAAGAAGCCCTCTTATCTGCACTCTTTACCTGTATTAATTGCACCTGTTTGAACTTGTTACCTTTATAAAAGACACCTGTCCACACACTCAGTCAATCACACTCCAACCTGTCCACCATAGCCAAGACCAAAGAGCTGTCTAAGGACACCAGGGACAAAACTAGCCCTGCACAAGGCTGGGATGCACTACAGGACAACAAGCACGCAGCTTGGTAGAAGACAACTGTTATGATTATTTATTAGAAAGTGGAAGAAACACAAGATGACTTTAGCCCTGCACAAGGCTGGGATGGACTACAGGACAACAAGCACGCAGCTTGGTAGAAGACAACAACTTTTATGATTATTTATTAGAAAGTGGAAGAAACACAAGATGACTGTCAATCTCCCTCGGTCTGGGATTCCATGAATGATCTCACTTTGTGGGGTAGGGATGATTCTGAGAAAGCTCAGAACTACACAGGAGGACCTGGTCAATGACCTGAAAAGAGCTGGGACCACAGTCACAAAGATTAAATTAGTAACACATGATGCTGTCATGGTTTAAAATCCTGCAGGGCAGCAAGGTCCCTTTGCTCAAGCCAGCACATGTCCAGGCCCGTTTGAAATTCACCAGTGACCATCTGGATGATCCAGAGGAGGCATGGGAGAAGGTCATGTGGTCAAATAAGACCAGAATGGAACTTTTTGGAATCAACTCCACTTACCATGTTTAGAGGATGAGAACAACCCCAAGAAAACCATCCCAACCGTGAAGCATGGGGGTGGAAACATCATACTCTGCGGGTGCTCTTCTGCAAAGGGGACTGGACGACTGCACCGTATTGAAGGGAGGATGGATGGGGTCATGTATTGTGAGATTTTGGCAAGCAACTTCCTTCCCTCAGTAAGAGCATTGAAGATGGGTCATGGCTGGGTCTTCCAGCATAACAATGACCCCAAACACACAGCCAGGGCAACTAAGGAGGGGCTCCGTAAGAACCATTTCAAGGTCCTGGAGTGGCCTGGCTGTCTCCAGACCTGAACTCAATAGAAAATCTTTGGAGGGAGCTGAAACTCCAAACCTGAAAGATCTAGAGAAGATCTGTATGGAGGAGTGGACCAAAATCCCTGCTGCAGTGTGTGCAAACCTGGTGAAAAACTACAGGAAACATTTGACCTCTGTAATTGCAAACAAAGGCTACTGTACCAAATATTAACATTGATTTTCACAGGCGTTCAAATACTTATTTGGAGCAGTAACATACAGATAAATTATTAAAAAAAATCATACATTGTGATTTCTGGATTTTTTTTTTTAGATTATGTTTCTCACAGTGGACATGCACCTAAGATGAAAATTTCAGATCCCTCCATGATTTCTAAGTGGGAGAACTTGCAAAATTGCAGGGTGTTCAAATACTTATTTTCCTCACTGTACAACCCCAATTCCAATGAAGTTTGGACGTTGTGTAATATGTAAATAAAAACAGAATACAATGATTTGCAAATACTCTTCAACCTATATTCAATTGAATGCACCACAAAGACAAGATATTTCATGTTCAAACTGATAAACTTTATTGTTTTTGTGCAAATATTTGCTCATTTTGAAATGGATGCCTGCAATACGTTTCAAAAAAGCTGGGACAGTGGTATGTTTACCACTGTGTTACATCACTTTTCCTTCTAACAACACTCAATAAGCATTTTGGAACTGAGGACACTAATTGTTGAATTGTTTCCCATTCTTGCTTGATTTACGACATCAGTCGTTCAACAGTTCGGGGTCTCCGTTGTTGTATTTTGCGCTTCATAATGTGCCACTCATTTTCAATGAGCGACGGGTCTGCACTGCAAGCAGGCCAGTCTAGTACCAGCACTCTTTTACTACGAAGCCACGCTGTTGTAACATGTATCCCTGAAAAAGACATTGCTTTGATGGCAGCATGTGTTGCTCCAAAACATGGATGTACGTTTCAGCATTGATGGTGCCATCACAGATGTGTAAGTTGCCCATGCCATGGGCACTAACACACCCCCATACCATCACAGATGCTGGCTTTTGAACTTTGCACTAGTAACAATCTGGATGGTCTTTTTCCTCTTTTGTCCTTGCCCACTAACCTTGGGCAAGATCCGTAATCCTCTAGTTGCTCCCGGTGTGTAGTGGGTGCCTTGCATGGCAGCAGCCTTACATCGGGGTGAATGTGAGGCATTAGTAAAGCACTTTGAGCTTCTGATGCAGATGGAAAAGCGCTATATAAATGCAGTGCATTTACCATTTAATTATTGAATTTATTTCACAAGAATTCAAAACTAAATTTTTTCATAGCAATCTGGAAAGAGTGTTCAGTCACACACTAGCCTTAGGAACATCGCCTAATTATTTCTCATGTTCTTTCTTGTTTGTTTGTTTCCACTGTACTGAAAATGTATGAAATATGTTTTTTTGTACAGTGACACCCTTATTTTTTGACATAAAAATTGCTTCAGAATATAATTTGCCCAACCTCCAAAAAGAAAATAAAAATAAATGCGTGTGCTTGTGTTCATGTTGTGGATCTATTTTTCAACACGTGCTTGTATGTTTTGTATTTTTAGGTATCCCAGTGAATTACCAGGATGTGTCGTCTATTGATCCAGAGTATGCCAAGAATCTGCAATGGATCCTGGACAATGATATCAGTGATCTGGGTCTGGAGCTCACCTTTTCTGTTGAGACAGATGTTTTTGGAGCCATGGAGGAAGTGTCGTTGAAACCTGGAGGCACCAGTATCCTTGTCACTCAGGCCAACAAGGTTTGTCAACTCCACAGCACAGAGATTCAGTGGGAGCTTTGGAATAGAGTGCTGTCATTAGCTTTATTGGTAGCGTCTTACTGTCAGCATGTTAGCAAACACACAGCAATTGATTAAAAAAGTATTCAGCCGCATGGGGAGACGGCATTACCTAAAATTGATATTATGGTGTTTTTCACTTTTTGGAAGGTAACAGTTCTGTAGTATCTTCATATTGTAGTATCTTCATATTCATATTTTTTCACGTTTCAGGAGAAGGAGCATGTCCTCTGCCTTTATTTATATAAAGGATGACTTCAGTTGGGAAACATGGGAGAGTATTATGTGTTCTCAACATTGTGGGGTGTTGGGGGGGCTTTTAATAATCAGAGATCTTACGATAATGATTGTCGTGTATGTATGGATGCAACAACCACACACACACGCACACACAACACGCACACACATGCACACTGGGTTTTTGTGAGATAACTAAAATCATTTGGGGTGTACTTTTTTGGCTAATGTCAGAGAGCACTCAAACAGGCTGTGTCACTCCTCAATGTCCAACACGTCTGTGGCTGCATTTTAGGCTTAAACAAGCTTGTAGTACAAAAGTCCACTGGTTCACAGAAAAGTATTTAACAAGTGTTTTGATTCACATCTGGAACTCAGCAGAACAAGACAAAAACCCTGAGCTCTGCTCATCATAGCCTCAGCATTGCAATGCTGTGGCTATTGATTTCCAAATTAATTATTGATTTCCAAATTAATGGATGTTTGGCATTGTATCACTTTATTTTTTTGGTGCTTTTTTCAGACTTGTGTTTTTGAGAGCAGTAACTACATTTGATGTCTATGCATTTGGACACCTTTAAACACAGTTTAAACAACACAACGCCAGCTCAAAGGATTGATTTTTTTTTTTTTTTTTAAATAGCGGCAAGAAAATCATGCGATCAGCACAGCCACATGGATTAGTTTATGTAGTTAAAACAGCCTTGTTAATGTTTCCTCCTGCTGAACGAGACATGGAGGTAAAGTACACGTTAAATAAATTAAATAAGTGGGAGAAAACAAAGAAGGCTGATGACCGAAAACTGCGTGAAATGGTGAAAACTTGGAAGATGCTGATGGTAAACTGTTGTACACTAACTCAATCCAAGACAACTGTGAAGACCAGGTGGACGGATGCTGTGAACATAATATTCTAAGCCCCTTCTCTAACTGTTAGCTTGGGGATGGTAGCCGGATGTGAGACGGGAGGTGGCCCCGAGGAGTCGTCAGAATTCCCTCCAAAATCCTGACACGAACTGTGGACGGTCAGAGACTGTGTCCTGCAGAAAACCATGGAGACGGAACACGTGTGAGCATGATCTCAGCTAACTCTTTGGCAGAAAGCACTTTCAACAAAGGCACAAAATGACACATCTGCAACAGTCAGAATTACCGTGTGTCCCTTTGATGGCAGAAGTCCAATGATGAAATCCAAGGAAATATGAGTCCAGGGTTGCCTAGGGATAGACAGAGGAAGCACCGAACCGGCAGGAGGACGAGTAGAGAATTTGTGCATAGCACAAAGCTGACAGGCATTCACAAACTCTCTTATATCTGTGACCATACATGGCCACCAAAACCATTGCTGAACAACAAACAGAGTTTTCCTGATACCTGGATGGCAGGAAAACAGACTACTGTGGCCCCACTCAATTACATCCCCCCCTAAGAGAGGCTGGAGCAAATAATTTCCCCGGTGGACAGTTGGCAGGAATAGTTTCCTTCTCAAGCGCAGCATTAACCCGAGATTCTATTTCCCACGTGATGGCTGAAACAAAACATGAGGAAGGTAGAATAGTACTAGTCTCAGCTGGAGCATCAGGACCATGATACTGTCTGGACAATGCGTCTGGTTTGCCATTTTTCGACCCGGGCTAGTAAATGATGATAAATCGAACGACTGAAAAATATGGCCCAACGAGCCTGATGGGCTTAGTTTAAGCGCTTCGCTCTGCGTAAATAAGCCAAATTCTTATGATCTGTGTAAACTAAAAATGACATATGTGCCCCCTCGAGTCATTGTTGCCACTCTTCCAAGGCCACCTTGACCACTAGTAGTTCCCAGTCGCCGATGCTGTAATTGCGTTCCTTGGCTGACAATATGCGGGACAGAAAGGCACACGGATGTATCCGTCTGTCTGTGTGACTCATATGAGACAGGATCGCCCCCACACCAACAGCCAAAGCATCGACCTTGACCACAAACTGCCGTGTGGGGTCAGGAAGGAGTAGCGCGGGGGCTGCCATAAAGCGTTGCTTTAGGACCCTCATCAGCCTCATCACTCCGAAGTCTACTTTAACGCCCGAAGGGACGAGGTCATGTTGTAAAGGGGTGCGGCAACTGAACTGAAATTTTGGATAAACTTACGGTAGAAATTAGCAAATCCCAGAAATCTCTGAACCTCTTTACAGCTACTGGGCACTGCCCACTCTCGCACTGCCGCCACCTTGTCTGGGTACCCTCTGCAATGACGAACCCCAGGAATGACACGGTGGATCTATTAAATTCACACTTCTCTGCTTTGATGTACAAATCATTGTGAAGGAGTGTTTGTAACACGGTCTGAAGGTCAGAATGTCGTCTAAATACACAAAAAAGAACTTATTAAGGAATTCCCATAAAACATCATTAACGAGGTTCTGGAAGATGGCTGGTGCGTTAGTAAGCCCGAATGGCATCACCAGGTACTCGTAGTGCCACATGGGAGTGTTAAATGCCGTCTTCCATTCATCCCCCTCTTTTATCTTGACCAAATGATATGCGTTATGGAGGTCCAACATAGTTAATACTTTGGCACCCTCTAGTGACTCAAAGGCAGGGGATAGCAGTTTTTAACTGTAATATCATTTAATCCTCGATAATCAATACAAAGATGAATTGTTTTATCCTTCTTCTCGAAAAAGAAAAACCCCACTCCTGCTGGCAACAATGATGGCCGAATCAAACCTGTGTCGAGCGACTCCTGAATATACTCCAGCCTGTGGGTGCATTCAGGAACAGATGGAGAATACAATTTTCCCCGAGACGGACTGGCCCCGGATAGCAGATCAATGGCACAATCATAAACACGATGAGGCGGGAGCGATTTGGCCTTAGCTTTACTAAACACTGGTGCTAAGTCATGATAACAGGGTGGAACCCCCACGAGATCAGGAAGGTCAGATGATGACGGAGCTCTGGTTTTGATTAAGTATTTCCCAGACCAAGAGGATCCCCACTCACTAATTGTCCCGTTTGCCCAATTGAAATTGGGGCTGTGCTGTTGCAGCCAGGGGTGCCTCAGAGTGAGTCATCTTGTCGAAGACAGAAGCTAATTGATTCTACATGGTTCTCATCGATAGATAGACTGACTGAGTTCTGTGAGTAATTTACCCTAATTTGTGGCCATCCACTCCCCTGACCACCAGAGGTTGTGATATGTGAAACAATCTAAGGTGCAGGGACCTGGCGAGAAAAGATAATATTAAATTAGTGTCAGAACCAGAATCCACAAATGTGTGCACCAACTCAATGTGCTGATCAGATTCCAATTTAGCAGAGATTAAATTCTGAGATGCCGTGGAAGAAATTGAACTGTGACTCACCCGCACGGACGCTTGAGATCTTACAGAGGCACCCCTGACCGGACAACAAGACATCAAATGACCTGATTGTCCACAATAAAAACAAAGGCCGTCGTCCCATCTGCGACGTTGTTCCGAACCAGCTGCAGAAAGCATTTTGAGCCGTCTAAAAAGGTAGTTATTTGTCATGTTTACATTGTCATGGCTTGGTAAAACAGTTGTGTGTTCTTTCCTTCTTGTGTGCAGCTGTATTTTTATAACACATTTAACTTCTTGTTATAATGTTCAGACGAGCTGTGCTCTGATGCGATCTGCTGATGTCACCACTCGCTCTGTTCACTTCTTTACTCCACTTGACGAGCTGAAATGTTCAAAAAATCTTTCAAGCATAAATGTTCTGCTACGTGGCGCGATCAAATCGCCAACACGATGTGCAGCTCGAACAGCTGAAGCTGGAGCGGTCCTGTGTGATTCAGGAAGTGATTACAGCCATTTTCAACAGCCAATAAGCGAAGTGCACATCTCGGGCTGCGCAGTGCATTATGGGTAGGCTAAATTTTTCGACTACCAATCCACAAGCTATGGCGGCGGAAAGCAGCGAGGAGTGCTATGATTTGGATCATTTCAACCGCTGGAAAGTTGACGATTTAAAGCGTTTTTGTCAGCTCCGCGGATTGCCTGTTACAAACAGGACTACATACGGCAGTGGACAGAAATGGAAAGAAGAGCTCATTTTGTTTAATGTACACATTACTTTTCATGCTATTTTATTTGTCAAAAAACAAAGTTGAAGTTTCACTTTATTTATCCTTAAAAAGGAAATGGCCATGGTTCCTTATAATGTTAATCAAGAAAAAGACTTCTAAAGAATCTTTTTATTATTATTATTAAAACTATTTTAATTGTGTTTTCCAATGTAAGAAAAGTTTTTTAACTTAAAAATGTACAGCAGTCAGAAATTAATCTTGAAATAAAAACACGTTTATAAAGCTTTTAAGCTGGCCAAGAATTTGAAAACAGAGATAATCAATAGCTCCAAAGCACCTGCCAAACCTAGGAAAACTCAGAAGTGAGTGATGGTTTAACAAGTTTAATTTTGGCTAAATCCATCCTTTTTTGCCAAAGTATAGCAAATTATTGTTTCAAGTTCACAACTAGCCACTGAATTCCGGTTTTGCGGGTGATTGGTCAATTGACACCACCTTTTGAAAGGCAGCCTGTGACTGGTCGGTAATTTCGTCCCGCAGGAAATGTGAATGAAAAGAATGAAAACGCATCATGTTGTTATAGCCTGTCAAATTCAGAAATGTTTGTTAATGTGAATGGATTTTTATATAAAGTGGCAGCAGCTGTTCAATTTTACTTTATTATGCTAGTTTATTGAGTATAATCATTGAATGATGATCTCTTTTGGTAGTTACATATCTGGTTCCTTTAAATATTTGATCGTTTAATCATTTTCATGACTTATTTAATTTTTCACTTTCATATTCAAAATCACACTCACTCACCTTCAACCGCTTATCCGAGATTGGATCACGGGGGCAACAGCTCTAGCAGGGGTCTCCAGACTTCCCTCTCCGTGCAACATTGACCACCTCTGACTGGGGGATCCCGAAGCCTTCCCAGGCCAGTGTGGAGATATAATCTCTCCACCTGGTCCTGGGTCTTCCCCGGGGTCTTCTCCCAGATGGACGTGTCTGGCACACCTCCATAATTAGACGCCCAGGAGGCATCCCTACCAGATGCCTGAACCACCTCAGTTGGCAACTTTCAACGTGAAGGAGCAGCGGCTCTACTCCGAGCTCCCCAGGGATGACCGTGCTTCTCACCCTATCTCTAAGGGACACCAGCCACCCTCCTAAGAAAGCCCATTTCAGCCGCTTGTACCCGCAGTCTAGTTCTTTGGGTCATGACCCAACCCTCATGACCATAGGTGAGAGTAGAAACAAAGATTGACCAGTAGATAGAGAGCTTTGCCTTTTGGCTCAGCTCCCTTTTCATCACAACAATACGGTAGAGCGAATGCAACACCGCCCCTGCTGCGCCGATTCTCCGGCCAATCTCAAGCTCCATTGTCCCCTCGCTCATGAACAAGACCACGAGGTACTTAAACTCCTTCACTTGGGGCAAGACCATATTCCCTACCTGGAATAGGCAATCCATCAGTTTCCTGCTGAGAACCATGGCCTCAGATTTAGAGTTGCTGATCCTCATCCCAGCCGCTTCACACGGCTGCAAGCCGATCCAATGAGTGTTGGAGGTCACCCGCCGATGAAGCCAACAGGTCCACATCATCTGCAAAAAGCAGTGATGAGACCCTGAGCCCACCAAATCGGAAACCCTCCTCCCCCGACTACACCTCGATATCCTGTCCATGAATATCACAAACAAGACTGGTGACACGGTGCAGCCCTGGCGGAGACCAACCCCCCACCGGAAATGAGTCTGCTTACTGCCGAGCACCCGAACACAGCTCTCGCTTGGTGAGTACAGAGATTGGATGGCCCTGAGAAAGGACCCCCTCACTCCGTACTCCCACAGCACCTCCCACAGTATCTCCCGGGGTACCTGATCATAGGCCTTCTCCAAGTCCACAAAACACGTATGGACTGGATGGCCATACTCCCAGGCACCCTCCCGGATCCTTGTGAGAGTGAAGAGCTGGTCAGTTCCACAACCAGGATAGAACCCACATTGTTCCTCTTCAGTCAGAGGTTCGACTAGTGGCCGAACCCTCCTTTCCAGCACCCTGGAGTAGACTTTACCAGGGAAGCTGCGGGGGGCACTTTCATATTGTTGACACATATTTGTGTATACTATGAATAATTCTTATTTTTCATTTCATTGATTAATAAAAAGTTACATTATTAAATGTGGTTTACTTGGATATAAGTATTGACATTTAAAAAGTAAAATCATGCTTGTTCCCTCACCATTTTACAACCCCAATTCCAATGAAGTTGGGACGTTATGTAAAATGTAAATAAAAACAGAATACAATGATTTGCAAATCCTCTTCAACCTATATTCAATTGAATACACCACAAAGACAAGATATTTAATGTTCAAACTGATCAAATTTATTGTTTTTGTGCAAATATTTGCTCATTTTGAAATGGATGCCTGCAATACATTTCAAAAAAGCTGGGACAGTGGTATGTTTACCACCATGTTACATCACCTTTCCTTCTAACAACACTCATTATGAACCATTCTTAGTCTGGCCCCTAGCCTGAGACCAATTTGCCATGGGAGACCCTACCAGGGTCACAAAGGCTCCAGATAACACAGCTCTCAGATTCATAGGGGCAAGCAAACCTCGCCACCACAAGGTTTGCTTTCCCTCTCATAGGGATCCTGGAGGGTGCCTGGGAGTATGCCCATCCAGTCTACATATGTTTTGTCAACATGGAGAAGGCATATGATCTGGTACCCAGGGAGATACTGTTGGAGGTGCTGCAGGAGTGAGGGGGTCCCTTTACAGGGCCATCCAATCTCTGTATTCACAAAGCGCGAGCTGTGTTTGGGTTCTAGGCAGTAAGTCTGACTTTTTTCCAGTGGGGGTTGGCCTCCGCCAGGGCTGCACCTTGTCACTAATCCTGTTTGTGATATTCATGGACAGGATATCGAGGCGTAGTTGGGGGAGGAGGGTTTCTAGTTTGGGGGCTCAGGGTCTCATCACTGCTTTTTGCAGATGATGTGGTCCTGCTGGCGTCATCAGCCTGTGACCTCCAGCACTCACTGGATCGGTTCGCAGCTGAGTGTGAAGCGGGTGGGATGAGGATCAGCACCTCTAAACCTGAGGCCATGGTTCTCAGCAGGAAAATGATGGACTGTCTACTCCGTGTAGGGAATGTGGTCTTGCCCCAAATGAAGGAGTTCAAGTACCTAGGGGTCTTGTTCATGAAAGACGGGACAATGGGGCATGAGATTAGCTGGTGAATTGCCGCAGCAGGGACAGTGTTGCATTCACTCTACTGTACTGTTGTGACAAAAAGGTTGCTAAGCCAAAAGGAGAAGCTCTCGATCTACTGGTCAATCTTCATTCCTACTCTCACCTGTGGTCATGGGGGTTGGGTCATGACTGAAAGAATCCGATCTAGGGTACAAGCAGCCAAAATGGGCTTTCCTCAGGAGGCTGGCTTGTGTCTCCCTTAGAGATAAGGTGAGAAGCTCGGTCATCTGTGGGGAGCTCGGAATAGAGCCGCTGCTCCTTCGCGTTGAGAGGAGCCAGCTGAGGTAGTTGGGGCATCTGGTAAGGATGCTGCTTGGGCGCCTCCCGAGGGAGGTGTTCCAGGCACAGCCAGCTGGGAGGAAACTCCGACGAAGACCCAGGACTAGGTGGAGAGATTATATCTCCACACTGACCAGGGAACGCCTCAGGATCTCCAGTCAGAGGTGGTCAATGTGGCCTGGGAAAGGGAAGTTTGGAGTCCCCGCTGTTGCCCCTGCGACCCTGTTACGGATAAGCGGTTCAAGGTGAGTGAGTGAGTGAGTGAGTGAGTGAGTGAGTGAGTGAGTGAGTGAGTGAGTGAGTGAGTGAGTGAGTGAGTGAGTGAGTGAGTGAGTGCTTTCCTCTCTTCACCATTCTTTCATGTGTACTCTTTGCAGTCTAGAGTAATCTAGAGTAAATTCTGAATTTATCCTCAACATGACTTATTTTAGCACTCTTGTTTTTTCTGTCCCATCAGCAAACGTCAGGGTTCAGCTCTCATCCTGCTTTCTCTTTCTACAGATGAGGACAAAATTATTAGCCCCTGTATGAAATTTAATGTTTTATTAAAATTTTCGCAGTGTGTTTTTAACAGAGCAAGGAATTCTCAACATAGCATTTCTAAACATCCGAGTTTTATTTTGGATGATTACATTATTTAAATTTGCAAAGAAAAAGTTATTTCATAAAAAACAAAAATTACCAGGGTCAAAATTGTGACCCCCCCCCCCCGCGATGCTAATGTCGAATTGTGTATAATTTTTGCTCTGTAACAGCCTACAGGCATTTGTCATTTTCAGCAAGTCTCAGACATGTCTTCTGAGGAATCCCAGCCCATTCATCTTTGGCAAATCCCTCAAGCTCTGACAGGTGTTGGGTTGTAATTCATGATTTTTCTCGGTTTAATTGGGAGCGAACTCAGAAGACTCAAAAACTGATAGGAAACGGACTTCAATTTTGGATGTTGTATTGAAAAGATGCCTTCACTAAACAGAGAGCTACCACTTCAATTCGCAAACTGAACACAGCGTTCTGCCTGCACTGCTGCCATCCCCCTCAGCGTGGATCAGTAAAGCTGCGTGATTTGTTGAAAGATCTTGCATTTTGACCTTTATATGAGGTGACTGCTCGCGTTGTATTAAACAGTATGTGTAAAAATAAAACTGTGTTTTGTCCGTGTAGCGTGGTAAGCAGAAGAACAGTATGCATCATGGCTTTCCAAAGGAGATATGAAATTATTATTATTATCGTTATTTGTAGAAGGAGATATAAAGTTATTCTTATTGTTATTATACACTCAACAAAAATATAAACGCAACACTTTTGGTTTTGCTCCCATTTTGTATGAGATGAACTCAAAGATCTAAAACTTTTTCCACATACACAATATCACCATTTCCCTCAAATATTGTTCACAAACCAGTCTAAATCTGTGATAGTGAGCACTTCTCCTTTGCTGAGATAATCCATCCCACCTCACAGGTGTGCCATATCAAGATGCTGATTAGACACCATGATTAGTGCACAGGTGTGCCTTAGACTGCCCACAATAAAAGGCCACTCTGAAGGTGCAGTTTTATCACACAGCACAATGCCACAGATGGCGCAAAATTTGAGGGAGCGTGCAGTTGCCATGCTGACAGCAGGAATGTCAACCAGAGCTGTTGCTCGTGTATTGAATGTTCATTTCTCTACCATAAGCCGTCTCCAAAGGCGTTTCAGAGAATTTGGCAGTACATCCAACCAGCCTCACAACCGCAAACCACGTGTAACCACACCAGCCCAGGACCTCCACATCCAGCATGTTCACCTCCAAGATCGTCTGAGACCAGCCACTCGGACAGCTGCTGAAACAATCGGTTTGCATAACCAAAGAATTTCTGCACAAACTGTCAGAAACCATCTCAGGGAAGCTCATCTGCATGCTCGTCGTCCTCATCGGGGTCTCTACCTGACTCCATCGTCGTAACCGACTTGAGTGGGCAAATGCTCACATTCGCTGGCATTTGGCACGTTGGAGAGGTGTTCTCTTCACGGATGAATCCCGGTTCACACTGTTCAGGGCAGATGGCAGACAGCGTGTGTGGCGTCGTGTGGGTGAGCGGTTTTCTGATGTCAATGTTGTGGATTGAGTGGCCCATGGTGGCGGTGGGGTTATGGTATGGGCAGGCGTCTGTTATGGACGAAGAACACAGGTGCATTTATTGATGGCATTTTGAATGCACAGAGATACCGTGACGAGATCCTGAGGCCCATTGTTGTGCCATACATCCAAGAACATCACCTCATGTTGCAGCAGGATAATGCACGGCCCCATGTTGCAAGGATCTGTACACAATTCTTGGAAGCTGAAAATGTCCCAGTTCTTGCATGGCCGGCATACTCACCGGACATGTCACCCATTGAGCATGTTTGGGATGCTCTGGACTGGCGTATACGACAGCGTGTACCAGTTCCTGCCAATATCCAGCAACTTCGCACAGCCATTGAAGAGGAGTGGACCAACATTCCACAGGCCACAATTGACAACCTGATCAACTCTATGCAAAGGAGATGTGTTGCACTGCATGAGGCAAATGGTGGTCACACCAGATACTGACTGGTATCCCCCCCAATAAAACAAAACTGCACCTTTCAGAGTGGCCTTTTATTGTGGACAGTCTAAGGCACACCTGTGCACTAATCATGGTGTCTAATCAGCATCTTGATATGGCACACCTGTGAGGTGGGATGGATTATCTCAGCAAAGGAGAAGTGCTCACTATCACAGATTTAGACTGGTTTGTGAACAATATTTGAGGGAAATGGTGATATTGTGTATGTGGAAAAAGTTTTAGATCTTTGAGTTCATCTCATACAAAATGGGAGCAAAACCAAAAGTGTTGCATTTATATTTTTGTTGA
Organism: Thalassophryne amazonica; assembly: GCF_902500255.1. Taxonomy (NCBI): domain Eukaryota; kingdom Metazoa; phylum Chordata; class Actinopteri; order Batrachoidiformes; family Batrachoididae; genus Thalassophryne; species Thalassophryne amazonica. Next base: position 21,398,536 of record NC_047109.1, read on the forward strand.
GTGTATAAAGTTAGCAAAGTAGCAAATTGGCCATGAGACATACTGCCCCAACACAGGTTTTCAATGAGCTTCAAGTCAGGGCTTTCTGCAGGCCAGTCAGCAATGCTCACTTTGATCTTGTGGATGTATTTCTTCACCAGGCGCAATGTATATTTTGGGTCGTTGTCATGTTGAAAGACAAAGCAAGTCATGTTGATGAGCCAGACCCAGTTTTGCTGCTGATTACTTAATGTTTTCTTTCAAAAATTTCATATATCTCTCTTTCTTTATGATTCCTTGCACCTTGGAAGATTCCCAGTTCCAGATGCACTGAAGCATCCTCGTAGCATATTACTTTCACTGCCGTGTTTCACTGCGAGGGACAATGTTCTTTCGATTATACACCTCTTCCTTCTTTCACCAAACATAAGCAGTGTCTCTCTGGCCAAAGAAGTTTAATTTCATCTCATCTGACCAATGGACACACGTCCATTATGCTTACTCGAGTTGTTTTAATCATTTTTTCATTTTGTCTTGAAGTTGTCTCTTCTGCAGAAATAGTTTTTCTTGGTCTGCAAACTCACAATCCATTCCTGTCCACGACTCTAGTGATAGTCTTCTTTGAGACTACAATTCCTCACTTGGTTACGTCAATCTCTAGTGTCTTGCCAGTTGTCCTGCGTTCTTTATGGCCCAGTCACATGGCATACGATGATTCCTGAACGAAGGGAAAAAGTAAAAAAGTCACAATTCATTGAGAAAAGGTGGACGAAAGGGCTTTATCACCGAACAGTCTGCAAAGCAAGAGCGCAAAAGGGACGAAAGAGGAACTTAACAAAACCGAAGCTAACGATCTCTATGCTTTAAATTAAACATGCCACAGCTGGAGCAGTGTGTGTCTGCATCTCTGAGTTCCAGGACTCGGGGCTGGGACGGAGCTCATAGCACCCGAGTCCTGGAGAAACTGCAAACAGAAGTTGTGGAGCATCAACAAATCAAAAAGTTTAAACTAATTTCTTTTGATTTTTTTTCTCAAGTGACAGCTCAAACCCTTACTGATGTTTTTATACTGTGTGTACATTGGAAGATAATCCTCAATTTTAAGTTGATTTTGCAAGCTTTGTGCATTACAACATTAACACCCTTGTCACACCTTGATGATTTAGCCAGTGTATGATGACCATATTTAAAATGTTAGCATACGCTGGCCTACATCTAAGAAGTTATGGGTACGTTTTTTTATAAGTTAAGAGCACATTAAACCACGCCGATATACGCCGTAATATGTAGAGTACCTTGAAAGATTTTGGACATGCACAATATTTTCAACATAAGTTGTAGGTAAGTTATGCGATTGTTGACACATATTTCTTGTAATTTACTCAGAAGTCGAAATAAGTCCATTAATGCTGTCCATTCATTGGCTGAAAGCTGCAGTCTTCACGCAAACAGATTGTTTCAAATATTAAAACCATTCACACATGGCGTAAATATAAAGTCTTAATCTTACCTCTTCGTTTCCGTCCGATTCATCATCACAGCCTGACGAAAACGTCCACATAAAGTAAAGAAAATTATGTCTGAAAATACTTTGTGGTTGGAAATGTAGCAAGTCCCTCTGTGGTTTTTCTGCTCCACGTGCGTTTCTCAGTCTGAGGATGCCTGTGTTGCGATCAAACCGCGACACCAGCGCTTTGAAAGAGTCACAGCACTTCATTCATTCATGGCAGCATTTACCACAGCCATCATTTGACTCATCAGCATTCTGCATGCAATGAAAATAAATCCCATCATTCACCAAGACAAAAATAAAATAAAATATTGTTAATCTGTTTGCATTAGTGTGGAGAAGAGACACTGTGCAACAGTGTACACGCGCTCGCTAACGTGCTTGTCAATATTTAAGTGTTCCACCTGCCAAACAAAGGCGTTCTGCCAGCGGTAGAAATGCAAACCAAGACAGATTTAACTATTCTGACCCTCACTACAGTGTGCAGTACCAACCCGAACCACTCGGTGGAAACGGGACTGTCAGCATATGCTGGCTAAATCGTCAAGGTGTGACAGCTGCATAATTTAGTCAACATATGCCCGCTTATGCCTGCCTTTTTAATACGGTTGTCATACGCTGGTAACATTGTCAAGGTGTGACAGAGCCCTAAAACATATTATTGCACAAAAATGTCACATCTTAAGGGGGCTAATAACTTTGACACTGGTAGTTTTTGGTTTTTGCAGATGACGTGGTCCTGCTGGCTTCATCAGCCTGTGACCTCCAGCACTCACTTTGATCGGTTTGGTTTCTTTGTGCAAAGTAAAATAATGTAAGCATCCAAAATAAAACTAGGATGTTTAGAAATGCTGTGTTGAAAATTCCTTGCTTTGTTAAAAATGCACTTTGTAGAATTTTAAAGAAAACATCAAACTTCATAGGGGACCTGATAATTTTGTCCTCATCTGTACATCTGGAGTTGTGTCAGGAAGGTAGGTAGTGAAGGTGGCGTTAAGGTGGCTTATCTTCCCCTGCAGTATGTTCACCCATAGCTGGTCAGAGCGATTAATCTTCCTGTGATTTCACCTGAGTCATCATTAGACACTGTAGTACTGAAATGTGCCTGCAGAGGGCAGTGTCTTATAACCTACAAACTTGTCCAGTAGGGTTGTAGAAAGTAAGTATGTATGAGCATTCTCGCTTGTTTCCATTTCTCTGTCACTTGTCGATCATATTTCTTTAATACTTTGATCTCTCACCCCCCCCCCCCCCCGCCTCTCTCTCTCATCTTTCAGGCAGAGTACGTCCAGCTGGTGACAGAGCTCAGAATGACACGAGCCATCCAGCCTCAGATAAATGCCTTCTTGCAAGGGTTCCACACCTTCATCCCCCCCTCGCTCGTCCAGCTTTTTGATGAATATGAATTGGTTAGTTGTCCTCCTCCATCCTTTTGGTCTTTCTCCAAGTTTGCTTTCCTCTCCTCACCGTTCTTTCATGTGTCCTCTTTTGCAGTCACTGTTTTCCTTCTCTGCCTTTTCACTAAGCGCTCACACAAGGGTTGTGTTATATTTGTGTTAGGGGTACCGGAGAGAGCATTACTTTAATACTGTGGTCACTGTGAAGCCTTTTAACCTCCAAAACTTAAATCAGCTGCATATCGTGAGTTATCTGCAAACCGTGAATTGCAAAACATGAATACTGGAAAAATACCTCCCGTAACGTGAACGCACATCTCGCAAAATGTGAATTTCTTCACAGATTGGTATATGTGCCAGTGGTCTGAAACTACCGTCTGTGGGATTATGACTGCATGCACTTTCATTGCACCATGGGCCTTTGTGCCACCCCTTGACGTGCGCGTTGGTTAGACTCTTTCATATTTACTATTAGTGGGTGATCAATCCAGCGCTTGGTGAATTCTGCTTCTTGTAGTAATGAGAATTTTCCGTGGATTTGCAGATTTCAGAGTTTTTCTGGGTTTCTGGGCCATATCTGAGATCACTGTAAAAAAAAAACCTGTGCCAATTCAACATGTAGATCCACCTTGGATTTGCTGTGGCAACCCCGAGTGCAAACAAGGGAGCAACCTAAGGAACTTACTTACATCTGAGATCACTGTAATTCTGTTGAGAATAAATTTGGAGGGGTGGTGCAGTGTGGGTCATCCGTGTGAGTTAAATCTTTCCTCATATGCATGGGAACCATAATAGTGCTGCTGAAACTGCAAGATAACACACGCATCATCATTGGTTACTTTTTCTTCAACACCGAACTTTCAGCCAATTAGAATCTCTGTAAATCTGAAGTCACTGAAAGTACCCGGACTTGGACATTTTGAGTTTTGGCAAGTTTTAGCTTTCGAGCTAAAACTTTAACATGGCCAAAATTACAGAGATGACCACGTTAAAGACATCGATAGTGGTGTAAAAATAGGTTCAAGTGGACATGTTTGGACCGGGAGGTAGACGTGGACAAAGGCAAGACTTGGTGAATTCGTTAGCAAGGTTTAGCTTCCAGGTAAAGCCCTCTGCAAGTTATGTTTGGATTTCATCAACAAAACATTGGAAGAACAATGCAAGACGAAGAAACGTCATCAAAGTTAATATTAAATGCACTAATCTGCCCGGGTCCAGAAGAGTTCAGAACAGGCGCAGTGAGCCCCAAAGCCCACAGCAGAAAGGGGGAGTGCTGACTAGGGATGGGTATCGTTAAGATTTTATCGATATCGCTTATCGATCTGATTCCTTATCAATACTGCTTGTGAATATTTTGTGTAGTAAAAGTAGGCTTTACAGGTTTTCTATGTCAGCGGGTCAAAGAGCTTTTTCTTATCGTGCGCCTGCTCTGTGGAACGATCTTCCTGCAACCATGAGGCAGTCGGAGTCCATGGACATTTTTAAGTCAAGACTCAAAATCTATTTTTATTCTCTTTCTTATGAATAGTTTTTGTTTGATCTGTTTTATTCTTTTTCTTCTGTTTTTAATGATGTTTTAATTTTTTAATTTTTATTATTTATTTTAATTTTTTATGCTGAACTGTTCTGTGTGAGGTGCCTTGAGACAGCTTTTGTTGTGATTTGGCACTTTATAAGCTGATTAAATTGAAATTGAACAACATTTTATTGAGTCTTAAAGTAAATAAATATGAAATTGGTTAGTGGATCCTTAAACTCTGGACATAATAAACTCTACGTGGTTGATCCTTGATCTCTGGACATAAACAGAAATAAAATCTGTAGTTTTTGTCAAAAGCATTTTGTTTCAGACATTATAGGCATGAATGTCTTTCCATACATCTGAGCTCTTGCAGCTGGCTGTGCTGCACGAATGCAGCGCGTCTCATTTTGCGAGGAAAAATCATTTTAGTTGATTGTAGTTTCTTGTCTGTATTACAACGTTTGTAAGAGGTGTCATTTTATTTAAAGCGGCAATTTGTTTTGAAGTTATTAATTCCAACCAGACTGTGTCAGCAGAGAGCCGCGCAGTGTTTGGAGCTGTGCCAACGGAACGGAGGACGATTCTCGTTTCTTGACTACAACAAAACAAGAGTCCCAGTTAGTGACTTTAATACACACAAAAGTGACTCATGATATTGTAATGGCTTTGAGAGGGGTTAAGAAGCGGACCTACCACTTCTGAAGAGCAGCGAATCAAAGAACCAATGAGTTAGTGGATCGAAGCATTGCTTCATTGATTCAGGCTTCAGACTGGAGTTGTGCTGCAGAAACGGTTGATTACAGAGCTGCTGCAGGGTCTGCAATCAACGTTGAGGAATGATCGTTTTCCCGACAAACACACTCAAAAACAACGGCTGGTCGAAGGACCGATAAGGGAATCGTTAAGCAAAAAGGCTATTGATATCAGTGGATCGATTCATTTCTTAACGATAGTCGAAAAGAACTGGTTCTCGATACCCAACCCTAGTGATGGCACCGGTCAGCGAGCGAACATCCAGTGCTCAGGTGCATGTCCAGTAATTCTATTCATACAATTAAAATTTGTTTCCAAGCACTGAAAGTGTTAAGTGTGGCACAGTTATTTACACTGTGCATGTACTGAAGTGAAATTCAAGGTTGTAAAACCAGCGGTTTTATACGGATTTTCGTCAAAAATTGTTTCCACGTTCCATTTATTTCGTCATATAAAACCACTAACTTAAAAAAACTCATGAATTTTATGACTTTATTTTGACACGAAACGCGCTTTTTCTTAAAGCGTGACTGTGTGGAGAAAACAAACGAACCCTTCCTCTTCTTTTGTGGCAAATAATGGCAGTCGGCATTATTGTTGCATTGCTGCCACCTGCTGCATCAGTCCATTATAGCAGGACTAAATTCTCTCAATGAGTCCAGTGTCTTTCAAGAAAAAAAGCAAACACTTTCCCCCCTTACTTGAGCTTGTGGCTAAAATACTTCAGAAATGTCTTTCAGGTTTTACAATTGATTTCCTTCAGTTTGTACTCTTTAAGTGGGCTGTTGTGGCTGTGTCAGCTACGAGTGATGAACTCCGGGCTGGCTGTGAGCAGTGAAAGCCAGGCCGGCTGTGTGTGGAGCTCTGCTCTGGGGCGAGAAGGCAAGGCCTGGGAGGCTTGGAGTGGTGGTTGATGTTGGAGTGCTTTGTTGCCGTGGAAGTCTGTCAAAGGCGCAGGGACGTGGAGGTCCTGCAGAACACACAGTTCAACATGGACAAAGATAAAGAGATGTGGATGCCCCCTGAAGACGTCATGGGGTAGCCTGGCACTACTGTGGCCGAAGCGATCTCGGCTATCTGTGCGTCCTGTTGATCATTCTATCTGTAGTACTGTTCAACTGCCACTTTTAATTTTGCTCCATCAGCAACTGACTGTAGGTGTGGGATCCAGTCGCTTAGTGTGGAAATTAAGGCAGAAAATCTGCTATGTGACAGTGTAGAGTGTGTGAAAGGGAGAGAAATTTTTCCTATTGAAACTGTGTCCTGTACTCATAAAGCATCTAGAGGTTCATGTTATTAAAACTTTAGTGTGAAGCCAGCTGGGAAATACATTCCCTCCTGCGTGTCCTGAGTCCTCCCTGGTGCCTCCTCTCAGTTGGACGTGCCTGGAAGACTTCCCTAGAATAATGACTAGGGACATCCTCAACACATGCCTGAACCACCTCAGCTGGCTTCTTTTAATGGCCAGCAGCAGCTCTACTCTGTGTCCCTCCTGGATATTTGAGCTTCTCACCCTGTCCAGGAGTGTAAGCCCAGATACCTGAAGTGGAATCTCATTTCTGCCACCTGAATCCATGTTCTTGTTTTTTTGATCATTACTCAATGTTCACGACCACAGGTGAGGATAGGAGCATAAATCAACTGGTAAATTGAGACTTTTCCCTTCTGGCTTAGTGCTTTCTTCACCATGACGGCTCAGTACAGTGTCCACAGGACATCAGATGCAGCCCCAATCTGTCTGTCAGTCTCACGCTCCAACTTACCCCCACTCGTGTACAAGAACTCAAGATACATAAACTATTCAACTTGGGCAAAAAACTCTCCCCTGACCCAGAGGGAACAATTTACCATTTTCCAACAGAGAACCATGGTCTCAAATTTGGAGGTGCTGATCCTTATTCCAGTTAGGGCTGTCATGATTAGGAATTTCTGGAGACGATTAATTGTCAGACAAATAATTGATGAATATATTGTCTATTTTTTTTTCCCTTTATATTGTACTATCGTAGTATAATTGCACAACTCTGGAAAAACGTTTGGCTTCTTTGAGTGGAGAAACTGGGAATAGTGCAACATTTCTATTTTTATCTTCATTTTACATATAGTCCCAACTTTTTCTGATTTGTGGTTATTTCTGTTTCTGAAATTACAGAACTGCTATAAAGAAAAGTGTGAACATTTTGCATTTTAAAACTTTGCGGAGCAAATGCAAACACCAAACGCTTATAAAGAAGGAAAAAAATACATGTGCAGGAAAACTTAACAGAACAATGCAGTCTGATTTGACTCCCCATATTTTTTTTTTTTTGTATAAATAAATCAGAATACAATAAGAGGCAACTCACTTTGAAATGAATAAAACATATAGCTGCAGCTTAATAACTTTGAAAAATAAGAGAAATCAGCAGCTTGTATTTTTATTCTGACTCCAGTTCATTTTAGTGTGATGATGTCATCCTTTTTTCTCCTTATCAGCTTAAACACTACATTAAGCTCAAGATTGAATAAATACATACCTTTGGAAAATAACAGCTGTTAAAGTTCAGAGTTCTCACCTGCTTTTTGTGATCTGTGCGTCTGAACATTACTGCACAGCTTCTCCACAGCAGGGGTTTTTTTTTTACCCGTGTATGCGTAATTTTTGCTCAGTTCATTTATATATTCTCATTTTTTAAGGATATTTGACCACCAACACGGATTGGTTTTGTTTTGTTTGTTTTTTTAACATGTTCACTTGGGTTAAAATCTTATCTCTCTGCTCCGTGTTAGATGTCTCACGTCCACTCATGGTTCTCAGTAGAATGTAATGTCAGTAGAATGTAACATCTCGTGCCTCTGGAATCTCCATCCCCCACCCCCTCCCTCCCTCCCTCGCAGTCTGCAGCGTGCGTGCGCGCACACACACACACACGCACAGAGAGAAAGCTCCTTCGGTAAACTGCGCATAGACGGCTTTGAACAAGATGACCACTGTTTTAATCGGCCGTCTTATACAAAATTTGAACGTCCAGATGACGGCAGGACGGCTCACTGCATAAAACTATGAATTGAGAGAAAAACAAAGACTGAAATAAAATAAATGACTCATCGACCACTAAATTAGTTGTTGACAATTTCAATAGTCGTTGTAGCACTTAAAACTGAAATGCATCCACAGCGGTGCCGTGGTACATTGCTTTGGAACCAGAACCTCCTTGCCCTCCATGTTATTATCCTTGCCTTGCTAACCATCCGACCGAGACGAGAGGGAAACAGAGTGAGCAAGTGTCGCAGTGGGGCTGTGATGCTGCGTGCGGCTGCTGCTGCGGCACAATGACATCAGATTCTGAGTTGTTTTATGCAGCTTTGTGGATAAAATAAATAATTCATTGTAATCACGAATATGAAAAATATTCCCGAATGTACAAGATAAAAATAATCGCAATTGGCAAATATTGTATTAATTATGACTGCCCTAATTCCAGTCATTTTACACTTAACTTAAAACCCAATGTACATCACCGGTCACCGTCTGTTGAAGCCAGCGGAACCACATCATCTGCAAAAATACCTTAGTGCAGCATTTGATTTGGTTGGTCATTCTATATTGTTGGATAAACTTGACAGTTATTTTGGTATCACTGGTTGGGTTCTCAATGGTTGACATCATATTGATCTAACCAGTCTCAGTCGTGTTGTACAACATTACTTGCATCAAAACTTGCTCAGATAAAATGTAGGGTACCACAGGGTTCTGTATTAGGCCCTTTCCTGTTCTCCTTTACATTGCACCTCTTGGATGGATGTTGTAACGCTGTGGAATTACTTTTCACTGTTATGCAGATACTCTACATGCTGATTAATGCAAACAATCTCTCTCGAAACAGGAGTCTAGTGGATTGTAAATGGACTGCATTTATATAGCACTTTTCCATCGGCATCAGATGCTCAAAGTGCTTTACAAATAATGCCCCACATTCAATAATATTCAATAATGCCATACAAGCCAGAACTACACACCGGGATCAATAGAGGATTAAAGAGGCCCTTAGTGAATTTCCAGTCAGGCTGGGATTTGAACCAAGGATCTTCTGGTCTCAAGCCCAATGCCTTAACCACTAGACCACCACCGCCCTGTCTGACATCAGTGAAAAACTGGATGTCCTGTAATTTCTTACATAAGTTCACGCAACTGTGGCAATGGTTATTGGTCCTGCAAGACACAAACACCAGTTTGATCATCTCATGTTAACATTGTATGCATGTGTTATTCACCATGGTAATATAGCAAAAAATCTGGAAGCAATCATCCCACACTGTCCTTTGGCCTACACATTAGAGGAATTATAAAGAATGCTTTCTGTGGCAATGTGGAATGTCGGATCTTGTTCCAAGCTGTTATTGTTTTTTGATTTGTCTGATCCTGCATTTCAGGAGATGTAATAATAAAGTGTTAAATATATTTAGTTGATATCAATGAGTGCATATGCATGTGACAAGCTGTTCATGGCTATTTGTTGACTGATATATTGTGATTTATCTCAAGAATACCGGAAGAGAATTATTGGAATCTTGCCATCATTATGACAGAACCACGTGTGTAAGGGATAGTTTATGTTAAAATTCATGTGTACTTCACACTGAATATATACTGATATGTAAAAGTTTGGGCACCTCTGACGATTTCCATGATTTTCCTTTATAAATCATTGGTTGTTTTGATCAGCAGTTTCAGTTAAATATATAGCAGACAAACACTGATATTTGAGAAGTGAAATGAAGTTGATAGGATTTACAGAAAGTGTGCAATAATTATTTAAACAAAATTAGGCAGGTGCATAAATTTGGGCATCCCAACAGAAAAAAATATACATCAATATTTAGTAGATCCTCCTTTTGCAGAACACAGCCATAACAGCCTCTAAATGCTTCCTATAGCTTCCAGTGAGAGTCTGGATTCTGGCTGAAGGTATTTTGGACCATTCTTCTTTACAAAACATCTCCAGTTCAGTCAGGTTTGTTGGTTTCTGAGCATGGACAGCCCACTTAAAGTCACACAACAGATTTTCAATAATATTTAGGTCTGGGGACTAAGATGGCCATTCCAGAGCATTGTACTTGTTCCTTTGCGTGAATGCCTTAGTAGATTTTGAGCAGTGTTTAGGGTCGTCTTGTTGAAAGATCCAGCCCCAATGCATCTTCAACTTTGTCACTGATTCTTTAACAGTGTTCTCAAGAATCTGCTGCTATTGACTGGAATCTATGTGACTCTCATCTTTAACAAGATTCCCAGTACCTGCACTGGCCACACAGCCCCACAGCATGATGAAACCACCTCCAAATTTTACTGTAGGTAGCAAGTGTTTTTCTTGGAATGCTGTGTTCTTTTTCAGCCATGGATACCGCCCCTTGTTATGTCCAAATAACTCAATTTTAGTTTCATCAGTCCACAGCACCTTATTCCAAAATTAAGCTGGTTTGTCCAAATGTGCTTTAGCATACCCCAAGTGACTCTGTGGCCTGTACGCAGAAAAGGCTTCCTCTGCATTACTCTCTCATCCAACATCTCCTTGTGCAAAGTGTGCTGTATAGTTGAACAATGCACAGAGAAACTATCTGCAACAAGATCATGTTGTAGGTCTTTGGAGCAGGTCTGTGGGTTGACTATGACTGTTGTTGATTTTTTGTGGCCTGCCACTTCAGGCGAGTACTGTGCCTGCGGTCCTCCATTTCCTCACTATGTTCCTCACAGTAGAAACTGACAGCTGAAATCTCTATAAATTCCCTTAAAACATGATGTTGATCTTTGTTTTCAGGTCATTTGAGAGGTGTTTAGAGACGTCCATGTTGCCACTCATTAGAAGAGATGCAAAGAGGAGAAACATTTGTAAATGGCCGCCACCTTAAATACCCTTTCTCATGATTGGATTCACCTGTGTAAGGAGGTCAAGGGTCAGTGAGCTTACCAAACCAATTTTGTGTTCCAATAATTAGTGCTGAATGTTTTAAAATCAATAAAATGACAAGGGTGCCCAAATTTATGCACCTGCCTAATTTTGTTTAAATAATTATTGTACACTTTATGTAAATACTAGAAACTTCATTTCACTTCTCAAATATCAGTGTTTGTCTGCTATATGATATATTTAATTGAAATTTCTGATCCAGACAACCAATGATTTATAAAAGAAAATCATGAAAATTATTAGGGGTGCCCATACCTTTGCATACAACTGTACATTGGATCTACAGTTGAGTTGAACTAAAATGGTTTTCAAGTCTCCAGTTGTCACTACTCTGTGTGTTGGGAGCCTCAGTCTGCATTTGAATGGTCTCTTTTGCTTCGGGCATTTCCTAATGGAGTGAAATGACCCAGAAGTATCAAAGTAGCAGCTGTAATAAGAGTTATTGAAATTCTCTGAATGCTTTGGAAATACATTTCAGTGCTTACTTTTGAATCTGCATTGATTACACCTGACTATCCTTTGCAAAAGGAAAGGTGATACTTTGTTGAAGCCGCCGTATTTAAAGTGAGGCAGTATTCACATTTTTTTTCATTTAAAAATACGAGGTCTATTAGAAAAGTATCCGACCTTATTATTTTTTTCAAAAACCATATGGATTTGAATCACGTGTGATTACATCAGACATGCTTGAACCCTCGTGGGCATGCGAGAGTTTTTTCACGCCTGTCGGTTACATCATTCGCCTGTGGGCAGTCTTTGAGTGAGGAGTCGTCCACCCGCTCGTCGATTTTTTTCATTGTTTAGGAATGGCTCAGAGACTGTTGCTTTGTTTGATAAAAAATTTTTCAAAACTGTAAGGCACAACTGAGTGGACACCATTCAATAAATTCAGCTGGTTTTCGGTAAAAATTTTAACGGCTGATGAGAGATTTTGGTCTGGTAGTGTCGCTTTAAGGACGGTCCACGGCGCCTGACGGCGATCTGCGCTTCGAGGCGGCAGCGTCTCGCCATTTCAAGTTGAAAACTTCCACATTTCAGGCTCTGTTGACGCAGTAAGTCGTCAGAGAACAGAGAACTTTCAGAAGAAGTCGGCATGAGGAGTTTATTCGGACATTCCATTGTTAACGGTCATTTTGTAATGAAAGAACGTGCGGGCAGAGTCGCATGTCGGGCTGGACCCGACCGCGGGGGGTCGCGGCAGGAAAAACACCTCCGTTGGAAATCTTAACGGGCAAGTTGGAACATGCCCAAGCTGTTAAACAATTTCTCAGTTACTCACTTGTTGAAAGCCATTAAAAGCCACCTGAATTCTACAAATGGTTTTCAACACGGAGGTGTTTTTCCTGTCGCGGCGCACACAGATTTGCCGAGTCGTCACGGAAACGACTCGGCGAATTTGCGCGTACATCTTTCATTAAAAAAATGTCCTTAAACAGTGGAATGTCCGCATAAATTCCTCATGCCGGCCTCTTCTGAATCTTCTCTGTTCTCTCACGATGTCCTGGGTGAATTAAGCCTTAAATTAGGATGTTTTCAGCTCGAAACAGGCCGACGACAGCGCCTGGAAGCAACGCGCGCCGTCTCGAGCAGCGTGTGAAACAAAGGAATTCAGCCGAGAGGGCGGGACCACATCTCACTCAAGGCCTGCCCACAGGGAAATGACGTCACCGACACGCGTGAAAAAACTCACGCATGCGCACGAGGGTTCAAGCATGATTGGTGTAATCGCATGTCATTCAAATCCATATAGTTAAAAAAAAAAAATAAAAGGGTCGGTTTATTATCTAAGAGACCTCGTATATATACTACACTCAACAAAAATATAAATGCAACACTTTTGGTTTTGCTCCCATTTTGTATGAGATGAACTCAAAGATCTAAAACTTTTTCCACATACACAATATCACCATTTCCCTCAAATATTGTTCACAAACCAGTCTAAATCTGTGATAGTGAGCACTTCTCCTTTGCTGAGATAATCCATCCCACCTCACAGGTGTGCCATATCAAGATGCTGATTAGACACCACGATTAGTGCACAGGTGTGCCTTAGACTGCCCACAATAAAAGGCCACTCTGAAAGGTGCAGTTTTGTTTTATTGGGGGGGGGGATACCAGTCAGTATCTGGTGTGACCACCATTTGCCTCATGCAGTGCAACACTTCTCTTTCGCATAGAGTTGATCAGGTTGTCAATTGTGGCCTGTGGAATGTTGGTCCACTCCTCTTCAATGGCTGTGCGAAGTTGCTGGATATTGGCAGGAACTGGTACACGCTGTCATATACGCCGGTCCAGAGCATCCCAAACATGCTCAATGGGTGACATGTCCGGTGAGTATGCCGGCCATGCAAGAACTGGGACATTTTCAGCTTCCAAGAATTGTGTACAGATCCTTGCAACATGGGGCCGTGCATTATCCTGCTGCAACATGAGGTGATGTTCTTGGATGTATGGCACAACAATGGGCCTCAGGATCTCGTCCCGGTATCTCTGTGCATTAAAAATGCCATCAATAAAATGCACCTGTGTTCTTCATCCATAACAGACGCCTGCCCATACCATAACCCCACCGCCACCATGGGCCACTCGATCCACAACATTGACATCAGAAAACCGCTCACCCACACGACGCCACACACGCTGTCTGCCATCTGCCCTGAACAGTGTGAACCGGGATTCATTCTTTGCTTATGCAAACTGATTGTTTCAGCAGCTGTCCGAGTGGCTGGTCTCAGACGATCTTGGAGGTGAACATGCTGGATGTGGAGGTCCTGGGCTGGTGTGGTTACACGTGGTCTGCGGTTGTGAGGCTGGTTGGATGTACTGCCAAATTCTCTGAAACGCCTTTGGAGACGGCTAATGGTAGAGAAATGAACATTCAATACACGAGCAACAGCTCTGGTTGACATTCCTGCTGTCAGCATGCCAATTGCATGCTCCCTCAAATCTTGCAACATCTGTGGCATTGTGCTGTGTGATAAAACTGCACCTTTCAGAGTGGCCTTTTATTGTGGGCAGTCTAAGGCACACCTGTGCACTAATCATGGTGTCTAATCAGCATCTTGATATGGCACACCTGTGAGGTGGGATGGATTATCTCAGCAAAGGAGAAGTGCTCACTATCACAGATTTAGACTGGTTTGTGAACAATATTTGAGGGAAATGGTGATATTGTGTATGTGGAAAAAGTTTTAGATCTTTGAGTTCATCTCATACAAAATGGGAGCAAAACCAAAAGTGTTGCGTTTATATTTTTGTTGAGTATATTTCATCAGTGGTAAACACACATCACCAAACACAAACAATACAAATATGTATAGAAATCACATATGAAAAGAATCATTAGTAGTCAGTCCTATAAAGGACCTGAGGCCCAATGGGTCTATGCTTTTGACTAGATAGTGTAGCGTGAAGCAGATGAGGGTCGATGACTACCCTGGATGGGACACCTGACACCCATTTATAGCTGGATGGACTGGGATGGTGCTGATGAAGTGTCTTGTCTGAAAACACAGACAGGTAATCTGGAATCAAACCCCACTGTATATATTGGTTGTTCACCTATGACCCCACAGATCCACCTGCTGTAGCTGATGAAGTGAAATCTGTTATATCTTAAATGAATTACTCAATTTGACTGCTTTGTTAGATTTTATATGCTTTATGGAGTTGCAGTAAAGGGTAGTGAAGTAACATTTATAACCATGTCCATGTTCCAGTCTGCATGACCTAATGCAGTAAGAATGCATGGGTTGAAAATCTGCATTTTGTAGTCCATCTTCAGAACATTGAAGTCTCACTGCGGCAGACTGTTATTAACATTCGCTGTCACTTCATGATATATAGGTGAGGATAAAGTTATTAGCCAAAATAATTATGAATGACATTTATTCTGCTGTTGAATATCAGTTCAAATAGTACTGTGCGATATTGGTGGTACACAATATAAATGGTAGACGTTTGGTCTACAATAGAGATTTGAATTGTGATAACACAAGTTTTACGTTCCAGGAAAACTCTGTGAAACGTCTGTGCTCCTTTGCTGCAGACAAAGTGAAGGGATGAGTAGGGGGTGTTCTGACCTGAGGGGTTTCGAGCAGTGTCTTCTACACTTAGCAGTAAGCAGGGCTGTGAAAACTCCGCGGATCCACGAAATTCCATGGATTTCATCATGGGGGGTGGGGGGGGGTAGTGTTTTACTCTGTAATTGTGATTGTCACTGAGTTTTTAAAATGTCTATTGCAAAGTGTTCTTTTTGTTACGACGTCGTGCAAGGTTTATAAGACCACAGCGGTCCGCGGGCACTGATCTGTGTGTTACAGATACTAATCAGTATCCTTGGATCCACGGAGTTTTGAGGAGAAAAAATGCTGGCTGTTGCGACAGTTGTCGTAAAGCGATACTGGTTGGTTGCTGCGGAGACGCTGTGTGTCTCCTGCGCAAATCTTAAGCTAAACTTAGCATGTGGACAACCTTTAGAGCTCTAAAGTTTTTAAAAGAAGAACTGTGGAGCATGTCTGTGTCACGGACCGACGTCGGACAGAGAGAAGATGGCGAGAAAGACGGTTTGAAAAAGTCTGATAAAGACACAAATCCGTGGAATTGTCACTGGCTTCATCCACACAGCTGAAAGATAAAAGAAACGGGAACACGAACTGTGCCCTCAGAAATCACGGTAAGAATTTTTCTCTCTCTGGAAAATAAACATTTGCTGTTCAAACAGAATTTTAGACAAGATTATGTGACTTTTTTCATTAATCTCGACTTTCTTTCATTGGGAAAAAAAGACTGTGGCCTTGAATGGATTTACATGAATTTACGCAAGAATATAAATTAGTTTTTTATTAATGTAGACTTTTTTATGGGAAAAAGACACTATGGCTTTGAGTGGATTTACAGGAATTTACACACGAGTATGTGACTTTTTTTTTACTATAAGGTATGTTATTAATATTAATATTTTACCATGATTTTCAAAATATTCTACAAGCTTTAGCTGTGGTTGTTGAAATGCTGTAACAGTCTTTTCAGTCTTCATGAATTTCATGTAGTTTAATTGTTCTGAGTTAACGCATAATTTGGTTAACAATTAAAAGGAAAATCATTCTAGGTCCTACTTCCACATCATATTCTGTTATTTCAACATGATCATTGACAGTTCAAATATACTGGGTCATTTAAATATGCACTAATTTTGAGACTTTTTGTTCCAGGAGATGCTAAAAATGTATCATTAGATAAAAAGTTTCTGGGATCCCACGGGGCCAGAGACCCAGGCTCCTGGGGCCCTCTGCCCCCAAGACCCCCTGTAAATTTTTCTCGGATTTCACAATTTTCATTTCATAGCCCTGAGTAAGCTAAACAGGAGTTCTCTCACAGACATGTCTGCTGAACACAGCAAAGCCGTTGTTTATTTTTTCAGTGGACGCTCCAGGCAATGGCGAAGCTTCATCACGACCTGAATCAAACATTTCAGTAAGCGCCACATTAAATAATGCAAGGATTTTTTTAACCGGATGCAGAAAGACAAAAATCAACCAGGGAATGACAATTACCCAGACTGACTTCAATATCAATAAATTAAGCACTTTCATTTATTTATTTTTTTATATTTTGTGTTGCGTTTTGGAAATGAGGGAATGCCTCCATCCTGAGCAGTTCATGTATTCAGAGTGGGTATGCCATCCAGTGTTCAAGAGATGAAACTTAAGCCACTGACCCACATGCGACAACAATGCAAAACATACGTCACTCCTGTTGAAAAACTTACGGAACCAGGGAGAGGTCACTTAAAGTGATATTTTTTCTGGCCATGATCATTTGTGTGCACGTTTTCCTTTAATTGAGCCCTTGAATTAATAAAATGTGCGCACATTTTCCTTTTGTTCAAAATGAACTCCATAATATGAGCTAAATTGTCATCCTCGCGGCGGGGAGACGCTTTGCCCTCAGCATCCTTTTTAATGTGCTTAAACTCCAGATGATGCCATGCTGGGCAGCTGGAGTTCTCTATATGTCCTTGTGCGCCCAAACCATGATATACCCTGACCAGATCCATTTCTAATGGGGAAATGTATTACACTGTCTCCTGGTTTGTTGGCTAACAGCCAACATTTATGTTTAAGACAATATTGATTAATTGAGTGCACGTTTTACAAATTGTGGCCACATTTAAGTAGACCGTGCCCTCAAATGATGCTTAAAATGTGCGCACAGTATAATAAAACGTGCGCACATTCTCTCCACATGCAAAACATTTTGCGATGACACTTCCAGGGCTCCGTTAAAAACTACGTCAGGATGATGAAAGTAAACGTTATTGACTCGCCTGCACAAAGCCCTGACTTGAATCCTTGAATGAAGGAGAATGGGCTGGGATTCTGTTAGCATTGGGCAATTTTAACCCTAGCGGTTTTTGGTTTTTATGAAATAATTTAGTTTCTGTTTGTATAGTAAAATAATGTTATTGTTGTTTTTGTCGTCCTTTCAGCTGCTCTTGTTTTTTTTTTTCATTCTGGCTAGCCACAGCGGATACAGCCAGATCTGCATTGGTATTTGGCACAAGTTTTACACAGGATGCCCTTCCTGATGCAACTCCAGTGTAACCTTGAGAAACACAGATGGCCGCTGGTGTTCCAAAGAGGTCTTCCTTCCAAGTACTAACCAGGCCCCGCACTGCATAGTGTCTGAGATCTGACAAGCTCAGGCTGACACAGAGCAGATCGGCTGCTAGAGTAAAATAATGTAAGCATCCAAAATAAAACTAGGATGTTTAGAAATGCTTTATTGAAGCTTCCTTCCTCTGTTAAAAAAGTACTTGGGAAAAATTTGAAGAAAATGTTAAATTTCAAAGGGGGGGCTAATAATTTTGTCCTCATCTATAGTGTCACCTAAGTGCAGTGTGATTCTCTCTTTGCACCATGAGTGTCTTTTCCCAGGTCCTCCTTTACACTCCTTGGTGTCTTTCTTTCAACTTATGATGTTCTCCATCGAGGTCTAGGAATAGTGGTTAGGAAAGGACATCGGAGCTACAGTCCAAATGCAGCCCATGAAACGCTGTCCTTAAACATCGTACCTTTTTTCATGACAATGATTTCATTGTCTTTGATTAGGTATTTAATAATAATTTAAGCTCATGTTTTGTCACTGTTGTCTCCATTAAGTACATATTTAAATATAAACATTTCTCTGGCAATAAGCTGAAGTATAGTGTTCTTAAAGTTCCACTTTTTTACCATGCATGTGTATGGTAAGAGTCTAACATGATTTTCTGTATTGAAAAGGTTTACTGGTTGGTTGCCTTGTGTTGTGTGTGCACAGGAGCTCCTGCTGTCTGGGATGCCTGAGATCGATGTTCAGGACTGGTACAGGAACACTGAGTACACCAGTGGCTACGACCCTCAGGAGCCAGTCATTGTGGTACGCCTGCAGCCGATAAGTCATTTCTTACATTTTATTGCATTGATGGTCCCTTCTTTAGTTATTTCAATTAATGTGTCCCACTTAGCTTTTCCAAACTTTAATCAATGTGAGTTTCTGCTTAATGCATTCATTTTTAAAATATTAACCATTAGACTCTGAAGGGCATTTTCTCAGTTTTACCATGCCTTAATTAATTATCCTTTTAAGGTACTTGCTTCGGTGTAATGGCCATATGTTGTATATCAAAATGTTCAGAACAGTCTCAGCTTTCTGAATGTGAGACACACATTTGTCTAGAACACTGTATAAAGATATGATCTATTAACAGATATATGGTGAAAGCTAGCCAGGACACAGGAGAGTGTCATTCAGGCTTAAAGGATCAAATAAGTCAACATTTAATAAACTTAGTCAACATCATGTTAAAATGTCTGCAGGTAAGATGTCCAGTTTTCTACTCAGTGTATTTATGATGTGTTCAGTCCTCAGGTCCGACTTCCTGTGGCATTTGAGGCCATTATTCGTGTTAAAACATATCACTCATGCTTGGAATACATGACATTAAAGGAAATGCCTCATCTAGTGCATTGGCCAAGCAGGTTTGTGGTACCACGTAAAGTGCTAAAACAACAGTAGTCCAGTATTAGTATACCACACCATACACAAAAATGTATGATTCCTAGGGTGGCAGCTATGTATAACCAGGTACGAATCAGTGAAGGGTTATGTGGTCAAAATTAAAACATCCTCCAATCATACTGAAAGATATACATATTTTTATGATCATAAAGATTGCAAAAAGGTGTCAATTGGACTGTCTGACAAAATATTTTAGTTATGGGGCAAGAAAAGCAAAAATGGTGACGAAGGTAAATATCAATTGTACAGAGGTTAAAAGTTAAAGTTGTTCCAATTTTGATAAAAACTGATGTAAATCATTCTTATTATTAGAATGATCAGAATTAGAATTGACTGTGTTGAATGTTTAGTCTCCAAAATAAAGGTTAAATAAGGTCTACGCCCAGTGGATTCTTTGAAATCTGTTACCTTATAATGTGATAATAAAGCATAGCAGATTCTTTTTTAAAACACTAAGTAATCCTTTACTGACCCCTGGTATACGGAAATGGGATTGTAAGTGTTGTTTTGCCACCTTAAGTAGTACCAATTAGGGCAAAATGGGCTACGAGCCCATGGACTATGCATGATTGATTGTTGTGAGCTACAGCAGAGATGTGGAGTCTAATTTATTAAATACACATATCTTCTTCTGGCCTTTCTTTCAAAATTAGTTTTCTTAAAGAACCATCAGGTAATATATGTATTTTGCTCTTGTAGTGGTTCTGGGAGACTGTGGAGAGTCTAACCCAAGAGGAAAGGGTTCTACTGCTTCAGTTTGTCACTGGAAGGTTTGTCTGCTCCCCACCCTGGTTCATTATTCAGAAGAGGCTCTGTTGTAAAGACACTGGGGCCTACATTGTGGTTTTGTCCCCCTCTCTCAGTTCCAGGGTCCCTCACGGAGGCTTTGCGTACCTGATGGGTGGCAGTGGCTTACAGAAGTTCACAGTTGCTGCAGTGCCATATACCTCCAACCTACTGCCAACCTCTAGTACCTGGTAAGCAGCGCATTTCTCATTGAGTTTTTTCTTCTTTTTGTCCTGCTGAGAGGATCTATGTGTTCCATGATGTTGCAGCGTCACAGGTTGATACATAACATGAGGAAAGACAGTCCATTAAAAGAGATGGATGCACAATGACAGATGGCCTCAGCTCCAACATGAGCTCAGCACTAGAGGGCAGTATGGTTTTTCTGTGCTATTGACATTGGGTGGGATTGGTGGTGTATTTGATGATCTCAGAGTTGAAAAGGGGAGGTGCATCTCCATGTCCCAGTGTGCAGCAGGTGGGTTCTTCTTGTGTACACGTGGATGCGCCCTGCTCCTCTTCGTGAGCACCCTGCCCTCCCCCACAGAGTTTCACCATGTTGACTGGCTTTGTTTGTTTGTTTGTTTTTTACCTTCTCTCTTCAGTATCAACATGCTGAAACTCCCAGAGTACCCGAACCAGGAGGTTCTCAGAGACCGCCTGCTGGTAGCACTGCACTGTGGCAGCTATGGATACACCATGGCATAACCATCACATCGCTTCCTGCTGCTGCTGCTGCTTGACAGAATATGAATAAGGAGGCGTGTGATTGTGCTGAGGTTCTGCAAACTCTGTCACCTCCTCCTGATTTTGGGAGACAGACTACAGACATCTAGAAAAAAAATCCTTAATTTCAATTGAAACATCCTTTATTCTGAACCTTGTTTCTGTTAGTTTATGAAAAGATTTTATTATATTTAAATATTCATACTTTCATGCTTAACTTTTCTTTTTAAAACAAACATGCTGGAGCACCTTTTTTTCTTTCAGAATTTAATCGACACATTGAAGCAGACAGTGAAATGAAGAATCTTGTCTTCAAAATCTTGTCTTCAGGTGTTATTTGTACTCTTGTCTGCTGGATACATAAGGATGGGAGTAAAATAAAGACAAATCAGTTTAAAATGCAACATTTGCATACATACTGTCAAAGCAACTTAGTGTTAGACTGTCAAAATAATGCATTCATTTCAGTGAATTAGCTGTAGAAAAACAAGCCTGAAAAAAATATGACCAACACAAAGCACTTAGTAGTAAGCTAAGAGCAAGCTACTAAGTGTGGACCGCACAGTGCCACATGCTTCCAGCCTATTGAAACCGCACTCGACCAAGTGTTCAGACATAAACTGAATAAGTCTACCTGCAACTTAATCACTTTTCACAGCAAATATTTTTGTATGTGATTATTTTACATTAATTAATCACAAAGTATGTAATTAATTACATCTATTCTTGTCTAATGTGCACAGATGGTTCTAGTCACTTTCATACTTTTAAAAAATCCTTCGCACTACAAGAACCTGTTGATTATTTCATTTCAACAGTTTTGTGTTTAGTGAAGCAGATAAGTATAATTTCTTGCCAGAATTATTCACTTGGTGAAGCAAGCATCACATTTGACATGAATGTTCTTCATAAATCGGTGTTTGAGAAAAAAGTGCTGGCCACTTAAAAATCCAGTATGGCGGCCAGGTAGGGGTCAATGAAGAATTACACAGGGGTCAAAATCTAAAAATGCTCCAATCATATTGAAAGCTATACCACATTATGTGTCTGGTCACAAAGATTGCAAAAAGGTATAGTTTGGATGATCGATGACTGAATGTTCTGGAGTTATGGGGTAAAAACAGCAAGAATGGTGACAAAGGTCAGTTTCAGTTTGTACAGGGGTCAAAAGTTAAAGTTGCCCCAGTTTTGATAAAACGTGGTGCAAATTATTGGTTGAGTTAATAGGGTTTCAAAAAGGAATAGTTTGCACCATGTGTCTTGCTCAGTTGTCATGTTACTGGGTAACATCTGTCACATGCCATAGAATCCAGTGGACATCGACATTGTTTGACATTTACTTTGCAAACCAAGCATTCAACATAGTCAAAACTATTCCATTTATTAATCCTATTAGTTCAATCAGTAATTTGCACCATGTTTTACCAAAACTGGGGCAACTTTAACTTTTGACCCCTGTACAAACTAAAACTGACCTTTGTCACCATTCTTGCTGTTTTTACCCCATAACTCCAGAACATTCAGTCATTGACCATCCAGACTATACCTTTTTGCAATCTTTGTGACCAGACACATAGTGTGGTATAGCTTTCAATATGATTGGAACATTTTTAGATTTTGACCCCTATGCAATTCTTCACTGACCCCTACCTGGCCGCCATATTGGATTTTCAAGTGGCCAGCACTTTTTTCTCAAACACTAATTTATGAAGAATATTCATGTCAAATATGATGCTTGCATCACCAAGTGAAGGATTGTTTCAGTTATCTGCTGCACTAGTTGCACAGAGACAAAATGACAAAACTGGTCATTGTCCAAATACCAATGGACCTGACTAACACTACAAGACTATAGCTTTACCAAATAACAATAGTAATATTTCCCACAATAATTGCAATATGACTTTTTCCATAAAATTATGCAGTCCTAATCACCACATTATTTATTTACAAAGCAAACACGGGCTTAGCCAGCAGAAGCTAATGAGCTCATTGTTATTGCTCCAGGTAATACATGGTGAGTAAACTGTTTCCTTAGGCCACTATGTGAGGTAAACCTGCAATGAAAAGGTTGAAAACGTGGCACCTTATTATAATGAAAACATGGCTTTAGCAACAGAATTTATTGGTTAATTAATTTTATTGTAACACATAAGACATGAGTAAAATGCTCCTTAGGGCCATTGAACAGACAACCTATGTGAAATAAATGTGTAAAGTGTTCCTAAAAGACTTAATGGGTGTCTTAGGTTCTTCTAACAAATTGACATGGGACTCTTAAAAGAGCTGTTCTTATACAGCACCGCAGTCTTGTTTGAGGGCAGATGCTAAAGGGGTAAAATATGACGCATATGATGTAATTTTTCTACTTCCGGGGGAAAAACCATGGCAATTTCAATAGGTTTTTGGGTAAATTACATGCAAACAAAGTGAAAATGCAAAGATGCAGTGGGAAAGTGGACATGTGTTGCAGTTTGTGTATGACCCAAAGCACAAACATGTCGAGGCGGTTTTGGAGGTGAGAGAACATAGTTACTGTGGTTAACTGTGTAGGTTGTGTTGTACCGCATAAAATAAAAAGTGTGTCTGTGTGTGAATCATGACCTCATTTGTACAGCAGCATCTTCTCACACATCGACAGCACCATGTTGTGCCAAAAACGTTTTTAATGTCATTAACGTATATATATATATACGGTGTAACGGTACATGTGTTTGTATTGAACCGTTTCGGTACGGGATGTTCGGTTCGGTACAGGGCTGTTCACGGGTGAGTTCGCGTTGCATGTGTTTACATTCAATGTTGCCAACTTAGCGACTTTCTCGCTAAATCTGGTGACTTTCCAAACCCTCTTGACGTCTTATTTTCTCAAAAGCGACTAGCAACAAATCTACTTTTCCTGGCGTTACTGGAAATTTTTCTGATGTTTGGTGACTGAAAGTGAAAGTCTCTGTTGTCACAGAGTGGCAGCAGGTCTCCCCCTTCTCCACTGCAGCAACCTGTAAAGCGCTGAACGGAGGGATATCTATAATCCTCCTCACTCGTACTCGCTCAGCCTACTGACCTCGTTTGCTGCGCTGTGATTAAATAGTCCCCAGACTTTGAGAAGCCCTGGCCTTGAGAAGTTATTTTATTTTAACAAGTGATGGCCAATTTTAATGGCAAAATAAATAAACAAACCAAGAATCAAGTTTATTTGTGGTTCTAAATATTTTAAGGTGGTTTTACTCACTTTTTTGCCTCTCCCACAATGTTTTTGTTTTCAAAACTTTATTTAAAAAGCTATAGTAACAGACATTAAACGAACAGTTAATAGAAAGAGATAGAAAATAAAATAAATTGTACAAAAGTAAAGGGATTCTTTAACATTAATTCTCTTTTAAAAATCCCTTATAGAGTGTGACAGTTTTGGACAAGTTAATTTGTCTGGCATATGAAGGTTGAATAAAATTGAACAGGGCTTCATCCTCGAACCGTTGTGCTGCTCTTTACTTGTGGAAAGGTTTTGTTAAAAGCTGTTTACTAGGAATTTATTTTTATAATATTTCATACATTTGTTGTTTATTTGAGAACATTTTATTTAACTTAGGCAGCACTTTGCAATTATTTTATTTTCCTGTTTGTATAATGTTACAATAAATTGTTGGTTTAAACAACAAGGAAATTTAGGTTTTGCATTTTGTTTCCATACTGTACCGAAAATGAACCGAACCGCGACCTCAAAACCGAGGTATGTACTGAACAGTGATTTTTGTGTATCGTTACACCCCTAATATATATATGTGTGTGTGTGTGTGTGTGTGTATACACACTGATGTTTACAAAACTCATGAGCAGAATAGTAACGTATTATAGGTTGTATATAATTAATTCCTTTGAATTGATGCATTATTTTGACAGCCATTGTATACAACCCCTGGCAATAATTATGGAATCACCGGCCTTGGAGGATGTTCATTCAGTTGTTTAATTTTGTAGAAAAAAAGCAGATCACAGACATGACACAAAACTAAAGTCATTTCAAATGGCAACTTTCTGGCTTTAAGAAACACTATAAGAAATCAGGAAAAAAAAATTGTGGCAGTCAGTAACGGTTACTTTTTTAGACCAAGCAGAGGGAAAAAAATATGGACTCACTCAATTCTGAGGAATAAATTATGGAATCACCCTGTAAATTTTCATCCCCCAAACTAACACCTGCATCAAATCAGATCTGCTCATTAGTCTGCATCTAAAAAGGAGTGATCACACCTTGGAGAGCTGTTGCACCAAGTGGACTGACATGAATCATGGTTCCAACACGAGAGATGTCAATTGAAACAAAGGAGAGGATTATCAAACTCTTAAAAGAGGGTAAATCATCACGCAGTGTTGCAAAAGATGTTGGTTGTTCACAGTCAGCTGTGTCTAAACTCTGGACCAAATACAAACAACACGGGAAGGTTGTTAAAGGCAAACATACTGATAGACCAAGGAAGACATCAAAGCGTCAAGACAGAAAACTTAAAGTAATATGTCTCAAAAATCGAAAATGCACAACAAAACAAATGAGGAACGAATGGGAGGAAACTGGAGGAAACTGGAGTCAACGTCTGTGACCGAACTGTAAGAAACCACCTAAAGGAAATGGGATTTACATACAGAAAATCTAAACGAAAGCCATCATTAACACCTAAACAGAAAAAAACAAGGTTACAATGGGCTAAGGAAAAGCAATTGTGGACTGTGGATGACTGGATCAAAGTCATATTCAGTGATGAATCTTGAATCTGCATTGGGCAAGGTGATGATGCTGGAACTTTTGTTTGGTGCCGTTCCAATGAGATTTATAAAGATGACTGCCTGAAGAGAACATGTAAATTTCCACAGTCATTGATGATATGGGGCTGCATGTCAGGTAAAGGCACTGAGGAGATGGCTGTCATTACATCATCAATAAATGCACACGTTTACGTTGATATTTTGGACACTTTTCTTATCCCATCAATTGGAAGGATGTTTGGGGATGATGAAATCATTTTTCAAGATAATGCATCTTGCCATAGAGCGAAAACTGTGAAAACATTACTTGCTAAAAGACACATAGGGTCAATGTCATGACCTGCAAATAGTCCGGATCTTAATCCAATTGAAAATCTTTGGTGGAAGTTGAAGAAAATGGTCCATGACAAGGCTCCAACCTGCAAAGCTGATCTGGCAACAGCAATCAGAGAAAGTTGGAGCCAGATTGATGAAGAGTACTGTTTGTCACTCATTAAGTCCATGCCTCAGAGACTGCAAGCTGTTATAAAAGCCAGAGGTGGTGCAACAAAATACTAGTGATGTGTTGGAGCGTTCTTTTGTTTTTCATGATTCCATAATTTTTTCCTCAGAATTGAGTGATTCCATATTTTTTTCCCTCTGCTTGGTCTAAAAAAGTAACCATTACTGACTGCCACAATTTTTTTTTCCTGATTTCTTATAGTGTTTCTTAAAGCCAGAAAGTTGCCATTTGAAATGACTTTAGTTTTGTGTCATGTCTGTGATCTGCTTTTTTTCTACAAAATTTAACAACTGAATGAACATCCTCCGAGGCCGGTGATTCCATAATTTTTTACCAGGGGTTGTAGAATAGAATAGTCTTTATTGTCATTGTACTGTTGGGGGGGGGGGAGACAATGAAATATGTAAAACAGTTGATATTTAAAGCTTTTTTGATTTTTGCTGCATCTTTGGTTTGAGAGAAGATTGAAGATTCAAATTTTTTTAAATACTTTAAGTTGAAATATTTTTTAAGCAGAACTCAAACTGCAATCATGAAGATATATAGATTTGTGATGATGTCACAAATAAATCTGCAGTTTTATAAGAAATAGTACTATAAAAACAAAGTTGGTTTGTTGCACTTCTTGCAATATCTGAATACTTGTAACACTGGAACTATAAGGTCCAAATTACAGCCTCTGTGTCAACTATTTTAAATTGTTGCTATTTGATCCCCACATACCACCTTATTCTAAAAATATTACTGCTTTCTTCAAGAAAACCTTTCTGTCTTTGTTTCCAGAACATGGATTTCTTGATATTATTGGCATTTTGTAAACTGCTGCTCTGTTGGCGTCTCCTCTTTGATCACTCGTGCTGTGTCTCGTGCTCAGTACGTCATGCAAATTACTGTATTTTTTATCTTGTTTTTTTCCAGTGTGTCACTCCATGAAAATTCAGTAAGGTATATCTTCTATTATGCATTCCAAATCTAAGGTGGAACTCTACTAGTGTTACTAAGGTACACCTAAATATCTTAAAAAAAAAAAAAAAAAGAGCAGAGGTGCCTGATCTTGAGAACCAGGAATGGTCATGTCACATATTGGTCAGGCTGCTAAGAATAACAAATTTCGACTTTTGAAGTGGCACACCGCTAACTGTGCATGTTGCAAACCTCTTCATGTCTATAACACACTACATGCACTACACAAGACAATGTGCAAACAGTACCATGGCAGTGTGCCCATACATTACATTCTGTATTATTTTATACACATTATGATTTGTTCTTGTTTAAATGTGAGTTTATCAATGTAAACGTGAGTGTGTATGTGTGTATCTCTCTCTCTCTCTCTCTCTCTCTATATATATACACATACATACACACACACACAGAATATTGCCGTTTTAGTCTGACAGCAGTATTTCCACTTTATTCTCAGATGTCGTGAGCGCTGCTAATTCTCATTCTTAAGAGAATATGCTTATTAGTCAGACAGGAACCTGTTGCTGCTCGACATACGACACACATCCAGAACACAGTCTCCCACACCTCAGACCCACACTGCATATCTCATTGTGGGAAATGTAGTAAAGGTTAAGCCACCTTGACACGTGCACAAATTTGATTCCTGCAGTGTTCCACAATTTGTTGTGCCAATACGTCCTGCCACTTTGTCCTGCTTGACGCCACGCTATATAAAATAAAGTACGAGGTCTGTCCGTAAAGTATAGGTCCTTCTTATTTTTCTCAAAAACTATATGGATTTCATTCATATGTTTTTACGTCAGACATGCTTGAACCCTTGTGCGCATGCGTGAGTTTTTCCACGCCTGTCGGTGACGTCATTCGCCTGTGAGCACTCCTTGTGGGAGGAGTCGTCCAGCCCCTCGTCGGAATTCCTTTGTCTGAGAAGTTGCTGAGAGACTGGCGCTTTGTTTGATCAAAATTTTTTCTAAACCTGTGAGACACATCGAAGTGGACATGGTTCGAAAAATTAAGCTGGTTTTCAGTGAAAATTTTAACAGCTGATGAGAGATTTTGAGGTGATTCTGTCGCTTTAAGGACTTTTCACGGTGCGAGACGTCGTGCAGCGCTCTCAGGCGGCGTCATCAGCCTGTTTCAAGCTTAAAACCTCCACATTTCAGGCTCTGTTGATCCAGGACGTCGTGAGAGAACAGAGAAGTTTCAGAAGAAGTCGGTTTCAGCATTTTATCCGGATATTCCACTGTTAAAGGAGATTTTTTTAATGAAAGACGTGCGGGCGGATTGCAGCGTCGGCTCGCAGCCGCCGCGACGCTCCGCCACAGGAAAAACACCTCTGTTGGAAGCCTTGAGGACAAGTTGGAACATCTCCAGCTGATAAACAATTTCTCATATACTCACTCCACTGAAAGCCATCAAATGCCAACTGGATTTTAACAAATGGTTATCAACACGGAGGTGTTTTTCCTGTGCCGCCGCACCGCGCTGGCTGCGTCCCGACGCGCGGACCCGTCCGCACGTCTTTCATTAAAAAAATCTCCTTTAACAGTGGAATATCCGGATAAAATGCTGAAACCGACTTCTTCTGAAACTTCTCTGTTCTCTCACGACGTCCTGGATCAATAGAGCCTGAAATGTGGAGGTTTTAAGCTTGAAACAGGCTGATGACGCTGCCTGAGAGCGCTGCGCGACGTCTCGCACTGTGAAAAGTCCTTAAAGCGACAGAATCACCTCAAAATCTCTCATCAGCTGTTAAAATTTTCACTGAAAACCAGCTTAATTTTTCAAACCATGTCCACTTCGATGTGTCTCACAGGTTTAGAAAAAAGTTTGATCAAACAAAGCGCCAGTCTCTCAGCAACTTCTCAGACAAAGGAATTCCGACGAGGGGCTGGACGACTCCTCCCACAAGGAGTGCTCACAGGCGAATGACGTCACCGACAGGCGTGGGAAAAACTCACGCATGCGCACGAGGGTGCAAGCATGTCTGACGTAAAAACATATGAATGAAATCCATATAGTTTTTGAAAAAAAGGACCTATACTTTACGGACAGACCTCGTATGTGCCATATCATGTCATAGCTGATGACGCATTTGCTCTCAGAACTTGGCTGATGAAATAATTCTCTCATCGCTCCCAGAATCACAGAGAAATTATCTAAAGTTACAGTCTCGTGCTCGTCGTGGAGAATGCATTTGGAATCTTGTTTCAAAGGTCGTTATTTATGATATATATATTGTAATGGATTGATAAAACTTGCATTATAATTTAGGTAACATATCTGTAAAGTTATGATTATTATAGCTGTAACATCTCTTCATAATCTAATTTCAGGTTCAGATGCCCTGCGCGCAATGACAAGCACTGACACGCAGTGTTTTCAAATAGTTGCACAATGTTCACGACTAGTTCACGTAAATGGCACAAAATTTCTACGTGACAGAAATTTTTAACATTTCAAAATTTTCAGTTCATGCAAGTGTCAAGGTGGCTTCGGACAAGTGGCCTTCTGAATGAGAGGATCACAGGTTTGATGTCCCAGTGGATGGAAAAAGAACATCAGTTGTCTGTTATTACAAACAACTGGGGGCCCTATCTTGACAGCAACTGCAGAGCAAGTGGTGCTCATGCTGTTGCAGTGTGCCTAAGTTGTATTTGTTAGCTAGATACAGCATAAACTGAGTGCAAACCAGGGCACTGGGTGTGGGGGGGCCAGAGAAGGTGACCTAATTATTCATGTTGTAAGCCTTAAAGAAAATCAATCAGAGTGTCCTTGCCTTTAAGACAGAGTTTACCAGCATGAAGCACATGCAAATGAGACTCTTTCTGGTGCAGACACATAACAGACACAAAATGCTGGAAGTGAAGCTGGTGTGGCTGTTGTCATCTCCACTGTGTGTCATGAGTGTCCAATGTCCAGAGTTAACTAACAGATGGACAAATCCACACCAAGACACATAGCTTCCACTACGGTTAACACTAAGGTCAAACGTATCTGCAGTCAGTTGGTGTTTGTCGCTTAATGGATAATAATAATAATAATAATACATTTTATTTATAATGCACTTTACATTCGTGGAATCTCAAAGTGCTACAGAGCAGAGACTAAAAACAAATGTTTTTAGGATGTTTCCAGGGTGTTGCCAGCTCATGGTTGCTTGGCGCTACTATACACAGTGTTTAACAATATTGCTAGTTAGCATGATAACGTTTGGTTAGCGTCAAGATGTCTTATAAAATCACCTCAAAGGTATTAACTTTGAAAATATGATTGGAAACCATGCCAAACAGATTTATACAGAAATACAGCTGTCCAGGGGCGTACTCTGCCATCTTTGACTGTTTTTGTTATTTGAGCAACCAGCCAACATACGCCACACTGCCGTTACTCAGATTGGCTTGTTGGCGGTGTAGCGAGCACTTCTCTCTTGTTGCTATAGATGCTCACTTTGCTTGACACTTTGCCTCTGTTGCTTGTAGCTGACCTGAACAAGGGGTTTAAATGGCACAAACCAGTTATTAGCGTTCTTATTTTTTCATGTTTGTGTTTTTATTGTACTATGTGCTGTTTGAAATAGCAGACAAATAATTTTCAAGGTACATTCATGTTTGATCAATTGTTAAAGGAAAAGAAAACCCACTGATAAAATACAGCTGGGAAAATAGACTGTGCTAGAAACTAACTTTTGATGCGTATCAATGAAAATAAGGAGCTCTTACAACTGAAATATCTGCTCATGGACGATTTCATAGATGTTGCCATTGACACTATTTTAACCAATCAGAAGAAACCCCCTGGATCGCTTTCAGAATGCTGTGATGTAGCATGGGCATGGAAAAGCTACACATGGCGAACACACACTGATGTAAATACCGTAATTTCCGGTCTATAAGCCGCTAATTTTTTCACACGCTTTGAACACTGCAGCTTAAACAATGATGCGGCTAATTTATGGATTTTTACATGCTTTCGCATGTCGAAATACGTCAGTTGATGCCGTCTATTAATTGGCTGAAAGCTGCGGCAGTCATACACCGTAAATTCACACACACACAATAAGTACAAAGTCTTGCAGAAAACGTCCTGCAGAAAACAACATCTGAAAACAATTAAATTCTTGTTGTGGATGAAGAAAAATCCCTCTGGCACTTTGTGCTGCATTCGGGCTCCCGTGAGATCAGCCCCCTCTCCCTCTCATCCCCCTCCTTCCCCACCATGCCTTTAAGCTGCGCTACAAGTTGAAAACGTCACAGCTCCTCATTAACGTCTCATTTACCACAGACACCAGGCGATCCTGGCTGCATGAGAACATTATCTCATGATGCACAAAGGAAAAAAAAAGAAGTTAAAATTACCAGCAATCAGTTCTGCGTGTGGAGCGGAGATGCTGTGAGACCATGCGCCCACTGGATGACATGCGCATCAGAAAACAGCATTTACGGTATGTATTTAATTAAAAGTTAAAAAATATTTCTGTCTAAGAGGTCTCAAACTCATTCAAGAACAGGCAGAGAGGGTGCAGGTTTTCTTTGCAACCACCCACTCCACCAGGTGATTTCACTGATTAACTGATTCCACCTGCTCAAAGTGTTATCAGTTAATCAATGAAATCACCTGGTGGAGTGGGTGGTTGCAAAGAAAGCCTGCACCCTCTCTGCACTTTCTGGAACAAGTTTGAGACCTCTAATCATCTTTGCCCTTTCTATGCTGCAGGGTGACACTGACGGAGTGTTGAACCTCTGTGCTCATGTGACGTCACAGCAGCGCTGTTCCAGCAGACTGCATGGCCCCCTGCTGGTGGCTTTAGACCAGCCAGACAAAAACGCTCTTAACTTTAACATAAGTGATCATGCATGCCTACAACTTTTCATATGGGCTCTCAGTATCATAATCTACCAACACAATCGTAAATTATCAGTGGGTTTTCTTTTCCTTTAATAAATGCAGGGTGGTAGAAAAAAGTGCACTAACTGCTCGACTAGTGCACTTGTTTCTAGTGTGGAAGGTTCCAGGTTTGACTACCCCTGCTCATTCTCCATGTCATGTGGAGTTGTGTCAGGAAGGGCATCTGGCATAAAACCTGTGCCAAATCAACATGCAGATCCACCTCAGATGTGCTGTGGTGACCCCGGGTGAAACAAAGGGAGAAGCTGAAGGGACTTGCTTACATGTGCTGTTGTACGTCCTCTGTGCAACTCTTTGCACAGTGTGTGCATGTGTCGTGGAACCCATGCGGTCTTTTAAACGCAGGAGGAGTCTGAGTTGAGATTTAGGTTCCCTGGCTAATGGTGCAAACACGGTCTGGTGTCAAACGATATGAACACACTCGCTCTGTTCCTGACCTCAGCTTTTCACCAACACGCCCACGAGTGCAGCTGGTGTTGGGATTCAGAGGACGTGAGTGCCAAGCATAAATACTGTAACTGTGTTGGGCCGACACCAACCTTACGTTTGCTTGTGCGCTACTTTACAGTTGGGTGAAGATAGGGCCCCAAGGTGCTCTTGAGTAAGGCCATTGATGCCAGTCAGGTGACAGTGGATTTACCATTTTGGGTTTGAACCTATAACCTCTGGTGTGTTTTGCTGTCAGCTGTAGCTTTTTGTTTTCTGAGTCGGCTTTAGTGATGATGTAATTGTCACACCTGTGTTTGTTTTCTCCTTTACTGTTCTTGGGTCTGGAGCAGCAGTACGATGTATTTGTGACATGTTTTTAGTTAGAAGTGCCAAAAAGCAAATGCTGGAATCTGAACATCTATGTGTATCCTTCAAAGGGCCACAGGGGTTTTGTCGTGACTTGTTAGAGGAAGTGTTCATGTACACATTGAATATTTCATATGATCAGAACTCTTTTGGATGCTAGAATGAGTTCATTGAAGACAGAGCTTTTGTACATATTTATGTGAAAAACCTGAGTATAAAATGATGTATTTTACCTCAGTGTCACATGTTGTGCTTCGAGACATTTGCTAATAAACCTTGTTTTCACAAACACAATGCATTTTTAATGCTATAAAGAAGCTGTGTTTGTATGAGTGATGTGTTTTTGGGTGGATGTGGACATATGTTCTCTCAGTGTGATCACGGTGTCTGCTCACCAGGTTCACTGTTGCAATGATGTGACCTACACCTCAAACACCTTTGTTGTTCTTCCTGCACTGACGTTTAGGCTTGCTGAAAACTGACCAATGACCTGGAAAGTTTCCAGACAGTGAAGCAGCCGTGTCCACGATCTGACGGGTCATGACCATGTTTGATGATACATCAACAACAACAGAAATGATAAAAGAGGTTTTTTTGTAAAAAAAAAAAAAAAAAAACCTCTCAAACAGCATAATGCATAGAGTATGATAATCATCTCCTCATCTTCAACCGCTTATTCGGGATCAGGTCGCAGGGGCAACAGCTTCAGCAGGGGACCACAAGCTTCTCTTTCCCGGGCCGCATCAACCACCTCTGACTGGGGGATACCGAGATGTTCCCAGGCCTGTGTGGAGATATAATCTCTCCACCTAGTCCTGGGTCTTCCCTGGGGGTCTCCTCCCAGATGGATGTGCCTGAAACACCTCCCTAGGGAGGCTTTCAGGGGGGATCCTTACCAGATGCCCAAACCACCTCAGCTGGCTCCTCTCAGTGTGAAGGAGCAGTGGCTCTACTCATGGATGACTGAGCTTCTCACCTTATCTCTAAGGGAGACACCAGCCACCCTCCTGAGGAAGCCCATTTCAGCCCCTCATACCTGCAATCTAGTTCTTTCGGTCATGACCCAACCCTCATGAACATAATTGAGAATAGGAATGAAGATTGACCAGTAGATCGAGAGCTTCACCTTTTGGCTCAGCTCCCTTTTTATCAAATGCAACACCACCCCTGCTGCGCTGATTCTCCAGCCAATCTCACGCTCCATTGTCTGCTCACTCATGAACAAGACCCTTAGGTACAGTACATGATCTCCTTCACTTGGGGCAAGACCTCACTCCCTACCCGGAGTAGGCAATTCATCAGTTTCCTGCTGAGAACCATAGCCTCAAATTTAGAGGTGCTGATTGTCATCCCAGGCACTTCACACTCCCTCCTCCCGACTACGCCTCAATATCCTGTCCATGAATATCACAAACAGGATTGGTGACAATGAGCAGCCCTAGCGGAGGCCAACCCCCACCGGAAACGACTTACTGCAGAGAACCCAAACACAGCTCTCACTTTGTGAGTACAGTGGTTAGATAGACCTGTGATGGGACCCCCCTCACTCCATACTCACACAGTACCTCCCACAGTATCTCCCGGGGTATCCGATCATACACCATTCTCCAAGTCCCCAAAACACATGTAGACTCGATCGGCATACTCCCAGGGCCCCTCCAGTATCCTTGTGAGAGTGAAGAGCTGGTCGGTTGTTCCATGGCCAGGACGGAACCCGCATTGTTCCTCTTCAGTCCGAGGTTTGACTATTGACAGAACCCTCCTTTCCAGTACCCTGGAGTAGACTTTACCAGGGAAACTGAGTAGTGTGATGCTCTTGTAATTGGCACACACTCTCCAATCCTCTTTTTTTTTTTTAAATATGGGGACTACCACCCCAGTTTGCCACTCCTTAGGCACTGTCCCAGACCTCCACGCAATGTTGAAGAGACATCTCATCCAAGACTGTCCCTCCACACCCAGAGCCTTCAGCATTTCTGGATGGATCTCATCAACCCCCAGGGGTTTGCCACTGCAGAGTTGTTTGACTACCTCAGTGACTTCCACCAGGAAAATTGATGATAATCCTCCATCAGCTTCCAGCTCTGCCCTACTACAGAGGGCGCTCCAGTCTGATTCCTCAAAGTGTTCCTTCTAGAACCTGGTTACCTCCTCAGTAGAGGTCAACAGAGTCCCGTCCTTACTGTAGACAACTTGGATGGTTCCCCGTTTTCCTCTACTGAGGTGCTTCATGGTCCGCCAGAAGCACCTTGGTGCTGACCGAAAGTCTTTCTCCACGGTTACTCTGAACTCCTCCCACACTCACTGCTTTGCCTCCCTCACAGCAGAGGCTGCTGCCCTTCAGGCCTGTTGGTACCTTGCAACTGCCTCTGGAGTCCTCCGAGACAACATATCCCTCAGCAGGTGGGTTGCTGATGAACGTCTTCCCTCAACATAAACACCTCTTAGCCCATAAACATCTTAACAACATAAACACCTCTCAGGCTCTCACCATAAACACCTTTTCTCATGTTAGAGAAATTAGAGTGGTCTACATGAGAAAAGAGATGATGTGTCTTGTAAATATTATCTACCAGTGTGCATTGTTGTGGCACTGCAGATGCAGAAATACATTTACCAACTTTGGTGTCAGGAATCCTCAGTACCAATTAATTAGGGCCCGAGTAGGCAACGTCCTACGAGGACCCTATTGTAATTGCGCTGTTTATTATTATTATTATTATTCTCACTCTTGAAATCGAAATTTCGGCCTCTTCCCATGCTCAAAAACTCACCAAACTTTCCAAAGTCGTCCGGCCGCACATGGTCGCAGAAAAACCGCGAAATAGCGCCCCCTAGAAATTTTCAAAAACCCCTCCGCATTGGGCTTTTTTCGTCATAGCCTCACGAAATTCGGTACACATATTTACCATGCCAGGATGCACGAAAAAGTCTCTTACTGTCATGGTGAAATATCGACAGGAAGTAAGCCATTTTGATTTTAAGTTTCGATTTTAAGCAAATTTTTCCCATTTTTGGCCATTTCCACTACTTACATTTGAATGAACTCCTAGGGATTTCATCCGATCGACTTCAAATTTGGTCAAAATCATCACAACACAATCAATCAATCAATCAATTTTTTATATAGCGCCAAATCACAACAAACAGTTGCCCCAAGGCGCTTTATATTGTAAGGCAAGGCCATACAATAATTATGTAAAACTCCAACGGTCAAAACGACCCCCTGTGAGCAAGCACTTGGCTACAGTGGGAAGGAAAAACTCCCTTTTAACAGGAAGAAACCTCCAGCAGAACCAGGCTCAGGGAGGGGCAGTCTTCTGCTGGGACTGGTTGGGGCTGAGGGAGAGAACCAGGAAAAAGACATGCTGTGGAGGGGAGCAGAGATCGATCACTAATGATTAAATGCAGAGTGGTGCATATAGAGCAAAAAGAGAAAGAAACAGTGCATCATGGGAACCCCCCAGCAGTCTACGTCTATAGCAGCATAACTAAGGGATGGTTCAGGGTCACCTGATCCAGCCCTAACTATAAGCTTTAGCAAAAAGGAAAGTTTTAAGCCTAATCTTAAAAGTAGAGAGGGTGTCTGTCTCCCTGATCTGAATTGGGAGCTGGTTCCACAGGAGAGGAGCCTGAAAGCTGAAGACTCTGCCTCCCATTCTACTCTTACAAACCCTAGGAACTACAAGTAAGCCTGCAGTCTGAGAGCGAAGCGCTCTATTGGGGTGATATGGTACTACGAGGTCCCTAAGATAAGATGGGACCTGATTATTCAAAACCTTATAAGTAAGAAGAAGAATTTTAAATTCTATTCTAGAATTAACAGGAAGCCAATGAAGAGAGGCCAATATGGGTGAAATATGCTCTCTCCTTCTAGTCCCCGTCAGTACTCTAGCTGCAGCATTTTGAATTAACTGAAGGCTTTTTAGGGAACTTTTAGGACAACCTGATAATAATGAATTACAATAGTCCAGCCTAGAGGAAATAAATGCATGAATTAGTTTTTCAGCATCACTCTGAGACAAGACCTTTCTGATTTTAGAGATATTGCGTAAATGCAAAAAAGCAGTCCTACATATTTGTTTAATATGCGCTTTGAATGACATATCCTGATCAAAAATGACTCCAAGATTTCTCACAGTATTATTAGAGGTCAGGGTAATGCCATCCAGAGTAAGGATCTGGTTAGACACCATGTTTCTAAGATTTGTGGGGCCAAGTACAATAACTTCAGTTTTATCTGAGTTTAAAAGCAGGAAATGAGAGGTCATCCATGTATTTATGTCTGTAAGACAATCCTGCAGTTTAGCTAATTGGTGTGTGTCCTCTGGCTTCATGGATAGATAAAGCTGGGTATCATCTGCGTAACAATGAAAATTTAAGCAATACCGTCTAATACTGCCTAAGGGAAGCATGTATAAAGTGAATAAAATTGGTCCTAGCACAGAACCTTGTGGAACTCCATAATTAACTTTAGTCTGTGAAGAAGATTCCCCATTTACATGAACAAATTGTAATCTATTAGACAAATATAATTCAAACCACCGCAGCGCAGTGCCTTTAATACCTATGGCATGCTCTAATCTCTGTAATAAAATTTTATGGTCAACAGTATCAAAAGCAGCACTGAGGTCTAACAGAACAAGCACAGAGATGAGTGATCAAAAGTTGTCAAAAGATTCTAATTAAGTCAAAAGGCGTGGCTGCTAGGGGTCATCAAACTTTGGCGAGCTTTTCGGAGCACGCCATTTCACTTCAAACAGCTGTCACGCCCACATACTTCATCGTAGATCCTTCAAACTTGCTGGACATGATGAGGGCTCCGCCCTGAACATCTACATATCTTAAGTTCCCACCTGCACCATAGCACCCCCCGGGGGTGGTGGGAAATGTCCTATTTTTACTTTAAGAGGTCCTGATGTCACATACTTAACCCAATCAACTTCATTCCACTTTTAAAACATGCAGAACAAATTGGTGAACATAGGCGATAAACGGCGTGAAGTTACGAGTAACGGCGTCCGTGTGGCGGCGTACCGAATATTGCCCATTCGCCATGAAATTACGTTCTTCCTTTTGACGGCTTTAATTTTGGCACATCATCATGAAAATTGATACACAGGTCGAGCACGACAACCTCTTACAATTCATAGGGGCGTCGCACATGGGCGGGGCAAAATGCCTCAATAGCGCCCCCTTGAAACTTTCAAAACCCCCTCCCCATAGGGGTTTTTTTGGAGTAGGGAGATGAAAATTGGTACACATGTGTGACTTGCATAGACGTACAAAAAAGTGTCTTGCACCATGGGTCTACTCCAAACAGGAAGTCGGCCATTTTGAATTTTCTCATTTTGGCGTGATTTCCACATGTTGTATTTGAACGAACTCCTCCTAGGGATTTTGTCCAATGCACTTCAAATTTCTTCCAGATCACCCACAGACGATACTGACCAAAAGTTATCGAAAGCTTTTCTGTATGTCGAAGGGTGTGGCCGCTATGGTGCCGGCGTTTTGACCCTTCTCCATATGAACATTATACTTAAACAGGTACTGAAGTCACATGTTTAACCCCATCAACTTCCTTCCGCTTCTAAAACATGCAGATCAACTTGGTGAACATAGGCGATGATCGCCGTGAAGTTACAAGTAACGGCATCCGTGTGGCGGCGTGCCGAATATTGCCCATTCGCCATGAAATTACGTTATTCCTTTTGACGGCTTTAATTTTGTCATATCATCATGAAAATTGAAACACAGGTCAAGCATGACAACGTCTTACAATTCATAGGGGCATCGCCTGTGGGCGGGGCAAAATGCCTCAATAGCGCCCCCTTGAAACTTTCCAAAACCCCTCCTCATAGGGGTTTTTTTGGAGTAGGGAGATGAAAATTGGTACACGTGTGACTTGCATAGACGTACAGAAAAAATCTCTTGCACCATGAGTCTACTCCAAACAGGAAGTCGGCCATTTTGCATTTTCTTCTCATTTTGAAATGATTTCCACATGTTGTATTTGAACGAACTCCTCCTAGGGATTTTGTCCAATGCACTTCAAATTTCTTTGACAGCATCCAAAGATGATACTGACCAAAAGTTATCGAAAGCTTTTCTCTTTGTTGAAGGGTGTGGCCGCTATGGTGCCGCCATTTTGACCCTTTGCCATGGAACATCAAGTCATGATAACTCCTTCATGCTTTGCCTGATTGACTTGAAACTTCACAGGTATGATGACGGTTGGCCCCTGAACACACCCAGCCCCTCTGTTTGTACACTGAGTGCCCCCTAGTGGATGAACAATCAACATGTCATAACTCCTTGATGCATTGTGTGATTTGTTTAAAATTTTAACTGTGTGAAGCGTGGTTGCCCCTGCATGCACATGCCCACATGTGGTCACAAGGGCACCCACTGGTCTGGGTAGGCGGTTGCGCGGAACGAGGGCCCGTATATGACTGCTTGCAGTCCTAGTTCAATTTGTTTTGCTTTATTTAGAGTCAAGAGTACACACGTGTCATGTAAGAATGGAGTTTGTGGACTTGCATGCACATAGCCAAGAAGCTAAGTATCAGGATAAACTAGAACACTTAAACAAATGTGGAATGTGGTCAGCGGATCAGGAGTCTTCCCACAAAGCTGGCTCCAATATCCTGTCCTCTTGTCAGACTGGGTTCTTGTAATGGAATGAGCAGAGTGTACAGTTAGGTTAACACGCATATATGCAATATACACGCCTGGATG
The DNA here is from genome assembly GCF_902500255.1 of Thalassophryne amazonica. Classification (NCBI taxonomy): domain Eukaryota; kingdom Metazoa; phylum Chordata; class Actinopteri; order Batrachoidiformes; family Batrachoididae; genus Thalassophryne; species Thalassophryne amazonica. Next base: position 21,437,885 of record NC_047109.1, read on the forward strand.
AAAAAGACTGTGAGAAGGAACATCCAGATTTTGTTACTAACTCCTCTTGAAGCTGGGAAAGTAATAAATTGACACAGGGTGCAAGAGTCTTCTGTTTCGCAGTCATGGCTACACTCATCCCCTCTGTTATGACACAGATCGCAAAACCCACAGTTCAGATCAGATGTGGTTTTAAGCAATGGATCAGATCATTTTTAGGATCATCAAAAAAAAACAAAAAACGCTGTGAACAGGTACAATGTGTTGCATCTGTTCAGCAACTGGTCAACACATGCTACAGGAGAACTTAAAATAAAAAACCTCAAAGAAAACTAATGTGCAGGAAGTATTTGTTGAGGATGTTCATGAAGAAAACAGCAGCACTGGTTACATCCTGGGTAGAAATTGTGATGCCATGTTACAGTTCTGGTGTCACTGTGACTTTATTAATATTCAATGGTTAAAGTCACAGGCTGAATTAAAGCATGGGGTGAGTTCGGATCACTCATGAATGGACAAATGTTTCCCTCCAGCACACAGATTTGAGTCTTTATGATCATACAGTTTCATTAAAATAAAAATGCAAAAATAAATAAATAAAATTCTCAGGCCCTGTCTATAATTTGGCCTCAGAGACAGGAAAACATTATTCTGGATGGTGTTTAAATTTGTCAGGCTAAAACCAAATTCAGCGATCTTGCGGCCTCACTGAAAATGTGGTTTGCGAGCTTTGTATCCTGTGATTACAACAACGTTACCACAATAGTTAACAACTTTGAAAGACAACTGCAAGTCTCAAAGTTCACTTAAGGTCAGAGTCTGTATTTGACATTTTTCTGCTGATTCACACTGACACTGACAGAGGAGGGCCAGAGCTATGGTCACCTCAGTGACCATCTATCAAAAAAAAGTTCTGGACAGATTTTCATAAAATTCTGTGGGGAAATAGTGCAAGAATCTGATAAGTTAAACACTTGCTTTAAATGATTTCTTGGACTTGGCCATCAGAAGTGACTTTGTATCCAGCAAAAATGTTGAACTTCTTGAAACTGACTTATTGCTACAGCAACATTCCTGTCTCTGAGACTTTAGATTTTGAAATCAAGAGACACGCCATGGAGCCGCACAGAAGTGTTTGGTAATGTCAAGAGGAAAAAACATCAAATTCCAGTCCAAGTGTTTCCTGAATGTTGTGAGACTTGGATGTGTACCAGTGACTTAAGGCAACAAGTATGTGTCTTTGGTGCTGGGTGTCTTTGGAGGATCCTTCTGACAAAAGTCAAGTGTATAGTGCAACAAAAGTTGCACTATACACAGTAGGGTGGTCCTGCAGCGGGTCTGTAATCAACCTTGCAGCGGGTCTGTAATCAAATTTTCTGCAGCACTGCTTTGCTTTGAACCTTGAACCAATGGAAGCAGTGATTCGCAGATTAAAGCAATGCTTCGATCTACTGCTTCGTTGAATCATTGTTTTATTTCGCTTTATCTTAATGTTCCCCCGCTAAAACCCTAAAGAGCATATGTCTGTGAGCAATATTTACCTTTTTTTATGTTAAACCAACCTGTTATGGTCTTCTGAAACAGTTGATGGATGTATTTTATATATGGGACTGATGCTAACGCGTAAGCATATCTTTGGCGTTTTAAGTGTTAAAGTTAGCATTAAGCTGTTCGCATCTCAGCACAGTTTGTGTGTATTTGTTTTCTGTGTAATAATTAATGGCTCGGCGTTTGTTGTCGTAAAAGAGTCAAATTGTAATTTTTTTTAAATGTATTTTTATTCATATATTTTTTTTTATTATTTTTATTGATTTTCACATATAATAAGCACACAATACAAAAAAATCAAACAAAAACACACCTCCAGAACACAAACAAACAGTGGAAGGTGGACACATCAGAACAACAAAAGGTGGTGACACTTTACAAGCAATTATACTGAAAAAGGAAAGTTAAACAATAGGGAATGCATAAAAAAAAGAGTGCATATCATTTAAGTTTATCTATCAAACTGATTATTGGCTGCCATAGCTTATCAAAAACTCCTTCCCGACCAGACAATGTATACCTAATTTTCTCTAGGTGGAGAACATTTCCCAATTCCCTCAGCCACATCTCAAAAGCAGGAGGTTTATCAGATTTCCAACAAAGAAGTAACACCTTTCTGGCCAAAAGTGTAATAAGAGAAATAATCTGTGCCTCATTTTTATCCCTCACCCAGTCTGGATCAGTCACCCCAAACAATGCTGTGAGGGGTGTATAGGGGACCACTCTGCCAACCGCTTTAGTTAGAAGATCAAACAGTTTATTCCATAGCGGCTGTAGCTTTTGGCATTGAAAAAAGAGATGAGTCAACGTACCCTGGTCCTTTAAGCACTTAGCACAGAGAGGTGAAACATCCTTGTATATTTTTCCAAGTTTAGTGGGACAGAAGTGCAGCCTATGCAAAACCTTGAGTTGAATCAGAGTATGTCTGGTATTTATAGAACTACAGTATATATTCTTAATACACTTCTGCCATATTTCTTCAGTAATTTCTATCCCTAAGTCATTTTGCCATTGCGTCCTAAAAGAGTTGGATGTGGGAATATGTACACTCAACAAAAATATAAACGCAACACTTTTGGTTTTGCTCCCAATTTGTATGAGATGAACTCAAAGATCTAAAACTTTTTCCACATACACAATATCACCATTTCCCTCAAATATTGTTCACAAACAAGTCTAATTCTGTGATAGTGAGCACTTCTCCTTTGCTGAGATAATCCATCCCACCTCACAGGTGTGCCATATCAAGATGCTGATTAGACACCATGATTAGTGCACAGGTGTGCCTTAGACTGGCCACAATAAAAGGCCACTCTGGAAGGTGCAGTTTTATCACACAGCACAATGCCACAGATGTCGCAAGATTTGAGGGAACGTGCAATTGGCATGCTGACAGCAGGAATGTCAACCAGAGCTGTTGCTCGTGTATTGAATGTTCATTTCTCTACCATAAGCCGTCTCCAAAGGCGTTTCCGAGAATTTGGCAGTACATCCAACCATCCTCACAACCGCAGACCACGTGTAACCACACCAGCCCAGGACCTCCACATCCAGCATGTTCACCTCCAAGATCGTCTGAGACCAGCCACTCGGACAGCTGCTGAAACAATCGGTTTGCATAACCAAAGAATTTCTGCACAAACTGTCAGAAACCGTCTCAGGGAAGCTCATCTGCATGCTCGTCGTCCTCATCGGGGTCTCGACCTGACTCCAGTTCGTCGTCGTAACCGACTTGAGTGGGCAAATGCTCACATTGGCTGGCGTTTGGCATGTTGGAGAGGTGTTCTCTTCACGGATGAATCCCGGGTTCACACTGTTCTGGGCAGATGGCAGACAGCGTGTGTGGCGTCGTGTGGGTGAGCGGTTTTCTGATGTCAGTGTTGTGGATCGAGTGGCCCATGGTGGTGGTGGGGTTATGGTATGGGCAGGCGTCTGTTATGGACGAAGAACACAGGTGCATTTTATTGATGGCATTTTGAATGCACAGAGATACTGTGACGAGATCCTGAGGCCCATTGTTGTGCCATACATCCAAGAACATCACCTCATGTTGCAGCAGGATAATGCACGGCCCCATGTTGCAAGGATCTGTACACAATTCTTGGAAGCTGAAAATGTCCCAGTTCTTGCATGGCCGGCATACTCACCGGACATGTCACCCATTGAGCATGTTTGGGATGCTCTGGACCGGCGTATACGACAGCGTGTACCAGTTCCTGCCAATATCCAGCAACTTCACACAGCCATTGAAGAGGAGTGGACCAACATTCCACAGGCCACAATTGACAACCTGATCAACTCTATGCGAAGGAGATGTGTTGCACTGCATGAGGCAAATGGTGGTCGACACCAGATACTGACTGGTATCCCCCCCAATAAAACAAAACTGCACCTTTCAGAGTGGCCTTTCATTGTGGACAGTCTAAGGCACACCTGTGCACTAATCATGGTGTCTAATCAGCATCTTGGTATGGCACACCTGTGAGGTGGGATGGATTATCTCAGCAAAGGAGAAGTGCTCACTATCACAGATTTAGACTGGTTTGTGAACAATATTTGAGGGAAATGGTGATATTGTGTATGTGGAAAAAGTTTTAGATCTTTGAGTTCATCTCATACAAAATGGGAGCTAAACCAAAAGTGTTGCGTTTATATTTTTGTTGAGTGTATTATAAAGGCGAGACACAGCACCTCTAGAGTATGATTTAACAGACATAATGTTATCAAGGGCAGAATGCTGTGGGACAGTCTCATATTGTAGAATAGAGGCTTTGATGAAATGCCGCAACTGTAAGAATCTGAAAAAATGCGATTTGGGGAGATTAAATTTCAGACTTAATTGTTGAAAAGATGCTAAATGTCCATCAATATACACATCTTTTAGGGAGCATATCCCCTTTTGTCTCCATGTTGCAAATGCAACATCTTCCATCTGTTGTATGGTTGGGGGTGCCTGGCTGTCTTTTGTTTCTGTCTTCTGTTTCTGTCTTTTGTTTTTCCTTCCAGGTGGCACGCGTTTAGGACTGAGTGGCTGTGTGGCTGAGTTATCAGGACCTCACCCTGATCACCTGAGGCTGATCATGTGCAGCTCGTCAGGACTCACAGCTGTGGTGCATCTACACGGATTGGAGCATGGTGGCATTTAAGTCTGGAGTACACAGTGTGTATTTGCCAGAGACTCGACCTTGTGACCAGACGGGTGAGATCGTCGTCTTGAGAGCCATCTCATCATTATGGATGCAGAGACCGTCCAGGTTTGATGCCATGGTCTGTGAAAGAGGAGGGGGTGAGGTCTCACGCTCGTCAGCACACTTCCTGAGGTACGTTAGGTTTTGTGACTAACATAAGTACAGTCAGTAAATGTGGTGTCCCTCACACCTTATTATATTGAGCTGTTATGTTAGTCGTTTAATCAGCTTCCACTGCAGTGAAGGATGTGAACTGGGTGTTCCATGCCTGCAGGGTGGGAAGCTGATTAGTGATTAAGCCAGGAAGTGTTTGCTGTTTATGTACACCTTTGAGTGGTCTCTCTGTGTGTGGAGTGTGGACTCACATGATGGTTTCTTCTTTCACAGACTTGGTTTGTCGCGGCCACCTGGGGGGTGTCAGCGGGGTCCTTGGGTCCGAACTATTTCTGGCTCCGGACCGTTTGTGCTGCCTGGAGCGCACCGTAATCCACCTCGCCAGACCGCGCACTTATTTGTTTGTACTTTTATCACATCACTGTTATGTCATTAAATTTTGTTATCCTTTGTACCGTGCTCTGCTTATTTCATACTGGGTCCTTCAAACGCTGGTCGGTTCTCCATCCTGCGTCCGACACATAACACCATCCCTGGCTTAAACGCATGATTATCACATATTGGGGCATCAACATACATTTTAGGACCCTTCACTGTGCTCAAAACCTGATTCCAAACCTTCCTAGAATTTGAAATTAAAAGATTTCTACTATAACGTGTATCTTTTACCTTTGTCGGGCTGTTAAGTAGGGCAGGGAGACAAGTTTGCCGACAAGATGTGTGTTCCATAATCAACCATGAAGGCTGCCCTTCTAAATCAGCTGCTGGTACGCATTTGCGCCAAAAAGAAAAATGTTTAGGTGTGCAGCCAAATAATATAATCTAAAGTTTGGGAGACCGAAGCCTCCACAAGTCTTATGTTTAATCAGATGTTTGCTAGAAATCCTAGGGACCTTTCCTGCCCAAATAAAAGATAATATAATAGAATCAAGCTGTTTAAAGTACACCAGAGGAATGCATATTGGGATGGACTGAAAGATATATAAGTATCTAGGTAGCGACACCATTTTAATGGCATTAATTCGCCCCACTAACGAGATAGGCAATGTAGACCAAAACTCAATATTTTTCTCTAATTGATTAACCTTGCTATCCCAGTTCAGTTTCAATAGTTGTGATATATTGCGTGTAACTACAACACCAAGGCACTCAAACTTATCTAGAGCTAATCTAAACGGGATACTTCGCAAATAAGCCATATTTGCCCCTCCCGACAAAGGCATAAGTTCACTTTTCGTCCAGTTTATTTTATATCCTGAGAAGGAACCAAATTCATCAATAAGCTGTAGTAAAGGGCCAATAGAGGACTCAGGTTTAGATATGAATAGAACCACATCATCAGCATAGGCAGAGAATTTGTGAGGTAAACCTTGATGTATTATCGGTAATATGTCCTGATTTAAGTGGATACGAGCTGCTAGAGGTTCCAAAACCAATGCGAACAGAAAAGGAGAGATGGGATCTCCTTGTTGCGTGCCTCTATGTAATCTAAAGGATTTTGATATATTATTATTAGTTATTACTGAGGCAGTTGGTTCTTTATATAAGATTTTTATCCAATTAATAAAAGAATCACCAAACCCAAATTTAGATAATACAGTAAACATATATGGCCACTCAACCTGGTCGAAGGCCTTCTCAGCATCCAACGCCACCACTATAGAGTCATCTGAGCACCTAGCCGGACTATATATGAGATTAAACAATCTACGTAAATTAAAATAGATGTGGCGATTGGGGATAAACCCTGTTTGGTCAGGGTGTACAATTTTAGAGATGTGCTCTTTAAGACGATTTGATAAAATCTTTGTCAATATCTTGGTCTCTACAGAAAGAAGAGAAATAGGACGATAAGATGAGACAGATAAGGGGTCGCAATCTTTTTTGAAGATCAATGATATTACGCCATAATATAATGATTTTGGCAGAGAGCCAGACAATTTCGAGTAATTCAGCATACGTAGAATCAAGGGGGCTAACAGTGAGGTGTAAGTTTTATAAAACTCCGCACCAAAGCCATCTGATCCTGGAGTGTTATTGTTTGGAAGCTGTTGTATAGCAGCTTTGACCTCTTCTAAGGTAAATTCTGCTTCCAAGTTTGCAACTGCATCATCATCTAGTTTGGGAAGATTACAGTTTTATTCGTATATTAATAATAATAGTAACAGCAACAATAATTGTATTAATAACTCATAATAACTAATAATGCGACAATACAATTTTAGAGAACGAGACAAAAAGAACCTGATGAAACAAAACAAACAGAAAAGATAAAACCAACTAACAATGAAAATAAATAAATACATATAGAAATAAATAACTGTTTCCAGTGAACACCTAGTGATCTTACAGCTTCACTTCATCCCTGTTTTATTTAAGTTTAATGACAATTTGTTTGGGTCCAATCTAGAAAACTGCTGCATCCTAGTAAGAGCAGAATACTACTGGAATGAATTTGAATAAGGAAAGTTGGGTTTTTCTCACCAAAATGGATACGGCACTCACTGCAGTTTATTGTCTGGAATAGTCCCAGATTGCATTTCAGAGCTTCAACAATTCAAACATTTTCGTGTGGGTGGTGTTGTGGGATAATTTTGGGTTTCAGCTTTTATTGTTTTTCACCACTTTCCTCCCTGAATATGTCAATCGTGAGTCACTTTTGTGCAGATTAAAGTCACTAACTGGGACTCCTGTCTTGTTGCGAGAACGAAACGAGAATCGTCCTCCGTTCTGGTTACAGAGCTCCAAACGCTGCGCGGCTCTCTGCCAAGTCAAGTGAGAACGATAGAGTCCAGGCGGAATTAATAACTTGAAAGCGAAACACCATTTAAATCAAATGACACCTTTCCAAACATCGTAATACAAACTGCAGTCGATCAAAACATTTTTTTTTTCCTCCCTAAATGAGACGTCTTGTGCTGACGTGCAGCAGCTTGTTGAGCTTAGCTCAGAGGTATGGAGAGACATTCATGCCAAAATATCTGAAAGGAAATGCTTTTGACAAAAACTACAGATTTTATTTATTTTTATTTATGTCCAGAGTTCAAGGATCCAGTGACAAATTTAAAATGTTGACATAGAAAACCTGTAAAGCCTACTTTTAGTACACAGAAAATTCACAAGAGGTATCGATAAGGGAATCGATAAGGAATCTGATCGATAAGCAGAATCGATAATGGCATTGATATTGATAAAATCTTATCAGTACCCATCCCTACTCAGAATTTAGATTCAGTGTTTTTGATCACAATCTGCTCTGTGTCAGCCTGATCCCATCAGATCTCAGAAGCTAAGCAGTGTAGGATCTGGTTAGTACTTGGATGGGAGACCTCTTTGGTACACCAGTGGCTGTGTGTGTTTCTCTAACACTGGAGTTGTGTCAGGAAGGGCATCCAGCGTAAACCTTGTGCCAAATACCAGTGCGGATCTGGCTGTATCCGCTGTGGCGACCCCAAACAAAAGAAAACAGGAGCAGCCGAATGGACAACAACAACAGTAAAGGAAGTATTTACAGAACAAGTTTTTTTATAAACTCAGAACATTAATATTCTTAAGTGTATGAATGAATATTTACAGAACAGCCTCAGAATTGAGATTCAATGTTTTTGATCACAATAGTAAAGGAACTATTTACAGAATAGCCTCAAAATTGAGAGTCAAATCAATGATTTTGATCACAAAAGTAATAGAACTTCTTACAGAACAGGTTTTTTATAAACTCAGTACATGAATATTAAGTGTACAGCAGTGTTCAGAATAATTATAGTGCTATGTGACTAAAAAGATTAATCCAGGTCTTGAGTATATTTCTTATTGTTACATGGGAAACAAGGTACCAGTAGATTCAGTAGATTCTCACAAATCCAACAAGACCAGGCATTCATGATATGCACACTCTTAAGGCTATGAAATTGGGCTATTAGTAAAAAAAAAAAAAAATAGTAGAAAAGGGAGTGTTCACAATAATAGTAGTGTGGCATTCAGTCAGTGAGTTCGTCAGTTTTGTGGAACAAACAGGTGTGAATCAGGTGTCCCCTATTTAAGGATGAAGTCAGCACCTGTTGAACATGCTTTTCTCTTTGAAAGCCTGGGGAAAATGGAACATTCAAGACATTGTTCAAAAGAACAGCCTAGTTGGATTAAAAAGTTGATTGGAGAGGGGAAACTTATACGCAGGTGCAAAAAAATTATAGGCTGTTCATCTACAATGATCTCCAATGCTTTAAAATGGACAAAAAAAAAAAACATGCATGGAAGAAAATGGAAAACAACCATCAAAATGGATAGAAGAATAACCAGAATGGCAAAGGCTCACCCATTGATCAGCTCCAGGATGATCAAAGACAGTCTGGAGTTACATGTAAGTGCTGTGACAGTTAGAAGACGCCTGTGTGAAGCTAATTTATTTGCAAGAATCCCCACAAAGTCCCTCTGTTAAATAAAAGACGTGCAGAAGAGGTTACAATTTGCCAAAGAACACATCAACTGGCCTAAAGAGAAATGGAGGAATATTTTGTGGACTGATGAGAGTAAATTGTTCTTTTTGGGTCCAAAGGCCGCAGACAGTTTGTGAGACGACCCCCAAACTCTGAATTCAAGCCACAGTGAAGACAGTGAAGCATGGTGGTGCAAGCATCATGATATGGGCATGTTTCTCCTACTGTGGTGTTGGGCCTATATATCACATACCAGGTATCATGGATCAGTTTGGCTATGTCAAAATACTTGAAGAGGTCATGTTGCCTTATGCTGAAGAGGACATGCCCTTGAAATGGATGTTTCAACAAGACAATGACCCCAAGCACACTAGTAAATGAGCAAAATCTTGGGTCCAAACCAACAAAATGAATGCCTCGCAGATGTGAAGAAATCATGAAAAACTGTGGTTATACAACTAAATACTAGTTTAGTGATTCACAGGATTGCTGACCTGTGGTATCGTTCCTTCTTGCACTTAAGGTGCCTCAGTCTGTCACTGAAGAGCTGGTCAGCTCCACTACAGTCCGGTGCAGAGGGTGAGAGGAGTTGTTCATGATGGATTTGAACTTGGTTAACACCCTCCTCTCAGCCACCTCCTCCAGAGACTCCAGAGGACAGCCCAGGACAGAGCTGGACCTCCTGACCAGCTTGTTCAGTCTCTTTCTCTCCTGCTCCGTGCTACCTGGGGCCCAACAGACGACAGCATAGAGGAGAGCTGAGACTACAACAGAGTTGTAGAAGGTCTTAAGCAGAGGCCTGCTCACTCCAAAGGATCTCAGTCTCCTCAGGAGGTGGAGGCAACTCTGACCGTTTTTGTACAGGGCGTCGGTGTTGTGAGTCCAGTCCAGTTTGCTGTTGAGGTGAACACCCAGGTATTTGAAACTGTGCACAGTCTTTATGTCCTCCCCCTGGATGTTCACCGGTGGGTGAGGTGGTGGTTTCCTCCTGAAGTCGATCACCATCTCCTTTGTCTTACTGGTGTTGAGACACAAGTGGTTGTGCTCACACCAGTCCATGAAGTCTGTGATGACCGACCGGTACTCCAGCTTGTTCCCCTCAGACACGTGACCCACAATGGTGGAGTCATCAGAGAACTTCTGGAGGTGGCAGCTGTCTGTGTTGTATGTGAAGTCCGAGGTGCAGAGGGTGAAGAGGAAAGGCGAGAGGATGGTGCCCTGGGGGGGTCCCAGTGCTGCACCTTACCACCTCAGACTGACAGCTGTGCAGGCGCACGTACTGCGGGCGGTCAGTGAGGTAGTTGATGGTCCAGGCGGCGAGGTGTCCATACACACCTGCGTACTCCAGCTTCCCCCGCAGCAGCGCCGGTCTGATGGTGTTGAAAGCACTGGAGAAATCAAAGAACATGACTCTCACAGTGCTCCCGCCAGTCTCCAGATGGGAACAATCAGTACTGTAACAATCAGAAGATGCTATTTGAAGCCAAGCTATGGAAAAGAAGCCCCCACAAAGTCCCATTCTTGAAAATAAGACGTGCTAAAGTGGTTAGACTTTGCCAAAAAACACCTTGACTGGCCTAAAGAGATATGGTGCAACATTCTGTGGACTGATGAAAGTAAGACTGTTCTCTGGGGGCCGCAGACTGTTGTAGTGGGTTCACAGTCCTTGATCAGTCCTTTTTCTATGTTTGTGTATTTATTGTCATTGTCTTCTGTCTGCACCTTTTTGTTGGTATTGTGTTCTCTATTGTGTTCTTAAGTCTGTCATTTGTGGTTGTCATTCTTGTGGTCTGTCCCCTGTCCCTGTCAGTGATTTGTTCTCGGCCCATGTCTGTGGTCTGTTTTGTCTTTGCCCTTGTGATCTCCATTCATCATGTTTGTTTTCCAAGTTTGCACTTTTGAATTCCATGATTTGTTTTTGCCTTTGTGTCCTTGGTTTTGTATTTGGTTATTGTAATTCCTTTGTTGTGTTTTATTATCTGTATACTTTGGTTCTCTTCACCCCTGTGTAACCCACATAAGTATATAAAATTCCTATTTTTTTGCATGACCTCAAATGCCCCGCTGGGCTATGTCATTATGCGCTGCGTACACACAGCTGTTGCAGCCAGTCACGTAATTGCAGAGTCGCATAAGATACACGCCGCACTTCTCATTCCCAGACGTGGAGAGAAAAGCTGTATGCTGGCTGCAACAGGTACGCTCTAACTTAGTATTCTTTAATTTTTATGTCTAACTTGTCAATATACTTATGATTGTACATTATTTAGGCCTACACCGCTACCGTCGATAGGACTTGGCCATTCGCTGTGTCCATAACTACTTGGAATTGGTGAGTCTGTTTGTCACGTCTTATTGATATGCTAATGCATAACATGTTAGTTTAGTGCTAGCTGCACCTCTTTACATTCAATGTATTGGGATTCTAATTCTGTGCCTTATTAGCCTCATTGGCTGTGTTTCAGGCCGCACCGGCTCTCTTTTGAGTGTTTGTTTTTGGAATGTGCTAATGTAAATCCTCTTTTGTGGATTCTTGTTTGTGCAATTTATGAACTTTTAATGTGTATACACTGAATGTATTTACTTTACTTGAATTAATTTGAAAGAAATCTAGCTAGTGGAAGTATTTAAGGAACTCTTTAATTTATTCTTGGTCCTGTTTCAACACAGGCCAGGTGTGCCTGTTGGGTGCAAAGAAAACCTCCACGACGATGGCGAGCTCAGAGCCAGAACATCATCTTCTGAAATATTTCTGGAAAACGTTTGAAAAACAACACGAGTCTATGGTCTGGTAGAACACTAGCAGCCAGCTCTCTCCTTTGGTTATGCACACTCATGGACAGTCCTTAATATTTCAATGGACTTTGGTCAATCGTATAGACATTCAATCAACTTAATTATTGCAGATGTGATTGTGGTTTATTGCCTGAGTGGCAAGGTGGAGAGCACTTTTGGACTTATTTTTATGTTTGGATTTGTACTGTGAAAACTATTCACTGTTAACAAAGAACTCTTGCTGAAGAACTTTAGTTATACTTTTTCTGAGACTTCTCAAATATAATTCAAACTGAATCATTGTGTCTGCAGACTGTACATAGTAAGTCCCTTCGGCTGCTCCCTTGTTTGCACTCGGGGTCACCACAGCAAATCCAAGGTGGATCTGCAAGTTGATTTGGCACAGGTTTTACGCCGGATGCCCTTCCTGACGCAACTCCACCTTACATGGAGAAATGTGGCAGGGGTGGGATTTGAACCCGGAACCTTCTGCACTGAAACCAAGCGCATTAACCACTTGGCCACCACCCCTATTTCACTGTAAATAATAAGGCACAGCCACATCGCTCAAAATACTTGTGTCTGTCATCTTTACTGCTACACACACCTCCCAGAGCCGAAACTACTTCTTCTGATACTGGTCCATATTTCACCAAAATTTTCTTTTGTAGTACTTGCTACATAAGAAACAAAAATGTGGCGAGCCAGCCAGGAGGTGGTGTGTTCAGTAAAGAAACATTTGGTTCAATTTTACATTCAGTCTCACCAATTTAACTGACAAAATGGATTTGTTTGAATCTTTGGGCATGAAAATACCAGACGCGGTGACAGTGAGCGGCATTCCAAAATATGAAATTGAAGAGATAGAAGAATTTTTGCTTGAGTATAGAGCATTCATTTCTGATTAATTCACCTGAGACCAAATATAATGATATGGTTGGTGTTGAATTTAAAGCTGGTGCACCTTTTGAATTATTAGGTCCTATTTTGCCTTACCTATAACTAATATTGTGTTAAAAGCTTATGTAAAGTTTACACTGCAAGTGTAGGTTGCTCGAAAACTAAAACTTACTTAGCGGACTTAAAACAAGTGGCTAAACTCCGGACAAGATTTCACAGATGTTTTACAGGTCTTAATGGCCCAAATAAATGATGCAGTCACAGAGTCATGCCTGCTACAACAGAGGACTTTACAGAAGAAAAGGTTGCTCCACCTGAACACAAACTGGCCACTGCTCCTACTCCACCACAAATCAAAATGGTTGCCACTCCGTCTATCCACAACATGGCTGCTACTTCTTCACTGCCTGCACCAAACATCAACATGTCTGCCACTGACTTGAATCCACCAGAGGTGCAGAGGTATGTGGTAGAACATATTTTAAAAAGCTATGACCTAAATGTTCGTTCATCTCAAAGAATACGCATATTCTACAGAAAAGTTCCATGCCCTCAGAATGAAGTGGACTTTGACACATGGTGATCAGCTGTGGATATTATTCTTAAAGACACAGTCATATCCAAACTTCAATGGTTGAGACAGATCCTGGACAGCCTGCTGCCACCTGCTGCAGACATTGTGAAACTCTCAGTCCAGATCTGCCAGCTGAAATCTGAATCCAGCACCTTGACTCAGCTTATGGAACAGTACAGGACGCGGAGGAGTTATACGTACAATTTATGGACACCCTGCAGTACGCAGATGAGAGACTGTCTGCTTATTTACAAAGACTGCAAGTTGCCATCAGTCTGGCTGTAAAGCGGGGAGGAGTGAAGCACAGTGAAGTTAACAGGAACCTGCTGAGCCAATTCTGCAGAGGCTCCTGGGATAACACCCTCATTTCTGAGCTCCAGCTGAAACCACATAAACCAAACCCACCCTCATTTGCCGAACTGCTACACTGCTGAGGACAGAAGAAGATCGTGAAGCCAGCAAAACTCATTTGTTGAAACAACATCTGGGAATATCAAGACAGAGAGTTTCTGCACATGCACAGTTAGCAACTAAGGAGGAAAAAGGTGTTTGTGCTGTCTTGTCCATTCTCACAAAACAGATGGCAGAATTATGAGAACAACTGGCCACTTTAACTGCCTCCAAGGCCTCCCATACATACCATTCCAGTAATCGCAGTGGTCCTCAAGTCCCAAAGCCACACAAGAAATTATGAACTAATCCACATATGCCATCTTCGAGTCCAAAGCCCGGTTTTTGCTTCCGCTGTGGAGAAGACGGGCATATAAGACCACAATGTGAAAATCCTCCAAATCAAGCACTCGTGAACACAAAGCGCAAACAATTCAATGAAAGAAAACTGAAATGGCAAAGGTAAAATCTATCTCCCCACGTACCTTTAAGCTAGAGTCAGTTCTAGTCTTGGGACACACAGGAACTGTGCAGGACCCACCCTGTCCCGCAGAGAAGAAGAGGAAGAGAACTGTCCATTGTGCAGACCTACAACAGCAATCCAGTCCAGGGCCAACAACAGCACTGCCTTGTGGGCTGATTGGATCCAGGTGCAGAGGAGAAGTCAGCATTGCCGTTCAGACATACCAGTGCCTGCTTGATACAGGATCACAGGTGACCACTATACCCGTATCCTTTTACAACAAATACCTCCAATACAACCACTCTATGATCTATTACACGTCGTTAGACTACTCAGCAAGACCCCAATGCATTTTCCGGCCGGCTGCACCATTGTCATCAAGGGCTCTGCCAAAGTCTCCACTCCACTGTCCAGTCCAGTAGTATCTTCATGCAACATCCTGCTTCCACCCTCCCGGGTGGCCTGTGTGTCAGCAGCTGCCTTATCACTCTTCTGGCTCTTCCTCCATACAAAGTGCACGTGGTCATCATGAATGAATCAGAGCGAGACACATTTATCCCACCTTTCAGTGTCATTGCCGACCTGGAGAGCTACCGCTGTATCCTCTGTGAACACTGTGTGACCCCATGGTCAAATCAGAAACCACCATCGATACTAAACCTCAACTTTGGTAACTCACCAATGTCTCCAGATTGGAAGAAGCGAGTCATGGAGAAACTCAGCACAATATCAGAGGTATTTTCACAACATGACATGGGTTTTGGATGTACATCTGCAGTTAAACATCGCACTCCACGACAGTACACCTTTCAAGCAGCGTGCCCGGCACATCCACCCACAAGATTTTGAACAGTGGCGGGCACAGATAACCAAAAAATTAACTTTGATAACAGATAATCATATAACTGAAAAGTTATCTTTGATAAAGCTAAAATGATAAACCACCCAAAAATGTATCGGAAGTTACAGTTAGATTTGTTTAGTATACATGAAGTAATGGGCTGCATTTAACGTCTCACGACCACCTCCTGATCGGCGATCATATGGTCAGATGAAAATCAAACCTGTTTGATATTCTGGTCGGCCGTCGTGAGGGTATCCCGCTGCTGAAGCACTACAAGTGTCCAACCTACAAGCGCTACAAGTGTCTCGCACTGTGCCTGTGCAAACACCGTAGACCTGTCTTGTAATGGGTTTTTTTTGTTTTGTTTTTAACCTATGATGTCTCCCATCAAGAGTTTTTGTAAATTAAGTTTGAAAAAAAGCTTCTGTTCACGTTTTGCTTCTGGAAACACGAGTCAGACGTGTGGTTTTTGAACGTACAATGTGTGTGAGAACATAAATCATACGCTCTGAACTTTTACACCATGCTGTTCTGTAGTACAGTTTGAGCTGGAACCGAGTACAGAGACCTTGAAAACTTGCCAAAACAAAATTCCAGATAATCCGTATGTCTGCTGCATTTAAGATGCGTGGAATTTAATCAATGCAAACACAATAACAATGTCTATAAACCTAGAGAATATATTCACAAGAGTTTTAGGCACTAGAGTTTAATTCTGTTGTCTGATCAGAGTGTCTCAAATGCATTTCTCATGTTGTGAACATGCTGAGATTACCCTATCCTTCCCATAATGCACCTGGACACAGCATGTCCACACTAAAACCTTAAAAATTAGCACATTACTTTAAAACTAAAACATATATCTGATATTTTCACTTTATAAAACTTCAGACGTGACGTTAATTTAAATAACTTGTCCAAAATTAGTTTGGTTAAAATTTGAACCATAAGTTAAAAATGTATGCTTCTGGATGACTTGGGTGATATTGCCCACATATCAGTATGGGGTTAAAAGAAATTAGTGTGTTTTTTGGTGATCAATTCTCCTTTGCCTGCAGAGGATAGAGCGGTTTCTTCTAGAAGCAGCTCTCCTCTGTGTGCAGAGAGTAGAACTACACATCTGCTACAAAACATTTAACAGGTAGGTGCTCAACTGATTTTAAATTTTATAAGTGTTTGTAGCTGTTCAGCTTTGTTTACCACATTAATGGTCTGAAAATTATCGGACAAAAATTTATCGGAATTAGTCCAATAATGGTTTTCAAAGTTATCTGAAAAGATAATCCGATAATGAAAACATTGTCTTCGATTATTATCGGTTATTAGATTATCGGAACTGTGCCCACCACTGATTTTGAAGCTATCTGTCGCCATCTACAAAAGCTTCTGGAGGCCGTTGTGATACAGGAATCCTCATCACCTTTTGCATCTCCTGTTGTGGTCGTTCGAAAGAAGAGTGGTGAAGTCAGACTGTCCATAGATTATAGAAAGCTTAATCTCCAAACAATAAAAGATGCATATCCACTACCAAATCTGTAAGAGTCATTCTCAGCTCTGTCTGGTTCCAAATGGTTTTCAGTCCTTGATCTAAAGTCTGGTTATTATCAGATCGAGATGTGTGAGGAAGACAAGCCCAAGACTGCTTTTGTCACTCCCCTTGGTTTTTGGGAGTTTACCAGGATGCCCCAAGGTGTCACTAATGCCCCAAGCACATTCCAACGCTTGATGGATCTCTGTATGAGAGATCTGCATCTGAGAGAAGTGCTGGTATTTCTAGATGACATAATAATTTTTCTGAGACTTTGGAAGAGAATGAGCGGAGGCTGCTGAGAGTTTTGAACTGATTGCATGAATATGGGCTCAAGTTGTCATCTGAAAAATGCAGATTGTTCCAGACATCTGTCCATTACCTGGGCCACATAGTGTCCGCAAATGGTGTTCAAACAGACCAAGAGAAGATTAAAACCATAAAAACCTGGCCAATTCCAACAACCCTGAAACAACTAAGATCCTTCCTGGGTTTTGCCGGATATTACCGCCGGTTCACAGACAGATTATTCAGTCAACAACTTGACTCGAGGGTATGCACCTGCCTGTAAATCAAAGAACCCACAAACCAAGAGGACACCATTTTACAGTCCCACCCAGCCTTTTGTTGAAAGATGGGATGCCAACTGCCAGCTTGCCTTTGAGACACTCATTGAGAAATTAACAACTGCTTCCATGCTCAGGCTTGCCAACCCATCACGGCCATACATCCTCCACACTGATGCTAGTGTGACGGGACTAGGAGCTGCGTTATACCAGGAACAAGAGGGAAAACTGAGTAATAGCCTACGCCAGCCATGGTTTATCACACAGTGAAAACCGATACCCAGCCCACAAACTTGAATTTCTTACCCTTAAATGGAGTGTGACTGAAAAATTTCAAGATTAATTATACTGAGTTGATTTTACAGTGGTCACTGACAGCAACCCGCTGACCTACATACTAACTTCAGCTAAGTTAGATGCCACAGGACACCACTGGTTGGCTGCATTGTCCACCTACTCATTTAAGCTGTTGATGCCAATGCCCTCTCATGTCACCCTCACCCTTGTTCAAGTGATGACTCTCCAAAAGACCATGAACTCATCCACCGTTTCACTTGCCAACATACTGCAGACACCAATACCATCTCTGAGGAAATTGTGAGTGCCATCTGCCAAAGCCATCTGGTACGTGCCACCCGACCAACTGACCATAGTCAAAATGGTCTCACTCGTCAAGTCTTTGTCAACCATGGTTGACACCATTCCTGATAGTTACAGCTCCGAAGGCCTCCACCAGCTGCCCATCATACCTGCTCTTGACATCAAAGAAGAGCAACACGCTGATCGTGCCAACAGCAAGAGCAGAACTTCCTGAACTACCTCTCCTGCTCAGAGAGTGGTCCAAGTTGGAGCTTATGGATGGGATCCTGTACTGGAAGCGGAGAGAAAATGAAAACCTTTTGTACCAAGTTGTTCTTCCAGGGGAGCTACGTCCATTGGTCCTGGAAAGCCTTCATGATGATATGGGCTACATGGGAATCGAGCGGACAATTGATTTAATTCACTCCAGATTCTACTGGCCCAAAATGGCAGTGGACGTGGAAACGAAAATAAAGACCTGTGGCCGCTGTGTGCGGAAGAAAGCCTTACCTGAAATATCTGCTCCACTCGTAGCATCATAACATCATGACTGTTTTAACTTTTATGCATGGATTTCCTAAGCTTCAAACCAGATTCCAGTAATACCAGAGACATCCTCATACACACAGACCATTTCACCAAATTCACTGTTGCCATACCCACGCTGAACCAAAAAGCGGCTAAATGTTTATGGGAAAATTTTATCATCTACTATGGCATTCCAGAAAGAATTCATACCGACCAAGGACAAGACTTCCAATCAAAACTAATAAAAGAGGTCTGTGAAGTTGCTGGGTCAACCAGACGCTGCTTGCCATACTCGGGACGTTGGAGCCACAACAAAAATCAAGGTGGAAAGAACACGTAAAACCACTGGTCCACTCTTACAATTGTACTAAAAATGAAGTCACAGGATTCAGCCCCTACGAACTCATGTTTGAAAGAACACCACGCTTACCTATTGACCTTGCATTCAACCTTCCTGTGCGAGAGGCCCGGAACAAGAACCATTCACAATACATAAAAAGTCTTAAATCAAGGTTGGAGGAAAGTTTCCAAATTGCTTTGAAAAATTCAACAAAGACTGCTGACCAGAACAAAGCCTGGTTCATTAATCGCATCATTCCATTTGCACTTGAACCAGGAAACAGAGTTCTTGTGAGAAACGTCCGCCTTCGAGGGAAGCATAAACTCTCTGACAAAAGGGAGCAATAAGTTTATTTTGTGGTCCACAGAGCTGGAAACCTTCCCGTGTACAAGGTCAGACCTGAAGGCAGTGATGGACCGGCTCGTACACTGCATCGAGACCTTCTCCTTTCCTGTGGTTTTCTTCAGGACAGTGAAGAGGGTTGATCTTCCACAGATAACTCACCTGTTCACAGACCCAGAACCCGGCAGCAGAGTAAAAACTCAGACATCTCCATTGACTCTCCTGCTGAGGACGAGGATGAAACTTTGTTCCCTTTCAACCCCAGTCCACCTATAGTGCATTTTACAGTTGAGAAACCTCACACTCCTGTTCCATCTACATCTCCTGGAAATGACATCCAAATACCAGATCCTTTAGTTGAAATGGGAAACCAACCCGAATCACCACCATCTCTGTCCAGTACTCTACCTCCATCTGTTGAGTCCAGCAGTGAAAGCTCAGAATCTGAAATTGCAGTTGAACCTGTTGAAAATCAACCTGACAACCAAAATAACTTATCTGATTTACCTATCAACTTCCCTGAAGATATACTTACCGAAGATCTTCCTAAAGAACCTAATCCTGTCAAACAACCTAATAATGACACTGATCTCAGACAGTCGCAAAGACATTGAGTACCACCTGGGAGACTCCAATATCCTACCCGCGGTAATCCATTATCCATTATTCCGTAGTCCAAACGATGTTACATAGTTTGTCTGACGCGTTATTAGTCAGTTGGTACTAACATTGTCTTTTGTTCTTTCACATTGTCTAACTTTTTCTAATGTGATTTTAGGTGGGGAGGATGTAACCCACATAAATATATAAAATTATTTTCTTTTTTTTTTCGCCTGACCGCAAATGCCCCATTGGGCTACGTCATTACGCGCTACATACCCACGGCTGTTGCAGCCTATCACGCACTTGCAGTGTTGGATAAGATACACTCAGCACTTCTCATTCGCAGATGTGGGGAGAAAAGCTGTATGCTGGCTACAACAGGGTACACTCTAACTTAGTATTCTTTCATTTTTATGCCTAATTTGTCAATATACTTATGGTTGTACATGCTTTAGGCCTAAACTGCTACTGTCGATAGGACGTGGCCATTCGCTGTGTCCATAACTACTTGGAATTGGTGAGTCTGTTTGTCACATCTTATTGATATGCTAATGCCTAACATGTTAGCTTAGCGCTAGCCGCACCTTTTACATTCCGTGTATTGGGATGCAAATTCTGTGCCTTATTAGCCTCATTAGCTGTGTTGGACCGGCTGTGTTTCAGGCTGCATCAGCTCTCTTTTGAGTGCTTCTTTTTGGAATGTGCCAATGTAAATCCTCTTTTGTGGATTCTTGTTTGTGTAATTTATGAACTTTGAATGTGTATACACTGAATGTATTTACTTGAATTAATTTGAAAGAAATCTAGCTAGTGAAAGAATTTAAGGAACTCTTTAATTTATTCTTGGTCCTGTTTCAACACAGGCCAGGTGTGCCTGTTGGGTGCAAAGAAAACCTCCACAACGATGGCGAGCTCAGAGCCAGAACTTCATCTTTTGAAATGTTTCTGGAAAACGTCTGAAAAACAGAGTCTATGGTCTGGTAGGACACTAGCAGCCTGCTCTCTCCTTTTCCCTCTCCCTTCCCATTCATACTGCTTTGGTTATGTGCACTCATGGACAGTAATTAATATTTCAATGGACTCTGGTCAATCCTATGGACATTCAATCCACTTCATTATTGTGGATGTGATTGTGGTTTATTGCCTGAGTGGCAAGGTGGAGAGCACTTTTGGACTTCTTTTTCTGTTTGGATTTGTACTGTGAAAAATATTCACTGTAAACAAAGAACTCTTGCTAAAGAACTTTATCTATACTTTGTCTGAGACTTCTCAAATATAATTCAAACTAAATCATTGTGTCTGCAGACTGTACATATTGTAAATAATTTCACTGTAAATAATAAGACACAGCCTCATCACTCAAAATACTTGTGTCTGTCATCTTTACTGCCACACACACCTCCCAGAGCCGAAACTACTTCTTCTGATACTGGTCCATAATTCATCAAAATTCTCTTTTGTAGTACCTGCTACACCTGGGTTCTCAGTTGAGTCACCTTTGTGTTTGTCTAGTTCAACATGTGTGTTTTTGACCCAGTCCCCCTATTTCCCACATCTGTCACTTGTTTTGTCATTAGTTCCCTTGTGTCTTTAAACCTGCACCTTTTCCCTGTTTGGTTGCCTGTTCCTTCCCATTGGTTGAACCAGGAAACAGAGTTCTTGTGAGAAACGCCTTCGAGGGAAGCATAAACTGTCCGACAAATGGGAGCAAGAATTTTATTATCATAGTCTGAAGACTATGATTATCTCCCACTCGCTCCTCGTCAGGCTGGGGCTAGCAGACGTGACCACTGTACTGTGCTCCCAATGCCTCCGCTGGTACGGCCATGTTATGAGTGCTGATTTGGCCATCAACACCATCGCAAGTATGCCTGGTCAAAGAGGACGAGAAAGACTCAAGAAGACCTCGTCTGATGAGATGAAAGTCTGCAACCTGGCCAGCACTGACCGCTGGACCGAGTTGCTTGGAGGGCCTCTGTACAAGGAGCTAGTCACCTACTGTCTACCCCGACCCCAGGGACTTGCTCTCCTCTGACAAGCAGAAGTCGGAGGCTGGCATCCGCAGCAGTAAATAATCCCAGGATATGATGATGATAATGGTTCCTCCTGCTATTCCCATGTGTGAGTATTTTGGTTTTTCTCCGTCGCCTCTAATCAGCTGCTGTGTCTAGTTTGAGTTTTGATGATTACTTTTGTTTCCTCCATTGTGTTTTTGGCATTGTTGCACTCTAACATATGTTTTGTTTTTTGTGGCTGTCATGATAGTTTGTAGGACTGTTCTCACCTGTGTTGAGTAATAAATCACCTGTTTTTTTTCAGCTCACATCCAGTCTGATTGCTGCCTGCATATTTGGGTTCATTGTGACATTACTAAAACTTAAACGTGGCAGGAGGGATCACAGGCTGGCTTCTGCGGAGGCTGCAACCATCCCATCACAGACCTCATCTGTACTGGTCTAGGAGGAGTCAACCGGTTCCTCAATGGATAGCTCTGCTGGCTCTGGGGCAGTCGCAGAGCGACCAGCACCCAGAGCCAGCAGAGCTCTGCTTTCTTTTTCAAGTCTGAGAGCCGGTCCAGCTCCTTGCCAGAGGATGTTGAGATCCCAGCTGAGCCGTCTACTCCACCTCCTGAGGATGCTGCTGGTCCAGAAGTGGTGTCCGCCCTGGTCCTCATTTACATCTGTAGTCCAAAGGAGCTGCCAGACTCCTTCCCAGCTGGTGTTTGTGCTGCAGTGGAGCTGTCTCCCGCAGCTCCAGAGGACATCATTGGTCCAGAGGGGGCATCCACCCCAGTCCTTGATGACATCTGTGGTCCAGAGTAGTGGGCAGGCTCCGTCCCAGATGACATTTGCGCTCCAGTAAATCTGTCCAAATCAGTTCCAGAGGATACTGCTGTTCCTGAGGGGCTGTCCGCTGCTGCTCCCGATGATGTCAGGGTCCCGGATTGGCGTATGTGCTCTGATGGAGCTGTCCGCCTTTGGGTATGGTGGTGTCACTGTTCTGGAGGGGCCATCCGGCCCTACTTCCAAGGATGTCTGTGATCCAGAGGAGCCACCAGACTCCATTTCTGTTAACGTCGCTGTGACTGAGGGGCTGTTTGCCCCTGTTCCTGGTGATGCAAGGGTCCCGGTGCTGATTGGCATCTGTGCTCCAATGGAACCATCTGCTCTGGACTTGGTGGTGTCGCTGTTCCGGAGGGGCCATCCGCCCTACGTCTCAGGATGTCTGTGATCCAGAGGAGCCAGCAGGCTCCATTCCTGTTGAGATTGCTCTTCCAGAGGGGCTGTCCAATCCTGCGCCTGATGACATTGGGACCCGGATGAGCCGGCAGGCTACGGTTCAGGTGGCACCTGTGCTCCAGTGGTCCACCCCTGTCACTAATGATATCACCAAAGAGCCATCCGTCATTGCTCCTGAGGACATCACTGCAATCAAGCATGTCTGTGTTCCTGGGAGGCCAGCTGGCTCCACTCCAGATGGCATTGTTAGTCCAGTGGGACTGCTCCCCAGGGCTGTAGATGAAGTCAGTGGTCCAGTAGTGCCATCCGGTCCTCCACCTGACAACATCGGTGGCCCTGTGGTGGGTCCGGCCCTCTGCCTGATAACATCTGTGTTCCAGAGGGGTCACCCGGCTGTTCGCCTAATGACGTGGGTGTTCCTGTGGGGCTGATAATGTCAGCCTTCTCGAGGGGCGGTCCGACCACCCTCCAGATCCTGCTGTAGACTCCAGTGGGTCATTCAGCCATCCTCCTGACACAGCAGTGGTCTCTAACTGGCCACATGGCCAACCTCCAGCCTCTGCCTGTGGCTCCAAGCAGCTGCACAGCTGACCTTCAGACTTTGCCTTAGCTGCAGCCAATCACACGGTCACCCTCCAGACTTTGCCTTTGACTCCTGCTGGCCAGTTGGCTCTGTATTTAGTCAGTTCACATTGAAAAAGTGTCACTTTGGTGTTTCCTTCTGTTGTGGTTCTCCATATCTTCAAGTCTATCGCAGAGGCCTTCAAGCTGTGCATTGGTAGCTAGTGGGCTAGCCTCCAGTGAGGCCTTCAATTTTTTTATCAGAGTCCTCCAGCCACTCTACCCTTTTCTCCACCACTCATGAAATAAGTGAAGACTGTTTCTCTTCGACCGAGGTTGTGGTTCGGTGTATTTCTTCAAAGCTGGCAAGATTGCTGGACATTTTTTTGCAGCGTAGCAGAGATGTTAGCAGGCATGCTCCATCTGGGACCGCAGAGCTGTTGTCATCACCATCATGGTGTGCGCCCTGATGCTGCAATGCTTCTTAATAAACCCTGCTTTGAGTTGTTTTGCTATCCTATTTGTTCAAGAAAGTATTAAAATATGAGACACATTCATAAAGTTATTATTAAGCACTAGTTTCAGGATTATCTTAACAATGCCTGTCAGATCTTCGGTTCAGGCAGCCATCTTTACCAACCGTGTCACGTGATTCTGAGCAACCTTTTCTTGGCCTGGGGCACAGTTCCTGATCTTGAAAGGGTGAGTATTCTCTCACTTTTCCAGTATAGATGACACCTTCTTATCTATCAGCTAGTTTCCTGTGACCCCTCTCACCTTTGTTAGCCAAAGAACTTAGCCAAGAACTTTATCTCCACCCTCAACCCATGAACCTTTTAGCTTCCTGTTGTACAACTGAGCCTGTCTTTGCTGCTGTTTGGCAAAATGTTCCTGAACAATCCTCACTGTATCTGCCAAACCATGTTTCAGACACTGAACATACTAGACATCATAGTCCACCACCTGATCATCGAAAAGGACAGAGCCGAACATCAGATCAACTGGCAACTGAGGCGTTCTGCCAAACATAAATCTGTCTTTCACCTGCCCCTCTCGCTCAGTCCCAGCCACTGTCTATCAGCACAACACATCCCCTCAGGATGGACATCTCCTTCACACACATAACGGACTGTGTGATTGGAGTTTAGCTCCCCTCCACCCCCACACCCCACAGTGCAGCACTGCGATCGAACTTCACAGCTCCACGGGGCTGCGTGCGATCAGTCTCCACAGCTCCACGGGGCTGCACGCGATCAGTCTCCACAGCTCCACGGGGCTGCACGCAATCATTCTCCACAGCTCCACGGGGCTGCACGCGATCAGTCTCCACAGCTCCATGGGGCTGCGCGCGATCAGTCTGCACAGCTCCACGGGGCTGCGCATGATCGCACTCCACAGCTACACAGGGCTGTGTGTGATCAAACTCCGCAGCTCCACGAAGCTGTGCACGATCAGTCTCCACAGCTCTACAGGGCTGCGCGTGATCAGTCTACACAGCTCCATGGGGCTGTGTGTGATCAGCCATCACATCCCCACAAGGCTGAGGTGCGGTCCTCCTGTCTGGCTGGAGAGTTGAGTGCGATCTGCTTCCTATGTGCTGTTCTGGGGGAGTGCATGTTTGCATGTCCAGGATGCCACAAACACTACCATGACATATGTACAGTATATAACATACAGTATACTTTACCTCAGGCAGTGTGGGTCAGCCTGACTCTGGACAAGTTCTTGCACCCCAATCAGATCACACTGGTGGTGCTGTCCGGCAGCGTCGTGAGACATTCGGCACATACCGGCAGGATTTGATGTGCCTGACCATGGCAAATTTCCCTCGAGGATTTTCTTTCACCCAAACATTAAATCTAGGCTTGCATCTCAGATGAACCTTCTGGCAAATTGGAGTTGAACTTTCAGGTCTTCTTTTTAATAAAACCCTCCTCTGTGCCACTTCATCATGAAGCTGTATAACTGGGGATACAAAATGCAAAACATGCACTATGCACAATTTCTCCAATCATAGCCACAGAAGCTTATAACTTCTTCTGGGTTGTCTGGGTGTCTTGGTGGCTTTCCTCACTCGTCTCCTTCTTGCACAGTCACTTTGAGAACTGTCTACTCTACACAGATTTACTATAGCGTGCCATACTGTTTATATTTCTTCATAATTGATGTAAATAAAGTTGAAGACATATTCAGTGACTTGGAAATGTTCATGTATCCATCCCATTGATTTCTATTTAATCCACTAGATGGAGGACCAGAGCTATCTGCTCATTTGCCGACTGCTGTCAAAGTGCCGCCATCTTGGTTAGCGCCTAACAACTAGACATAAATAGAAATCAATGTGGGTATGATCAATGTTTTTAAGGGAGTTTCAGCGTAAATCTGCATTTTCCGTGCTATTACATTTATTCAAACTCAGTTCCACATTTGTACAGCCACTATTTGTCAAAACAAATACAGAAGAGGATCAGATTTATATAATAGACTTGAATTAATTTGTTAGTCCCAGTCCAGACAGAAAATAATACCTTCAGTTTGTCAAACACACTATGTCTGCCATGACACAAGATATTAGTCTGATCCTTAATTAATTTCATTATGAAGTTAATGATGGGAAATAATAGGGGTGAAGAGCTTCACATGCTTGCATCATATTAAAAATATTAATATGAGCGAAGCATCGTGAAGCTCACTCATGGTACAGGGCGTCCTAAACAGGAAGTGCCAATTTTCAAATCCACAGTAAAATAGGAAATGTTCAAATTTCAAACACTTCCTGGATTGACAGACGAGATCCCATGGAATATCACGAGAACTCAGTGGCAAGCTCACACTCAAACAGGAAGTGCCAATTTATCAGTCATAATAAAACAGGAAATGTTCAAATGTGAAACACTTCCTGGCATGGGTGGAGCTAGAGCGGAGGCTGGGGTTTCACTGGACTCTCCTGAAATCTGATTGGACACAGATGACTGACATGTCACGGCACCACACGTCTGGTTGAAAGACCTGCATTTTCAAATCAGTGAGTCACATTGACTGCTAGGTTCCTCCTGTCCAGTAGTTTGTGCTGTGTACCACAAAAAGTTCTAATCCACCTTAGTAGAAGAAGAAAAATGTTTGCTCCAGATTTGAACTGAACACGTTTGAACAATGGACTTCTAATCACACCAAACTTATATTAGTGAGTAAACGACCATATTTTATGTCAGAAATGAGGTTGAGGTTGTTAAAAGCAGCATTACTCCTTCAATTCGGTTGCCTTATATACACATGTTTAAGCTAACAGACAGCAGCTGGTTCATTCTCTGTTGGCTTATTAGTGCAGCAGATAACTGAAACAATCCTTCAAATGGTGATACAAGCATCAAATTCAGCACAAATACAGCTGGAGCAAAATTAATGGAGCAACTTTAACTTTTGACCCCTGTACAAACTGAAACTGACTTTTGTCACCATTCTTGCTGCTTTTACCTCATAACTCCATAACATTCAGTCACAGATAGTCCAAACTATACCTTTTTTGGAATTTTTATGATCAGGCAAATAATGTGGTTTAGTTTTCTATATGATTGGAGCATCTTTTAATTTAGACCCCTGTGTAATTCTTCAACTGACCCCATTGCAGCCACTGATTCCACTAGGTGATTTCACTGATTAACTGATCCCATCTGCTCAAAGTGATATTAATCAGTGAAATCACCTGGTGAAGTCAGTGGCTACAAAGAAAACCTACACCCTCTTGGCCCTTTCTGGAACAGGTTGCCCACCTCTGATTTAGACCCCTGTGTAATTCTTCAGTTTTCCCCTACCTGCTGCCTCTTTAAAATTCAAGTGTCCAATCAGCTTTTTTAAAGAGTTAATGTATATGGATTATTTGTGTCAAATGTGATGCTTGTATCACCATTTGTAGGATTCCACTCTAAATATTCTCTTATGTGCTGCACTATATATGAGCTGTAAGCCCTCAAAAGTATTGGAACACTTGGTATTTCACACATTTTAATTTGTTTATTCCATTTCAAATACATTTTTTTTAATTATCTCCCTTAACTCAAACTGAAAGCAAATCTCTACAACTTGATATAAATTAATTAAAAATATATAATCCATCTTCCTGTTGAAGTGGTGTAGAGGAGGATTTTCTTCAAAAGAAGACCTGAAAGTTCAGCTACAATTTGACAGAAAGTACATTTCAGATGAAAGCCTAGATTTGATGTTTTGGTGGAAAAAACTTTTGTATTTCTTCATAATTGATGTAAATAAAGTCCAAGACATATTCATTGACTTGAAAATGTTCATGTTTCCATCCCCTGACTTGTCTGAAGAAAACTGGCAATAAAACTGATTATTATTTACAAGTTTTATCAAGTTTTAGAGATTTGCTTTCAGTTTGAGGAAGATAATTTTTATTGTTCATTTTTTTGTATTTCTTGTATTTAAAATGGCATAAACAGATTACAATGTGTGAAATTCCAAGTGTTCCAATACTTTTGGAGGACACAGTATCCTAACCTTATGATGAGTGGAAAATGAGTGTGGTATTATTACTGTTTTGTTTAAGAATGTTTAATTTGCACTGTTGCTGCACTTTGTGTCAAATCATAGTCATATCGTATATCATATTGATATGACAATTCAGTAAGGTATATCTTCTATTATACATTCCAAAATATAAGGTGGAACTCTACTAGTGTTTACTAAGGTACACCGAAATATCTTAAAAAAAAGAGAGAGTAGAGCCACTTAGGTGCCTGGTCTTGAGAACCAGGGATGGTAGGTTGAAAAGGTTTTTTATCCCATGGGAACTCTCCTTACCCACCTAAGCAGCTTAAGAATATGGACAGCATGTATATAAGTGACATTTACATGACAATTTATATGACAATATTGACATACTGTAATTTGGCCATATTGTACAGCCCTACTGTCAACTAGCTGAAAACTTTGAATATTAATTTACATCTACATTAAAAAAATGCTTAAAGTGGCAGGGGGTTAAGAAGGCTGTAATTGGGAGGGGGGCGGTCAGCTGAAAAGTAAAAAAGAAAAATACTTTAAAAGGTGGGGAGTATGGGGGGCAGAGTCTAAAGCATATGGTTAGATGACGAGGAGCTTTTCCAGGCATGTGAGATGATTAAGTAGAAATTGATGATCCATCCCCTGACTTGTCTGAAGAAAACTGACAATAAGTAAGGATTAAACAATGAGAAGTCGTGCATTATACGGTTTGAATGCATGACACAGAGTCTAAAAAACAATGACGCGAAGTGCATTAAAACCATATAATGCACAGCTTCGAGTTGTTTAAGCCGCTTATACCATGGTCCCACACAGGAAGCTAACACACATATTTATTTAAGTTAACTTTTTTCGTATTCTCTTCTTCTTTCCCATCTTCAATCTTGTCCAGTTCGTCCGATGTTAAATCTTTATGCTGTTGCTTTTGCTGTTTTTCTCGTTTGCTCTCCTACTCTTCCCTTTCCTCAAACGTTTTATTTTGGCCAAAAATATTAAAATTCACTTGAAAATCCATATGTTTATCACGTTTCTGTCACTCACCTGTCAAAACACAGCTGATCTGCGCCAACTGATTTGTGCATTGCTATGGTGACGACCAGAGTGGAGTGATATTACAGTGACTTAACTCGCTGAACTACGTGTGCGTATACACGAAAATAATGCACACCAGTTAGACATGACCATGGTATAAAATTGATTATTTACAAGTATTATACCAAAGGGGCTGATCACCTTTGCAACCCATCATCTTAGCTTTTATATTTTTAATTTATATTTTGTTCTTTGGTTGCACCCTACTTGACTTATTGTGCTGAAGTTTGGGGCAACAATTACAAAACTACATTGCAACCATTATTCATTCTTCAAAAAAGAGCATTAAGGACAATTCATAATACAGGTTATCAAGACCACACCAACCCATTGTTCATTTAATCACAAATATTAAAACTTAATGATATGATTTCGTTCAAGACTGTTCAATTAATGTACAAAGTGAAAAATAAACAAGTGCCATTTAGAATTCAAGAATATTTTACTGAGAGAGGGAAAATATAATTTACGGGGCTTGTATCATTTTAAAATTGCTGGCGCTCGGACGACCAGGAAAGGTTTTTGTGTCTCCATGTGTGGCCCTAGATTATGGAATAACCTGACAGATGAACTCAAACGATGTCCAAATATCAATCAGTTTAAAAATCAATATACAAAAATGATGTTTTCAAGATATGTATCTAATGAAGTACGATGATTGTAATTGTGAACTTGTTCAGTAACATTCATTTGTGTATGTGCATGTATGTATGTATATATATATATATATATATATATATATATATATATATATATATATATATATATATATATACGAGGTCTATTAGAAAAGTATCCGACCTTATTATTTTTTTCAAAAACCATATGGATTTGAATCACGTGATTGCGTCAGACAAGCTTGAACCCTCGTGCGCATGCATGAGTTTTTCCATGCCTGTCGGTTGCGTCATTCGCCTGTGAGCAGGCTTTGAGTGAGTAGTGGTCCAGCCCCCTCGTCGTTGTTTCATTGCCAGGAAATGGTGGAATGATTTGGGCTTTTTTTTCAGAAACTGTTAGAGACTGGCAGCTGGAAACCATTAGAAAAATTTATCTGGCTTTCGGTGAAAATGTTACGGGCTTGATAGAGAATAAGGAGTGTTACTGTCCCTTGGACAGCCCCCAGCGGCTGTGGGGCGCGCCGCGCTCCGAAGCCGCCATCGACAGGCTGAACGACCATTTCATTTCTAAATGGATGGCTGTCTGGATCCGTGACCATCGTGTGCCATTTCTCTGGTTATCACAAGAGCTGGACATCAACCATTTTCTGGCAGATTTCACTTTTAACAAGAGATTTTGTCATGGAAAGCCGAGCGGAGGCTTCCATGGCTCAATGGATTCGCTACTGGAGCGAGACAAAACCACCTCCGTTTTGGTCTCACAGGACGGCTTTGAGATGGCGTTCAGACAGCTGTCAGTGGTTTTTCCATCGAGTGATTATCCGAGAAATTGTGGATGTGCCTGGACATGCCAGAACATGTCCCGTGAGGCTTCATCACGGTGTTGCTGTGTGCCATGCGGCACCGCCGCGACGCGCGGAATTCCTCCGCACGTCTGTCTCAATGTGCCGAAAAAGTGCTGATGTCCACGTCTTTTCAGAATTTCTGTGCTAGTCAGACGACGTCCCGGATAAAACACAGCGTCCAGTTTGGAAATGAATGGCACATTCCACTGTTACAGGAGTTTTTGTCATGGAAAGAGGAGCGGAGGCTTCGCCCGTCGCGGCGGTGCCGCATGGCGCAAAGCAACACCATGATGAAGCCTCATGGGACATGTTCTGGCATGTCCAGGCACATCCACAATTTCTCGGATAATCACTCGATGGAAAAACCACCAACAGCTGTCTGAACGCCATCTCAAATCCGTCCTGTGAAACCAAAACGGAGGTGGTTTTGTCTCGCTCCAGTAGCGAATCCATCGTAACGCGCGAAGCCTCCGCTCGGTTTTCCATGACAAAATCTCTTGTTAAAAGTGAAATCTGAAATATATATATATATATATATATATATATATATATATATATATATATATATATATATATATATATATATATATATATATATATATATGTGTGTGTGTGTGTGTGTGTAATTATGTGTGTATGTGTAGGTGTATGTTGGTGTGTGTATTCATGTATACTGTATATGTATGTAAATATGTATATGTAGACGAGGACATGGTGTTCACTAGATATGTTTATGATAATGGGATTTGAGTTTATGTTGTTAAATGTGTTTGTAGCATGGCCCAAGCAGAGGGTCACCCCTTAGAGTCTGGTCTGCTTGAGGTTTCTTCCTCAATACATCAGAGGGAGTTTTTCCTAACCACTGTCGCCTGTGTGCTTGCTCTGGGGGTTGGTAATGTGTATATGTATTTATGTATGTATATATGGGGTGGACGTTTATAAGCTTTGCTTCTGCTCATCCCCCTTTTTGTCACTTTTGTCACATGTCACTGTGGAATTGTCTTGTGTATCAGTTTTTGTTATTGTCGAGTTTGTGTGCCAAAATAAATACGTTCAAAAGTTAATTAATTTATAGTTGTAGAGATTTGCTTTCAGTTTGAGTCTGGAATATTCTGTTTTAACCAGTGGTTTGTTTCGTATGTATTTAGGTAACTTTATTTAAAAGTATTTAGAACAAGAGAGTGGCTATACGCCCAACCGTTGGGTCAGTAAAGTAAATATGCGAGCATATACGCCCAATCACAACTGACCAATGAGCGCGCTTGTAAGCTCACTTGCAGTTTCAATGCTTGAGGGAAAAAAGGCGGATATTTTCTCGCCGGCTGCGGGAGGGTTCGCAGCCCGCGGAGGAGCTGTGATTTAAAGTGGTTCTGTTTGACTCATCACACCCAGGGAACAGTGTCAACCTAACACCATCTGTTATGTGTCGGACGCAGCTCGGAGAACCGACCAGCGTTTGAAGGACCCAGTATGAAATAAGCAGAGCACGGTACAAAGGCTAACTGAATTTAATACATAACAGTGATACAAAAAACAACAAAAGAAAGTGCAGTCTGGCGTGGTGCGCTCCCAGCAGCGCTAACGGTCCGGAGCCAGAAGCTGTTCGGACCCAAGGACCCCGCCGACACCCCCCAGGTGGCCGCAACAAACCGAGTCTGTGAAAGAAGGAATCATTATGTGAGTCCACACTCTACACACAGAGAGAACACTTAAAGGTGTACAAACAGCAAACACTTCCTGGCTTGATTACTAATCAGCTTCCCAACCTGCAGGCATGGAACATCCGGTTCACAAAACTCCACTGCAGTGGAAGCCGATACATGACTAACATACAGCTCAATATAATAAGGTGTGAGGGACACCACATTTACTGACTGTATAAATGTTAGTCACAAAATCTAACGTACCTCAGGAAGTGTGCTGACGAGCGTGAGACCTCACCCCCTCCTCTTTCACAGACCGTGCATCAAACCCTGGACGTTCTCTGCATCCACTGATGATGAGATGGCTCCCGAGATGACGATCTCACCCGTCTGGTCACAAGGTCGAGTCTCTGGCAAATACACACTGTATACTCCAGTCTTAAATGCCACCATGTTCCAATCCATATAGATGCAGCCAGGCCCCCCAGCCATACAACAGTACCCCACCCTCACGGGAAGCCTCCCGGCGACCACACAAACCTGGCCCAGGAGAAACACCCCCCTCCAGGGACCATGGCTGGAAACCGCATCTGCATTCGTCTTCCAACAGAATGGTTGATGTCCTCTCCTCTGGCTGCATCCTTGCCTTTGTTTCAATCAGTCACTTAGCACAGGTGTGGCCAGGAGTTCTTAAACCTGTGCGGTCAGCCTTTATCCAACCATGTGCGGTCATTAGTCATAAAACAAAAAAGACAAACACAAACAACCAAACCACCCCCCCCCCTCCCCAGGGGACCGTCCTATCAAACCCCGGGATGAGGAGAAAAGAAAAACCCCAAACTTAAGCTTACAAATAACAGCGCTAAAACACCCCCCCCCCCCCCCCCCCCAAACGACATGTAGGGACCAACACCCCCCAGAGGACTTCCCGCCAGCTCCAGGAGTAATAACCACAGCCGAGGTCCCTCTGGGATCCAACGTCACCCACGGGGACTCCCAGCGCCTCCCAGAGGACCACTCGTCAACCCCAGGAGACGCCTCCCCTCATGACCAAAGGACCAAGCCCCAGCCGTCTATGGCTAGATGGACCCACAGCCCTTTCCCCCCCAGAGGACACCACAGTCAAACCCTGAGGGCGGAAACTGGGGGGAAAACACCCCCCCCCCCCCCAGGTGCAGAGGTTACCTGGGAAACGCCCAGCATAACCACACTGCACCATTCCAGCAACGCCGACACTACGGCTCACACGGCTGGAGTCAGAGGAGAAGAGAGGGCATAACAAAAAACAAAACAAAAAAAAAGAAAGAAAAAACAACCCAAATACCCCCCCCATGACCCCCCAGGGGACCGTCCCATCAAACCCTGGGAGGTGAAACTGAAAAAAAAATAAATAAAAAGAAAGACTAACAGACTGACATAAGGTTGCTCGGGTCCTTTTTTTTTTTTTTTTTTTTTTTTTTTTTGGCAGAACTGCAGGGTCACGACCCCAGACACTAAATAGTGAAAAACAAAAAATAAAATCCCACACAAAAACCAACTCAAAAAACACCCACACAAAATGAACTAACAAAAAACAAATCAGTGACGTATACCGTTAAGCTCAAACAAATCGAACACACCTGTTCTAACTTAAGAGCTTAACGGTAATGTGACTAAGTCACCAAAAGAGGGAGCCAAAGTGCTAAAAATGAAAAAACCCCCTTTGGTGACAGAAAACAAACGAGCTGCATCTCCTTGCGCAGCTGTGTGCAACACACAACCAAAATGTGCTCAACTAAATAACGCTGGAGCTGATACAACAGACGCAGTAGTTATCTTTATCCGGGGAAATGGGGCTACAACTAACACAGGAAGCTCAGCGACCCGTGCCACAGAGCTCCGCCGTGCGCGTGCACCCATTACAGACACACTCTTGCAGCTCCCGTTTAAACCTCTTATCCGGTCGGAGCGTGACGCGAAGCCATCGCCAGTCACACTCCACCACGACCCACGGATAAGGCACAAACACAGGAACACGGCTGCAAGAGAGCACAAATCAGTATTCAGCAATGGGTCTCAAACACGCACCATCCGGGCGGAGAGCACCCGCAACTGATCCGGATAACTACTGAACGTCTGCTGCCGCCTTCCCGGCGCGTTACCGTCTCTGCTACCGCTGGGTCCGTGATGTTTGGCCAGAGACTACTGTTATGTGTCGGACGCAGCTCGGAGAACCGACCAGCGTTTGAAGGACCCAGTATGAAATAAGCAGAGCACGGTACAAAGGCTAACTGAATTTAATACATAACAGTGATACAAAAAACAACAAAAGAAAGTGCGGTCTGGCGTGGTGCGCTCCCAGCAGCGCTAACGGTCCGGAGCCAGAAGCTGTTCGGACCCAAGGACCCCGCCGACACCCCCCAGGTGGCCGCAACAAACCGAGTCTGTGAAAGAAGGAACCATTATGTGAGTCCACACTCTACACACAGAGAGAACACTTAAAGGTGTACAAACAGCAAACACTTCCTGGCTTGATTACTAATCAGCTTCCCAACCTGCAGGCATGGAACATCCGGTTCACAAAACTCCACTGCAGTGGAAGCCGATACATGACTAACATACAGCTCAATATAATAAGGTGTGAGGGACACCACATTTACGGACTGTATAAATGTTAGTCACAAAATCTAACGTACCTCAGGAAGTGTGCTGACGAGCGTGAGACCTCACCCCCTCCTCTTTCACAGACCGTGCATCAAACCCTGGACGTTCTCTGCATCCACTGATGATGAGATGGCTCCCGAGACGACGATCTCACCCGTCTGGTCACAAGGTCGAGTCTCTGGCAAATACACACTGTATACTCCAGTCTTAAATGCCACCATGTTCCAATCCATATAGATGCACCTCAGCTGTGAGTCCTGACGAGCCGCAGGTGATCAGGGTGAGGTCCTGATAACCTCAGCAACACAGCCACTCAGTCCCAAATGCAAGCCACCTGGAAGGAAAAACAAAAGACAGAAACAAAAAGGCAGCCAGGCCCCCCAGCCATACAACACCATCTTACAGCCAACAAGCAGCATTTTGTTCAAAAACTGTTTCATTGTCGTTAACAGGCTTCAGTTCAAAACGCTTATGAAGTTTGTCTGTTTTCATCCATTGTGGTGTTTTTGCAGTAATTAAAGACAGCGCCGTTAAATGTCAAACATACACCGCAATAGAGCCTTAAAAAGTGGTGTAAAAAAAACATAGTTTAGATGCACAAAACATGTCAAATACATGGTCATGGGCAAATAAGATAAGATATTATATTTATCTGCCCAACGGTTGTGCATGTAACGTTCAATGTATGACTTATCTGCCCAAACGGTTGGACAAATAAGGTAAGACATTATACGTACGAGGTCTATTAGATAAGAAACCGACACTTTTATTTTTTTTTTAACTATATGGATTTGAATGACGTGCGATTCAACCAATCATGCTTGAACCCTCGTGCGCATGCGTGAGTTTTTTCACGCATGTCGGTGACCTCATTTCCCTGTGGGCAGGCCTTGAGTGAGATGTGGTCCCGCCCTCTTGGCTGAATTCCTTTGTTTCACACGCTGCTCGAGACGGTGCGTGTTGCTTTATCAAAATTTTTTGTGGACCTGTGAGGAATATCCGAGTGGACACTATTCGAGAAATTAAGCTGGTTTTCGGTGAAAAGTTTAACGGCTGATGAGAGATTATGGGGTGTTTCTGTCGGTGTAAGGAGTTCCCACGGAGCGGGACGTCGCGCAGCGTTTCCAGGCGCCGTCGTCGGCCTGTTTCGACCTGAAAACATCCTAATTTAAGGCTTAATTCACCCAGGACGTCGTGAGAGAACAGAGAAGATTCAGAAGAGGCTGGCATGAGAACTTTATGTGGACATTCCACTGTTTAAGGACATTTTTTAATGAAAGACGTGCGCGCAAATTCGCCGAGTCATTTCCGTGACGACTCGGCGAATCTGTGTGCGCCGCGACAGGAAAAACACCTCCGTGTTGAAAACCATTTGTAAAATTCAGGCGGCTTTTGATGGCTTTCAACAAGTGAGTAACTGAGAAATTGTTTAACAGCTTGGGCATGTTCCAACTTGCCCGTTAAGGTTTCCAACATAGGTGTTTTTCCTGTCGCGACCCCCCGCGGTCGGGTCCGGCCCGACATGCGACTCTGCCCGCACGTTCTTTCATTACAAAATGTCCGTTAACAACGGAATGTCCGAATAAACTCCTCATGCCGACTTCTTCTGAAAGTTCTCTGTTCTCTGACGACTTCCTGGGTCAACAGAGCCTGAAATGTGGAAGTTTTCACCTTGAAACGGCGAGACGCTGCTGCCTTGCAGCGCAGATCGCCGTCAGGCACCGTGGGCCGTCCTTACGGCGACACTACCAGACCAAAATCTCTCATCAGCCGTTAAAATTTTTACCGAAAACCAGCTGAATTTATCGAATGGTGTCCACTCAGTTGTGCCTTACAGTTTTGAAAAAATTTTGATCAAACAAAACAGCAGTCTCTGAGCCATTCCTAAACAATGAAAAAATCGACGAGAGGGTGGGCCACTCCTCACTCAAAGACTGCCCACAGGCGAATGACGACAGGCGTGAAAAAACTCTCGCATGCCCACGAGGGTTCAAGCATGTCTGATGTAATCACACGTGATTCAAATCCATATGGTTTTTGAAAAATAATAAGGTCGGATACTTTTCTAATAGACTTCGTATTTATTTGCCCAATGGTTGGGTGTATAGCCTTTTCCTTAGAACAAAGTGTGACAACATAGTTAATGTTTTTAAATATTTGATTCATCATCCATCTTTCTACACATGAAGTCTTCTCTGAGTGAAGTAACACACCCAAGTGGGTGGAGTTAATGATGTAAGTCCCCTTTAAAAGTTTCTGAACGGAGCTCCTCGCCCCATCTCCCTGCCTTCTCTTTTTGCCAACACTTAAGTTTCTTTTGTGTAACAAGGCCTCAGACAGCCTAGCTTCATGTAGCTTAAAGCTACCACGTGGTTCTTTGTTCATTCTATGTTTCATAACTTTTGATAACAATTTACCAGCCTGATAACTCTTTTAAGGCTATAAAGGGTTTTTTTTATAAGATAACTTCCTAGCGGAACTTTTCAGAATAAGAGTAAATTTACAGAATAGTGTTTTTTTTCTCCTTTTCATACGGTTTAACGTTTTCTAAATTCACAAAGACTTTTAATCCAGTTCCACAATTTTTTGGAAGCCACCAAGAAACCATTTTCAACAAACACCTTCACTTTTTGGGGCAAGCAAGTTCCGACGGCCCATTCTGCTGGCAAACTCAGCCAACACTGAAGCCTTGGGATCACCGAGGAAAACCAGTGGTTTAACCCCAGACCAAGGCAAGCTCGGGCCGAAAAGGCCTACCACAAAGGAATTGGACGGACATTCATCCAGATCAACTCTTCAATGGACCAGCTAAGTGACCCCGTTAAAGCTTTCAGCAAGGGTTTTGTTGTCAGTGGATGCAAAGTGGCTTTAAACATTCATGTAATAATTTTAATAACAATAATTGGCTTCAACATTCATCACTAAATTCAATTCAGATTTATTTACTTAATTCCTGAAGCTTTATTTCAATGCTTTCTTTCAACATCTCATGAGTAACAAATGTGTCCATAATAAACTTATTTAATCATGGTTTATATACTCAAAATGGCAGTAAACTTCTTTTTTCTTGTATAAGTGTAAATAAAATGTAAATATTCCTGCTGTGGTTTATTGTATTCAGGTGGACACAGTGTTGGTCAATAGTATCGTAGAAGTTATGACTTTCATATTTGAGACTGCTTAATGTTTGATACTGATTAATTAATAATGGTTAAATTACACTTCCTGGTTTTTAAAAATGCTTGGTGTCTTGAGGTACGGTAATTAAAAATCTTTCTAATTAAATATTGCTTTACTAATGTGGTGTGACTTAACCTGTGTCCCTCCAAAGAGAACCTTTCAATAATAAAGATTAATAAATCTTAATATTGAA
Organism: Thalassophryne amazonica; assembly: GCF_902500255.1. Lineage (NCBI taxonomy): Eukaryota > Metazoa > Chordata > Actinopteri > Batrachoidiformes > Batrachoididae > Thalassophryne > Thalassophryne amazonica. The sequence continues at coordinate 21,476,116 of NC_047109.1, forward strand.
ATTCATTACATTTCTGGTCTGCCCATTTGATCCAAATAATTATTAAATCTTAAAATTGTCAATTATTTTGGGGACCCATTGAATGAGGTCCAGTCCAATTCACGATCTTAATAATTATACTTGCTACAGCTTGCGCCCGGGTAATAGTCAATTATTGAATAAACTATTTAATTTTCACTTCATATAATTGGTGCGCCGTGTGATGTGCCATTGATCCCAAATAATCATTGTTATTTAAATTTGTTACATACAGTGGGGAAAATACATTTGACCCCCTGCCAGTTTTGCAGGATTTCCCACCTACAAAGAATGGAGGGGTCTGCAATTTTTATTGTAGGTACACTTCAACTGTGAGAGACAGAATCTAAAAAAAAATCCAGAAAATCACATTGTATGATTTTTAAATAATTAATTTGCATTTTATTGCATAAAGTAAGTATTTGACCCCCTACCAACCAGCAAGAATTCTGGCTCTCACAGACCTGTTAATTTTTCTTTAAGAAGCCCTCTTATTCTGCACTCTTTACCTGTATTAATTGTACCAGAGAGGGGCAGAGCTGTCGACTGATCACCACCTGCTGGTGAGTTGGATCCGCTGGGAGGGTAGGAAGCCGGTAAGACCTGGCAGGCCCAAACGTATCGTGAGGGTCTGCTGGGAAGGACTGGCGGAACCCTCTGTCAGCGAGGTCTTCAACTCCCACCTCCGGGAGAGCTTCTCCCAGATCCCGGGGGAGGTTGGAGACATGGAGTCCGAGTGGACCATGTTCTCCACCTCCATTGTCGATGCGGCTGCTCGTAGCTGTGGTCGCAAGGTCTCTGGTGCCTGTCGCGGCCGCAATCCCCGAACCCGGTGGTGGACACCAGAAGTAAGGGATGCTATCAAGCTGAAGAAGGAGTCCTACTTATCTTTGTTGGTATGTGGGACCCCAGAGGCAGCTGACAGGTACCGGCAGGCCAAGCGTGTCGCAGCCCGTGCGGTCACAGAGGCAAAAACTCGGGTCTGGGAGGAATTCGGGGAGGCTATGGAGGAGGACTATCGGTTGGCCTCGAAGAGATTCTGGCAAACCGTCCGACGCCTCAGGAGGCGGAAGCAGCTCTCCACCAGCACTGTTTACAGTGCTGGTGGGGAGCTGTTGACCCTGACTGGGGATGTTGTCGGGCGGTGGAAGGAGTACTTCGAGGATCTCCTCAATCCCATCGTCACGTCTTCCGAAGCAGAGACTGGGGACATCCATTACCCAGGCCGAAGTCACCGAGGTGGTTAGAAAGCTCCTCGGTGGCAAGGCTCCTGGGGTGGATGAAATCCATCCTGAGTACCTTAAGTCTCTGGATGTTGTGGGGCTGTCTTGGCTGACACGCCTCTGCAACATTGCGTGGCGATCGAGGACAGTGCCTCTGGATTGGCAGACCGGGGTGGTGGTCCCTCTGTTTAAGAAGGGGGACCGGAGGGTGTGTTCCAACTATAGGGGGATCACACTCCTCAGCCTCCCCGGTAAGGTCTATTCCAGAGTACTGGAGAGGAGAATTCGACCGATGGTGGAACCTCAGATTCAGGAGGAGCAGTGTGGTTTTCGTCCTGGTCGCGGCACACTGGACCAGCTCTACATGCTCCATCGGGTGCTCGAGGGTTCATGGGAGTTTGCCCAACCAGTCCACATGTGTTTTGTGGATCTGGAGAAGGCATTCGACCGTGTCCTCGGCGCGCCGTATGGGGAGTGCTCCGGGAGTACGGGGTCCGGGGTCCTTTGCTAAGGGCTATCCGGTCCCTGTACGACCGCAGCAGGAGCTTGGTTCGCATTGTCAGTAGTAAATCAAACCTGTTTCCAGTGCACGTTGGCCTCTGCCAGGGCTGCCCTTTGTCACCGGTTCTGTTCATTATTTTTATGGACAGAATTTCTAGGCGCAGCCAGGGTGTAGAGGGGGTCTGGTTTGGGAACCACAGAATCTCGTCTCTGCTGTTTGCGGACGATGTGGTTCTGTCAAATCAGGACCTTCAGCGTGCACTGGGGCGGTTTGCAGGCGAGTGTGAAGCGTCCGGGATGAAAATCAGCACCTCCAAATCCGAGACCATGGTTCTCGACCGGAAAAAGGTGCTTTGCCCTCTTCAGGTCGGTGGAGTGTCCTTGCCTCAAGTGGAGGAGTTTAAGTATCTCGGGGTCTTGTTCACGAGTGAGGGATGGATGGAGCGTGAGATCGATAGACGGATCGGTGCAGCATCTGCAGTGATGCGGTCGCTGTATCGGACCGTCGTGGTGAAGAGAGAGCTGAGTAGGGGCGCAAAGCTCTTGATTTACTGATCGATCTACATTCCGATCCTCACCTATGGTCATGAGATTTGGCTCATGACCGAAAGAACGAGATCGCGAGTACAAGCGGCCGAGATGAGTTTCCTCCGCAGGGTGGCTGGGTGCTCCCTTAGAGATAGGGTGAGGAGCTCGGTCACTCGGGAGGAGCTCGGAGTCGAGCCGCTGCTCCTCCACGTCAAAAGGAGTCAGTTGAGGTGGCTCGGGCATCTTTTCTGGATACCCCCTGGACGCCTCGCTGGAGAGGTGTTCCAGGCACGGGGAAGGCCCAGGACACGCTGAAGGGACTACATCTCTCGGCTGGCTTTGGAATGCCTTGGGGTTCCCCCGGAGGACTTGGGGGAGGTGTGTGTGGATCGGGAGGTCTGGGCGGCTTTGCTTGAGCTGCTGCCCCCGCGACCCGACTCCGGATAAAGCGGAAAAAAATGGATGGATGGATGGATGGATGGATGGAAGATATTATATGGGCAGAAACAAAAACCTTTTTGAAAAGCTCAAAGGAATCGACTCTGGCTCACCCATGGGTCTTAACAGAGTGGGAAGTTGACATGAAAACGTGGCCCTCGATTATTTTTTAACTACTTTGTGTTGTCACTCGGCATGGACGGTTTGGCTATGAGGAAGTATGGGCTTTGCACTGCACAGCGGCTTGCGTAAAAGCACAATCAAGTTAAAATACTACCCGACAAGTAGTACCACCGTAATGCCAAGATTATGTAATGTTAATATACATATGGTATCATTTCATGCAGTGTTTGGTTGTATCGAATGCCAGAAAATGAGTAAATTAGATAGCAGCTAACACTACAAACACAGCTTACCCGCTTGTCTCACTAGCATCCGCTGTGGCTTCTTCAACGGAGCGTTATAATCCAATCATTTCTCTGGGTAAAGATCCAGTGGTGTGGGGTTTTTTTCTCCATAAAATAAAAAGAACAGACATAGGGACGTTTGGGTGGATTTTTCAAATTCTGCGCCATTAGCCAGCACCGGAGATCGTCTTTCAATGGAGGAGGGAACAAGTTAAATGCTGGTTCACAGCACTCAGATCTCTCCTTTCCATGTTCAAAACATCGTTCTGAAAGTGATAGTTTCCTCTTCTTCCAGTTGTTGTGGCACCTATGAACTGAACAATTAATGCTGCTCATGTTCGGACACTTCTAGTGTACGGTGCTGTGTTCCCACGTAGCTAATCATTAAATGCAGTGGAATTTGCTTGACAAAATGGAGCCGCCCACCCTGACTTCAGTTCTGCATTGTATATTTATTGCCTGTGCGATGCATCTAACACCTTTGAGCAAATGATGGATACGGGTGATGAGCAGCATTTCTTCTCAGCACTGCTGGCAGGGAATACTGGCAGTCTTGATTTAGTGGATGCTTTAAAGACATGAGGGGGCAGAAAGTGAAAGCCAATGCCATACTCTGTGTGTGTGTGTGTGTGTGTGTGTGTGTGTGTGTGTGTGTGTGTGTGTGTGTGTGTGTGTGTGTGTGTGTGTGTGTGTTTTAAAGCATGGAGTTCCTCCCCGTCCGTGCCTGTGGCCCCAAAGAACAGGTCAAGTCTTACAGTCAGGTTCATGCTTATTTTTCTCTCTGCCTCATCACCCAATGAAAGTCTTGGTCCATCAAAGAGCATATTAACTGCTGTGTGTGTGCGTGCGAGAGCTTCTCCCACACTGCGGCCTCGCCTCGTCTGCTCTGCAATCATGAATACTCATCAATGTGCCGGTCAGCAGATCACAGCAATAATTGTGTTTGTATTTGAACTCTGTCCACCTCTTTTTGACTTTGGCTCTGATGTTGCCACTCATGAGTGTGTTGGTATGTTGTTCCATGCTGCCACACTGACCCTCTCCCCTCACCTTCACCCACCCCTGGTCTCCGGATCCAGGCTGAGGGTGTGTGTCTTCAGCAGCTCTCCAGGCTGCTGACATGCTGGATCGATTTTACCACTCCGCTTTTCCAGCTTCTTACTGAGCAGTCACATTTCCGCTCCTGCTGTGTGACTGGCAGCAATCCAGCTTCAGGGTGATTACTGATTGCTTGTTATTTTACTTATATCATTCTGCTGTTCTCACACTCACTTTAATATGCAGAGCTCATTCTTTTGCCAGTGACTGTGAAAGTTACGTAACTTATTAAATGTCACTTGAGGTAGAGTTTTCATTTGAAACTGACAACATATGAAGTGAGTCATGAAAGCTTAGAGGTTGGGATGCAAGGACGCGGATTATTATTAACACATGGAAGAAAATGAGCGCGCTTCGGTGCTTGGAGAAGTATAAAAGCAGCGTGTGATGTGCCCCAGTAGTGAAATGAGGTACAAAACTGAAGATATTTTTCAACAGAAAAATGTTTACTGCTGGAGAAGGGAGGTGATGTTACCATCTTGTGCCAAGTGACACTTCCTGGCACTGCTCCATGCATCCAGATTGTTTCAGTCCTTTGATAAATGTCCCTGCTGACCTCTGTCCTTGGCCATGGTGAAATTGTGGATTAAAAACATTGCTGCTACTTTCCCGTTCACCAAGGTGATGAGTGGATACAAACAGCAACCGGCTCGCACAGACACGCCTTTTCTCATGCAGGCGTTTGTGCGAGATAAAGAGAAAACAGATGGCTGTGGTGGTAATGAAACGGCATGCACGCACAGGTGCTGAAGATGGACTCAAAGATGGACATGAGTAATGAGAACTAATGATCGGTAAAATATGTGAATTTGCTTAAATCACCTCTGGCTTGCCTTCTTTCAACAGCTTCTCTGTTGTTATTTTTCTCCCTAGCATGTTTTTGCTCATTACCTTATCATGGCTTTTCCTGAGCCGAGCTAAAACACACTGATGACTCTTCTGCTTTCTGGGGAGTTTGTGGCAGTCCCTCGAGTTTAGTGCCCATCTTTTACCACGTGAAGTGATTATACTGCATGTGACTTGTCTGTTATCTTGGTGAGTTGTAAATAGCTCCATAGTTATCTGGGCACCACAGTCACTCCGCAAGCAGTAATTGCATAATTAATTTAGTCACGGACAGGTCAAATGGATTTTCCTCGTCTGCCGCTCCGTAGCTCCCAAGGTCTTGCAAACACATGATTGATGTGTGGCAGCACCGGATAATTTAAGAGCATCCGCCTCTCATACTCCAATACAAAGCATGATGCATATGGCTGTATAGAACGGGTGATGACATCACACACACACACACACACACAACATTTGATCGAATGTCTCATACCGGACTGTCAGACCTCTAAACCTACTGCATCTGTTGACAGAGTTCAAGTTCAAAGGCCCTTCTGTTCCCGAATTTTTGTGATGAAGCCAGCAGAGAAATGAAGTGAGCAAGTAACACCAGGAATCAATATACGAAGCAGAGAGAAAGATTTAATTGCAGTTGAAGCACATTAACAGATATATCTGGAGGAGACTCCCAACGGACATGCAAGCAAACATAAAACACAGAGTCTTCTGATCTTAGAAACTCAGAGCCCCGTCTTAAGGACCCCTGCCTTAGTAAAACAAATCCATAATACAGACGTGGCCTTCAGTTAGTCTGGGAAACAATCAGATGTTCTGTCATGGACTGAGGTGGGGGAGGTGATGGTCTAGTGGTTAAGGCGTTGGGCTTGAGACCAGAAGATCCTCGGTTCAAATCCCAGCCTGACTGGAAAATCACTAAGGGCCCTTGGGCAAGGTCTTTAATCCACTATTGCTCCCGGTGTGTAGTGAGCGCCTTGTATGGCAGCACCCTCACATCGGGGTGAATGTGAGGCATTATTTAAAGTAGTGCTCAGAATAATAGTAGTGCTATGTGACTAAAAAGATTAATCCAGGTTTTGAGTATATTTCTTATTGTTACATGGGAAACAAGGTACCAGTAGTTTCAGTAGATTCTCACAAATCCAACAAGACCAAGCATTCATAATATGCACACTCTTAAGGCTATGAAATTGGGCTATTAGAAAAAAAGTAGAAAAGGGGGTGTTCACAATAATAGTAGCATCTGCTGTTGAAGCTACAAACTCAAAACTATTATGTTCAAACTGCTTTTTAAGCAATCCCGTGAATCACTTAACTAGTATTTAGTTGTATAACCACAGTTTTTCATGATTTCTTCACATCTGCGAGCCATTAATTCTGTTGGTTTGGAACCAAGATTTTGCTGGTTTACTAGTGTCATACTAGGGTCATTGTCTTCTTGAAACACCCATTTCAAGGGCATGTCCTCTTCAGCATAAGACAACATGACCTCTTCAAGTATTATGACATATCCAAACTGATCCATGATACCTGGTATGCGATATATAGGCCCAACACCATAGTAGGAGAAACATGCCCATATCATGATGCTTGTACCACCATGCTTCACTGTCTTCACTGTGAACTGTGGCTTGAATTCAGAGTTTGGGGGTTGTCTCACAAACTGTCTGTGGCCCTTGGACCCAAAAAGAACAATTTTACTCTCATCAGTCCACAAAATATTCCTCCATTTCTTTTTAGGCCAGTTGATGTGTTCTTTGGCAAATTGTAACCTCTTCTGCACATGTCTTTTATTTAACAGAGGGACTTTGCTGGGGATTCTTGCAAATAAATTAGCTTCACACAGGCGTCTTCTAACTGTCACAGCACTTACAGGTGACTACAGAGTGTCTTTGATCATGCTGGAGCTGATCAATGGGTGAGCCTTTGCCATTCTGGTTATTCTTCTATCCATTTTGATGGTTGTTTTTTGTTTTCTTCCACGCATCTCTGTTTTTTTTTTTTTTTTTTTGTCCATTTTAAAGCATTGGAGATCATTGTAGATGAACAGCCTAAAATCTTTTGCACCTGCATATACGTTTTCCCCTCTCCAGTCAACTTTTTAATCAATGTTCTGAACAATGTCTTGAACATCCCATTTTCCTCAGGCTTTCAAAGAGAAAAGCATGTTCAACAGGTGCTGGCTTCATCCTTAAATAGGGGACACCTGATTCACACCTGTTTGTTCCACAAAATTGACGAACTCACTGACTGAATGCCACACTACTATTATTGTCAACACCCCCTTTTCTACTTTTTTTTAACTAATAGCCCAAATTCATAGCCTTAAGAGTGTTCATATCATGAATGCTTGGTCTTGTTGGATTTGTGAGAATCTACTGAATCTACTGGTACCTTATTTCCCATGTAACAATAAGAAATATACTCAAAACCTGGATTAATCTTTTTAGTCACATAGCACTACTATTATTCTGAACACTACTGTATAAAGCACTTTGAGCGTCTGATGCAGATGGAAAAGCGCTATATAAATGCAGGAGACATCTGTCTTGTCCTTGCAGTACCTGACGCTGTGCTCTCCTGTTCTGTCCATCTCATCATAAATGCCTCAAATTCTACATTGTGTTTAATCTGAGGTGTTTCACTATGTTTGTTGTATTGCCACAAATCTTTGTCATTTGTCCACATATGTCAGAAACCACTTCTTGGCTGTTTGTGGAGCTGAAATAGCTCCACACATGACTCTTCTACACTCTGCCATTGTGTCAGAGTACACACTTAGACTAAGTGACTGACTGATTGAGCAGTGTGTCGCTGCGCTTCTGCATTGCACATTTACCCAGGCAGAAGAAAAAGTACTTCCTACAAATCACGGGTCATTTAGACAAAATCTCAATAGTTTAAGGCCCCTTCACACATAACATGATTGAAGCCCACTGGCCCATGAAGGAGTGCTGCTCATGAAAAATCAGAGCCGCCTCAAACGCCTCATCGCCACAACCATTTGTGTACAGCACATGCACTCAAGATTTCCTTGCCGCTTGCGCTGGTAATCTTTTCAAACGGTGGGCAAGATGAGGTCTCATTGTCAGCTGATCGTGTTTGCAGCATTCACACGGCATGTCGTTCGCAGGTCAGACATATCATGCTGCAGCATGATATGCTGCACAAAATCATCGCCCATGTTTCACCGTAGCCGAATGGTGCGATCAAGGCAACCTTCACCCTAGTGGGCGAAAGTCGACGAGTGCCGTGCAAGTGGCCATTCAACGCCCTCTCGGCTGGTCTCGGCCAGAGTCCAGGTGCCACCCATGAACATAAAACACCACTGGCGGTGTACTTAGAAAAGGCGGGGCTAATCGTGCAACCGGCACGACAGTAGAGGGCAGGTGACAACAATCGACTTGGCTGTGCGAATGGCCCCACAATGTCTAAGTGTCCCATGAGTCTGCCGCTACCAAGCAACACATATGTCATGCAAGTGTGCTCCCCCACAACATAATTACATAATACATAATTACATAACAAATACATAAAATAAATAATCACAGAACAAAGGAACAGAGAGTATCACTTTGTTCTGTGAGCTGATCGCAAAGGTGGTGGTGTCCATGACAGCAGCAGCTGTTGGGATCTGTGGACCCACAAGTCACAGCTGGAGAACACATATCGTGTTATGAAGGACATCACCTTACAACACTCCACTGTGAGGCATGTGCATGGGCATGCTGACCGCACGTGGAAATACATATAAACACATATCGCCTTTGCAACGGGCAGCAGCAAATGCGTCAGCATACACAACATCAGCCAGGTTGCCTCATGTGAAAAGCTCTGTGTGATCATGTGAACACTCAGCTGGTAATTGGACTGTCACGTCCACCACGTCACAGTCTTTGTTGTGCTTTGTTTTGGATTTTGTTTTTATTTTGTTCCTGGTAGTGTGGCCAAAGTAGGTGGTCAATCCACTAAGTCTGGTCTGGTTGACATTTCTTGCTATAATCAAAATGCCTGAGGACTCGTTTTTTTCTTTACCACTGTTGCGAATGTGCTTGGTCAGGGAATGAGTAAGGTTAGAAGTTATTCACGTGAAGCATTTTGGAGTGACTGATGTTGTGATTAGACAGTGGCTTGATTTGAATATTTTTCCAAATATACTGTAACAATCACCTCTGACCTTTACAAGTACCACAAAGAGAATATTTCTATCAGTGCTCTTGCCATTTGATGGAACACTTGGTTGAACAGATACTGTGGGGTAAAAAGTATGTAGTCAGCCCCTGATTGTGCAAGTTGTCATACTTAGAAAGATGAGAGAGGTCTGTAATTTTCATCACAGGTACACTTCAACTATGAGAGACAAAATGAGAAAAAAAATCCAGGAAAACACACTGTAGGATTTTTAAAGAATTTATTTGTAAATTATGGTGGAAAATTTGGTCAACCACAAACAAGAAAGATTTTTGGCTCTCACAAACCAGTAACTTCTTTAAGAAGCTCTTCTGTCCTCCAACCGTTACCTGTATTAATGGCATCTGTTGGAACTCGTTATCTGTATAAAAGACACCTATCCACAGCCTCAAACAGTCAGACTCCAAACTCAACCATGGCCAAGACCAAAGAGCTGTTGAAGGACACCAGGAAGAAAATTGTAGAAGTGCACCAGGCTGGGAAGAGTGAATCTACAATAGTCAAGCACTTGTGTGCAATTGGGAGCTATTGTAAGAAAATAGAAGACATACAAGGCCATTGATAATCTCCCTCGATCTCGATTTTGGTAAAAACTCAACTCATCGTGTTGGGAGAAAGAAAAATGATGAGTTGCATCCCAAGAACACCATACCTACTCTGAGGCATGGGGGTGGAAACATCATGCTTTGAGGCTGTTTTTCTGCAAAGGGGACAGGACGACTGATCTGTGTTAAGGGAAGAATGAACGTGGCCATGTATCATGAGATTTTAAGCCAAAACCTCCTTGCTTCAGTGAGAGCATTGAAGATGCAACGTGGCTGGGTCTTCCAGCATGACAATGATCCCAAACACACCGCTCAGGCAACGAAGGAGTGGCTCCATAAAAAGCATTTCAAGGTCCGGGAGTGGCCTAGCCAGTCTCCAGACTTCAACCCCATAGAAAATTTGTGGAGGGAGTTGAAAGTCCATGTTGCCCAGCGACAGCCCTAAAACATCACTGCTCTAGAGGAGATCTGCGTGGAGGAATGGGCCAAAATACCAGCTACAGTGTGTGCAAACCTGGTGAAGACTTACAGGAAACGTTTGATCTCTGTCATTGCCAACAAAGATTGTGTTACAAAGTATTGAGTTGAACTTTTGTTATTGACCAAATACTTATTTTCCACCATAATTTATAATTTTTTTTCTCATTTTGTCTCTCATGGATGAAGTGTACCTATGTTGAAAATTACAGACCTCTCTCAGTAGTAGAACTTGTAGGAGAACTTGCACAATCAGGGACTGACTAAATACTTTTTTACCCCACTGTAGACAAGTAAACAGACTGCAGATAACACCACAGTAAGGGCCCCTTCACACATAGTGCAAAGTTTGGACAAAGTGCGCACTTAGTGCGCATGACGCAGGAATCATGTGCAAACTGTGTGAAATCATCCCTGCCTCTAATGCCTCGTACACCTGTTGCTACAACTATTTGTGCACACCAACAGCTGAAAGGCAAAGTGTGTGCTGTGAGAACCCATCAAACTCCCTCATGGCAGGTGCCGGCCAAATTCCAGGTGACACGCATGAACATCTAACACCGCTCACATGGCACGTAGAAAATGTGTGGCCAGTCGCACTCTTGGCACGATAACAGACTGCAGACAACCACTGTCATACTCGCAGAGAAATTTGTCTAAGTTCCCCACGAGTGTGGCTTTGGTGTGTGCACTGAGAACTGACAGGAGGTGTAGCTATGACAGAAGCAGCTGTGGTGATCTGTCATTCTGGGCATTCCAGCTGGACAACACCTACTGTGTTTGGACAGACATGGACTAATAACTGTCCACTGTGAGGCACGTGTGTCTGATTGCTTTACCTATGTGGACATAAATAAAAACATATATTGCCATGGTGACAAGCTGCAGCGAGCGAGCGCATGCATGGAGTGGACAATGACAGCCTGCCAGGTTTAAACGGACCATCAGATCCGAACACATGGTGGGCGATCTGACTGTCACGTCACCCACGTGAGCTCTGTCCCACATGATGCAGTGTCAGTCCTGCGGCGCGCCATCCACAGGACATACGTGTCAAGCCGGACACACACGCGGGGCTGGCCGGACATGCCAGGCCAGTAGATGTGGACATGATCAGAGCTCACTGCTTCTCATTCATGTCATTTCATGACTGTATGTCTGTGACCATGGGTCATCACCAGAGCAACAGACGGTTCATATCTGTATTGCTCGCTGGATAAATGGTGTGTTTTTATATGGTGTGTGATTTTCTTTTTTTTTTTTTGGTAATACTTCCATGTCCTTCATGATATGAGGCAGATTCCCACAGTTTTCAAAGAACAGCTGCGTAGCTCAGTGGTAAAGTTGCTGACTGGTAATCAGAGCTTTTGGAAGTCGTGGGTTCGCGTCCAGTGGGTGGTATGTGTTTTTCTTTTTTTTTTTTTATTTTACATAAGCAGTGCGATGTGGTCCCACAGGTACCGGCTGGTTTTATTTTTTATTTGTTGCACATAAGCGGCGTGATGTGCTTCATGCACGTGGTGGGAGCAATGGCTGTGACTCAATGGACATACCGAAAAAGTACGGAAGCCTTGGTTAATGTTAGTCCTCCTGATGACAAAGTTGGCGTGATAGCACTGTTACCTGCATGCAGTGCTTAATTTGTAAAGTGGGAGGTCCCAGAGCGCAGAGGATGGGTGGCTCCGGTGCAGAAAAAAAAGAAGGGCGGAATAAACTGGGCATGTATTGTAGGACTAGTCACACTAGTCACACCAAATCCAGATAGAGTACAAATTCCTGTTTAATGATATACAGTGGTCCCTCATTTATTGCGGGAGTTACGTTCTCCGCGTTCACACCGGGCACGACGCGAGCGACTGCAGCCACAGGTTGCCATGTAATTCCAATGTAAGGACACGTTTTGGCGCCAAACCACGCAGCGCGACGCGAGTGAAGTGACGTGAGTGAAGCGATTTTGAGCGTTTTGCACGTTTGTGGTGCAATATTGCATCGCGTCGCATCACGTCGTGTTGCCCTCCTTCCCAAGTTGAAAAATCTGAACTTTTTCGTCTTGTCGCGCCGTGATGACCAATCAGGGACTGAATATGTAGTGACGTGGAGATGTTTGGAGTTTGACTGAAGATGTGAACATGTCCTGGATCTCGTAGCAGCCTGTGAGCAGGACTTATGTCTCTTTTGTCCTTTATTTCACAATCATGACAGAATTTTTGGAGTGAGCAGCAGCCCCACAGCAGCGGGAGAGGAGTTTCTTTTTCTTTTTTTTTACGTGCACGCGTGAGGGAATCATCCATGGAGATTATTTTACTTACACAGATGCATAATAAAGCAAATGGTGACTGGTTTCTAAAGACAATTATGACAGAGTTTTTTGGGGAAAGAGCAAGGAGCAGCCCCACAGCAAGCAGCAGAGTTTCGTTCTTTCTTTCTTTTTTTTTTTTTACGTGCGCGTGCGAGCGAATCGTCTGTGTGGAGAATATTTTATTAATTAACTACACAGATGTATAATAAAACAAATGGTGACTGGTTTCTAAACACAATTATGACAGTTTTTTGGGGGGAGGAGCGAGCTGCAGCAAGCAGCAGAGTTTCCTTTTTTTTAATTGTTTACATTTGCGCGCGTGAACGGGACAGTTGGTCCTCAAACTGGGTCCTGCAGAGGCGGAAGGACCGCTGAAAGCGGCCGTCATCCAGACGCAGCTCCTGCAGCAAATAATGATACTCTCTGTATTGGGATCTTTTCACAACAACTCGCTCCGTGTGATCAAGGTCCACTATGATGACTTGACGCCGAGCGGAATGGAAGCTCCTCCTATTTGATGAAGCACCAGGGCGAATTTTCGCAGCGAAAGTCCACCCAAGCAGAGCGACGCACCGGGCGAAGGAGGCGCCGTCCGTCGCCACGCAACCCCCACAAATTTGTAGCGTCTGATCGCTCCCGGTGTGAACGCGGCATAACCCGCGATAAACGAAATCCGTGAAGTAGCGCTATTTTTTACACTTATTATAGATGTTTTAAGGTTGTAAAACCCCTCACTACACACTTTTCTCAAACAGGCATTAACATTTTCTCACTTTTCTCTCTTGTGTAAACACTCTCTTTTTTTCTTCTGTGCGAGAAGATTATAAACAGACACACGCAGAACACAATGCGTGGCTCTCCCTTCACTCACTGCCTCCGGGGGTACGGATGCGGGACCTGCAAAGAATCCAAGTCCTCTCTCGGTGGCCATGGAGCTCTGCGGCTACGGTCAACATCCGCATCAAAACAGCGAGTGTAGCCTCTGGACCTGTTGCCAGATTTGGTGCAATTCTGCACAGTAGACAGGAGGGCGGCGGTGTGATTGGCAGTGAGAGCAATCGCGGTGATTTTTTATTTATATTTTGTTAGTCAAGAGAGGTGGCGGATCACGGATCCAGTATAAATAGCTGGCGGAGCCAACATCAGAGGTTCCGGAGCGCGCGTCCGAGGTTCCGGAGCGCACTCTGGCTTGCTCCCCCTCAAATTAAGCCCTGCCTGCATGGCTGTGTAGGTTAGGCCATCCAAAGCTTAAGTTATTAAAATGAGCATAATGGGTCTAAACTTACCTGAGAAATAAAGGAAGAACTTCCTCTTACAAACACCTAACATGAGAAGCTGGGGTTATTTTCTCAACAATAATTTTGATCTGGACAAAACTCATGGGTTTGATGTGGACTCATCCAGAGTCAGTCAGATTAAAAGTTTCAATCGGAAATGAGGGGCCACCATGAATCTCAAAAGATTATATCTCAAACTTGGCCAAGGGGAATTGCACAAAATTTACCATAGTTATCTTGGGACAGCTCTCACTTGAACTACATAGGTACATCATGATTGATCAAAGGGGCCGTGGCCTATTGACTTTTTTAATTAGAAAATTGGGCTTGACGCACAGTATTCATGTTATCAAACTGAAATTTAAGGGATGATACAGACCAACTCACAAGTTATAGCATAGCAACATTTACATTTTTTTTTACCTCTAGGTAGTGCTACAAAAAATAAGAATACTCACAACCAATGCCAGCATTTTACCTGTTTTAGTTTTACGTTAAAGCACATGCATTTATAGCTAGAAATGGAACCAAAGCAGATACAATGGCCAACCAACCACTGCTATTTGTTTTAAAAGTCCTGTTCATGTGACAATTGAAGGCATACAATTATTTTCATGTACACAAACACACGTGTTGTGTTCTAGATCTAAAAATCTGCACCATTCTGCATGGTTATGACCCTCCTTCAGAGCCTCGTCTTAATGTGGAACTGCATTCAAAGGCTTTTAGTGTTTTTGTTGACCAGATGTAAAAACAGTCAGGGTGAAAGCAGGTAAGGCTGCTGATGGTGAGAGCTTTTTATCTCCATTAAGGCTGCATAATGCCACATTTCAGATGTGATTTATTTGATTTGACATACCTCACCTCAGCACTAAACACACACAAGCCAGCAAGAGTGCTGACATAATACTAAACTAAACTAGCATCTTGTAGAAGACTTTCTACATCATTTCAGTGGCTTTAGTCAGAAAATATACAGTGCCCTCCAAAAGTACTAGAACACTTGGTATTTCATATATTTTTCTCTTGGCGAAACAGCTCATATGACCGAACCATGAAACATTGCGCTGACAGGCAGGCATGCACGATCCCGGTCTGATGTTCGTGCGTGCGATGGTGTATTTCGAGCAGGAAACATAGTGTGAGCAGCTGCACCACATCACACCGCAGTGGAGAAAAAAAAAATTAAAAACAGGTGTTTAATTAGTGAATATCACTGGGTTGACTGTAAATAATACGTAAAAGGGGATGCAGTACAGAGCCACATGGTTAAATAACCCTGGTTAAAAAAAAATGTCACTCACAGGATTCAAACCCATAAGCCATCTGATTACCAGATGTAAACTTTACCACTGTGCTACCATCACTGGCCTGTAATCAGCGTGGAAAAATGCCTAAAATCAACAAAGACATGAACGAGGTGCGCTGTGTCCAGCCACTGCAGCCCAGAGCAAAGGTGAGAGATGTTTTATATATTTCCATGAGGACAGCAGGCAGAGACATGTGCCTCATGGAGGAATGTTGTAAGTTCAGGTCCTTCCAAACAGAATGTGTTCTCAAGCTGGGACGTCCAGTAGCAGAGATCTTTGGCTGTGAGCAGACACGCCCCCTCTGTCATTCAGTACCCAGACCAACGTGTCACTCTCTGTGTTATGTGGTCATTCATTTTCATTATTTGTTATGTACTGTAATTGCGGCTGTAGGTATTGTCGTAATTATTTACATAACTGTCCTCACGGTGGTTTCTGTGTTTTCAATGCGTGCACTGAGCTGTTATCCAGCTGTCAGTGTGCTGTGATCAGCTGACAGGCCTCTCCCCGTGCTGTGTGTGATCAACCTGGTTGTCCGGCCCCCATCAGATCTTTACATACCTATAAGCATTTTATGCAAGTGTGCTCCCCCCTGCATGCCAGATGTGTAGGGGGAGACGTGCAAGACACATGCACCACATGTGTGTGACTTTTTGCAACTCCACAATCACGGGGGACTTAGACAAATTTCACATCCAGCTTGACAGTGATTGTCTGCAGACTGTTTTCATGACGACAATACAAATGGCCACACATTTTCTAAGTGCCAAACGAGCGGTGTTAGGTGTGCAAAAACAGTTGTAGCAACAGGTGTACGAGGCGTTCAAGGCAGCTACGAATTTACACATTTTGCATACGATTCCTGCTTCGTGCGCACTTCGACTAAATTCAAACTATGTGTGAAGGGGCCCTTAGGAAGGTAATTTTAGAATTTTTATTTTTTGTATTTTTTTTGCATTTGAAATGGCATAAACAAATTAAAATGTGTGAAATACCAAGTGTTCAAATACTTTTGAAGGGCACTGTGTCTGCTGTCTGCAGGGCTGAAATAATTCCATGAGAAATGATTGATATATTTTATATGAAAATGTGAGAGCTGGTGGGTGGTTCCCTTCTGCTTTCCACACCCTGCTCTAGATCTCTCCAATCCACCTGTTTCTCATCACATGCTCATTTCATTCTGCATCTCTTCTTGCATTCATCCCCGCCAAATCGCTGTACTTAATCACCTTCACTTCCAGCCTGTCCTCTGAGTATTCTTGTCTTTATTGTCTAGCCATGTTTTTGAACCTTCTGCCTATTTTTGGACTCTGCCTTTTGCCTCATGCTTTGGTTACTGTTACTGTTGCTGTTTGATTACCTTTTTGTGTACCAGACCCTGCACGTCTTTTCAGTAAGGAATTTTGAAAACCTATTTCCTGTGTCTGAATCCAGCATTTGTGTCGAACCTTCTCATGCCCCAGACCTTGTTAGAATGATCTGCCCACACATGGACACAGCGGAGTCAGAACCATTTAGTTTGACAGTGCGCACGCACAGTCAACAGGAGGCACAACAAGAGGACAAGCTGTCCATGCTATGTGCGGGTTTTAGTGAACCGGCTAAATGACAAGACACGACGTTGTCCACCGTAAGCTCCCAGGTTGGAGAGCTTATGCGTAGATTGGTCAGTGACTCTCCCACAGCAACACAAACTGAAGCTACCACTACCCCCTTCCGGGTAAATCGGCAGAGCACACGGCTTCAGTTTCAAACTCAGCTTTTTGTAACCAGCTCTCCCGTCCAGAACATTTTTCTGAGTAGTCCAGTGATGTCAGAACTTTCATTACCCAGTGCGAGTTACACTTTGAACTGATGTCATCTATGTTTCCGTACAGACAAAGATGGCATTCATGATGTTTCACTTGACAGAACGTGCGGCAGCCTGGGCAAACGCTGAAGGGAGCCAACGGTCGGATTTTTGTCCGACCCTCTGTCTTTTCATCACCGCATTGCAACAGGTGTTCCAGCATACATCTCCGAGCCATGAGGCAACATGATCCATGATTGAACTTTGGTAGGGGGCTCGGAAGATTTCTGATTACGCAATCAACTTCTGCATCCTGGCAGCAAAGAGTGACTGGAACTTTGTGGCTTTGAATGGCAGTTTTTTCAAGTACTTGCTGACTGCATCAGAGATCAGCTGTTTGCTGTTGACCTTCCCGAAGATCGAGATGTGCTCATCGCGCTGGCTATTAAGGTGGACTGAAGAATGTCACACAGACCATGGAGGGAGACTCATTCTCACAGCCACAGTATGTGTGGTCACAACCTTCGTCCTTCTTGTTCAGCCCAGTCCTGCTCTAGTGCCTCCAGAGATGACACCGAGGAACCCATGCAGCTAGGACGCACTTGTCTTTCCACCGAGGAATGTTGTCATCATCAGGAGAAAGGTCAATGCTTCTACTGCGGCTGTTTAGGTCACATGATCTCAAATTGTCAGTTCAGGGATGCCTCTGATGTAAATAGATCTGTAGTACAGGAGAGTCAAAATTCCATCTTTTCAGATTCAGCCAATAACATGATAAAAGCAAAGCTAACCTCTGAACAATTCTCAGTGATGGTACCTGTATTCATTGGTTCTTCAGATGCTAATCACCTGCATTACTCTTTTGTTAGGAACCTGTATCTTAAATTATTTTGCCTCTCATGCCCTCTGGAGGTGAAGCAGTGGATGGCAGCTCACTGGGTTGTATTACCCATCGGACCCAATCTGTTTAGTTAATTGTATCTAATAACCATTCTGAAATGATTAACTTTCATGTTTTTGATAATATGATTCAACTGGCTATTTTGGGGCACCCCTTGCTTAGACCACATGACCTAAATTTTGATTGGACGAGCTGCACATCGTGTCGGCGATTAGATCGTGCCACGTAGCACGACATTTATGCATGAAAGATTTTTTTGAAAATTTCAGCTCGTCAAGTAGAGTAAAGAAAACAAGAACAGAGCAAGTGGTGATGTCAGCGGATCACATCAGAGCACAGCTCGTCTGAACATTATAACAAGAAGTTAAATCTGTGATAAACATACTTTAACAGCTGCACACAAGAAGGAAAGAACACACAACTGTTTTACCAAGCCATGACAATGTAACATGACAAATAATTACCTTTTTAGATGGCTCAAAATGCTTTCTGCAGCTTGTTAGGTGTGCGTGCATTCAGGAAGTGATTACAGCCGTTTTCAATGGCCAATTTGCAGAGAAAATTATGAATCCGACATGGCACAATCAGGTGGAAGTGGTAGTTTCGGCTGTATTCCCTCTGCCATTGTACTGAAGTGAACTTCGGTGAAACGAGATGAGTGTGTACGTGCGGAGGAGGAAGGGACAGAGGGGGCGTTGAGCCTGGTGACGCAAGCAGGAAGAACTAGACATGAAGGCATCTGATTAGTCTTTTGAGAGCGGACCATGGGGTTTATAGTGGTCGGAGAATTATCGATCCTACAGCTGCTACAGACATCTGATTTTTTTTTTCATTCCTTTTTCTGTATACATAATGTATTGACTACTGTTAGGATAGACAGACCATTTCATCCAATATAACAAAAAGTGTTTCTGAACAGAGTTACTTACCCTAGCTTTAACTGTACTCACAAAATAATTTCCTTCAAGATGAATAAATTTGATCTTATCTCATCGTA
This sequence comes from Thalassophryne amazonica, assembly GCF_902500255.1. Classification (NCBI taxonomy): domain Eukaryota; kingdom Metazoa; phylum Chordata; class Actinopteri; order Batrachoidiformes; family Batrachoididae; genus Thalassophryne; species Thalassophryne amazonica. Next base: position 21,494,961 of record NC_047109.1, read on the forward strand.
TATCCTGTGAGATGTTTTTTGTACTTTGGAAACTATTATGACTGATGGGCCTTTCACACTGAATGCGTCGGAAGCATCAAAAATCTGTCGAAAAAGCATTATTTTCATGCTTTTTAGATGCGTCAGAAGCATCGCATCAAAAGCCGAGCTAAAGCAACGCTTCTGATCGGAGCGCGCATTGCCACTTTTTGACAGGCTGACGCGGTCAAAGTTCAATCCAATCCAACTTTCAATCCAATAGGAACGATGCGTCGGGCCAAAACACGGAAGACTAGTGGCAGAAACCACTGATCTCTACAAAACAGAAACGTATCACAGGACTGCTCATTTATAGAGCAGTTTTCTGAAGAAAAATCCTTGGAAATGTATTTTTGTTGTTGTTTGTTACCTCAAAATTTCTGATTACTGTTAAAAAAGTTTAGAACACTTGTAATTAAAATAGCTAAATAAATCAGTAAATGGTTCTTTAGAAACCTTTCATCTGTAAATTAGAACCACCTGTTATTTCAGATTAGATATTTTTTTGTTTAACATAAGGAACCTTGGACATTTATTTTTAGACAAATAAAATAACATGGAAATTTGTACTTTTTTAAGTCTGGTAGATTATTTATATCTCATTTCAACCAGAAAAACAGACACTGTAAATAAATACAAATGTTTATTATAAATGTAACAGGAAATTAACAGTGACTGCAGTGTGATTGTAAAGCAGGACTTCTGTGACATAAACCTCATGATGATTTTTTTAATAGTCATTTCAACTTGTAATTACGTCAAAGTATGTAATTGCCTTTAATGTTGTTATCAGGACAGATTCATTTCTAAAATATGAATTTGAGCACAATAAGTGGAGAACTTCTACCTGTGGAAATGTCTTTTGACTTTGATTTCGTGGACATTTTTAATGATCCATTCATTTATTGTTAAAATATAAAATGAAACAGCTTTTTAAAAAATAATAGTTGCTGTTCAAAGAGCCTTTTATTTAGAAGCAGGTGATGTTCTGCTGGATTCTCGGGACCAGATGAAGGTCTCTTCTGCAGCTTTGAACTCTGGTGGTGTTGCTGAAGACACTTTTGTCCTATTTTGAAGAGCAGAGATGTTTTCGTTCGACTGGACTTCGTGGTGTTCAGCTCATCAATGGAAGTTTGGTTGTCTGCACAGCAAATGTTCCTGATTGGGACAAAAAAAATAAATAAAAAATTGTCTTAAAATATAAAGAAACACTAAACAGTTTATATATATATAAAAGAAAGAAAGAAAGAAAAAAACTGAAAAAAACGATGGAAAAACAAACGCCAGAAAAAAAGGTATTTAAAGTTGAGCTTTTGTGGTCTCCGAATAAAGCTGTAGCTTTATTTGGTAAAAATAAAAAAGACTGAACATTTACAAATTAAAGTGTTCACTCACGACCTGGATGCATTGGAAAGCTTTGACGCATCGGCCTGACGCTTTCAGTGTGAAAGGCCCATGAGAATGTAATATTTTATGGTGTAATTGTCTCTCAATAGACAGAACAATGTTTCAAAGTAAAATTTGTGTGTTTCCAGTTTTATCAAAAATGTTATGGTCATTAATTAAGCCTTTCAAAGGGAGCATCAGCACTGAATAGACATTTAATAAACTATTATGGTGAAAATATGTTGAAACTCTATTTCTAGATGAATAAATGCTCACATTGAAACTGGTTTTCAACGAAGTTCTCATCAGCAGCTTTTAAATGATAAATGGATGAATGTGCTTTGCTAGTTAGGCTTCAAAATTGAAATTCTTTTAATTTACTCATTGCACAGGTTGAAAAATATCACTATTGAAAATCTTGGTTAAAAATCTTCTAAATCCCATCTTTGATTCAACATCTACACATGGATGGTGAAATAAACATTCACTTCTGAGCCACATTTGAACATCTTTTCAACGGTGGGCATAGATGTTTTTAAACATCTTTTCAACATAAAAATGCTCACTGGGCTAGGCAAAACGAAATAGCAGTGGAAATGTGGGACAAAACAAATAATGTCTGTTCAGTGCAGATGCACAATGAACAGCAGAAAATGCCAGAAGAGTGGAAAGTAGTGTGATTGATTGTTCCAACTATACAGTGCATATGGACAGCTTTCACAGTGCTTCATTTTTTTCTACATTTTGTTGTTACAGCCTTATTCCAAAACGGATGAAATTCATTTTTTTTCTCTCAAAATTTTACACATATGATATCCCACAAGTTTTTTTTTTTTTTTGCAAATTTATTAAAAACTAGAAGCACTCGGAGAGCGCAAACCTCCGCCAAGGCCATAGGGTCACTGACGTCACGGAATACCCTTTGGCAAAGAGACTTATTCCACTTCATTTCACGCATCTACCGTCATGTTTCAGATTCAGTGGTTAACCCTCTGGGGTCCAAGGGCATTTTTTGGACAGTTCACTTGCCTGGCATAAATGTTTTATTATTGCTGTTAACAGCTCTCCCTGCATCCCACAATCAAGTTTTATCTCTCTTTTTTCAGGGCAACCTGTACTTTCAAAAAAATATATATATATATATATAAATATATATAAATATATATATATATATATATATATATATATATATATATATATATATATATATATATGCTATAGTTGTGTTTTATAAGTGTAATAAAGGCTTACAATCAGAAATAAGAAAGGAAAAAGTAAAGCAGAAAATAATTTTCCACACACATTTATTCAGAACACACAGCAAACTATAATAAACAACTGTTCTGACACTTTATAAAGGTAATTTGGGCTCTTGTGTGAAAGACTGTATAACAAGAAGGTTCAAACAATAAACACAAATGCACATTTTGAACAATATATACAAAATGGTCTATGCGTTTTGTTTGTCTTGATCTCAAAGCAATTTCTGTCTGCTATTACACAAAGGTCATATCACAAACTTCTACTATGAAGTTGACTGTGTGTTTGTTTTCTCCTGCTCTGAAAGCAACATTCACACTTCGAGGCTCATTCAGTTTGAGGAGCGGCCCCTACCCCCTCACTCCATTGATATGGTAAACAATGCTTTACGCCGGAGCGAAAGAGCTTGCCACAGGCTTATCCAGTAACATTCACAGAAAAACTAGTCAAGCAATCCTGATACTCACACACTGTTTGAGCATGTGTGATTGTATAAGAGGCTGTCCATCTGCTCCGTCTGCTTACTTTCACTTTCGCTGTGCGTAATGGCGCAGGATGCACTGGAGCAACCAGGGGGCTACTCAAACGGGCCAACCTAAACTAAAAATAGTAGTCTGTGTCAGTCATTATGCTAAAGAACAGACCAACATTTGTGTCATTTAAGTAGCTTAATGACAACACAGATAACACGGATACAGATACTTTACTGTCATTGTAACAAAGTACAATGAAAGGTAAGGTTCAAGCCTTTCAGTGCAAATGTAAACCACATGCAGACTTTAAATGTCTGGAGAAGAAAAGAAAAATAAACATAAAATTTAACTGAGTGAAAGAGGCATGTTCAGAGTGCAAATTAAAAAAGAAAAAAAATTAGAAGAATGTAGTAGCAAAAAGGAGATTGCACATAAAAAAGAGAAAAGAAAACTGTGGATATTGCACAAAAACAAATATTGGACTCGTTTCAAGTGTGGCATGTCACTTGGCTATTTGGTTCCAGTGGTATTCAAAGCTCTGACAGCAGTTGGGTAGAAACTGTTTTTCAATCCATTTGTACTTGCTTTAATGGTCCTGTACCATCTGTCTGATGGCAGTAGCTCAAACACAGAGTGTCCAGGTTGGAATAAGTCGTTTAGGATGGTGTTGGCTCTCCTGAGACAATAAGAGCCATGAAGGTCCCACAGTGTGGGTAGAGGGCATCCAATGATCTCTGCCATTTTGGTGACCCTCTGGAGCTCTTTCCTGTTTGCCCCCGTGGAGCAGACAAACTATGTACAGAGGCAGTATGTGATGATGGTCTCCACAGTAGAGTGGTCAAAAGACACGAGCAATCTCTGGTTTATGTTACTTTCATACTAACTGCGAATAATAACTAGTTAGGTCTCACTTTTCTCTGAGCACTCTTGGGGTCATCGCAACAAAATGTAAAACTCTATTATTGCTAATACTGTTATTACTACTGGGATTGTAAAGTCTTTAATTGTTTCAAGAACATTTGGATTAGAAACAGGTTTTATTTCCCATCTAAGTGATGAATGTGACTCCTACTCAGTGAGCAAAGGTGCAGAATCCTCTCTCATCATCAGCTGCCTCCATAAAAATCTTATCAAAGGTACAGCGAGCAATAAACACCACATTGCATCATTTACTATTTTTCAATTTTTCAATTTATTTTCATTTATATAGCGCCAAATCACAACAAAGTTGCCTCAAGGTGCTTCACACAAGTAAGACCCGGGATTCCTTAACCCAGCCACTACACCTTGCTATTGAGGTGGGCGTCATTACTGAGATATTACCTAGATTTACAGAATTTGATAGTATCTCACTAGGCATGCTGACAAAACTCATAACGTCAACAAAAAGCACAACCTGTTTATCTGATCCTATACCAACAAAACTGTTTAAGGACCTGTGGCCCACTCTTGGGCCAACTGTGCTGGAAATTATTAATCTTTCTTTAACTTCTGGATCTGTTCCTAAATGTTTCAAATCTGCAGTGATTAAACCATTACTTAAGAAACCTAATCTTGACCCTAGTGTATTGAAAAACTATCGGCTGATATCAAATCTATCATTTTTCTCTAAAATTCTGGAAAAAGTGGTGTCATGGCAGCTAGTAGACTATCTTACTGAGAATAATCTCTTTGAGCCACTGCAGTCTGCTTTTAGAAAATATCATTCCACAGAGACGGCTCTCACTAAAGTGGCGAATGATCTGCTTACAATGGATTCGGACACCACTACGGTTCTGTTGCTGTTAGATCTCAGTGCTGCATTTGATACCGTGGATCATCATATTCTACTTGATAGGCTGAAAAATCATTTTGGGATTACTGGGAGTGCCCTTGCATGGCTGATGTCATACTTGACCAGTCGTTCTCACTGTGTTTTGTACAGTAACACTACCTCTAACCTTAGTGACATGAAATTTGGGGTTCCACAGGGCTCTGTCTTAGGCCCCCTGCTTTTCTCCCTTTATATAGCACCCCTTGGGCACATATTGCAGCATTTTGGGATTACCTTTCACTGCTATGCATTCAGTCAGTGAGTTCGTCAGTTTTGTGGAACAAACAGGTGGGAAACAGGTGTCCCCTATTTAAGGATGAAGCCAGCACCTGTTGAACATGCTTTTCTCTTTGAAAGCCTGAGGAAAATGGGACGTTCAAGACATTGTTCAGAAGAACAGCGTAGTTTGATTAAAAAGTAGATGCAAAAATTATAGGCTGTTCATCTACAATGATCTCCAATGCTTTAAAATGGACAAAAAATAAACAGAGACGTGTGGAAGAAAACGGAAAACAACCATCAAAATGGATAGAAGAATAACCAGAATGGCAAAGGCTCACCCACTGATCAGCTCCAGGATGATCAAAGACAGTCTGGAGTTACATGTAAGTGCTGTGACAGTTAGAAGATGCCTGTCAATTTATTTGCAAGAATCCCCCACAAAGTCCCTCTGTTAAATAAAAGACATGTGCAGAAGAGGTTACAATTTGCCAAAGAACACATCAACTGGCCTAAAGAGAAATGGAGGAATATTTTGTGGACTGATGAGAGTAAAATTGTTCTTTTTGGGTCCAAGGGCCGCAGACAGTTTGTGAGACGACCCCCAAACTCTGAATTCAAGCCACAGTTCATAGTGAAGACAGTGAAGCATGGTGGTACAAGCATTACGATATGCTCATGTTTCTCCTACTATCGTGTTGGGCCTATATATCGAACACCAGGTATCATGGATCAGTCTGGATATGTCAGAATACTTGAAGAGGTCATGTTGCCTTATGCTGAAAAGGACATGCCCTTGAAATGGGTGTTTCAACAAGACAATGACCCCAAGCACACTAGTAAACAAGCAAAATCTTGGTTCCAAACCAACAAAATTGTCTCGCAGATGTGAAGAAATCATGAAAAACTGTGGATATACAACTAAATACTAGTTTAGTGATTCACAGGATTGCTAAAAAAGCAGTTTGAACATAATAGTTTTGAGTTTGTAGCATCAACAGCAGATGCTACTATTATTGCGAACACCCCTTTTTCTACTATTTTTTTTTTTACTAATAGCCCAATTTCATAGCCTTAAGAGTGTGCATATCATGAATGCCTGGTCTTGTTGGATTTGTGAGAATCTACTGAATCTACTGGTACCTTGCTTCCCATGTAACAATAAGAAATATACTCAAAACCTGGATTAATCTTTTTAGTCACATAGCACTACTATTATTCTGAACACTACTGTACATGCCAATAACTGCTGGTAATCTCGTTCACGTAAAATCCTTAGAAGATTGCCTTGCAGCAGTGAGAAGTTGGATGTCTAGAAACTTCCTACTTTTAAACTCTGATAAGACTGAAATGATGGTTCTTGGTCCAGTGAGACATCGGCATCAATTTGACCAGTTAACGCTGAGCCTAGGCTCGTGTGTCATACATCACACTGATAAAGTGAGGAACCTTGGGGTAATTTTTGATCCTTCGTTGTCCTTTGGCCTCCACATTAGAAATATTACTATGACTGCTTTCTTCCACCTGCGAAATATAGCGAAGATTCGTCCCATCCTGTCTATGGCTGATGCTGAGACCCTGATCCATGCATTTATCTCTTCTAGATTGGACTACTGCAATGTTCTATTTTCTGGTTTACTGCAGTCTAGCGTTAGGGATCTCCAGTTGGTTCAAAATGCTGCAGCCAGACTTTTGACACGAAGCAGAAAGTTTGACCACATTACACCCATTTTGGTATCCCTTCACTGGCTTCCTGTCCCAGTGAGATTAGATTTTGAGGTTCTGCTACTAACCTATAAAATTATTCATGGACTGGCACCTCCCTACCTAGCTGACCTAATTAAACCTTATGTACTGGCCCGGGCTTTACGTTCTCAGGGTGCAGGACTGCTTTGTGTCCCTAAGGTGAATAAGAAGTCTGCGGGTCACAGAGCTTTCTCTTATTGTGCCTCTGCTCTGTGGAATGATCTCCCTGCGTCAATAAAAGTCAGATTCTGTGGAGACTTTCAAGTCCAGATTTAAGACGCACTTATTTTCCCTTTCATATGGCTAGCATACTGGTACACTTTTTACCCTTTTAATTCATTTTATTAGTAATTGGAGCGTGCCACGGCCTCAACTTTACCTAAATTCTGGGTCTTTTAGTGAAGTTTAGGGCTAGTGGCTGGCGATCACCTTAGTATTTCTTCTGTTTTTCTTGTTGTTTAATACTGGGAAATTATACTGTATTTTTTGTCTTTCTGATGCCTGATTCTGTTTTTTCTCTGTTTAAGGTGCAGCTCCATCCAGAGATGGGAGTTGTATTTGTGTTGGTGACCCTCCTGTCCTGTGCGCCAACAGCATTTCTTGTATATTCATCCGTAAATTGTTTTGTGAATTGTTCTGTAATTTATGTTTGTAGCATGGCCCAAGCAGAGGGTCACCCCTTTGAGTCTGGTCTGCTTGAGGTTTCTTCCTCAGAGGGAGTTTTTTCTTACCACTGTTGCTCTGGGGGTTGGTAAGGTGAGAACTTACCTGTGTGAAGCGCTTTGAGGCAACTCTGTTGTGATTTGGCGCTATATAAATGAAAATAAATTGAAATTGAAATTGAAGACCTAACCTTACCAACACCTAGAGAAAGCACACAGGCGACAGTGGTAAGGAAAAACTCCCTCTGATGATTTGGGGAAGAAACCTCAAGCAGACCAAACTCAAAGGGGTCTGCTTGGCCCTTTTGAGTCTGCTTGGTAGCATGGCCCAAGCAGAGGGCCATGCTACCAAGACACAAATTACCAAACAATTCACAAAACAAATATACAGGAAATGTTGCTGGTGCACCACACCCATCTCTGGATGAAGTCGCACCTCAAACAGAGAAGAAAAAAACAGAATCAGGCATCAGAAAGACAACAAATACGGTATAATTTGCCGGCATTAAGCAAAAAAGAAAAAAAACAAACAAACAAAAAAAAAAAAAAACAGAAGAAATACTAAGGTGATTGCCAGCCACTAGTCCTAAGCTTCAATTAAAGGCCCAGAATTAGAATCAGAATCAGAGAATCAGAATCGCCTTTATTGTCATTGTAATTTGCATTACGAGATTTGAGTGCAACTCCAAAAAGGTGCTTTCGGTGGTGCGAGTAATTTTTAGCCAAATAAAAGATAGTGAAATTTAACAGTAAATTATTCAGAGTATATGTACAACTAATATAAACATAAGGTAAAATAAATTAGAATGAAATGTGGACTAAGTAATGTAAAACAAGAATTACTCGTATATACAAATGTGGAATCATATTGCACGGGAACATTGCACATGGTTTACAGATATTGCACAAGAAACTTGAAGGTGTGGATTAGAGTGATTTGTTTTTGTTCAGAGCAGTGATCGCTCTGGGGAGAAAGCTGTCCCTGAGTCTGTTTGTCCTAGTTTTGATTGATCTATACCGTCGGCCGGAGGGTAGTAGGTCAAACAGGTGGTTGCTGGGGTGGGATGTGTCTTTGCTGATGCTGGCAGCTCTGTTGAGGTAGTGAGAGCTGGCAATGTCTTCCAGGCTGGGCAGAGAGCAGCCAGTGATCCCCTGGGCCATTGATCACCCTCTGCAGCGCTCTCCTGTCTGCTGCTGTGCACTCCCCGTACCACGCTGTGATGCAGTAAGTCAGGATGCTCTCTATGGTGGCTCTGTAGAACAACACCAGCAGCTTCTCCTCCAGACTGTTTCTGAGTCGCTGCTGGGCTTTCTTCACCACCACTGTGGTGTTGGCAGACCAGGAGAGGCTGTCAGAGAGCTGCACGCCCAGGAACCTGATGGAGCTGACCCTTTCCACACAGTCCCCATGGATGTAGAGCGGGCCTGGGTCAGCCCTGTTCTTCCTGAAGTCCAGGATTATTTCTTTTGTTTTTGTGGTGTTCAGCGGCAGGTTGTTAGCTGAACACCATGCTGTCAGTCAATTTACCTCCTTTCTGTAGTAGCTCTCATCCCTCCCTGAGGTGAGCCCAATCATGGTGGTATCAACCGCAAACTTTATGATTGCGTTTGAGAGATGGGTTGGAGAGCAGTCGTGTGTGTAAAGGGTGAACAGGAGGGAGCTCAGTACACAGCCTTGAGGGGAACCAGTGCTGAGTGTGATGGTGGAGGAAAGGTGGGGGCCAAGTTTTACGGACTGTGGGCGGTTTGTGAGGAAGTCCTTGATCCACTGGCAGATGGGGGTGGAGATGCCCAGATGTGTCAGTTTCTGGACCAAGATCTCTGGGATGATGTGGTTGAAGTCTGAGCTGAAGTCCATGAAGAGCATCCTCACATAGCTCCCCTGGTGCTCCAGGTGGCTCAGCGCGGTATGGAGAGCTGTGGTGATAGCGTCCTCTGTGGCGGTTTGCCCTGTAGGCAAACTGGTGGGGGTCCAGAGTGAGAGGCAGACAGGATCTGATGTGCTGAGAGACCAGTCTTTCAAAGCACTTCATGACCACAGGTGTAAGTGCAACAGACCTGTCATCATTTATGCTCTCCACTGCTGACTTCTTTGGGACTGGAATGATGGTGGAGGACTTGAGGTAGGGTTGAATGGTGGCCTGTGACAGGCACAGATTGAAGATGCAGGTGAAAACCCCAGCCAGTTGGTCAGCACATGCTTTCAGTACCTTTCCAGGTACACCATCGAGGCCGGCCACCTTCCTGGGGTTCACCGCCTTCATCACACGTCTCACTTCGTGTTCTTGAAGTGTTAGCGTGCTAGTGCTGGAGGGTGGTGGGTGTGGAGTTGCTGCTGGTCTGTCTGTCTGCTTCGAAGTGGCAAAGAAGCGGTTCAGCTCCTCTGCCACTGAGGAGTCAGACCTAGAATTCCTGGGTTGCTGCTTCTGTAGTTGGTTATATGATTTATTCCCTGCCACATCCTTCTGGGGTCTTTTGCAGTGAAGTGGACAGATAGATAAAGTTTATTACACTTATAAAACACAACAAAAACATATATATTCTGACAGCACAGGTTGTCCTGAAAAAAAGGAGACATAAAACTTGATTGTGGGATGCAGGGAGAGCTGTTAACAGCAATAATAAAACATTTATGCCAGGCGAGTGAACTGTCCAAAAGATGCCATCGGACCCCAGAGGGTTAACTTATGGTTCAAATTTTAACCAAACTAATTTCGGACAAGTTATCTAAATTAATGTCATGTCGGAAGTTTTATAAAGTGAAAATATCAGATATAAGTTTTAGTTTCAAAGTAATGCACTAATTTTTATGGTTTTAGTGTTGACATGCTGTGTCCACATGCATTATGGGTATCTCAGTACATTCACGACATGAGAAATGCATTTGAAACACTCTGATCAGGCTCTACGAACAACAGCATTAAACTCTAGTGCCTAAAACTCTCGTAAATATATTCTCTGGGTTTATAGATGTTGTTATTGTGTCTGCGTTTATTAAATTTCACGCATCTTAAATGTAGCAGACACGGATTATCTGGAATTTTGTTTTGGCAAGTTTTCAAGGTCTCTGCTGTCATCTACTGGCCAGTAGTGTTCATGGCAGTACTGGCCCTGAAGCTGGGCTGATATATTTTCAATCACTGTACTCGGCTACAGCTCAAACTGTACCACAGAGTTCAGAGCGCACGATTTATGTTCTCACACACATTGTACGTTCAGAAACCACACGTCGGACTCGTGTTTCCAGAAGCAAAACGTAAACAGAAGCTTTTTTCAAACTTAATTTACAAAAACTCTCGATGGGAGTACGGAACCCGGGAGAGGTCACTTAAAGTGATATTTTTTTCTGGCCATGATAATTTGTGCGCACGTTTTCCTTTAATTGAGCCCATGAATTAATACAACGTGCTCTCAAATTAATAAAACGTGCGCATGTTTTCCTGGCCGTGATAATTTGTGTGCACATTTTCCTTTAATTGAGCCCTTGAATTAATAACACGTGCGCACGTTTTCCTTTCATTCAAAATTAACTTCATAATATATGACCTAAATTGTCATCCTCACGACGGGGAGACGCATCGCCCTCAGCATCCTTTTTAATGTGCTTAAACTCCAGATGATGATGAGCTTTTGGATTTTCTGGAGATATCTATCTGATGTCAGCCAGACAACAAAATACAATGTCCAGGCTTTATGGCTTTCATTCTCCCAGTGGGAGAATGAAAGCCATAAAGCCTGGAGTCAAAGCCCTGCTTGTTTTGTAAGTGTTTCACAATGTACCATCAACAAGCATGTAGACACTTGTCTTGGCTGTGCTGAGAGGAAGAGGAGTTTGAGGACCTCTTGCACATGTGGAACCTGGTAAACAGCTGACTGTCAGATCAGGAACTAAGGAGGAAGCTGACAGAATGACATCCTTCTAAAGAAGCTTGTGGAACCCAGCTAATCAGCTGGGTTGGTACCAAGAATTTGTCGATATTTACAAAACTGAACTGAACTTCCTATACCTAAAACCGGGTCAAATGACAGAATCCCAGGACACGGTAGTGGTGTTGTGTGATTAATTACAGGATGAACCCAAAAATGCAGGTAGTAAAAACACAGGATGTAAAGGGAAAACAAAGGTGTACCAATTTATCAGAGTACTGAAGTCCAGTCCAACAAACAGAGGGAGTCTGATATGAGGAGGATTTTCTTTCACCAAAACATTAAATCTAGGCTTGTATCTCAGATGTACCTTCTGGCAAATTGTAGCTGAACTTTCAAGTCTTCTTTTAATAAAGTCCTCCTCTGTACCACTTCATCATGAAGCTGAATAACTGGTGACAGAAAATGCAAAACATGCACTGTGCATAGTTTCTTCAGTCAGAGCCAGAGAAGCCTGCAACTTTTTCGGGGTTGTCTGAGTGTCTTGTTGGCTTTCCTCATTCTTCTCCTTCTTTTACTTTCACTCAATTTTTCAGAACTGTCTACTCCATGCAGATTTACCATAGAGTGCCATACTGTTTGTATTTCTTCATAACTGATCTAAATAAAGTTCAAGACATACTCGTTGACTTGGAAATATTCATGTATCCATCCCCTGACTTGTCTGAAGAAAACTGCCAATTAAATTGATTATTTACAAGTATCATACCAAAGGGGCTGATTACTTATGCAACCCATCATCTTGGCTTTTATATTTTTAATTAATTTATATCAAGTTGTAGAGCTTTACTTTCAGTTTGAGTGTAAGGAAGATAATTTTAGAAATTTTTATATTGAGAAGCCTGATTTACTTTTTGTATTTGAAATTCCATAAACAATTTAAAATGTGTCAAACACCAAGGGGCTGAATACTTTTGCAAGCCACTGTAGATCGTGGGTACAAGAGGCTATAATGGACTTCCTTAGGAGGATGGCTAGTGTCTCCCTTAGAGATAAGGTCAGAAGCTCTGAGTAGAGTCGCTGCTCATTCGCGTTGAAAGGAGCCAGCTGAGGTGGTTTGGGCATCTGGTGTTCCAGGCACATCCATCTGGGAAGAGAACCCAGGGAAGACCCAGAACTAGGTGTAGAGATTATATCTCCACACTGGGCCTGGAATGCCTCAAGATCCCCCAGTCAGAGGTGGTCAATGTGGCACGGGAAAGAAAAGTCTGGGGTCCCCTGCTGGAGCTGTTGCCCCCGCGACCTGAACCCAGATAAGCGGTTGAAGATGATGATGAGATGAGTGATTAAATGGTAAATGGACTGCATTTACAGTATATAACACTTTTCCATCTGCATCAGACACTCAAAGCGCTTTACAATTATGCCTCACATTCACCCATTCACATAAACACTCTCAAATACCGATGACAGGATGGTGCCTTGCAAGGTACTCACTACACACCGGGAGCAACTTGGGGATTCAGGACCTTGCCCAAGGGCCATTAGTGATTTTCCAGTCAGGCTGGGTTTGAATGGAGTATACTCTGGTCTCAAGCCCAACGCTTAACCACTAAGACCATCACCTCCTGTAAATTTTGGGCATAACTCCCTGCCACCCAGCTGGGAAGAAATATCTATGTACTTGTTTAATGTTGATACGATCATCATACAGCAGCTTCATGGCAAGTTGTTTGTATGGAAGGAGCCACAATTTTTTTTTTATTTTACTATTTCTAACCTGACTCCTTCTGCTAACCCTAACCATAACCCACATCACCCCACATTTCATGCTCCCATCACAAAATTAATTCCTGCTCCCATCACAAAAATGTGGCACTTTTCATGATGGTGTCACAAACAATAGATCTTGATGCCATCATGAAATGGCAGGAGATTGGGTTGGGAAGGATACTTGTTTTCGGCTGTTCATAATTGTGTTGCGTGGTATGAGTTACCATTTCTTCCCTCACTAGCCAACTCGGTATGAGTGAAAATATGAAATTAATAAATAAGATCATTTGTACTGGTGAAAAAAATACATGTTAAAAATACGAGGTCTGTTAGAAAAGTATCGGACCTTTTTATTTTTTGCAAAAACCTGATGGATTTGAATCACGTGTGCTTGCATGAGCAAACCTTGAACCTTTGTGTGCATGCGTGATTTTTTCACGCCTGTCGATTGCATCATTTGCTGGTAAGCAGCCTTTGTGTGAGGATGTGGTCGCGCTCTCGGCGGATTTTCATTAAAAGGATAATGACGGAACGACTGGAGCAGCACTAATTTTGCCAGAAACTGGGCAACAGCCAGGTGGAAACCATTCGGATGATTCAGACGGCTTTCTGTGACGATCCTATGGGCATCACACAGATTAAGGAGCGGTAAAACTGGTTTAAAGACGTCCGCACAATGGTGGAGAGCGAATCACGCTCCGGTCGTCCATCAACATGCTGAAATGACCAGATCATTTCAAAGTGAATGCTGTGGTGATGCGGGACCGTCGTGTGACTGTCCGAGAAATTGCGGAAGAGGTGGACATCAGCACTTTTTCGGTACATTCCACTGTGACAGAAGATGTGGCCATGAAAAGAGTGGCGGCGAAATTCGTGCTGCTGCTGCTGGCGGCGCAAAAGTGCCTCCGTGTTGAAGTCTCACAGGACATGCTGTGACATGCCCACCTCTTTCACAATTTCTCGGATAGTCACATGACTGAAAAGTCACCGAAAGCTGTCTGAATCATCCAAATGGTTTCCACCTGGCTGTCGCCCAGTTTCTGGCAAAATTTGATGCGGCGCTGCTCCAGTCATTCTGTCTTTTTCCTTGTAATGAAAATCCGCCGAGCACACAGCACATGTCCTCACACAAAGGCTGCTTACCAGAAAATGATGCAATCGACAGGCATGAAAAAGTTCACGCATAAGCACGAAGGTTCAAGATTTGCTCATGCAAGCACATGTGATTCAAATCCATCAGGTTGTTGCAAAAAATAAAAAAGTCTGATACTTTTCTAACAGACCTCGTATACCATATACTTATTAATAAACTAATACATACACATTACAACCTGTGACTATTGATTGGAGTAAGGGAGTATCAAGAATGAATCAATGAATACACATGACATATTGCATCAGGAATGGCATCTGGCATAAAACTTGTGCCAAATCTTCATACAGATCCAACTCAGATCTGCTGTGGCAACCCTGAGTGAAAATAAGGGAGAAGCTGAAGTGACTTACTTACATTTGTACGCTTATATCTTTATAACTACGTAGGTTATATGCTATGTAATGATGAAATAATGATACATAGACTCTGTGAAGTGAATGGGGTGCCCAGTGGTTAGAGTTCTCTTCTTTGGAAGACCAATAACTGCATGGTTTGGCCATCCCTTTTTGGACATCTTGGAAGAAAAGGTTATCAGATTGACTACTGTTGCTGGGGACATATTACTCCTGCTTTTATATTCTGCAGTGCAGCCAGGAGATTGAAGGAAAACTGTATCATTATTTAGACAACAATAGTCAATACAGGACTGTAATGTTGTGTTCTTCTTTTAAATAAAAAGTACTTGGCTCTTGGCTGGTGAAGAGAAGGGGCAGATAAACCATGCTGCCAACCTCCCTTGAATGTGCTTAGGGTACTATCTCACTGGGCTGTGACTGCTGGAGAGCAGCTGATGATGTGGAAATTCCCGCAAATGTACCCAGTAAGGACAAAATAAAATAATAATAAATTAAAAACTAATCATAATAAAGCCTAGCATAGCTCCATGGGCAGAGGGGTTAAGGGGGCTAGAATGAAAGGGTGGATAGCGTACTCATCGACTTGCAAAATGATGTCCCTGCTGGACCTACTGTCCTCTCCTTCATGTCCAGTGTACGGGATTGTACACTGGACATATACACTCAACAAAAATATAAACACAACACTTTTGGTTTTGCTCCCATTTCGTATGAGATGAACTCAAAGATCTAAAACTTTTTCCACATACACAATATCACCACTTCCCTCAAATATTGTTCACAAACCAGTCTAAATCTGTGACAGTGAGCACTTCTCCTTTGCTGAGATAATCCATCCCACCTCAAAGGTGTGCCATATCAAGATGCTGATTAGACACCATGATTAGTGCACAGGTATGCCTTAGACTGTCCACAATAAAAGGCCACTCTGAAAGGTGCAGTTTTATCACACAGCACAATGCCACAGATGTCGCAAGATTTGAGGGAGCGTGCAATTGGCATGCTGACAGCAGGAATGTCAACCAGAGCTGTTGCTCGTGTATTGAATGTTCATTTCTCTACCATAAGCCGTCTCCAAAGGCGTTTCAGAGAATTTGGCAGTACATCCAACCAGCCTCACAACCGCAGACCACGTGTAACCACACCAGCCCAGGACCTCCACATCCAGCATGTTCACCTCCAAGATCGTCTGAGACCAGCCACTTGGACAGCTGCTGAAACAATCGGTTTGCATAACCAAAGAATTTCTGCACAAACTGTCAGAAACCGTCTCAGGGAAGCTCATCTGCATGCTCGTCGTCCTCATCGGGGTCTCGACCTGACTCCAGTTTGTCGTCGTAACCGACTTGAGTGGGCAAATGCTCACATTCGCTGGCGTTTGGCACGTTGGAGAGGTGTTCTCTTCACGGATGAATCCCAGTTCACACTGTTCAGGGCAGCTGGCAGACAGCATCTGTGGCGTTGTGTGGGTGAGCGGTTTTCTGATGTCAATGTTGTTTATCGAGTGGCCCATGGTGGCGGTGGGGTTATGGTATGGGCAGGCATCTGTTATGGATGAAGAACACAGGTGCATTTTATTGATGGCATTTTGAATGCACAGAGATACCATGACGAGATCCTGAGGCCCATTGTTGTGCCATACATCCAAGAACATCACCTCATGTTGCAGCAGGATAATGCACGGCCCCATGTTGCAAGGATCTGTACACAATTCTTGGAAGCTGAAAATGTCCCAGTTCTTGCACGGCCGGCATACTCACCGGACATGTCACCCATTGAGCATGTTTGGGATGCTCTGGACCGGCGTATACGACAGCGTGTACCAGTTCCTGCCAATATCCAGCAACTTCGCACAGCCATTGAGGAGGAGTGGACCAACATTCCACAGGCCACAATTGACAACCTGATCAACTCTATGCGAAGGAGATGTGTTGCACTGCATGAGGCAAATGGTGGTCACACCAGATACTGACTGGTATCCCCCCCTAATAAAACAAAACTGCACCTTTCAGAATGGCCTTTTATTGTGGACAGTCTAAGGCACACCTGTGCACTAATCATGGTGTCTAATCAGCATCTTGATATGGCACACCTGTGAGGTGGGATGGATTATCTCAGCAAAGGAGAAGTGCTCACTATCACAGATTTAGACTGGTTTGTGAACAATATTTGAGGGAAATGGTGATATTGTGTATGTGGAAAAAGTTTTAGATCTTTGAGTTCATCTCATACAAAATGGGAGCAAAACCGTTTATATTTTTGTTGAGTGTATATATATATATCTGTATTACAATAGCCAAGTGGCCTCTATGTTCGTGTGTGTGTGTGTATGATCAAAGCCATACACACACAGCTTTGATCATGCAAAAAAAGGGGAGAGCTGACATTTGCCGTTTTGCATGCTGATGTATTTTGGGTCAAGCATGAATGCTACGAAAGCTGAAAGATAGGACAAATATTTTTGGAGATATTAGCAATTTTAGCTAACCTATAAACAATGGATGGTGTGCTGCAATGCACCATGGCAGTTTGGGGTTTTGAGGATTTAAATGTTATTGTGGTTTGTTAGATTAACAGTGTTGTGTTACATGAATGTAAATCTAATATGTAGCTTCTATGATATAGAATAAAGTTTTATGGGTGAACACATTCAAATCATGTAGTTTTAATATTACATGCAACAACTTAAAAGTTAAGTTGCTCATTATACATAAAATTATGGAAAGTATTCCCACCCAAGTAAAATGCATTAACGTAGCCAGAAACAATTTTGCTGAGTGACCTAAATGTAAATTTGTTGGGTCAACATGATGAATTTACATTACTGATACTTAATTACCATGGGCCAGGCCAACTAGATTTGTAAGGGTAAATGTAAAAAAAAAAAAAATTAAGTCCCTTTGGCTAATCACTTGTTTCACTCGGGGTCACCACAGCAAATTCAAGGTGGATTTGCATATTTGATTTGATTTTATTCGGCAATAAAATTACATAAGAATATATAAAAATACTGCTGAGGATAACACAAGAAAGCTTCCAATATGGATGCTTATTTACATTGTGCTCCTCGAATAAATTGTGCTGATCCAACACAGCAAAGTTAAGTTGACATGTAACTATACTATTTTAAAAGCAGCTGTAAGTACTTACAGGCAGGGGTGGTGGACAAGTGGTTCGTGCACTTGGTTTCAGAACGAAAAGTTCCCGATTCAAACCCCACCCCTGCCACATTTCTTCATGTAATGTGGAGTTGCATCAGGAAGGGCATCTGATGTAAAAACTGTGCCAGTTCAACATATTCAACAATTCAACAGATCTCAGACCTCATTACCAGCTGTTATTGGTGGAGCAATGAAAGGTAATCCCAAAACACCACAATATGTGCCCAAGGGGTGCTATATAATGGGAGAAAAGCAGGGGGCTTAAGACAGACCCTTGTGGAACCCCAAATTTCATGTCATTAAGGTTAGAGTTAATGTTGTACTGTTGTACTGTAATGTTGTAATGTTAGCAGACCTTTAATGAAAGGCTCATTAAAGGTCTGCTAACGAGTCTTTCATTGGATTCAGGTGTGTTGAAGCAGGGAGACAACTAAGAATGTCAGGAATGTGGCTCTCGAGGACCGAACTTGGCCACCCCTGCATTAGACCTAGTTGATAAATGATTATTTGGGGGGTTTTATTAAAAAGAAGACCTGAAAGTTCAGCTACAATTTGCCAGAATGTACATCTGAGATGCAAGCCTAGATTTAATGTTTTGGTGAAAGAAAATCCTCCTCCATACCACTTCATCATGAAGCTGTATAACTGGGGATACAAAATGCAAAACATGCACTATGCACAATTTCTCCAATCACAGCCAGAGAAGCCTGTAACTTCTTCTGGGTTGTCTGGATGTCTTGGTGGCTTTCCTCACTCTTCTCCTTCTTGCACAGTCACTCAGTTTTTGAGAACTGTCTACTCCATACAGATTTACCATAGAGTGCCATACGGTTTGTATTTCTTCATAACTGATGTAAATAAAGTTCAAGACATATTCAGTGATTGGAAATGTTCATGTATCCATCCCCTGACTTGACTGAAGAAAACTGGCAATTAAACTGATTATTTACAGGTATTATACCAAAGGGGCCCATTACTTATGCAACCCATCATCTTGGCTTTTATATGTTTAATTAATTTATATCAAGTTGTAGAGATTTACTTTCAGTTTGAGTCTGAGGAAGATAATTTTAGAAGTTTTTATGTTGAGAAGCCTGATTTACTTTTTGCATTTGAAATACCATAAACAAATTAAAATGCGTGAAACACCAAGGGGCTGAGTACTTTTGCAAGCCACTGTATATACCCGCCTCATTTGCACAATACTGATTACAGTGTACAGTTCTGTCAGAAGCCTAGATTGGTGTGATGGAATTATTTATTTATTGTCCATATGTCATATGGTGATTTTTATTTTTCTGACTGTTGTTGTGTCTGTTTGTCTTTGTCTTTCTTATTATGTGAACCTGAATGCACCTTTGGCAAGATAAAGTGGAAAAAAGCTGCACAGCCTAATTTAACAACCCATCAACTCTTGTCCTGTAACTAACTGGTAAACTGAATCATATTTAACTTTACATATCTACAACACTTTTCACACAAGTGCATTACAGTGGAAGGTAGTTGGAGTGGATGATATGGCCTAAAATATCTGATCTTTTCAGAAAAAAATAGACTTTCGATTTTTTTTCCTACTTTTTAAAGAAAATGAGTACAAATGACAGATAACTCAAAACAAGTTTTGCTTTTATTTTATCAAACAAACATAACCCCTACTTACCTCCTGGAATTGAAGTTCCAGCTGTTCTTTTGTTTTAAAAAATACACTTGGGTGAATGATTCCACCACAGTAAGCTGCTTTTTAGCAGGAGTTTGTTGTAGCACTCTAGTTCACCTCATAAACATGGCATTTCTCCAACTTGACTGAATGCCACTGTTGTAGATGCTGGAATAAGTTTGTTTTGCTGCTGCCTTTTATTGCAGGAGGCTTTAGACAAACTCTGCAGCATGCAGTCACTTGTTCCCCGTCTATCACAGCAACCCCAAACCACTGACCAAACACTCGCTCTTCGTTAGCGTTAGCCATGTTGTTGTTGTGTGAAGGAACCAGGAAGTGAATTTGCGAAACATATGATGGTAGGGGAAGGTTCCGCCCTTTTCGCCTCTGATTGTCTAGAAGGTGTGTACCATGATTGGGTATTTGATTTGGCCCTGAAACGTCATCTTACGTTCAGGAACTGCCGTTGTCTTGTTTATCGATCGATCTCGATCTTGACAGTGTGATAAATGTGTGCCGTTACATTTATATTCCAAGCTCACGTTTTCATAACCTGTTTAGAACATGTTTAGATTAGTCTTAGCTTTTTGTGGGGTAGTTTTGTGATGAAAATAATGAACTGACAATGTCATCACAATGTTGGCTGCTTGTTTCCTCTGTTGGCTCTCAAGCGTTGAACAGTACCCTATTAAAGCATATGCAGGCTTGTGCAATGCCTGGGTCCAAATGGAGGCCTATGCAATAAAATATCACCTCAAATCTTTCATTTAAACCCACTGGTCACAATTGTGACCAGAAAAAAATGGACACTTTTAAGACTTTAAAAATGTTACTGCATCAATCATCAGTACATGTAGAGCAAAAACATCCAGAAACTCTGATAAGACTGAAATGATGGTTCTTGGACCAGTGAGACATCGGCATCAATTTGACCAGTTAACACTCAGCCTAAGCCCGTGTGTCATAAGAGGTCTGTCAATAAAGTATAGGTCCTTTTTATTTTTTTCAAAAACTATATGGATTTCATTCATATGTTTTTACGTCAGACATGCTTGAACCCTCGTGCGCATGCGTGAGTTTTTCCACGCCTGTCGCTGACGTCATTCGCCTGTGAGCACTCCTTGTGGGAGGAGTCGTCCAGCCCCTCATCGAATTCCTTTGTCTGAGAAGTTGCTGAGAGACTGGCGCTTTGTTTGATCAAAATTTTTTCTAAACCTGTGAGACACATCGAAGTGGACACGGTTCGAAAAATTAAGCTGGTTTTCGGTGAAACTTTTAACGGCTGATGAGAGATTTTGAGGTGATACTGTCGCTTTAAGGACTTCCCACGGTGCGAGACGTCGCGCAGCGGTCCCAGGCGCCGTCGTCAGCCTGTTTCAAGCTGAAAACCTCCACATTTCAGGCTCTATTGATCCAGGACATCGTGAGAGAACAGAGAAGTTTCAGAAGAAGTCGGTTTCAGCATTTTATCCGGATATTCCACTGTTAAAGGAGATTTTTTTTAATGAAAGACGTGCGGACGGATTGCAGTGTCGGCTCGCAGCCGCTGCGACACACTGCCACAGGAAAAACACCTCTGTTAGAAGCCTTAAGGACAAGTTGGAACATGTCCAGCTGTTAAACAATTTCTCATATACTCACTCCACTGAAAGCCATCAAAAGCCGCCTGGATTTTACAAATGGTTATCAACACGGAGGTGTTTTTCCTGTGCCGCCGCACCGCGCCGGCTGCGTCCCGACGCAACAACAATAACAACAACACAGGACATGTTCTGGCATGTCCAGGCACATTTACGATTTCTCAGATAATCACTTGATGGAAAAACCACCGACAGCCGTCTGAACGCCATCTCAAAGCTGTCCTGTGAGACCAAAACGGAGGTGTTCTTTGTCATGCTCCATCAGCGAATTCGTCATGATGCGTGAAGCCTCCACGCGGCTTTCCATGACAAAATCTCTTGTTAAAAGTAAAATCTGCCGGAAAATGGTTGATGTCCAGCTCTTGTGATAACCAGGGAAATGGCACATGATGGTCACGGATCCAGACAGCCATCCATTTAGAAATTAAATGGTCGTTCAGCCTGTCGATGGTGGCTTCGGAGCGCGGCGCGCCCCACAGCTGCTGGGGCCATCCTTAAAGCGACAGTAACACTCCTTATTCTCTACCAAGCCCGTAACATTTTCACCGAAAGCCAGATAAATTTTTCTAATGGTTTCCAGCTGCCAGTCTGTAACAGTTTCTGAAAAAATTCTGATGGAAAAAAAGCCCAAATCATTCCGCCATTTCCTGGCAATGAAACAACGATGAGGGGGCTGGACCACTCCTCACTCAAAGCCTGCTTACAGGCGAATGACGCAACCGACATGTGTGAAAAAACTCATGCATGCGCACGAAGGTTCAAGCTTGTCTGACGCAATCACACGTGATTCAAATCCATATGGTTTTTGAAAAAAATAATAAGGTCGGATACTTTTCTAATAGACCTCGTATATACCCGGAAGATTGCATCTGCGAGTATACATGTTGAACGAGTCACTGGTTGTGTGAGACAGCGATGCACCATTTTGAGTGGACCAGTTCCAACTGATTACTCAATGACCAAATACATTGAAGGTTTCACTTTGATGGACAAAATAGTCAGAGTATGCTGTGCCTTGAGTAATGCATGTGATACCGTTGTTCCAGCACTTTGGGGTGAAAATTTACTTTGAACTTTTGTAAACGTTCAGAAAGTTGGACCTGAATGGAAAAATATTACCGACACCATGCTTTCTAGATAAGCCACACAATTTATTTTGCATACTTGAGAACCCATTTAGTCCATGGAAAAAGCTCTATTGCCATGTTTTGGGACAAGTATGCATGGGTAATGGAAATTTGTATGCCAGAAGTAAATGCCTCTAAAATCATATTCCCATTTGGACTTTGGTCCTGACTGTCACAGAAATCGAAACAGCTTTCATATTTTTTTTTTACTATAATCCAAAATTAGAAAAATATTCGCCATGCAAGTTGGGTTTTATGGCTGTTTTTTATGGGCTGTACGAATCAAGATGGTGTACGAATCAAGCGTACTTGGGTATACCCGAGACATTTCTACATTTTAATTCTTTCAATTCACATGAAATAAAAATTGCTGTCTGGTCCTTCAGCGTCTGCCACCACAAGATCTGCTCATGAAATAAATCAGATTTTCTGATGACAGAACCTGAACTTTCCCTTATATCGAGTACTCAAAGCCAAAAGGTACTAAGTGACATTTTAGAAAATACACTCAAAGTCTTGTCACTTTGAAATGAAAGAGCTATTGTCATGAAATTTGCACAGCTTGGGCACCTTAATCAGTCGTTCAAGCACAAAATCCATGAGAATTTCTCTTTTCATAGAATAGAATTCAACAAAATTTTTGTTTCTGCACGTAGTACCATTTGTCTCCAAGCCCTCGATATACAGTATAAGGGAAAATAATTGATGAGTCAGTAAGCAGTATGATGTTTTCTGAAAAAAAAAAAAAAAAATCATAATCTGCATTGTTAAGTTTAATTGTTCAAACCACTGCTTTAAGGCCCGGTCCCACTGGGGAGAGGATTAATTGCGCATGAATTGAATATACAAATTTCGGGCGGTCATTGTCATCCGCAACAAAATTGGCCAAAAATGACAAATTCCTCAGTATGAATTATGGATATATTAATAATGTATAGCGAATATATGACAAACAATCACAGATGTATGATGCATGTACCGAGGAAACGGAACAGACGCATTGCAATTATCACTGAAGTATTACGGATGGATTGAGAATGCATTGCGCACGTGTTGCAGAAACAGCAGTTGTATTGCGCATGCGCGGCATCTGCATTGCGGTCATAAAAGAAGCGCACTCGGGCCTTTCAGCATCACTATTCACACCAACACCGCAGCCTCTGGAGCAATTGTTGGACTTAGACAAGTTGATTGTTATGTTGTTGGATGGCAGCAACTATCACACTACGTCTTTGCGGATCCATAACTACGTCTGTAAGTCTCCACAGCTGGACTGGCAATGACTGGCAAGTGTGTCGATTTCTGCCACATTTATATAGTATTTTGGGTTAATGTGAAGTGTTTGTTATGCATTCGCAAATTGTCCGCAAATCAGATGCAAAGCAGATGTAATACAAATGCTTTTTTCGTGGCCAATCTGTATGCAGTTGCTACAACTTATTTTAGTTTGTGATGTGGCACAATACACCTGTCAGTTGTGGATATCAGCGGATAACAGCGGATATACAGCACATAGATTGAGCATATATTGAGTATGTATTGCGTATGCAACCAAAATTTTGTGCAGCTCAAAAATTCTGGCAACGGAAAAATGTGCCTCTGCGGATAATTGCGGATGTGTGTGGATGTCATCCGACTCATACATGCATGTTTCACAGATATTGCGGATGTTTAGCAAATATAAACCAATTTTGTGCGCAATTCATACGCAAATCTTCCAAAACGCCAGTGGGACTGAGCCCTTAACAAGCTCTGACTACAGGAGTAGACAATATATTCGGTGACAAACCTGAGACATTTTGTTTTTACATTTTTGTTCTGTCAGTTCACATGAAATAAAAAGATAAAAGCTGCAATTTGTTCTGCACAGCTTCTGTCACAACAAAACCTGCTTACGAGATGCCAAATTTTTTTGGTGACAGACCCTGAATGTGCCCCTGTATATACAACACAATCAATTTCATTTTTGTGAAACAAGGAATTAAAAAAAAAAGTTTCATTCATTTCATCCTTAGCCTCCTCAAGCTCTGGGTACACAAGAAACCAGTGTTTGTGGTGACAGAAACGTTAATGTTTCATATATGATACATTTGATGTTCCTTGGATCAACTTATGTAGTAACCAGTACAAAAACTAAATTCATACTTTTATGAACCAAACCTGACGGCTGCCCAACATGCGTATACACATTTACGATTTTGTTATTGTTAATTTACAACATTAACACCCCATTTGGGGCCATAGTCATATAACTGACCTTTATCTTTCATACACTGATGAAACTATGATGTTGATTGTTATTAAAAGTGAAAATAATTTTAACAATATCTCAACTTTTAATAATGATACCAGATCTTTCATACTGAGAAGCACTATTCTTTAAATGTGGTCAAAGCTTAATTTCTTTCCACCCACCAACCCTACCTGTAGTAGGGGCAGCATGAATTAGAGCTCTGACGATTACGGTTCGGTTATACATGATAACCGGTTAGTCAATCGCTAACCGGTTAACCGTACATGATAGCTCTACTCCCTGTGGAGAGATATTTTGTCACTTTTATTAACCTGTTCAGCTCAGGTTATTCAGATGTAGATATAATTAGAATGTCTATGGCTATGGCTGCATCAGCAGCCAGAGCTAGTGCTGACAGCTGCTGCAAGTACTACTCGTCATAGACCCATTGAGTTACTATTCATTTTGCTGGAAATTCTGAGACAAATTCAAATCGGGCGTCAGGTTAATGCACGACGGTTAACCAGTTATGAAAATTTCTAATCCTCCGAGCCTTAGCATGAATGGAGACATACTTTATGTTCTTGCTTCCACATTTTGCTCTTGTCAATTCACAAGTCTGAAACCATGAGGTGCACACATAATGCTTCTATCTACATTATATTTTGTGTAAAGGTTTTCAATGAAAATGTGACGTGTTTTCTTTTGATCAGATGGATACTTGAAAATTAACACTGTGATATGCACTTTCATATTATGAACTTTGATCAAAAGCTGACGTTGAATAAATATAGACATAAATCAACCTGTTGTCTGTATCACTGCATACCTGGCAGGTCTTCTTGACCTGCTTGACATGCAGTGATACTCGCAATCATTTGAACTCTTTCACCGTGGGAGGTGTAAATTTGTGCCCAAGTGCTATCTTCAACTCTTACATCAAACTTGAATTTGTTGTAACATATGCTGATCTCTATTTTATATGTAAACTCTATGATGAAAGATAAAATGCTTGCATGAAAATGAGCATGTTAGAAATTGCTGTTTTAAGTGTACCTTCACTTAATGCCTTTTTTCTTTGGCAAGTGCTAGTTTTACCCTATCACCAGTTACTGTTGCTCAAACAGGAGAATACATAATCTGATTATTATCCTTCAGTTCCTCTGAACGGCTGAATCCACACATCCGACTGATCCTTGAAGAAACAACGGTGGTGGAAGCTGCATTTAATCAGGCATATCTTGGCGTGCTGGGTGACCTTGTGCACGCGATGCATGACCGGGGCATGTGACCTGCGCCCCCACCCCAGACTACAGACACATGAAACTTTTGTATAGTTTGTGTTGCTTTTTTTTTTTTTGCAGTAAACAATTTGACTCATGTGACTGTATCATAATTTGTCATTTCAGGCTGAGTCAACAGTAAAAAACATTTTGTCATTGATGTTTTGGTGCAATGAAGGTTCATTTCTAAGAATTTTTAATTTGGGTTTTGCCGCTCCAGCAGACACTGCACACTACACCTGGCTGAATCTTTACACAGATGCTGGAATAATCATGTCTAAACTGAGATTTTACCAAATGGTATTTAACATAAACAAAAAGGTTTAGTCACTTCAGTGAAGGCACCATTACATCAAGGAATTTAACAACCAGTTTTACTGTCTGTTACATTTACATTTATGACCCCATTAAATGTAAAACTTATTTTACTACTGGATTATGCTTAAACAGCTTTTCAAACTGTTTGCCTTTAAATCAGTAAACCTTGGTAACTTTTACAAATCAAACTGTTACACAAAAGTGGAGACATTTTAGCAAAAAGTACAAAAATTTATTCAAAATTCATAGTGAAACATAACATGTATAACATGATGATGATGATGATGATGACAAAGGTGTCCCATTCCATGGCATGAACCTTTGCAGAGGTGACTTTGAGAAAACCATCTGAAACACACACAGCATACATATTTTAATTAGTGTTGTCAGGTTATTAAAAAAATAATGTAATTGATTACAGGGTTTGTGATTAGTTAATCTAAATGAAGCATTTAATTGCAGGTATATTAAAAAAAAACTCAGATCTGTGTGTGCTTGGGACATTTAATAATCAGGTAAAAAAGGATCTGGCTTATTTTTGTTACATATCAAGGAGGTATTAAACAAGCTGTAAATTGATCTTAAATTGTGAGAACTGTCTACGTGTAATTTGGATAGGTTAAATGCAGACAAATTTCATTGGTGTACAATGACAATAAAAGGCTATATTATAAAGAATGTCTAAAAACAACTGTGGGAGTTTGGAGGCTGATTCTTTCTGCACAATATGATTCCTTTAATAATTATCTTATTAGATTTCATATTTTAAATTTGTCCATTGAACATTAAAATCTAGATGAAAAACAAACGTTTTAATGTGTTTTAAGCCTGTTTGAGCTCAGTGACAACGTTAATTAACGGTCATTAAAACTGAGTCAACATTTTGTGCATGAACGTCAGTAAACGCACAAACTCCCACATTTGAGATTTAACAATAAGTTATTAAAGCAAGTTACTTTGGTAAAAAAAAAAGTATTGACATTAACACGTTTATTGCTCTCAGAAATGCGTCTTTATTTACAGACCAAGTCACTGACGTCAAAACAAAACAGAGCAAAGTGTGACTGAAAGCGTGACAGGTATTGTAATTAATCTAAACTAACGCTTTATTTTAACAGCCACAATTTTAATAGTTAATAGCAACAGCCTGCAGTTTATTTATTTACAAGCTACTTAGGAAGCTAACGATTAGCTTACCATCATGCTTTGTCTCTTCGTCTCTTTATCAGCTTGTATCTGTTGTGTGTTGGGGGGTTTGGCTGGATGTTTTTGTGTTGTTTTCTTTTCTTTGCTCTCCAGGTGGTATGCAAACTGGTTTTTGTCTGTGGAGAAGGTACTGGCAGAAGAGTCCTTCACCCTCATCAGCATTATTAGCTGCACCTGTGGAGGATGTTCACGTGCAGGCCTACTGACTCGCAGCACCTGTGGATGATGCTCACGTGTAAACTTAAAGACTTTCAGCTGAAGCAGATAATGAGGTGGCGTTCTGCATTTAAGCCATGAGTGGTTCAAGCAGAATTGCCGGGAACTCGACCTTGTGACGTTCGTTTGTGAGACGCTGAGGACCGCGCCAGGGTTTGACACATCGTGCCTGTGAAGGAGGACGGGTGAGGGACGCATGCTGTCAGCACACATCAGAGGTGATTATTGTCTGAATGATCGTTAATAGTAATTTGGCATTTTGTTACGCAGTATATTTGAACATTGATGAGAATTGTGCAGTTTGCTTCTCACTGCCGTGGCGTACGGACTGATGATCCTCCACCTGTTGTGAGAAGCTGCTCATTTACATAAAGCTTAAATTCAGACCTGAATGTGTTGCTGATAGTGTGTGCCTCTGAAAGATATTTGCTGTAGCTCTGTTGACTTACCTCACCTTTTCCATCCTTCACAGAGTCAGTTTGTCGTGTCCACCTGGGGGGTGTTTGGCGCTGAATCTGAGTCCAGAAGCGCCGAGGCTTAGATCCTTTTGGGCGCTGGAGAGCGCGCCGTCCTTCACTCCGCCAGACAAACTAAATATTTATGTTGTACACTAATTATTGCACTGGAGGGGAAATAAAATTGTTTTGTTTGTGGAACCGCTTTCTGGTTATTTAGCGCTGGGTTCGGTCAGACGTTGGTCCGCTCCTCAACCTGCGTCTGCACTTAACAGTATCTTCTCGTCTTCATATTGTTGTATGAATTCCCAGTCTTCTGTACTTCTCAAGTGTGTTTTGTCTCGCCGCCAACAACTTTCTCTTAAAAACTCACAGAGCAGTAAACACATGGAATCCGCCATTGTTTATGTTTGTGTCGTGTATAAAAGGACGTCACTGCAGTTTGCTCTGCTGACCCCGCCCACGTTGAAGAGGTACTATTTGCAGTAGAAAAGGATGCGCCTGGAACCAAACCGAGTAGAGCTGAGTAGAGTACAGCTGAGTAGTGCTGGAGCTTTCTAGTAGAAAAGCGCCTTTACACTAAGGTCTGGCTAACTTGGTAGTCAAATCTAGGTGCAGTGGAGGCTGTTAGATAAAATCATGAATATTTACAAGGGGATGACTGGTGAAATATTAAAAGTATTCTTGTAGGTTTACCTTAAAGGGTTAATTTCACTTTTGGTGTGAAATTCATTTTATGTGTGCTCATCTGGGGGAGCTATATCTAAAACTTCTTTCATGAAAAGTAAAATGCAAGAAATGACTGTTATTTTAAAGATTACTGGCGGATTTTTATCTCCAAGTTGGTCACCTTTTGTTCTGTGTGCCGACGCGGCCCGGAGGACCCGAACCAGCGTCTGACCGGACCCAGCGTTAAAAGAACAGAGAGCGGTTTAAAGAAAACAGATTTATTAACCAACTGTGTGATAATGTGCAAAAGGGAGCAGCGGTCTGGCGTGGGAGGACGGCGCGCGCAAATGGACCGGAGCCACAAATGTTCTGGATTCAGGAACCCTGCCGACACCCCCCCAGGCGGCTGCACGGACCACCGAGTCTGTGAAGAGGAGAACGAGGTTAGTCAGCCCAAACCTTCAACTCAGAGGGAAGTTCACACAAGCATATACTCAGCAAACACTTCCAGGCTTACGTTAAAGGTAGCTCCTCACCGCAAGTGCCAACCAACACTTTCCATGAACGGCGGTGAGGAGCGAACCAAACAATTAACGTAACACGCTCAATTACAGCTGTTAATTATTAGAAACCATAAACATTAAGGTACCTCAGGAAGTGCGCAGTACAGCTTGAGAACCTCACTTCTCCTCTCTCACAGACACGTGCGTCAAACCTGGAGCGGTCCTCAACGTCTATTGTAATGAAGCTGATCTCTCCAAGTCAGCCTCACACAGATGGCACAAAGGTGATCCTCTGGCAAAGAAGCCCTGTATCTTCAGGGCTTAAATTCAGCAGGCCTCATCAGGGAATGCACTCCAGCTGTTCTCCTGTTGATCTGCACGTGTAGACAGGCAGCAGGTGCAGGCAATGAGTAAGGTTCTCTGATCCTCTGCACACTTCACCTCTTCTCAACTCAGGACCAAATGCAAACCACCTGGGGAGACACAGAGAAAGCAGGCCCAGCCAAACACCCCCCACTCCATGACAATAACCCCCCCCCAGAACCACCTGGGGAGACAGAGAAAAACAGGACCAGCTAAACACCCCCCAATCCATAACAATACCCCTCCCTCAAAGGGAAGCCTCCCGGCGACCACACGGACCTGCTCCGAAAATGGCACCATCCTCCATGGTCCACGGCAGGGAGACATGTGGCGCGACCCTCCTGGGTCCACGGCGGAAACACATGACAGGCCGGTGAGGAGACAAGGCAACTTGGCTGGCATGTTGGCTGGTAGCAAAACAAAAACAGTCCAAAACACCCCAAAAGAGTCCCACAATATAGTCCAACATAAAACAAATAGAAGAACCCCAACAACCCCCCCAGAGGACCGTCCCATCAAACCCTGGGGAGGAAAAGAAAAAATACAATCCCAAAACCCCAACAGAGCCCCACAAACACAATCCAAACATAATCCCAATAAAAGAAAAACAAATTAATACCCCCCCCCAGACGACATGTAGAGCCCAACACTCCCCAGAGGACATCATCGCCAGCTCCAGGAGTAATAACCATAGCCGAGGTTCATCTGAGATCCAAAGTCACATACAGGAGCTTTTTGCGTCTCCCAGAGGACCGTCCCATCAAACTCCAGGAGACACTCCCATGACCAAACAAACCCAGCCCCGGCCACCCACGGCCAGTTGGACCCACAGTCATATTTCTCCCCTGAGGATGGAAACTGGGAGAAACATAACAAACCCCAAGCCCCCCAGTGGACACACAAACAACCCCGGGGGAAAACAAAAAACGGAAAAACCTGTTGCCCCCCCCCAGAACCCCGAGAGACCCTGGAAACCCTCCAGAACCAGTTGTCAGATACTGTAATGGCAAACAGCTCAAAACAACTGAATCCAGGGGAGAAAACAGGACAAAATGACCCCAACCCCACCCCCTCAGCACAGGGGAAACTGGAAATACGTCCAGTGTCATTACCTATGACTATACCTAAAAGTCAAACGGGAGGAGTGGAACTGCGGTAATGGCATACGGCACAAAATGGCGCCACGCCCCCGACTTTCAACCCAGCTCCTAGCTGGAAGTATATTCCACTGCATCAAGCCTCAGCCACGCCAATGGTGTATGGCTCAACGGCGCGCTGAGGCCGGAGGTGGAACAGGGAATTAACATAAAATAAAACGCCCCTAAACCCCCCCCTCCCAGGTGCAGAGGTTTTCTGGGAAACCCCCAGCGTCACCAACCTGCACCACCCTAGAAACACTAATGACAAACGGTACAGAAGTGACTAGGGTTGGAGGTAGAGGACCGGGAAATAAAAACAAAACGACCCAATCACCCCTCCCTCATCACCCCCCAGAGGACATTTACAATCAAATCCTGGGGCGTGGGACTAAAATAAAAACCTAACAAATAATAAAACAAAAAGTACATGTGCACCGATATCCAGCAGCATTGAATGTGGAGTATGATGACTTGCATTTACCTTTTTTTTTTTTTTTTTGGTCCTGTGGCCAAAGTGACAGTCCAAGCTTTGAGGAGTGATTAATTTGCCTCTCACCTCTCAGCCTCAAACCTTCACCTTAAGTCAAACACTCTCATCCAGACACCACTAGACACGTGCACAGATACATCTGTGTCAATACAGCTATTGTCCTACCACAAACTTAAACGAGTGAGATTTGGCATCTAATTACCTGAGTCCAGTACTGTGCTCCAGACAGCCTATCTGTCCATACCACCGGACCAACTACCAGTGCTATAACCCACAAAAAAAAACAGTTTAAATCCCACATGTAAAACCCCACAATTAATAAAGCAACAAGAAACTAACTGATAAGTGACTTATACCGTCAAGCTCAAAAAATGGAACATCTATGTTCTACCTTAAGAGCTGTGACGGTAATGTGGCTCAGTCACCAGCAGGGGGAGCCAGAGTGCTAAAAATGAAAAGCCCTGTGGCAACCGAGTAAACTCAACACACACTGCTTTACTTGTGAGCAGCTACGTGTAGCATACAGCTAAAATGTGATTTAACTAATAAGTCCGGAGCTGATACAACAGACGTAGTAGCCATCTTCACCCGGGGAAACGGGGCTACGACTGTAACAGCAGGACGCAAAGCGACCCGTGCTGCAGAACTCCGCCGTGCGCGTTCACCCTCCAATCACACACTCATGCAGCTCCTGTCTAACCTCTCATCCGGTTGGAGTGTGAAGCGAAGCCGTCGCTGATCACGCTTAACGCCAATTCCAAAGACAAGGCAACATCACAGGAACACGGCTGCAAGAGAGTTCAAACTATTATTCAATATTAGGATCACTAACACGCACAACCCGGGCGGAGAGCACCCGCAACTGATCCCGGATAACTTCCAACGTCTGCTGCCACCTTCCCGGCACGGTACCAACTCTGCTGCCACTGGGTCCGTGATGTTTGGCCAGAGGATTCTGTTCTGTGTGCCGACGCGGCCCGGAGGACCCGAATCAGTGTCTGACCGGACCCAGCGTTAAAAGAACAGAGAGCAGTTTAAAGAAAACAGATTTATTAACCAACTGTGTGATAATGTGCAAAAGGGAGCAGCGGTCTGGCGTGGGAGGACGGCGCTCGCAAATGGACCGGAGCCACAAATGTTCTGGACTCAGGAACCCTGCCGACACCCCCCCAGGCGGCTGCACGGACCACCGAGTCTGTGAAGAGGAGAACGAGGTTAGTCAGCCCAAACCTTCAACTCAGAGGGAAGTTCACACAAGCATATACTCAGCAAACACTTCCAGGCTTACGTTAAAGGTAGCTCCTCACCGCAAGTGCCAACCAACACTTTCCATGAACGGCGGTGAGGAGCGAACCAAACAATTAACGTAACACGCTCAATTACAGCTGTTAATTATTAGAAACCATAAACATTAAGGTACCTCAGGAAGTGCGCAGTACAGCTTGAGAACCTCACTTCTCCTCTCTCACAGACACGTGCGTCAAACCTGGAGCGGTCCTCAGCGTCTATTGTAATGAAGCTGATCTCTCCAAGTCAGCCTCACACGGATGGCACAAAGGTAATCCTCTGGCAAAGAAGCCCTGTATCTTCAGGGCTTAAATCCAGCAGGCCTCATCAGGGAATGCACTCCAGCTGTTCTCCTGTTGATCTGCACGTGTAGACAGGCAGCAGGTGCAGGCAATGAGTAAGGTTCTCTGATCCTCTGCACGCTTCACCTCTTCTCAACTCAGGACCAAATGCAAACCACCTGGGGAGACACAGAGAAAGCAGGCCCAGCCAAACACCCCCCACTCCATGACAATAACCCCCCCCCAGAACCACCTGGGGAGACAGAGAAAAACAGGACCAGCCAAACACCCCCCAATCCATAACACCTTTACCATTTTGGTCAAGATGCAGTAAAAAGACAACCCCAGTCAGACATGTCTAAGTGACCTACTGACCTCTTTACTGTTTTGGATTACTTCTTTGACAGCTCATAGATTAGGGATGGCCTTTAAAATTATTGATAAAAAAAAAGTGTAATTAACCCTTACCCCAGCTTTAAAAATAAGAGCTGTGTGAGCAGAAGCAATTACCCAGTACAAACATTTTGAGATATTGGTTTCCATGAATGTAACCAGGAGATACACAGAAAATGCAGAGATAGGCTGGATTTTCCTAGAAAGTGATAAAACATTAACACCATGAGCAACAATGATTGTGATTTCCAATCTGACAGCTAGACCTTCTTCTTGGTAGATTTTTTCTGGATGACAGTTTGGACAATACCAAGTTCCCTTTGGTGCAATTTTGAGGCCAACACAGATGAAATGAAACCATCCATCAACATCACAGTTGTCATTGTCGCAGCCGATCATAGGGAGCTCTTCCTCACCACAACAAAGGCACCACTCCGGATTTGATTGTTTATCAATGGACTGCTGTGCCTGCTGTGATGTAACTGCAACTGCAAGTGGCATTAGGGTGAATTTAGTAACTCCTGGTACTGGACTTGATGAAGCTGAGAGAGAAAACTGACCCACCTTTCGTCAAAAAAGTGACAGCTGCCAATCAAAATCGACCACGTCACTAAGCCCCGCCCCCTCTATGACGCCATAGCCAATCAGAATTGATGATGTCACTATGTCCCGCCCCTAAGCCCCTCCCCTAGTCCCGCCTCCAAGCCCCGCCCCTTATGACATCACAGCCAATCATAATCGATGACGTCATTATGCCCCGCCCCTAAGCCCCGCCCCTGGTCCCGCCTCCGAGCCCCCGCCCCTTATAACGTCACATCCAATCAGAGTCGATGATGTCAGTATGTCCCGCCCCTAAGCCCCGCCCCCGGCTCCTCCCCTAGTTCCGCCCCTGGCTCCTCCCCTAGCCCCACCCCCCAAGCTCCTCCCCTAACCCCGGCCAAGCACCGCCTCCAAGCCATACCTCCCCTCCCACCCAGGGTCTAATATTTTAATGTCATTTTATTTCATGAATTAAAGAACGATTAAAAATACCTAGATCTTTTTAATGTATTAAAGAATTAACTAATTCTGAAATAATTAAACATAAATCAGTGTCTATTATTTAATGCCCCTTTAATATTTTTAATTCTTAAATTATTACGTTTCCTTTTCTGTTTTTTAATTCATAAATTAAAGAAGGGGTACAAATAGCCGTCTCTCGGCTGTAAGTCTTTGCAGCAAGACGGTCAAATACCCACGCATAGAGCCGCTCGCGGAAACATGACCCCACGGCTGTAAAACCTGTTGCAGACGCTGTGTCTGTGTGAGTGCGTGTGTGTGTGTGTGTGTGCGTGCGTGTGTGTGTGTGTGTGTGTGTGGCGGGACACCCGCTGAGCGGAGATGCTGCCCCGAGGTGATGAACCCGAAGAACAATAAACAATGCTCCTTATCACTCACGCCAGATGATGTTTTCTTTTAAGATATTAGCCGATCGATCATGGTGCGCGGGACACCCGCTGAGCGGAGATGCTGCCCCGAGCCCGAACAATCAACAATGCTCCTTATCACTTACGCCAAACGGTGTTTTTAGAGCAAAAGGTAAGGAATTACGCCCCGCGGACGAAGAAGGGTTTAAAAATCCCCTTTCCGACGATAGAGTGACATACAGCATTCACCATGGCGAGACGAACTCCGATCCTCCGCTACATCTGCGAGACCCCGGTTAACATCACCATGACAACAGAAGGCTCGCTTGCTCCAAAAAAAGCGAGAATGTACGTCAGCCGTCTGAGCCAGCCGATACCGGAGGAAGATCTGACGTACAGCCTGGAGGGGCACGAACGTTTAACTTACACGTTCGACCCGTATTATGCCCAAGTAAGTTTCTTCACTCTGGCCGAGGGTGAGACTGCCACTCGAGGAACCCCACGGGTGGCGCTTACTTCCGCCGATTGGGGTGTCTTCTCCGCGGCGGCGGGCTCGATGATTCGCGACACGGTCAACCCTGAACCTCCAGGAGATCGGACGCCGGAAAAGAAGAAAACACGCTTCCAACTCACCTGGCTCAGCGCCCAGGGGCCTCGCTATAGGGTGATATTCCAGCGTGGACCTCCTGACACTGTCTCTGAGGGTGAAATTAAGTTGGAGCGGGTTAGTGCCAGCGGCCACGTCAGAAGCGTCACAGCTGCGGCTGAGAGCTGGCATGAGATGTTCAACACCTGCAACGACAGGATTACGGGCCTCTTTACAAGGTGCCTGGCCTGGAGGGATGTTATCGAAGTCCGAAAAAACTTGGCCCCTCTTTTTACTTAAAAAAAAAAAAAAAAAAAAAAAAAAAAAACTCTGACGTAGCTCCTCCCCGCATGCACGGGGATTTCTATAAAAACCAGGGGACCACATCTCATTCAAGCATCGGACGACGAACCAGCATGAGCTCCTCAACCTCTCCCATTGCAGCAGCCGACGACATCGCTTGTGACTGCGCGCTCGACTGTGGAAGAGACCAGCCCTCCCTGAGCCAGGCTTCACGGACCCGCGGTGGGTACGAGAGCCCGTGGGGAGTTCAGCTCGAGGCGGTCTGGGGCAAGATCCATCCTTCTCACGCGCTTTCCAGCCCGGGAGGCGTGGGGTCTCTTCCCGCTGTCACGGAGGCCGCGAGTCCGCGGGAGGTACAAGACCTCGAGCCGGCTGAGAAATACGCCACATCTTTCGCATCTGACCGGCCTGACGGGTTCCTGTCAGAGGAATTCCTGAAAACGGTGAAAGTCGGCGTGGCACACTTACTTTTGGCTGTGATCAAAAGTTACAGACAAAAACTCTGTTACGGGTGTGAGATCGATCACCCCAGCCAGCGCCAGCACGAGTGCCTGGACCCGTTAAATGAATATTTCTTTACCGGACATTTTGAGAGATTAATGGTGAGACTCTGGAGACCGACCTTCATCCCGGCTGTGGTAAAGCTCCTAGCCCAGCGCTTCCTCAACCCATCGGCTGCGAGGGTTCAGGGGGCGGTAGAAAACATCCTCACTGAGCTGAAATACACTGATAATTTTGAAGCAAAGATCAACGAACTGTACACATGTTTCGGTGAAGACGCAGATCTCGACCTGGAGGGGATGGTAGCCGTCTATAACCCAGACGACTGAAGAAAAACCTGCTTTTTTTTTTTTTTTTTTTTTAAATATCATTATATTGTTTTACAGTCATGGGTAATTGTGTGATGATTCTCTTTCAAAGCTTGCGGGAAGTTTATATTATACGTGGACTCTCGTATAAGCTGGAGCGGGTAGTCATTCGCAGGCTGGAGATCCCAGACGCCCCGCCTTCATGCGCTATGGAGAGGGTCTTCGACGTTATCAGACGTCGCCCCGGGCCCGGAGTCTGGACAGATCATATCTACAGCGCGGCTCTCCATTCATCTGAAAAATCTCTGTACAACGTATTACTGAAAATCTCTGTTTTGACCACTGACGATTTTACACGGTGTAATACGATGCATCTGCTTACATTATACACTCTGTTTGTGGATGTGATAGCGTGCCGGGTGAAACAGATGGGGGTGTCCAGAGGGGAGATTGTTCCTACACTTTTACAGCTGAATACTGAAATAAACCGTAAATGCGGGGGAGATGTATTACTGAGAGTTTTCCAGTTTTGTACGTGAACGTATGCTTTTTTCCTTCACGTATGCTGTGTTTAATAAACATGAACAATTGCTTTTTTCTCTGTGTGTGACTTTAATGAATGTAATAAAGCACATATTCTAAACCTTATACGGCCTGTGTTCTTTCCTATAATATTGTTAAAAAAGGGTGAAATGTTTTTCATATTGCAAGACAGAGTCATACAAATGAGGTTTTGGTGGAAAAAAGGTGCTCGTATGAATTAATGAGGGGTTTTAACACGGTCTCATTAAAAGCTCAAGGCTGCTCTGTGAGCGCTCTCCGCGGTGCTGAATCAGAGTTCAATTTAACGTTTCCAAGAGCTCCTATTTAAAACGTATACTTTTTTCCTGCACGCATGTTGTGTTTAATAAACATGAACAATTGCTTTTTTCTCTGTGTGTGACTTTAATGAATGTAATAAAGTATATATTCTAAACCTTATACGGCCTGTGTTCTTTCCTATAATATTGTTGAAAAAGGGTGAAATGTTTTACAAATCAAATTTATATAGTGCCAAAACCACAACAAAACAGTTGCCTCAAGGCGCTTCATATTGAAAAGACAGAGTCATACAAACGAGGTTTTGGTGGAAAAAAGGTGCTCGTATGAATTAATGAGGGGTTTTAACACGGTCTTATTAAAAGCTTGAGGCTGCTCTGTGAGCGCTCTCCGCGGTGCTGAATCAGAGTTCAATTTAAAACAAAAGACTAATATTTATGGTCGCTAAAACATATAAAAATGCAAAAGGACTATCCGGTTCATCATTCTGAAGAGATCCGTCTTAAAAGATGGGTGATGAGGGTTTAATGAAGGATGTATATTATAGTCCGGTAAATCCGGGGAGTTTTGGAGGGCCGGAGCGTTTACGCAGGGCTCTGCATGATCAACACAGCTCTAAAATTCGTATGAAGCATATCAGAGATTTCCTGTCGGGGGAAGATGCATACACATTACACAAACCTGCCAGGACGCATTTTCCAAGAAATAGAGTATTTGTCACAAACCCGCTTAACCAATTTCAGGCGGATTTATGCGACATGCAGGGGTTATCAGATTTTAACGACGGGTACAAGTACCTGCTGACCGTTATCGATATCTTCTCAAAAAAAGCGTATGCCAGACCTCTGAAGTCAAAGCAAGGGCGCGAAGTCTCACAGGCCTTTGCCTCACTCTTAAAGCAGAGCGGGGTGCCTCTGAAGATGCAGACTGATGCCGGGAAAGAGTTTTTTAACAAACCGTTCAAGGATTTAATGAAAAAACACCGGATTCTACATTTTGCCACCGCAAGTTATCTGAAAGCCTCGGTTGTCGAGAGGTTTAATCGCACGCTAAAGACGAGAATGTGGAGATATTTTACTGCTAAAAACACGAGAAGATACATCGACGTCCTACCGTCTTTACTCACGGCTTATAACGAGAGTTATCATAAAAGCATTAAGATGAGGCCGAATGAGGTTAATGATCGAAATGTCGATCAAGTGTTTCAAAATTTGTATGGGGCATCCACCCTATGCAGGAGGCCTGTGAAGTGTAAATATAAGGTCGGAGATATAGTCAGGGTCTCCAAGCTCAGGGGAGTTTTTGATAAAAAATATGAACAAAGTTTTACGGATGAAATGTTCACGGTGTCAGAATGTATACAACGTACGCCGCCCGTTTATAAATTGAAAGATTATGACGGCGAGATCATTGAAGGTTCATTCTATGAACCGGAATTGCAGAAGGTTAAAATAGCAAAAGACAGACCGCATCAGGTTCAAGAAATTATTCGTGAACGTTTTACCAAGGGAAAGAAATTTGTATTTGTCAGATGGAAAAATTGGCCCGAGAAATTTAACTCCTGGGTTCCCGCGGACCAGCTGATGGCCGTATAAATATGAGAACTTCCATCTTCAA
The DNA here is from genome assembly GCF_902500255.1 of Thalassophryne amazonica. Classification (NCBI taxonomy): domain Eukaryota; kingdom Metazoa; phylum Chordata; class Actinopteri; order Batrachoidiformes; family Batrachoididae; genus Thalassophryne; species Thalassophryne amazonica. The sequence continues at coordinate 21,533,651 of NC_047109.1, forward strand.
CCGACATATGAGAAATGGATCGGGATCTGAAACACGGATTTTATATGACTCTGCCTTCAAACGCCAGCCTAAAAGTATTCCCGGACAACACAATTTCATGCTACCAGGTGGACTTGGCTCGACACCTGGATCTAGGGGGTGACTGGGATGTGGCGCTGACGGAAATTTGTTATCCGCACACCTGGTTAAATATCCCGGAAAAGCCTTCCTGTACGTTCCAGGTGATGAAAATTACGGGCAAGAACAAACTCGCCGTTCACTCGCGATATTTTGACACGGGATATTATGATAACTTTGAGGTTATTGCAGGGCTGATAAACCCTCGTTTGAAGACTATAGATCCGAATCTGACTTTAAAATATGACGATATCCAGAAAAAGTTTCTGTGGGAAGGAGACGGTACCAGCCAGGTATATTTTGAAGCCCCGACGGCGTACATGCTGGGGATGCACCCTAATCAATGGCTGAGATGCGGACCCGGGGTCACGAGCTGTCCCCGCTACCCCGATATAAAAGCAGGGATGTATCACCTGTTCTGTTATACAGACGTTGTACAGCCTCAGGCGGTGGGTGACGCTTTTGCTCCTCTCCTCCGAGCGTTCGAAATTGGAGGTCGTTTCGGGGAAATAATTACAAAGAAATTCAACCCCGCTTATTACATCCCGGTCTCCAAAAGACATATTGAGACAATACGCATCGAAATCAAAAGCGATCAAGATCAAACGGTGGATTTCAGATATGGTAAAGTGGTTGTGACATTACATTTTAAACCGGCGGGATAAAAAAAAATGGCTGGGGCAGCGCACAAAGCCGACATTTATAGATTTGTGCCTTACTATGAAAATCAAGTCGGGAACGGCCTTCACGGCTTCCACGGCGCTCCTGTTATGTACGGGCGCGGGCTCGGGAACATATTTTCGAAACTGTTCAAATTTGTGTCGCCGCTGATTAAACAAGGATACACGATCGCCAAACCTCACCTGAAAAACGCAGCCCGAAGCATCGCTTCCGACGTAGTGAGCCGCGTTGTTGAGAGGGCCGGACGGAGTCAGGAGCCCGAGCAGCAGCGGGGGTCCGGGATCATGGTGCTCTCAAGAAGGCCCCGGAAACGCCCCCCGGGGAAACGGGTCAAAACGGTTAAAAAGCGAAAGACCCCCAGAAAAAGCAGAACAGTTCGAAGGAAGCATAAGAAGAGGAGGTTGTCCGGGGATATTTTCTCTTAAACAATGTCTCTTTTGCGAAATAATTCCCCCGAATGCACCATGAGCGAATTGGATTTATTCGCCGTCCCCGGGACCCAGCTGTCCATCGAGCAAAGCCAATACGTTGAAGTCAGCCCGTTATCAGCCCTGACGGACATGGGCCCTATCGAGTTTTTTATCCCCGGAGACGGTGAGAGGTATTTAGACCTCAATAATACGCTGCTTTATCTGCGAATGAAAATTACAAACGCCGACGGGACTGACCTGGCTAATGACGCCCGCGTGGGCGTCATAAATTATCCTCTCAATACGATTTTCTCACAAGTCGACGTGACTCTGGGTGACCGGCTGATTTCCCAGTCCAGCGCGACGCACCCGTACAGGGCAATGATTGAGACGCTGCTGAACTTTTCCCCCGCTTCATTGAAATCGCAGTTCACGGGCGGTTTGTTTTACAAGGACACCCCGGGTCAGCACAATTCGACCGCTGTGGATGACGCGGGCCCGAATAAAGGCCTCGTGAGCAGAGCGCGCTTTAGCGCCGAATCGCGTGAATTTCAAGTTCAGGGTCCGCTGCACGCGGACATATTTTTCTGCGAGAGGCTTCTTCTGAATAACATTGATCTAAGAGTTAAATTAATTCGAGCCAGCGATGCTTTCTGCCTGATGGGGCTGGCGGCCTCCACTTTCAAGCTGAAAATTCTGGGCGCGTCCCTATTCGTTAAGAAAGTCACCGTATCCCCTGCAGTGAGATTGGGCCACTCCGCGGCTCTCATGAAAGGGAACGCCGTGTACCCGTTATCACGAATCAACGTTAAGACTTACGTGATCCCCAGCCATTCCAGGATATGCAACCAGGAGAACCTGTTTTTAGGAACCATGCCCAAATATGTGGTTCTGGGTATGGTGAATCACAATGCATTCAGTGGGAGAAGAGATCTGTCCCCGTTTGAATTTGCACACTATGACCTGGAGTACCTCGCACTCAGTCAAAATGGGAGACAGCTGCCGGCTAAAGCTTTCCAGCCTGAATTTAACAACGAACTCTCTGTCAGGGAGTTTTACAATCTCTACACCGCGACCGGACGACACCTCAAAGACCAGCCTCTCTGTATAGACCGGGAGGATTTTGCGCGCGGCTACGCGCTGTACGTCTTCAATTTAAACCCGGAGGAGGACAGCGGCGCTCTGAGCCCCGTCTCCACAGGCACCCTGCGACTTGAAATGAGATTCAGAGTCGCGACTCCGCATACCACCACACTGATAGTGTACGCGTGTTATGATTCTCTCCTGGAGATTAATTCCAAGCGACAGGTCCTTGTGGATTTTTACTGATGAACACCCTGGAATTGGACGCTGTTATGAGGGGCTTAATAGGAGACCTGTTTGCCGGTGTTTTTGCGTCTGACGAGTTATTCCGGATCAAGCCGGGCCCTCCCGTATATTTCATTGTAAACACCCACCCTAGACATTTACCGGGAGAACACTGGTTAGCGCTCACCGTTGAAAAAAATGGTCGAGCCACATTTTTTGACTCGTTCGGCCTCAGCCCTGACTTTGATTACTACCCTAAAAGCATCCTGCAATATCTGGAGAATCTCCCAGATGTTAAAAACATTCTGTATCACAACAAGCAGCTTCAGCACGAGTTATCCGATGTATGCGGACAACACTGCGTGTATTATCTGTATAACAGAGCCAGTGGGAAGTCGTACCGGGACGTGGTGTCTTTATACTCCGAAAATACTATCGCGAACGATGATTTGGTTTCTGATTTTGTGAAAAGATATCGTTATTGCCTTAAGAAAAGCTGCAATACCTCCTGTAACCAGCTAGCAGGGCCTCTGCATGAGTTTAAATATTGTCACGGCTTGTGTTAACCGGCGTTCCTATTTTTTTATGTTTTTCCGTGTGAAAATGTAACCCCCGTCTTAGAACGCTCTCCCGATCATACCTTTAAAGTTTTATCGCGTTTGGAAAATTTAAACCCCCGTTTTTTAAACGTAGAAAGAAGCTTTGACCTTTGACCTTTAATTTTTGTATGTGTTTTTTTCGCCTGAAAACGGGGTGGATGTGTGAGAGCAGCCTTCCGATCATAACTTTAAAGTTTTATCGCGTTTGCATGATGTAAACCTCCGTTTTTAAACGTAGAAAGAAGCTTTGACCTTTGACCTTTGATTTTTTTTATGTGTTTTTTTTCGCCTGAAAACGGGGTGGATGTGTGAGAGCGGCCTTCCGATCATACCTTTAAAGTTTTAACGCGTTTGCATAATGTAAACCTCCGTTTTTAAACGTAGAAAGAAGCTTTGACCTTTGACCTTTGATTTTTTTTATGTGTTTTTTTTCGCCTGAAAACGGGGTGGATGTGTGAGAGCGGCCTTCCGATCATACCTTTAAAGTTTTAACGCGTTTGCATAATGTAAACCTCAGTTTTTAAACGTAGAAAGAAGCTTTGACCTTTAACCTTTGATTTTTTTTATGGTTTTTTTCGCCTGAAAACGGGGTGGATGTGTGAGAGCGGCCTTCCGAACATACCTTTAAAGTTTTAACGCGTTTGCATAATGTAAACCCCCGTTTTTAAACGTAGAAAGAAGCTTTGACCTTTGACCTTTGATTTTTTGTATGTGTTTTTTTTCGCCTGAAAACGGGGTGGATGTGTGAGAGCGGCCTTCCGAACATACCTTAAAAGTTTTATCGCGTTTGCACGCTTTAAAACATTGTTATTAAGTACAGAAAGAAGTGTTAATCTTTGATCCTAAATTTTTTTTTATGTGTTTTTTTCACCTGAAAACGGGGTGGATGTGTGAGAGCGGCCTTCCGATCATACCTTTAAAGTTTTATCGCGTTTGCATGATGTAAACCCCCGTTTTTAATTGTAGAAAGAAGCTTTGACCTTTGACCTTTGATTTTTTTTATGTGTTTTTTTGTGAAAAATGTTCCGAATGTGTAGAAAATGCACCCCCGATCATACCTTTAATGTTTTTGCATCGTTGTTATTAAGTAGAGAAGTGTTGAAAGTTGTTTTTTAAACCGTATACCGAATAAAAGTGATGAAGGCCGGAGATGAGTTTCAGTCGGTGTTTTATTAGTAACAATATACAAAAACGTGACTGACTGCGATGTATTTTAAAGAATCTTGATCATAATATCCAGTCAGTTTTTAATTCGATGCCCTCCTTTTATGGTGAGAAACCTTCCCAGCGTTGGAAGTCTTTTTTTTTCTTAAGTTTCTTCCTGGCCGGCGAATCGGTTAAAAGAATTGATTCATCCGGCGAGCTGCTCCGGCCTTTTTTAAGCTTCTGAAGCTGCTCGCGGGCTTGCGGGTTTGATACGCACGCCACCGGGATGTTCCGCTCCTGTAAAATATTGAGGAACTTCACCCAGCCTGTAGGGGGGCTCGATTTCTTGAACGAGGATCCGAGATGTTTCATAAGATCTATGGCGTGAGACCCCCTCACGACTTTCCCCTTGTAAATAAATTCCCCCGACGGACTCCAGCGCGTATCACCCTTCGATAATTTCCTCATAATATATTCAGCCTTTCTACGCTCTCTGGAGGGGATATTCTTCAGGACCTCTGTGACAGTCTCATCCTCCTCCTCCTCCTCCTCCTCCACCCCCTCCTCCTCAGGTTGCTTAGCGACGCGAGTCTCTTGCGGGGGTGAAACGCGTGATTCGAGTTCCCCCTGCTTGATCAGGGTTAAATAGCGCTGCAGCAGAGCCTCATACTTTTTAATTTTTTCATAAGGAGAGTGAGTACGATCTTCCAGTATACCTTGCATTCGCGAGTCTAAATCATTTTCCGCCGTTTGTCTGATGTTATTTCCGCTCGGCGGAACGGAATGACCGAGTTGAAGCATCTGCTGTGGAGTGAGTAAAAACATCTTTTGCGCCGCTTTGAACGCCATTATCCTCTGGGTACTATTAGACTCGTTATAACGGGCAGGGCCGCGGCGAGCAGAGGCAGGAGAAAGCCGCCCGTCTGAATCAGCGCTCCCCGCTTCTTTTTATAACTGGTTTTTCTGTCGGCCAGAAGACGTAAAACTCTTTTTCGTTTTTTCAAGGCCCGGAATTGAGAGTCGCTCAAGGCGATATTCCCCTTTAATATATTCAAAGCGATCTCGGATAAAGTTTTCAGAAGCTCCGGCCTGCAGGTCTTCAGGCTGTGGTGACGCTCCCTCGCCCCGGCTCTGATTAGCGCTTTAAGAGCGGGGGCGTTCCTTTTTAAAAGAGAGCTCATGTCCGTTTATCTTTCTGTAAATAAACTGTGGGCCACTCGTGTGGGAGTAATCCCGATCTCAGTCTGAACTGATCTGGACACTCCTGCGTGCAATCCAGTAATAAATACCCGTAAGGTACGCTCGTAGCATCATCAAGTGCCTCCAAAAAAAATTGTTTTCTGCCGGGAAACATTTGCTGAGCCAGAATGTTCATCTGTAACTTGTCTCTGGGATTTTTAAACAGCACCATATAATTACAATTCAAACTGATGGTTCGACTGTATTTCCCTTTATGAAACACGTTCTGTGTGATCATGATGACGCTCATATTCCGGTGATGTCTGTACTGGGTGAAAATTCTTACAACTTCAGGATGATCCGTTGCTTGAAAGATGAGATCGTCCAAAATAACCAGATGGCTCTGACCTTCAGGGAAAAGGCTGTCGTCCAGAAATGAGTCAGGGAGTCCTCTTACAAATTTAATATTTTTATTCTTCAGTTCAGAATACAGAGGTTGTTCAGACGTATACAGCCATACAATGTTGTCAGGCACATATCTCATAGCGTGGCTACAATTTTCCAGCAATGTTTTCACAAACACAGTCTTTCCCGAACCACTCGGTCCAACGATGAGACAGGAGAATGGGAGCTGAAGTCTGGGGTCAATCTCCACCGTATTTCCAGAGTGAGACATGTTTCAAAATCCGAACGGTTCGGTTTCCCCGTCCTTTAAAAGACGCCGCTTGTCATACACCACCCTGAAGGATTTTTGAAATGACACGTTTGTCAAACTGAAACTGCTTTTATGACGTTTAATTCCCTGCTGCGGCATTATGATAGATGCAGCGAGGGCGGGATCTTTTATATAACCCTCCACCAGATCTTTGACGCTGTCAAAGTTTATTTTCTGACAGCTTTCGTGGGTTTGAGTGATCCCCTTCACACGCATGACCGTTTTACCTCGTGCGGTTTTATATGCGTAACTTTTAGGTCCCGCCGCTGCAAACTCTGTGATGACGTCGCCGTTCAACTCGTCGGTGAGCTGCCCCAGATAATTACCAGTAGGCAGCGGGGTTTCACCCCGCCTACAAACGTAAATCAGGCTATCGGTATCATAATACAGAATCCTGTCAGGATTTGCCACAGCCTCCATAAAACCGTACAAGGTCAAACGCGCGTACGCCGTTGTAAACGCCGCGATGAAAATATTGACGGTTTTACCCGGTCGGCTGACGTGCCGCGGGCCGTACCTCCATTGAACCATAGCCGCCTGACTGCTGAGGAATGTTAGATATGTGACCTCGTACTCTTCAGAAAACAGATACCTGAACAGATCGTCAGCATTTTTAACGAGCGCGGTCTGCGTCAGATTCGCCCTCTGGGCTAATTTCCCCCAGAAGGAGTTGAGGCAGATCTTAGCCATCTGTCGTTTTGCCGGATTGTGACTGATTTTTTCTGGGTCTAAACGAATCTTCTGATTCAGCCAGTAGTCCGTGATGCATTTTTCTCTGCTCTCGGAGTCTTTATCAAATTCGGGAGGGAAACCAGAGGCTTCCTGCTTGTGTTTTAAGAAGGTGTTTATGTACCCCTCAAAGATTTTATCACTTTTTTCCTCAAAATGCCAGACTTCAAAAATCTTAGCTACAGCATAGCCTGTATCCAGAGCTTTGTGGAATTCCGGGGTCGTCCAAGTCCCAGACAGAGCTCTCTGCTGCTGACTGTGTGTGCACGCTGCAGCTTGATTATTTTCATCAGCGCAGGTGCGACACAGAGTAAACACCAGTTTACCGTGAGGAGTTCTGTGTGGGAGGACGGGGAATTTTAGCCCCTGGGGCGGGTACACGATGGCTTTGATGAGCCCGAAACAAGTCCTGGGGTCTCGGAAATTTCTCTCGATAATTTCCGGATGCCCCGTGGGATATGTGAAATTTACGTTAACGTAAGGATACAGCGAGGTCACGTCGACGTAATAGACCGTCTCATCTTGCTCAGCCGTGTACCTCAGACGGGCCGCGCAAGTCCGACCGCCGTATAAAGCGTCGCGAGGTTCGAGGGGGGCCGGTAACCCCCTGCGGGCGAGGAAACACCGAACGCTCTCATCCCTCAGCCTCATTTCAAGCCATTGATGCTCCCAAATTACGCTGAGGGTGACGCCCGGCATAGCCCGCAGAAAGGCTATTTTTTTCTGACACGCTGCGTGGAGCTCTCCAAATGAGGTGTTTGTGAGAGGGTTTATTTCATGCTGTGTAAAACACCTTGCACACCCGTGGTAAAAACATCCAAGAAACTCCCACACTTTTATCCGGCCGTCAATCTGAGCATACCCATCAACATAATAACCTCCTATTTTTTTCTCGCCCCTGTTTAGAGCATGATCGATGATAATGTTTTGCGTCTCAGCAACCCATTCTAACCATTGCACGGCCACGTCCGAATATTTTTTATGCCTCGTTCTATAATTGTCGGCGGAGGGGATCGCCAGTGTTTTTGGAGCAAGAAAGTTAGTTTGGAAGACTTTCATACACGCCGAGGCGATTGTAACGCAGGTAAAAGGATCCACGAGTGTTTCAGCGATGAATTCAGACATAAATTTGGAGCAGGCTGCAGCCAAGATTTTTGTATCGTTATCACAATACATAACGGCCTCGGCTTTAAAATCGAAAATTGCGTTTTTTTTTCCGCACGTACCACGCGTTAAATTCCTCTCTTTCTCCCTCTGACATATTTGCGACCCCGTAAGCCGCTGAGTCCGGGTACGGACCGACATAGTTCAGATTTTTTTCTGAACTGAACAGGTGCGGAAAGTAACCTTTGCGGACTTCTTTCAGCCGGATCCCCAGGGCTTTAGGCATCTGAGATAAGCGCATTGTAAGGAAAGATAACGAATCTATATATTTCTGTTTAAAGGCGGCGTCTGTCATGAGTAATAGTTTACTCCCGGTCATAATCACAGCGGGGGTTACGCCCTGCTGGACTAAATACTTTAGAAGCAAATAGCCGTCAAAACCTTTTGAGTTGTGAGCGATGAACACGTATTCTTTGAATTTTCTCGTTCTAAAACGTTTAAAGAAGCGGGCTACGCAGTCTGTCCCCCATGCGCTCCAAAAATCACCCGTCTTTGTTACAGCGCTGACGTAAAACGGTACGTGTTCCCCGTTATTATCGACATACGTTTCAAAATCATAAAAAACATATTTCTCTGAATGCGTCTCTTCAGCTTTGACCGGCGTCATATAGCAGAGGTGACCCTCGCTCGGCTCCTGGAGAGCCTCGCCGCATATATGACACCTCTTCTGCTTACACACGTGCGGAGCGCTGTTTTTAGAAAACGCTATGTAATACTCACGTTTACATCGAGAGCATTTTTTTCTGTTATCACACACATTAACGAACTTACCGGCGGAAGGACGATACTTCGGCTGTTTAGGCAGGCTGTAACAGGTGGGAGAGCGACACTCCTTGTTACATTCGCTGCAGAATACAGGGTTATTTTTCTCATAACACTGCGTGGATTCACAAATTTTACAATATGACGGACAATTATGGGAGGCGTGGTTATTGTACCCCTCAAAGCAAAACTTACATACATATTTCACTCCCAAAAATCTCTTTAAATCGATGATTCCGTAAAAATGATTATTAAACAGAAAAACGAAAAGAGTTTTCTGCTGCGCCGGTATTCCTGTCTGGAATTTTGTCAGCTTTCTCTCCCCTTCGGCTCTGAAAAACACCACAATTTTACAACCCAGAGCGTTTTCAAATTTTCCCACCTGCTCTAAAGATACCGGCGTAGCTTCCGTTAATCCGACGCTATTTTGTAACGCCAGCCCGCGCTGCTCCGCCTCGTGCGTACTCAGATGAGGATTCAATAACTGAACGAGGTTTATCGCGAAACATAAACTGTTGTCAGGATTATACACGATATTAAGGCATTTGGATTTTTTCCTCAGAACCTCGTGATGGAGGAGGTCATCTATTCTGCGCTTCCCCGCGCCGTTCTGGTTGCGGATGACTTGAACCACTAATTCCAGAGACTCGTCGGCTAAAACGTTGGAATTCGATTGTATCAATCGTTCTAACAGATTTTGGAAGCCCGTCACATCGCCAGCGTCGTTATATGAGCTGATCAAAGCGGCCTCGTTGTAGACTGAGTCCCCACGAATCTCCATTTGGATAAAGTCCCCGGCCCTGGCGTGTGTTAAAGCCTTTTCGACCGAGTTATGAAGAGCCCCTACGACGTTACGGTAAAATTCCGCGTAGTCGGGAATTTCGTCAGCGCGCTGGAAATTGAGAGGCAGCCTGATTTCGATATTGTTAAAAGCAGGTCTCCTGATGACGTTAGCAGCCCCACCACCCGTCATGGGAGAGTGTCGGCTGGGTCCCGGTCGTGCATCATCCCCGTCTTCCATCAAAACAGAGATCGCCGCGTTTATCGGGGTTAAACGAGCTCTGTTTAAAATCTCTTCTCCGCGCGCATTGCGCGGGGAGGGACTTCTTAAAGGTGAAAAAGCGCGAGCGTCGTTAGGCGTTTGATTTAATTCATCCACCGCGGATTGGACGTGAGGATTAACTTCACACGCGAGGAGGTTTACGGCGTTATTTAACGGAGTCAGGCGTACCTGGTTCAACGCCGCGGGACCGGACTCGTCTGGAGGTGGGGTGTGCGGGGGGTCAGGGGGCTCTTCAGTATCAGACTGGACCGTCGAATTTATAGCGTTAATCGCAGAAATGATGTAGGGGTTAATTTCTTCCGATTCTCGTTCAGCCGCTAAATTGTTAAGAGCCTCATTTAACGGTGTTAAACTAACACGGCTTAAAAGTCTCTCTCCGGACTCGATGTTATTTCGAGGCGGCGAATTTAACGCCTCGGGTAATGGACCATCTGCTCCAGGAGCGCTCCCTGCTGAGTCGATTATTGAAGCGTTTAAATCCAATACACGTCCGAAGTTATTTTCCCGATGTGAATTCTCTCCTTCCATCTTTTAAAATCTGTAGCAGGAAGAATCTACCTCAAGAAATTCAGTTAATATACCTCTTCAAATGAATTCTCCCGTTCCATCGGAATAAGAAAAAAAATAAAAAAATAAAAACAGACTACACATTTTCAAGAAAGTTGCGTGATGAGGTTAATCCCAGCTCAGAATATCTTCGAGCCTTGCGTGTCGGTGGAAAATAGACGGTCTCCCTCCACCGCGTGCTGAAAAAAGAGAAAATCGTTAGTTATTAAATATTTAAAATAAATAAATAAATACATAAACTCCGACTCCTTACCGTGTACATCCGCGGATCGTTTTACGGGTCTCTCCCGCTGACCCGCTTCTCCATGGGCTGTGACAGAAAAAATCGGGTTATTCCAGAGTTTTTAACCGTGATTTAATCTCGATCGCTGTACTTACATCTGCGTGGTGAAGTCGGGGCTTCCAGCCTTCGAACTTCTTCAGGGGGCTCTGACTTGATTTCTAGAATTAACATAAATAAATGAATACAAAGCATCACCCTCGCAAGCGGATATTCTGTACTATTTCAAATATATTACCGAGGACGGGTCCGAACGCGCTCTGGACCGTCTGCGTGGTTTTGTCTAAAAAAAAAAGAAAAAAAAAGACAGTTTCAGACGGCGTGCATCATTTAAAAATACTCATTTCTATCAAAACAGATTACTTAAATCACTTACCCTGAAAGCTGATGCGGTTTTCGCACTCTGCTCGAAGACAAGAAAACTTAATTAAACAACATGGTTTTCCAGGATTTTTTCCGCAAATTTATTCTATTTTATACCCATAGCTGGGGGTCCAGGCATCTTCACTCTTCACCGGTCGTAGTGGAAATGCTCGCTGACTCGTTCCCAGGGACGTAAGTGATAAGGAGCATTGTTGATTGTTCGGGCTCGGGGCAGCATCTCCGCTCAGCGGGTGTCCCGCGCACCATGATCGATCGGCTAATATCTTAAAAGAAAACATCATCTGGCGTGAGTGATAAGGAGCATTGTTTATTGTTCTTCGGGTTCATCACCTCGGGGCAGCATCTCCGCTCAGCGGGTGTCCCGCCACACACACACACACACACACACGCACGCACACACACACACACACGCACTCACACAGACACAGCGTCTGCAACAGGTTTTACAGCCGTGTTTCCGTGAGCGGCTCTATGCGTGGGTATTTGACCGTCTTGCTGCAAAGACTTACAGCCGAGAGACGGCTATTTGTACCCCTTCTTTAATTTATGAATTAAAAAACAGAAAAGGAAACGTAATAATTTAAGAATTAAAAATATTAAAGGGGCATTAAATAATAGACACTGATTTATGTTTAATTATTTCAGAATTAGTTAATTCTTTAATACATTAAAAAGATCTAGGTATTTTTAATCGTTCTTTAATTCATGAAATAAAATGACATTAAAATATTAGACCCTGGGTGGGAGGGGAGGTATGGCTTGGAGGCGGTGCTTGGCCGGGGTTAGGGGAGGAGCTTGGGGGGTGGGGCTAGGGGAGGAGCCAGGGGCGGAACTAGGGGAGGAGCCGGGGGCGGGGCTTAGGGGCGGGACATACTGACGTCATCAACTCTGATTGGATGTGACGTCATAAGGGGCGGGGGCTCGGAGGCGGGGCTTAGGGGCGGGGCATAATGACATCATCGATTATGATTGGCTGTGATGTCATAAGGGGTGGGGCTTGGAGGCGGGACTAGGGGAGGGGCTTAGGGGCGGGACATAGTGACATCATCAATTCTGATTGGCTATGACGTCATAGAGGGGGCGGGGCTTAGTGACATGGTCGATTTTGATTGGCAGCTGTCACTTTTTTGACGAAAGGTGGGTCAGTTTTCTCTCTAAGCTGGAACAACTGTTGTGGAGATTCTCATAAAGTAACGTCCAGTCAGTTCGAGGAGAATCACCTTCTGAAAGAATTCACTTACATCCCCAAGAATCTCTTCCCAGAACTCATTGTCAGGCATGATACGCTCAAGCTGGATCTCTCCATTAACCCAAACAACAAAATCTGCATATTCTGCACTGCACAGGAAGAGCTGGGTCTGCACTTGATGGTAATATGCATGATTTCTCTTCAATGTACGAGCCCCATGAAGTAGTAATGCATTAACTGCATTATAGTGAGCCTTAGAACTTTTCAGCCTACCCTCGTATAATGACCATCCGCAACCTACAGGCACAAGTGCTCAGTTGGCACCGAGACATAGTACGGGCATTTAATTTCTAGTACTCCTGATCCACAGCATGGGCAGTAGATGACACCATCAGGAGTAGCACCCAAGTGGGGATAATCTGGATTGATCACCAACCCAGACTCTCTAAATGTGAACTGTTCATGATTCTTACTTGTGAGGGCAATATAGTCTTGGCAATGGTTTTTTTCATGGATGCACCCCCACTCCATGGCTTTTGATTTGAACTTGGCTTCAGCTGGATAACATATGGCCTTCACGAGACTTATGGATGGTTTGACCAGACTAGTGTTGCATGTTGCCTTCATACAGGAAGCAGTGATTCTACCAGCTCTGTAGCAGAACCATAACTTTATATAACCATAACTAATCTGCTTGCTTCCATGTTTCAGTTTCAACAAGCATGGCTTCCTGCTGGGTGATCATAATGTGAATTGTTTGACAGTGCTCACTTAGAGTTATGTGGTCCATACCTAAACAGTTCTCGTCTTTCAAATTTGTTAGTGGTTTTGGGAAATGAGCCAATGTTGATTTTGGTATAAATCTTGAGCTATAAGGTGCCGTTATTGTGAGTATGGCACTTTTCTGACCCAAAGCATTTAATGCTGAAAGGAAACCTTCCTGCTCTGCTGCTATGGGTTCTAGGATATCTGGGGGCACTCTGAGCGGCTGTCGAGATGGGTTGTGTTTCTCTCAATAGCTTTGTCAAGCCTTGTTTTCTTTGCTTTGGCTGAACTGAAGTCTATTTCTGAGACAGGAGAAGCGGTCACATCTTTAACCCCTCCAGGCAGCAACCAGTAGGCCTTCTCCTGTGTAACTGTTCTTGTTTCCCGGATCCTCACTGCCACCTCAACATAGAATAGCAGAGCTGCTACATGGGTACACGTAGAGCCCAGTCCAGCCTTGTAGTCACAGTTCGCTGTGATCACTGTCCCATCATTTTTAGACAGTACCCAAGGTCTTGTTGGAGGCTGCCTGATGCTTTGTTAGTGGAGAACCTGAAACATAAGAACCAAAATCTATGAATAACTGGAAACTGATTCTAAAATACATGATGGGTCATTAAAATTGGGTCATTCCATGTGATAATTGTGATTTTGAATATGTCTCGCCAAAGTTGCCATTCAGAGCTAACACTGCTAACAGAGTAAATCTGATTTGAAGTTCTTAAGGCCTAATAAAAAAATCATGTGTTTCGGGTAGGGTTGTTTTTGGAATAGAAAAATATCACATACTGATGGCAACAACAAATTATCGCTGAACCGGTAATGTTTTTTTGCCTTACGATAACTTGAAAAACTTACAAAAAAAATGTCCCCGTTTCTCCCAACTGGGAGAAATTTTTATATATTATATATAATATTTATATATTTATATATAATATTGAAATTTTTTCGCCCAAACCAGATGATTTTGTCATATTTTGGGGGTTAAAAAAAAAACATTTTTACTTGTGTTAAAATGATAAATATTGCATGTTTTACTAAATGTTCTGTTTTAATTAAATGTACTGTTCGACAACCCTGTCACCTTTCTGTATCTAAAAGTTAAGGCAAAACACCAAAAAGTTCACAATCAGTGATGCCGGTAATGCATTACTTAGTAACGCGTTACTCTAATCTGACCACTTCTTTTAGTAACGAGTAATCTAACGCGTTAATCTTTCCAAATCAGTAATCAGATTAAAGTTACTTCTCCATGTCACTGTGCGTTACTATTATTTTTCATTGTGGGTCGATAGCAGCATTAAACTTGGTCTGTGGGCAGGAGGTCGGGGTTCGACTGAACGTCCCACTTTAAGCGAGCTGTGAGCTTTTCATCCGCGGTTTTTTGCAGCTTCTCGACTCGTCCTCACCTCTTAAAGGGCGGTGATCAGCACACCTGCACTGAGCTTTACGAAGACATTTTTATACTTTTTTCCTCCTTTATTTAGAATTCTGAGCTGAGCTGCTCCGTATCGTCTCGTTAAAAACAGCTGATCCTCGGCGATGCGTCAACAACTAACACTATTTTCCACTCAAATGCACCTAAACTCTCTTTCTGAGGACCACATGATGTGAAAACGCAATAAAACTTTCTTACCTGTAAATCTGGTCCTGTTTTCTGCATAAATAAATGTTATCCATTCTTTATACTCAAACGCCAAAGCAGGGGCGAATCCAGATGGAATGGGGGCGTGGGGGAGGGATGTGCCCCCCCCCCCACAACAGCCCTAGATTAAAGGTCCAGTTTTGAAGCTGTTTTTTACTACAACTACTAATACTACTTAAAATAATAATAATTTCGACAAGTAAAATGTTTAGAGAGAATTTAAATGTTAGAAAAATGTTAGAATTTAATAGTTACATTTATAAACAATGTAGGTTTGAAATTGCAAGTTTTACTGTTACAGTGCTGTCAACAGTTAAATATGAGGTCAAGAAAGAGGTCTTTATTTTACTTTTATAAAACAAGTATTTATTTTCATTGAAGTCAAGAAAGGGTGACTATAAAGTGAGTTTTGGCAAAACAGGTATCATTGTCATGTTGACGTGGGTTGTTGTCGGCAGCTGGGAAAGTAACTAAAAAAGTAACTAGTAATCTAACTTAGTTACTTTTACAATTGAGTAATCAGTAAAGTAACTAAGTTACTTTTTCAAGGAGTAATCAGTAATCAGTAATTGGATTACTTTTTCAAAGTAACTGTGGCAACACTGTTCACAATATTGCAGTGTGACACTATTGGCCAGTTTGTTACATCACCACTAAATTGACTATAAGATACGGATCAACTGAACCAACTGCTGCTACACATTTATCATGATAAACAGGTTTATCTCAAGGGTTTAAAGCATCGTAATAACTGTACATTCTCTCCATTTTTCTATCATGTGCTAGCCTCCTTGTAATCCAGGATGGAGACGGCACCTGTCCTGCAGCAGATCGGTCACGTGATTGAAAACCTTCTATATGCTCAGACGTGCTAATGTCTATATTTTGCTGTGAATTTAAGAATTTAAAGCACATCTGTGAATTTAAATACCGTGTATGTATTTATTCATTTATGATTTGTTTATTGTGATTTAGTTGTGTACAGGAAGTGAATTGTAAGATTAAGATAGCTAATTAGTCTTTCACTGAACTCTTACTGGTCCTGTTTATTTAATGCGGGCCAGTTGACCCTGTTATGGCTGGAAGGATGGTGAGCTACTGGACAAATGGTTAGGAGCCACAGAACTTACAACATTTGCAACCTCCTACCTGGTCTGGTAGGAGGCTGTCACAGCCTGTGCTCTGTCTCCTCCTTATCTCATTAGACTGAACACCGATTTACAAAGATCCCTTCTCCATAACTGACATTCATGCATGGACATTTTCTTGTTAACAATAAGGACAATGTTCAGCTTTGTAATTGTACTGATCAACGGGTTTTTGTTGGGGGATATTGAATTGCTGTGTACTTGGTTTTGCTGTTCTAACCAAGTAATTTGTTAACCAATATTGTGCACTTTATTAATTTCCAGATTTTAACTGTAGAATTGTAAATATTGGGTATTTATTTAATTTGGGGGTTTTGGGTTTTTTGTTTTGTTCAATACATGGTATCAGCACCAAACATAATTCAAGCTGTTTGTCTATTACTAATTACTGACCATCAGAACCAGCAATTGTTCCTACACTTCTGATTTAGCCCATGATATCTATAGTTTTAATATTTTGAGATTGTTATTTACTGTTAGTGCCACACCAGCGCTACAGCTGCTCACAAGCTGAGGGAAGGGAACTCCAGCCAACTTCTGCAGCAACCACAGGCTGGTGCCAGCCTCAGGGTCTGTCCATAGAGCCACCTGTGGACTCTGTAGTGAGCCACCTCATGGCTATGGGGTGGCTGGGGAAGACTTTAATGGCTGTCTTTTTTCTTGCAGGTCTGTGGTTGATCCTTACAATGCAATCCTCGGGTCATGGGTCGTCTGTGTTCTGGAGGAGCCGTTCTTCACCCCAGTCCTGGATGTTGTCCAGGAGAAGCCATCTGGCCATCTGCCCTTGACTGAGGCAGACTCCGAGGTGCTGTCCAGCCACCCGCATATGGCAGATCACAAGGCGCCATCGGGTAATCCGCCCGCTGCAGGGACAGACCCCGAGTTGCCATCCGGCTATCCAGCTGTGGCTGAGGTGAACTCCAAGGCATCATCCGGCAAGCCACCCGCAGCTGAGTTGATTCACAGAGTGCTGTCCAGCCATCCACCTGTGACTGAAGCAGATCACAAACCGCCATCCAGCAATCCACCGCCATGGGTGGATTTTGGGGTGTTTGGGCACAGACTGAGATGGATAATCTTGGGATAATTCAGGGGTCTCCAGTGACCTTGCTCTTCCCTGTCTCTCATCCTGCGCGTCCGTTGATTTGAAAGAAGGTTTTGACCAGTTATTTAAGTTTGAACATAATTACTCTGAGGGCTAGACCACCACTCAGAGATTTATTAAACACAATTTAAATGTCACAGAATTTTTACAGAATGCAAGTTTTACAGAATGAGTGAGATCATACCCAGAAGTTCTGAGGGTCCCAGGAGGTGAGAGCTTCCAACCAGGCATCTCGTGTTCCAGCAAGCTGTCAGGATGGGCAGCGACCCAGCACAGGAGTGGCTGGACCCACAATACAGACTCCCAGACTAGGCTGAGGTGTGGAGGAAATCACGGTCTTTATTACAGGCTCAGGTACGGTACACATGTGATCAGTCAGTGAGTCAGAGGTATAAGCAGGCTGAGACACAGTCATGGACAGGCAGGGTTAAGTGGCACGATCAAGCATGGACATCCGGGGACGTAGCATGACGTAGCAAAAGTCAGGACTGTGGAAGGTGCTGGAAAGTGTACACAGACAACAATCTGGTAGTGAAGTGAAGGACTGTGAGGTTTAAATACAGGTGAACTAATCAGGATGTGAGATCAGGAACAGGTGGTGTTAATGAGGTGCACGTGAGGAAACACCTAGAAGGGGGTGTGGCTAGTGAACAAAGATTATACACAGGCAAGATTGTGAGGAGAGGAGTGCACAAAGTGGAGTGATGTAATAGACAAAGACACGTGAGCGGGTGCCAAGAGTGTGAGTGAAAGAAACGAGACAGGTTCAGTGAACACAATCAAATATGAGTGAGGGACGAAGACATGATGGGAGGTGCAGGGGTATGGAGTGGAAACAAATGGCAAAACCAGAACCGAGCTAAAACAGAAATCAAGGGCAGAATATAATACAACAACAAACCAGGCATAAACATGAGAACTGAAGACAAAAGACAAAACTAAACTGGAACTGACTAAGAAAACAAAGTGGCTAAACAAATTAACCCTCTGGGGTCTTAGCCGTTGTATATGATGGCTAAGACCAAGCTTTACTAAATTATAAATAACTTTTGAATGATATGAGATAGAAACTTACTTTTTTTTGCTGAAAAGTTAACTCCGCGGACTTTCGAGCCAGCCATCGGCCATGTTTGTACTCCTCATAGAAGCTGTGTGATGACATGCGCAATGTGAGTGTCCAATCGGAATTGGTTCACTGTCACATGGTTTTCCAAAATCCAATCGTAGGGCAGATTTACCTCACATGAAAAGCCAAAGATCATTTTCAGGAGTGATATGTTACTAGTTGGCCCATTTGAATAGCCTCCTGGGTGCTCCAATGAGTACATACTATTAGTACATACTCAGTGCGCCCTGCGCCATTACGCACAGCGATCAGTGAAAGCAGGAGCACACGGAGAGCCTCTGATGACAATCTCACGTGCTCAAACAAAGAGTGTGTAACTATCAGGATTTTGATTGTAAACCTTTATTACACTTACAAAACGCAACAAAACATATATACGAGGTCTGTTAGAAAAGTATCCGACCTTTTTATTTTTTCAAAAACCATATGGATTTGAATCACGTGTGATTGCATCAGCCATGCTTGAACCTTCGTGCACATGCGTGAGTTTTTTCACGCCTGTCGGTTGCGTCATTCGCCTGTGAGCAGGCTTTGTGTGAGCAGTGGTCCACCCCTCTCGTCAGATTTTTATTGCGAATAAAATGTCTGAACGATTTGGAGCTTTGCTGCATCAAATTTTTCCAGAAACTGTGGGAGACCTTCAGGTGGACACCATTCGGAAAATTCAGATGGCTTTCAGGGACGATTTTATGGTGATTACACAGATTAAGGAGTGCTCCACCCGGTTTAAAGACCGCCCACAGCGTCTGAGAGCGCGGCGCACTCCGAGCACCAATCGACAGGCTGAAACAACCAGATCATTTCCAACGTGAAGGCTTTGTTGAACCGGGATGTCATCTGACTTACACAACAATGGCAGAAGACGTGGACATCAGTACTTTTTCGGCACATTCCACTGTTACAGGAGTTTTTTTTCATGGAAAGAGGAGCGGAGGGATGTGCCACCGTGCCGCTCATGGCGCGGCACAAAAGCACCTCCGTGTTGGTCTCACAGAACGGCTTTCAGACGGCTTTTCAGTCATGTGACTATCCGAGAAATTGTGCATGAGCTGGACATGCCCCAACATGTCCTGTGAGGCTTCATCATGGCGTTGCTTTGCGCCATGCGGCTCCACCGCGACGCGCGGAATTCCTCCGCACGTCTGTCTCAATGTGCCGAAAAAGTGCTGATGTCCACGTCTTCCGCATTTCCTGTGCTAGTCAGATGATGTCCCGGATCAACAGAGTGTCCAGTTTGGAAATGAACGGCACATTCCACTGTTACAGGAGTTTTTGCCATGGAAAGAGGAGCGGAGGATTGCGCCACCGTGCCGCTCATGGCGCGGCACAAAACCACCTCCATGTTGGTCTGCATGGCGCAAAGCAACGCCGTGATGAAGCCTCACAGGACATGTTTGGGCATGTCCAGCTCATGCACAATTTCTCGGATAGTCACACGACTGAAAAGCCGTCTGAAAGCTGTCCTGTGAGACCGTCCTGTGAGGTGGTTTTCTGCCGCGCCATGAGCAGCACGGTGGCGCATCCCTCCGTTCCTCTTTCCATGAAAAAAACTCCTGTAACAGTGGAATGTGCCGAAAAAGTACTGATGTCCACGTCTTCTGCCATTGTTGTGTAAGTCAGACGACGTCCCTGATCAACAAAGCCTTCACGTTGGAAATGATCTGGTTGTTTCAGCCTGTCGATCGGCGCTCGGAGTGTGCCGCGCTCTCAGATGCTGTGGGCGGTCTTTAACACTTGGAAGACTAAGGACTGGTCAAATGACCAATCTACCTCTAAAGGCCCACAGGATGGTCAAATGACCAAGATCCTGTTGTGAAGGTGTCGTAACACGGACCCACAACAGGGGGCGCAAATGAACGGACAATGGATAAGAAAAGGAGTAACAATTTAATGTTGTGAAGGCACACAACGGAATACAGACAGAAAAATAATAGATGCCAATTGTACACAAGAGGACTGTGGGCAGGCTCGAAGATAGGAGACCTCTGGTGATCGAAGAGCCGGGGCCCACACCGCTTCCACTACCAACGGCCTGAAGAACACCGGAGCCGCCAAGTCCTGAGTCCCCAGGTGGTCTCTGTCCTCCGTTGTCGGCCCTGGTACTGCTGGCAGACAAGAAAACAGATGACGGTGAGTGTGAGTCCTCACACTCAGTAATACACAGTCCAACACTGATGGGAGGGAGCACCTCCACCTCCAATCATACACTTAAGCAGCTCCTGTCAGTCACTTAGCTGGAGGGAGTGGGAGGCGAAGACGTCGCGGTTCCCACAACACGCCGCTCCAACAAAACTGTCCCACAGGAATAAACGGCTGCAAACAGAGATCAAAACGTGGATTAATCCAAATACTGCAGAGAAGGATTACCTCTAGTGGTAGATGATTTCTCGGCGAGGAGGTGGAGTTGTAATCCGCTTCTTATGAGGTGGTTGATGAGAGACAGCTGGTGTGGTTGACAAGTGACAGCTGTCACTTCCAATGGCTCCGGCGCCCTCTCATGCTTGAAGCCCGCACTCCAAGCAGGGCGCCGACTGGTGGTGGTGGGCCAGCAGTACCTCCTCTTCAGCGGCCCACACAACAGATCCCCTGTGGAGAGTTACTTCTGTTATGTAAACAAGGAAGTCTCAGAACACCTCAGGGGAGGGGCTGACTTGGCTAGCCACATTCTTGTGTTTGCATATTTAATGTTTGAAAGGGCTGCTGATTTGTGCTTAGGTGGATAAATAACTTTAACAAGGGGGGAGAGATGAAATTTTGTTTTCTGAATTGTATTGAAATGTACCAAAAAACACACCAAAAGAAAACTTTTTCTGAATTGTATTGAAATGTACCAAAAAAAAACACACCAAAAGAAAACTTTTTCTGAATTATATTGAAATGTACCAAAAAACACACCAAAAGAAAACTTTTTCTGAATTGTATTGAAATGTACCAAAAAGCACACCAAAAGAAAACTTTTTCTGAATTGTATTGAAATGTACCAAAATGTACCAAAAAACACACCAAAAGAAAACTTTTTCTGAATTGTATTGAAATGTACCAAAAAACACACCAAAAGAAAACTTTTGTTTTCTGAATTGTATTGAAATGTAATAAAAAACACACCAAAAGAAAACTTTGTTTTCTGAATTGTATTGAAATGCACTAAAAAACACACCAAAAGAAAACTTTGTTTTCTGAATTGTATTGAAATGTACTAAAAAACACACCAAAAAAACAACAACTTTTTTTTCTGGATTTTATTGAAATGTACCAAAATGTACCAAAAAACACACCAAAATCAAATCAAATCAAATCAATTCTATTTATATAGCGCCAAATCACAACAAACAGTTGCCCCAAGGCGCTTTATATTGTAAGGCAAGGCCATACAATAATTACGGAAAAACCCCAACGGTCAAAACGACCCCCTGTGAGCAAGTACTTGGCAACAGTGGGAAGGAAAAACTCCCTTTTAACATGAAGAAACCTCCAGCAGAACCAGGCTCAGGGAGGGGCAGTCTTCTTCTGGGACTGGTTGGGGCTGAGGGAGAGAACCAGGAAAAAGACATGCTGTGGAGGGGAGCAGAGATCAATCACTAATGATTAAATGCAGAGTGGTGCATACAGAGCAAAAAGAGAAAGAAACACTCAGTGCATCATGGGAACCCCCCAGCAGTCTAAGTCTATAGCAGCATAACTAAGGGATGGTTCAGGGTCACCTGATCCAGCCCTAACTATAAGCTTTAGCAAAAAGGAAAGTTTTAAGACTAATCTTAAAAGTAGAGAGGGTGTCTGTCTCCCTGATCTGAATTGGTTTCACAGGAGAGGAGCCTGAAAGCTGAAGGCTCTGCCTCCCATTCTACTCTTACAAACCCTAGCAACTACAAGTAAGCCTGCAGTCTGAGAGCGAAGCGCTCTATTGGGGTGATATGGTACTATGAGGTACCTAAGATAAGATGGGACCTGATTATTCAAAACCTTATAAGTAAGAAGAAGAATTTTAAATTCTATTCTAGAATTAACAGGAAGCCAATGAAGAGAAGCCAGTATGGGTGAGATATGCTCTCTCCTTCTAGTCCCTGTCAGTACTCTAGCTGCAGCATTTTGAATTAACTGAAGGCTTTTCAGGGAACTTTTAGGACAACCTGATAATAATGAATTACAATAGTCCAGCCTAGAGGAAATAAATGCATGAATTAGTTTTTCAGCATCACTCTGAGACAAGACCTTTCTAATTTTAGAGATATTGCGCAAATGCAAAAAAGCAGTCCTACATATTTGTTTAATATGCGCATTGAAAGACATATCCTGATCAAAAATGACTCCAAGATTTCTCACAGTATTACTAGAGGTCAGGGTAATGCCATCCAGAGTAAGGATCTGGTTAGACACCATGTTTCTAAGATTTGTGGGGCCAAGTACAATAACTTCAGTTTTATCTGAGTTTAAAAGCAGGAAATTAGAGGTCATCCATGTCTTTATGTCTGTAAGACAATCCTGCAGTTTAGCTAATTGGTGTGTGTCCTCTGGCTTCATGGATAGATAAAGCTGGGTATCATCTGCGTAACAATGAAAATTTAAGCAATGCCGTCTAATAATACTGCCTAAGTGAATAAAATTGGTCCTAGCACAGAACCTTGTGGAACTCCATAATTAACCTTAGTCTGTGAAGAAGATTCCCCATTTACATGAACAAATTGTAATCTATTAGATAAATATGATTCAAACCACCGCAGCAAAGTGCCTTTAATACCTATGGCATGCTCTAATCTCTGTAATAAAATTTTATGGTCAGCAGTATCAAAAGCAGCACTGAGGTCTAACAGAACAAGCACAGAGATGAGTCCACTGTCTGAGGCCATAAGAAGATCATTTGTAACCTTCACTAATGCTGTTTCTGTACTATGATGAAGTCTAAAACCTGACTGAAACTCTTCAAATAGACCATTCCTCTGCAGATGATCAGTTAGCTGTTTTACAACTACCCTTTCAAGAATTTTTGAGAGAAAAGGAAGGTTGGAGATTGGCCTATAATTAGCTAAGATAGCTGGGTCAAGTGATGGCTTTTTAAGTAATGGTTTAATTACTGCCACCTTAAAAGCCTGTGGTACATAGCCAACTAATAAAGATAGATTGATCATATTTAAGATTGAAGCATTAATTAATGGTAGGGCTTCCTTGAGCAGCCTGGTAGGAATGGGGTCTAATAGACATGTTGATGGTTTGGAGGAAGTAACTAATGAAAATAACTCAGACAGAACAATCGGAGAGAAAGAGTCTAACCAAATACCGGTATCACTGAAAGCAGCCAAAGATAACGATATGTCTTTGGGATGGTTATGAGTAATTTTTTCTCTAATAGTTAAAATTTTATTAGCAAAGAAAGTCATGAAGTCATTACTAGTTAAAGTTAAAGGAATACTCGGCTCAATAGAGCTCTGACTCTTTGTCAGCCTGGCTACAGTGCTGAAAAGAAACCTGGGGTTGTTCTTATTTTCTTCAATTAGTGATGAGTAGTAAGATGTCCTAGCTTTACGGAGGGCTTTTTTATAGAGCAACAGACTCTTTTTCCAGGCTAAGTGAAGATCTTCTAAATTAGTGAGACGCCATTTCCTCTCCAACTTACGGGTTATCTGCTTTAAGCTGCGAGTTTGTGAGTTATACCACGGAGTCAGGCACTTCTGATTTAAGGCTCTCTTTTTCAGAGGAGCTACAGCATCTAAAGTTGTCTTCAATCAGGATG
Organism: Thalassophryne amazonica; assembly: GCF_902500255.1. NCBI lineage: Eukaryota > Metazoa > Chordata > Actinopteri > Batrachoidiformes > Batrachoididae > Thalassophryne > Thalassophryne amazonica. Next base: position 21,557,458 of record NC_047109.1, read on the forward strand.
TAAAACTATTGACGAGATACTCTATCTCACTTACAGAGTTTAGGTAGCTACTCTGCCCTGTGTTGGTATATGGCATTAGAGAACATAAAGAAGGAATCATATCCTTAAACCTAGTTACAGCGCTTTCTGAAAGACTTCTAGTGTAATGAAACTTATTCCCCACTGCTGGGTAGTCCATCAGAGTAAATGTAAATGTTATTAAGAAATGATCAGACAGAAGGGAGTTTTCAGGGAATACTGTTAAGTCTTCAATTTCCATACCATAAGTCAGAACAAGATCTAAGATATGATTAAAGTGGTAGGTGGACTCATTTACATTTTGAGCAAAGCCAATTGAGTCTAATAATAGATTAAATGCAGTGTTGAGGCTGTCATTCTCAGCATCTGTGTGGATGTTAAAATCGCCCACTATAATTATCTTATCTGAGCTAAGCACTAAGTCAGACAAAAGGTCTGAAAATTCACAGAGAAACTCACAGTAACGACCAGGTGGACGATAGATAATAACAAATAAAACTGGTTTTTGGGACTTCCAATTTGGATGGACAAGACTAAGAGTCAAGCTTTCAAATGAATTAAAGCTCTGTCTGGGTTTTTGATTAATTAATAAGCTGGAATGGAAGATTGCTGCTAATCCTCCACCTCAGCCCGTGCTACGACCGTTCTGGCAGTTAGTGTGACTCGGGGGTGTTGACTCATTTAAACTAACATATTCATCCTGCTGTAACCAGGTTTCTGTAAGGCAGAATAAATCAATATGTTGATCAATTATTATATCATTTACTAACAGGGACTTAGAAGAGAGAGATCTAATGTTTAATAGACCACATTTAACTGTTTTAGTCTGTGGTGCAGTTGAAGGTGCTATATTATTTTTTCTTTTTGAATTTTTATGCTTAAATAGAGTTTTACTGGTTATTGGCGGTCTGGGAGCAGGCACCGTCTCTACGGGGATGGGGTAATGAGGGGATGGCAGGGGGAGAGAAGCTGCAGAGAGGTGTGTAAGACTATAACTCTGCTTCCTGGTCCCAACCCTGGATAGTCACGATTTGGAGGATTTAAGAAAATTGGCCAGATTTCTAGAAATGAGAGCTGCTCCATCCAAAGTGGGATGGATGCCGTCTCTCCTAACAAGACCAGGTTTTCCCCAGAAGCTTTGCCAATTATCTATGAAGCCCACCTCATTTTTTGGACACCACTCAGACAGCCAGCAATTCAAGGAGAACATGCGGCTAAACATGTCACTCCCGGTCCGATTGGGGAGGGGCCCAGAGAAAACTACAGAGTCCGACATTGTTTTTGCAAAGTTACACACCGATTCAATGTTAATTTTAGTGACCTCCGATTGGCGTAACCGGGTGTCATTACTGCCGACGTGAATTACAATCTTACCAAATTTACGCTTAGCCTTAGCCAGCAGTTTCAAATTTCCTTCAATGTCGCCTGTTCTGGCCCCCGGACGTTAATTGACTATGGTTGCTGGTGTCGCTACCTTCACTTTTCTCAAAACAGAGTCGCCAATAACCAGAGTTTGATCCTCGGCGGGTGTGTCGCCAAGTGGGGAAAAACGGTTAGAAATGTGAATGGGTTGGCGGTGTACACGGGGCTTCTGTTTAGGGCTACGCTTCCTCCTCACACTCACCCAGTCAGCCTGCTTTCCTGGCTGCTCGGGATCTGCAGGAGGGGAACTAACGGCAGCTAAGCTACCTTGGTCCGCACCGACTACAGGGGCCTGGCTAGCTGTAGAATTTTCCAAGGTGTGGAGCCGAGTCTCCAATTCGCCCAGCCTGGCCTCCAAAGCTATGAATAAGCTACACTTATTACAAGTACCATTACTGCTAAAGGAGGCCGAGGAATAACTAAACATTTGACACCCGGAGCAGAAAAGTGCGGGAGAGACAGTAGAAGCCGCCATGCTATATCGGCTAAGAGCTAGTAGCTGCGCTAAGCTAGCGGATTCCTAAAAACACACGAAGTGAATAATGTGTAAATAATTTAGAGGTGATTCAGCAGAGGGAGTGCTTTAGTTAAGGCACGTGAAGATTACACTGTGAAACAAATCGTTATCTAGTTATCTAGATCAATCTAACTGCGCAGATTAAACAGATTAAGCAAAACACCGCTGTGCTACGGAACAGGAAGTGATACAATACCGCAGTGAGAGCCAACCACCAGTAGAGGCCCCAACCACCAGTAGAAAAGACCAAAAGAAAACTTTGTTTTCTGAATTGTATTGAAATGTACTAAAAAACACACCAAAAGAAAACTTTGTTTTCTGGATTTTATTGAAATGTACCAAAATGTACCAAAAAACACACCAAAAGAAAACTTTGTTTTCTGAATTGTATTGAAATGTACCAAAAAACACACCAAAAGCAAACTTTTTCTGAATTGTATTGAAATGTACCAAAAAACACACCAAAAGAAAACTTTTTCTGAATTGTATTGAAGTGTACCAAAAAGCACACCAAAAGAAAACTTTTTCTGAATTGTATTGAAATGTACTAAAAAACACACCAAAAGAAAACTTTGTTTTCTGGATTTTATTGAAATGTACCAAAATGTACCAAAAAACACACCAAAAGAAAACTTTGTTTTCTGAATTGTATTGAAATGTACCAAAAAACACACCAAAAGAAAACCTTTTCTGAATTGTATTGAAATGTACCAAAAAACACACCAAAAGAAAACTTTGTTTCTGGATTTTATTGAAATGTACCAAAATGTACCAAAAAATACACCAAAAGAAAACTTTTTCTGAATTGTATTGAAATGTGTTGTGTGTTGGGGGGGTTTGGCTGGACAAGGTTGGGTTGTTTTGTGTTTATTTTCCTTCCCAGGTGATTTGGGGCTGTTCTCTGAGGAAAATGTGCTGCAGAAGAGTCTCTCTCCTCTGTTACGATGATTGGCTGTACCTGTTGCATTCTCGTGTGGCTCTCTATCAGGACAATCCACGACACCTATGATGTTCACGTGCAGATCTGAGGACTTCCAGCTGGTACCAATGTAGTGATGAAGAACTACATTTAAACCAGCAGTGAGTTGGATAAGATTCCCAGAGAATACGACCTTGTGACGACCGTGTGGGGACGCTGAGGGCCGTTTCAGAGTCTGACATCGCGCCTGTGAAGGAGGACGAGGGTGAGAGGCAAACGTTGTCAGCACACGACAGAGGTGAATATTCTGAAAAGTTTATCCGTGAATGTAAATTGGCGTTTATACGCAGCTATAAGTAATTATTGGTGGAAATTGTTTGGCGTGCTCCTCACGGCAGTGGCGTGCGGATCAATGATCCTCCACTAGCTGTGAGCAGCAGCCTCTTTGAACTAAGTTTGAAACCAGACCTAAATGTGTAGCTGATGTTTGCCACTAAACAATATTTCGTAGTAATAAGTGTTGAATAAACTCATCTCTGTTCCTCCTTCGCAGAGTACAGTCTGGGAAAGTCACCTCAGGGGGGGGGGGGTGTCGGCGGAACTCCTGAGTCCTGAACGTTCGGACTCCGACTGTTGAGACGCTGAGAAAGCGCGCCGCCTTTTCACCTCACCAGAACCTTAATTATTTAGTATTTCATGTATAGCACAAAGGGAGAAAAATAAATGTGTTTTCTTTTTGGAACTGCTTCTGATTATTTCATGCTGGGTTCAGTCAGATACTGGACCGCTCCTCAATCCGCGTCTAATCCATAACAGAATTCTCCGGCCAAACCAATATGGACCGAGCGGCAGAAGCAGTTCCATTTCAGGAGAAAGTCCATGAAGCACCTGGAGATGATTTGGGAGCAAGTGCAGCACCTTTCGATTCAAATTAAACAGACAGACGCCCGTGTTACGGAGCTTGTAGCTCAGGCTGGTTGGAACGCTGCTGTTTTGAGGGGGGTGTTTGTAGACGGGTTGAATGACTCCCTGAAAGATGAGCTAGCCGTCCGTGACGAACCAAAGGATTTAGATGAGTTAGTATCCTTGGTTATTCGTCTAGACGATCGGATTAAGGAGCGTGGACGAGAGAGAGGGCGAGTGTCCGAGTGGGGTGTTTTGTCTCGGGGTTTTCCCCGACATAAGTCCGGACCGCCTCTTCTTCATTCCTCTGAGACTCCTCCGACGGGACCTCTAGCTCCTCTAGTGGACGAGCCAATGCAACTTGGAAGGTTCAGAACAGCCATATTGCCCCGGTCAAACGAGCGTCAGGAGACAGCATCATATGGCTCCAGGTGTTTTATGGACATTTTTGTGGGATATAAATGGGAGTTTTTGTAAATCAGGTTTTGTGTATAGCACTTGAGATAGTTCAGGCTGGCTGGTCGGAGTTCGTTTGGACTCAGGTAAGCGTGTGTTTTGTTTTATTTTTGTTTATAGTTATTTAATTTTTGTTAGCGGCATGGGTCGTTTTATTTTGTTGGTTTTTATTTCCCTGTCCCCTAACCCCAGCCTCACACACTTCTGGCCATTCGTCTTTGGTGTTGTGGGGTGGTGCAGGTTGGTTGCTGGGCATTCCCATGAGGACCTCTGCACCTGGGGGGGGTCCAGGGCTCTTTTCTTAGATTTAGTTATTTCCCGGTTCCTCTCCAGCCTCAGCGTGCCTCTGACCGTTCGCCATTGGCATTGCTGAGGTGTCGGGCAGTGGGGATATACTCCAGTCAGAGCGGTGGGGCCGATCAGTGCCGTACACCTTTTCCGCTGCCCACCCCTCCCGAAAGGCTGGAGTATAGTCGGGGGGTCGACGCCGGCCGTCTTGCCGGTTTTCCCCTGCCCTTGGGAGTGGAGCTGGGTTGCGTTTTTCCTATTGGCTTCTCCGGCTTAGTAGTCCTGTGCCGATTGCCATGACGTGTTTCCCGACGGACCTGGAGGGTCTTTCGGGGTGCTGGGGAGGTCAATGGGGCTTTCTGTAGTTTTTGTTTGCTCCTGGGGTGGTTTTTGGAAATCCCTGGGGGTTTGGGGTTTTTGTTTCCTCCTGTTTCCCCCCGGGGTTTGATGGGACGGTCCTCTGGGGGACGTTAAGGCTCCCGTTTATGCCTGGGGATTCCTGGATGGCTCCTGCCGTGGTCGTTGCTCCTGGGGTTGACGATGAGGTCCCCTGGGGGAAGTCGGGCTCCACATGTTAGGGGAGGACGTTGTTTGTTTTTTCCTTTGACCTGTGTTCTAGTGTGTTGGGGGGTTTTTGTTGGGGTTTTTGGGTTTGTGTGTTTTTTGTTCCTCCCCAGGGTTTGATGGGACGGTCCTCTGGGGGGGGTGTTGGGTTGGGTATTGTGTTTTTCTTTTGTGTTTACCCTGGTGTGCTTCCCTGGGTATGTTTGTGGTACTCTCTGGGGGGGATGCTGGGGGCCTTTTTTTTGTTTTGTTTTTGTGTTTGGGGTTGTTTCGGGATGTTTTTTTTTTTTTTTTTTTTTTTGATGCCGGCCAGCCTTTCTACCGCATCTCCCGGCTCTGCTGCCTGCTGTGATCTCTGCCCTCCTTCTGCTTTGGCCTTTGATGTGTGGGGTTGTTTTTGGGTCTGGTTTGTGCGGTCGCCGGGAGGCTTCCCGTTGACGGGGGGGGTACTGTTGTGTGTTGGGGGGGGGGGGGGGTTGGCTGGACAAGGTTGGGTTGTTTTGTGTTTATTTTCCTTCCCAGGTGATTTGGGGCTGTTCTCTGAGGAAAATGTGCTGCAGAAGAGTCTCTCTCCTCTGTTACGATGATTGGCTGCACCTGTTGCATTCTCGTGCGGCTCTCTATCAGGACAATCCACGACACCTGTGATGTTCACGTGCAGATCTGAGGACTTCCAGCTGGTACCAATGTAGTGATGAAGAACTACATTTAAACCAGCAGTGAGTTGGATAAGATTCCCGGAGAATACGACCTTGTGATGACCGTGTGGGGACGCTGAGGGCCGTTTCAGAGTATGACATCGCGCCTGTGAAGGAGGACGAGGGTGAGAGGCAAACGTTGTCAGCACACGACAGAGGTGAATATTCTGAAAAGTTTATCCGTGAATGTAAATTGGCGTTTATACGCAGCTATAAGTAATTATTGGTGGAAATTGTTTGGCGTGCTCCTCACGGCAGTGGCGTGCGGATTAATGATCCTCCACTAGCTGTGAGCAGCAGCCTCTTTGAACTAAGTTTGAAACCAGACCTAAACGTGTAGCTGATAAGTTTGCCTCTAAACAATATTTCGTAGTAATAAGTGTTGAATAATCTCATCTCTGTTCCTCCTTCGCAGAGTACAGTCTGGGAAAGTCACCTGGGGGGGGGGTTGTCGGCGGAACTCCTGAGTCCTGAACGTTCGGACTCCGACTGTTGAGACGCTGAGAGAGCGCGCCGCCTTTCACCTCACCAGAACCTTAATTATTTAGTATTTCTTGTATAGCACAAAGGGAGAAAAATAAATGTGTTTTCTTTTTGGAACTGCTTCTGATTATTTCATGCTGGGTTCAGTCAGGTACTGGACCGCTCCTCAATCCGTGTCTAATCCATAACAGAAATGTACCAAAAAACACACCAAAAAAAAACCTTTGTTTTCTGGATTTTATTGAAATGTACCAAAATGTACCAAAAAACACACCAAAAGAAAACTTTTCTGAATTGTATTGAAATGTACTAAAAAACACACCAAAAGAAAACTTTGTTTTCTGAATTGTATTGAAATGTACTAAAAACACACCAAAAGAAAACTTTGTTTTCTGAATTGTATTGAAATGTACTAAAAAACACACCAAAAGAAAACTTTGTCTTCTGGATTTTATTGAAATGTACCAAAAAACACACCAAAAGAAAACTTTTCTGAATTGTATTGAAATGTTGGGGAAGTGTCGTGACACGGACCCACAACAGGGGGCATTAATGAAGGGACAATGGAATAGCCAAAAAGTAACAATTTAATGTTGTGAAGGTGCACAACGTAATACAGATACAAATATGCGTTATATCAATCTGACAAAAAGGTGACGTGTGGCAGGCTCGAAGATAGGAGACGTCCGGTGAGAGAAAAGCCGGAACCCACACAAGCCTCACCACCAACGGACCTGAAGAACACCGGAGCCGCCAAGCCCTGCGCCCCAGGTGGCCACTGTCTTCAGCAGTCAGACCCTGTACTGCTGGCAGAAAACAGAAACCGTTCTGGATGAGTGTGAGTTCGCACACTCAGTAATCCCACAGTCTGTGTTCAGTAAGGAGGGAGCACCTCCACCTCCAATCACACACTCGTGCAGCTCCTGTCTAACCACTTATCTGGTTGGGGTGTGAAGCGAAGCCGTCGCTGATCACACCAAACGCCAATCCCACAGATAAGGCAATCACCACAGGAAAACGGCTGCAAAAGAAGTTCAGACTATTACACAATGTTTTAAGTCAGCAGAGAAAATTACCTGTATGGTAGAAGATTTCTCGGCGAGGAGGTGGAGTTGCAGTCCGGTCTTTATAGTGGTGGTGATGGGTGACAGCTGGTGTTGATAGATGACAGCTGTCACCTCCAGCGGCTCCAACGCCCTCTCGTACTTGGAGCCCGCACTCCAAGCAGTGCGCCATCTGGTGGTGGTGGGCCAGCAGTACCTCCTCTTCAGCGGCCCACTCAACATTGAAATGTACCAAAAAACACACCAAAAGAAAACTTTTTCTGAATTGTATTGAAATGTACCAAAAAAAAACACCAAAAGAAAACTTTTTCTGAATTGTATTGAAATGTACCAAAAAACACAGCAAAAGAAAACTTTGTTTTCTGAATTGTATTGAAATGTACCAAAAAACACAGCAAAAGAAAACTTTGTTTTCTGGATTTTATTGAAATGTACCAAAAAACACACCAAAAGAAAACTTTTTCTGAATTGTATTGAAATGTACCAAAAAACACACCAAAAGAAAACTTTATTTTCTGAATTGTATTGAAATGTACTAAAAAACACACCAAAAGAAAACTTTGTTTTCTGAATTGTATTGAAATGTACTAAAAAACACACCAAAAGAAAACTTTGTTTTCTGAATTGTATTGAAATGTACTAAAAAACACACCAAAAGAAAACTTTGTTTTCTGGATTTTATTGAAATGTACCAAAATGTACCAAAAAACACACCAAAAGAAAACTTTGTTTTCTGAATTGTATTGAAATGTACCAAAAAACACACCAAAATAATTTTTTTGTTTTCTGAATTGTATTGAAATGTACTAAAAAACACACCAAAAGAAAACTTTGTTTTCTGAATTGTATTGAAATGTACCAAAATGTACCAAAAAACACACCAGAAACCAAAATGTATACAATAGGTACAGGTTACAGTCACTCACAATGACTAACAGTCCCCACACTGCCATGGAAGGTCTTTTCTGCATTTGCCACAAGTATACCTGTCGCATTTCAATACAATTCAGAAAACAAAATTTCATCTCTCCCCCAGGGTAAAGTTATATACCCTGGGTCCCTCCTCTGCACATGTCCAAACCATCTCAATCTCGCCTCTCTGACTTTGTCTCCAAACCGTCCCACCTGAGCTGTCCCTCTGATATGTTCATTCCTAATCTTGTCCATTCTTGTCACTCCAAAGAGAATCTCAACATCTTCAGCTCTGCCACCTCCAGCTCTGCCTCCTGTCTTTTGTTAGTGCCACCGTCTTTAAACCATACAACATAGCTGGTCTCACTACTGTTTTGTAAACTTTCCCCTTCACTCTTGCTGATATTCTTCAGTCACAAATCACTCCTGCCACCTTTCTCCACCCACTCCACCCTGCCTGCACTCTCTTCTTCACCTCTCTACCACACTCTCCATTACTTTGAACAGTTGACCCCAAATATTTAAACTCATCTACTTTCACCACTTCTACTCCTTGTAACTGCACTATTCCACTGGGCTCCCTCTCATTCACACACATGTACTCAGTCTTGCTTCTACTGACTTTCATTCCCCTTCTCTCCAAAGCATATCTCCACTTCTCCAGACTAGACTCAACTTGCTCTCTACTCTCACTACAGATTACAATGTCATCTGCAAACATCATAGTCCATGGGGACTCCTGTCTGATCTCATCCGTCAACCTGTCAATCACCACTGCAAACAAGAAAGGACTCAGAGCTGATCCTTGATGTAATCCCACCTCCACCTTGAATGAGTCTGTCATTCCGACTGCGCATCTCATGCAAACACAAGAATGTGGCTAGCCAAGTCAGCCCCTCCCCTGAGGTGTTCTGAGACTTCCTTGTTTACATAACAGAAGTAGCTCTCCACGGAGGATCTTGGGGTCATTTGACTCTTCGTGGACTTTACAGGTAGAAGAGAAAAGCTTGGACCTCCCAGTGTTAAACCGGCTGGAGCACTCCTTAATCTGTGTAATCCCCATAAAATCGTCCCTGAAAGCCATCTGAATTTTCCAAATGGTGTCCACCTGGAGGTCTCTCACAGTTTCTGGAAAAATTTGATGCAGCAAAACTCCAAATCGTTCAGACATTTTATTCGCAATAAAAATCCGACGAGAGGGGTGGACCACTGCTCACACAAAGCCTGCTCACAGGCAAATGACGCAACCGACAGGCGTGAAAAAACTCACGCATGCGCATGAAGGTTCAAGCTTGGCTGATGCAATCACACGTGATTCAAATCCATATGGTTTTTGAAAAAAATTAAAAGGTCGGATACTTTTCTAACAGACCTCGTATTCTGAAAGCACAGTTTGTCCTGAAAAAAGAGACATAAAACTTGATTGTGGGATGCAAGGAGAGCTGTTAACAGCAATAATAAAACATTTATGCCAGGCGAGTGAACTCTCCAAAAAAATCCCCTTGGACCCCAGAGGGTTAAAAATAAAACAGAGACTGTTAAAACCTGACACTAAAGCACAATAGATAATATAACAAATGAGAAGAACAAAATAAACAAGTGGTAAACAATGAAAACACAAACAGGCTGAACAAAACAAGAATGGAACTGGACAATGGCTAAAGTATAAAAGTAGCAAAGAAACAAAGTGACAAAGCAAAACAGAACATAGAAGAAAGACATGATGAAAATAAACAACTAATAAATCAAAGTGGGAACAGAAGATGCAGCAAAGAAAGGGGCAAAAAAGGGATCAAAGCCTGGATCAGGGCCGAGCATGACACAAGCTCTCAGCAAAGAGGAACCCCAAACAGTGCGCTGGGCTTTGTTTTTATACTCTATGCTAATACGATGTTTTTATGCTAAACTTGGGCGTTGTCCTTCATCTGAGTGGCCTTGATCCCTCTATTTCATGGCATGGTCCTGCCCATACGTGCTGTGCAGCCTTCTTTTCTTCCTTTTTCTCCTGTAGTGACATCTGTTCTTAAACTGATAAGAAATTGTTTTTGGGCAAAAATTGCTAACTGAAGGACTGTCAGCAAGTCACATCACTCGGTTATACGAGGTCTGCGAGAAAAGAAACCGACAGTTTTATTTAAAAAAAAAACTATATGGATTTGAATCACGTGTGATTACATCAGCCAAGCTTGAACCCTCGTGCGCATGCGTGAGTTTTTTCACGCCTGTCGGTAACATCATTTGCCTGTGAGCACGCCTTGTGGAAGGAGTGGTCAGGCCCCCTCGTTGGAATTCCTTTGTCTGAGAAGTTGCTGAGAGACTGGTGCTGTGCTTGATCAAAATTTTTTCAAAAACTGTGAGGCACATCCGAATGGACACCATTCGAGAAATTCAGCTGGTTTTCGGTGAAAATTTTAACGGCTGATGAGAGATTTTGGATTGTTTCTATCGCTTAAGGACTTCCCATGGAGCGGGACGTCGCACAGCGCTCCGAGGCGACGTCGTCATCCTGTTTCAAGCTGAAAACCTCCAAATTTAAGCCTCTGTTGACCCAGGACGTCGTGAGAGAACAGAGAGGTTTCAGAAGAGGTCGGAATCAGCAGTTTATCCGGACATTCCACTGTTAAAGGAGATTTTTTTAATGAAAGACGTGCGGACGGACTGGCGCGTTGGCTCGCAGCCGGCGCGGCACGCCCGCCACAGGAAAAACACCTCCGTGTTGATAACCATTTGTAAAATCCAGGCGGCTTTTGGTGGCTTTCAGTTGAGTGAGTATCTGAGAAATTGTTTAACAGCAGGGCATGTTCCAACTTGTCCTTAAGGCTTCCAACAGACGTGTTTTTCCTGTAAAAAAAACTGGCTTGAGGCCAGTTTTTATTTTTGGGAACATCCTGATTGTGTTTTGGGGTCATCTAAGGAACCTAAAAAAGTTAATTCGGTTTAGTCCTGGGGGGCGGGGGAGCAAAGGTAGTGGTCGTAGCTCCCCTAGTACTAGTGCTGAAATTTGGAAAGCAGTCCTCCTCCACAAAAAGTCCTTCCTCTTTGACAGAAAGCACCACAGTTCAGCACCAAGGACAGCTCCCACAGGAGCAACAGCAAAAAGGACAACAGCCTTATAAATGCATGTCACATTGACCTTTAAGCATATGTGCGCATCTTTGCCTTTCCAAAACAGCCTTATACTAGAGTTCTTCTTGTGTGGGCCGCTGAAGAGGAGGTACTGCTGGCCCACCACCACCAGAGGGCGCCCTGCTTGAAGTGCGGGCTTCAAGCACGAGAGGGCGTCGGAGCAACAGAGAGTGACAGCTGTCACTCATCAACAGCACCAGCTGTAACTCATTCTACTCTCATCATCCACATCACCATAAAAGCAGGACTGCAGCTCAACCTCCCCGCCGAGAAATCAGCTACCACTCAGGTAACCTTCTCTGCTGTGATTTACTGAATATTGTTCTGTGTGCAGCCGTTTGCCCTGTGGATACAGTCTTTTGCTGGACTGGTGTACTGTGTGGGTTTGCGATGTCTTCGCCTCTCACTCCTTCCAGAGAAGCGACTGACAGGAGCTGCACGGGTGTTTCTGTTTCTGGAGGTGGAGGTTCTCCCTCCCGGAGGAACTGAGTATTGAGAGATTACAGGGTGTGTACTCACACACCCACCATTAACTGTTTCTGTTTCCTGCCAGCAGTACCAGGTCTGACAGCTGGAGACGGTGGCCACCTGGGGACTCAGGACTTGGTGGCTCCGGTGTTCTTCAGATCCGTTGGTGGTGGAAGCTGTGTGGGATCCGGCTCTTCTCTGGACAGATGTCTTCTATCCTCGAGCCAGCCCACACGTCACCTTTTCATATAATTGACTGTACTTCTCAACTGCACTTGTCTGTATTCCGTTGTGCAATTCACAACATTAAATTGTTATTTTTGGCTTATCCATTGCCCGTTCAATTACGTCCCCTGTTGTGGGTCCGTGTCACTACACTTTCACAACAGTTCTTGGTGAAATTCTAAGGTAAATGTCCACTAGGTGGACATATTCCTTTTCAAGAACCTTTGGACACAACGATGACCATTCTGTTGCTTGCAGTGGTAGATATCAATCAATCAATCAATCAATTTTTTTTATATAGCGCCAAATCACAACAAACAGTTGCCCCAAGGCGCTTTATATTGTAAGGCAAGGCCATACAATAATTATGTAAAACCCCAACGGTCAAAACGACCCCCTGTGAGCAAGCACTTGGCTACAGTGGGAAGGAAAAACTCCCTTTTAACAGGAAGAAACCTCCAGCAGAACCAGGCTCAGGGAGGGGCAGTCTTCTGCTGGGACTGGTTGGGGCTGAGGGAGAGAACCAGGAAAAAGACATGCTGTGGAGGGGAGCAGAGATCGATCACTAATGATTAAATGCAGAGTGGTGCATACAGAGCAAAAAGAGAAAGAAACAGTGCATCATGGAACCCCCAGCAGTCTACGTCTATAGCAGCATAACTAAGGGATGGTTCAGGGTCACCTGATCCAGCCCTAACTATAAGCTTTAGCAAAAAGGAAAGTTTTAAGCCTAATCTTAAAAGTAGAGAGGGTGTCTGTCTCCCTGATCTGAATTGGGAGCTGGTTCCACAGGAGAGGAGCCTGAAAGCTGAAGGCTCTGCCTCCCATTCTACTCTTACAAACCCTAGGAACTACAAGTAAGCCTGCAGTCTGAGAGCGAAGCGCTCTATTGAGGTGATATGGTATTACGAGGTCCCTAAGATAAGATGGGACCTGATTATTCAAAACCTTATAAGTAAGAAGAAGAATTTTAAATTCTATTCTAGAATTAACAGGAAGCCAATGAAGAGAGGCCAATATGGGTGAGATATGCTCTCTCCTTCTAGTCCCCGTCAGTACTCTAGCTGCAGCATTTTGAATTAACTGAAGGCTTTTTAGGGAACTTTTAGGACAACCTGATAATAATGAATTACAATAGTCCAGCCTAGAGGAAATAAATGCATGAATTAGTTTTTCAGCATCACTCTGAGACAAGACCTTTCTGATTTTAGAGATATTGCGTAAATGCAAAAAAGCAGTCCTACATATTTGTTTAATATGCACTTTGAATGACATATCCTGATCAAAAATGACTCCAAGATTTCTCACAGTATTACTAGAGGTCAGGGTAATGCCATCCAGAGTAAGGATCTGGTTAGACACCATGTTTCTAAGATTTGTGGGGCCAAGTACAATAACTTCAGTTTTATCTGAGTTTAAAAGCAGGAAATTAGAGGTCATCCATGTCTTTATGTCTGTAAGACAATCCTGCAGTTTAGCTAATTGGTGTGTGTCCTCTGGCTTCATGGATAGATAAAGCTGGGTATCATCTGCGTAACAATGAAAATTTAAGCAATACCGTCTAATAATACTGCCTAAGGGAAGCATGTATAAAGTGAATAAAATTGGTCCTAGCACAGAACCTTGTGGAACTCCATAATTAACTTTAGTCTGTGAAGAAGATTCCCCATTTACATGAACAAATTGTAATCTATTAGTCAAATATGATTCAAACCACTGCAGCGCAGTGCCTTTCATACCTATGGCATGCTCTAATCTCTGTAATAAAATTTTATGGTCAACAGTATCAAAAGCAGCACTGAGGTCTAACAGAACAAGCACAGAGATGAGTCCACTGTCCAAGGCCATAAGAAGATCATTTGTAACCTTCACTAATGCTGTTTCTGTACTATGATGAATTCTAAAACCTGACTGAAACTCTTCAAATAGACCATTCCTCTGCAGATGATCAGTTAGCTGTTTTACAACTACCCTTTCAAGAATTTTTGAGAGAAAAGGAAGGTTGGAGATTGGCCTATAATTAGCTAAGATAGCTGGGTCAAGTGATGGCTTTTTAAGTAATGGTTTAATTACTGCCACCTTAAAAGCCTGTGGTACATAGCCAACTAACAAAGATAGATTGATCATATTTAAGATAGAAGCATTAAATAATGGTAGGGCTTCCTTGAGCAGCCTGGTAGGAATGGGGTCTAATAAACATGTTGATGGTTTGGATGAAGTAACTAATGAAAATAACTCAGACAGAACAATCGGAGAGAAAGAGTCTAACCAAATACCGGCATCACTGAAAGCAGCCAAAGATAACGATACGTCTTTGGGATGGTTATGAGTAATTTTTTCTCTAATAGTTAAAATTTTGTTAGCAAAGAAAGTCATGAAGTCATTACTAGTTAAAGTTAATGGAATACTCAGCTCAATAGAGCTCTGACTCTTTGTCAGCCTGGCTACAGTGCTGAAAAGAAACCTGGGGTTGTTCTTATTTTCTTCAATTAGTGATGAGTAGAAAGATGTCCTAGCTTTACGGAGGGCTTTTTTATAGAGCAACAGACTCTTTTTCCAGGCTAAGTGAAGATCTTCTAAATTAGTGAGACACCATTTCCTCTCCAACTTACGGGTTATCTGCTTTAAGCTACGAGTTTGTGAGTTATACCATGGAGTCAGACACTTCTGATTTAAAGCTCTCTTTTTCAGAGGAGCTACAGCATCCAAAGTTGTCTTCAATGAGGATGTAAAACTATTGACGAGATACTCTATCTCCCTTACAGAGTTTAGGTAGCTACTCTGCACTGTGCTGGTATATGGCATTAGAGAACATAAAGAAGGAATCATATCCTTAAACCTAGTTACAGCGCTTTCTGAAAGACTTCTAGTGTAATGAAACTTATTCCCCACTGCTGGGTAGTCCATCAGAGTAAATGTAAATGTTATTAAGAAATGATCAGACAGAAGGGAGTTTTCAGGGAATACTGTTAAGTCTTCTATTTCCATACCATAAGTCAGAACAAGATCTAAGATATGATTAAAGTGGTGGGTGGATTCATTTACTTTTTGAGCAAAGCCAATAGAGTCTAATAATAGATTAAATGCAGTGTTGAGGCTGTCATTCTCAGCATCTGTGTGGATGTTAAAATCGCCCACTATAATTATCTTATCTGAGCTAAGCACTAAGTCAGACAAAAGGTCTGAAAATTCACAGAGAAACTCACAGTAACGACCAGGTGGACGATAGATAATAACAAATAAAACTGTTTTTTGGGACTTCCAATTTGGATGGACAAGACTAAGAGACAAGCTTTCAAATGAATTAAAGCTCTGTCTGGGTTTTTGATTAATTAATAAGCTGGAATGGAAGATTGCTGCTAATCCTCCGCCCCGGCCCATGCTACGAGCATTCTGACAGTTAGTGTGACTCGGGGGTGTTGACTCATTTAAACTAACATATTCATCCTGCTGTAACCAGGTTTCTGTTAGACAGAATAAATCAATATGTTGATCAATTATTATATCATTTACCAACAGGGACTTAGAAGAGAGAGACCTAATGTTTAATAGACCACATTTAACTGTTTTAGTCTGTGGTGCAGTTGAAGGTGCTATATTATTTTTTCTTTTTGAATTTTTATGCTTAAATAGATTTTTGCTGGTTATTGGTAGTCTGGAAGCAGGCACCGTCTCTACGGGGATGGGGTAATGAGGGGATGGCAGGGGGAGAGAAGCTGCAGAGAGGTGTGTAAGACTACAACTCTGCTTCCTGGTCCCAACCCTGGATAGTCACGGTTTGGAGGATTTAAGAAAATTGGCCAGATTTCTAGAAATGAGAGCTGCTCCATCCAAAGTGGGATGGATGCCGTCTCTCCTAACAAGACCAGGTTTTCCCCAGAAGCTTTGCCAATTATCTATGAAGCCCACCTCATTTTTTGGACACCACTCAGACAGCCAGCAATTCAAGGAGAACATGCGGCTAAACATGTCACTCCCGGTCCGACTGGGGAGGGGCCCAGAGAAAACTACAGAGTCCGACATTGTTTTTGCAAAGTTACACACTGATTTAATGTTAATTTTAGTGACCTCCGATTGGCGTAACCGGGTGTCATTACTGCCAACGTGAATTACAATCTTACCAAATTTACGCTTAGCCTTAGCCAGCAGTTTCAAATTTCCTTCAATGTCACCTGCTCTGGCCCCCGGAAGACAATTGACTATGGTTGCTGGTGTCGCTAACTTCACATTTCTCAAAACAGAGTCGCCAATAACCAGAGTTTGATCCTCGGCGGGTGTATCGTCGAGTGGGGAAAAACGGTTAGAGATGTGAACGGGTTGGCGGTGTACACGGGGCTTCTGTTTAGGGCTACGCTTCTTCCTCACAGTCACCCAGTCGGCCTGCTTTCCCGGCTGCTCGGGATCTGCCAGGGGGTAACTAATGGCAGCTAAGCTACCTTGGTCCGCACCGACTACAGGGGCCTGGCTAGCTGTAGAATTTTCCACGGTGCGGAGCCGAGTCTCCAATTCGCCCAGCCTGGCCTCCAAAGCTACGAATAAGCTACACTTATTACAAGTACCATTACTGCTAAAGGAGGCCGAGGAATAACTAAACATTTCACACCCAGAGCAGAAAAGTGCGGGAGAGACAGGAGAAGCCGCCATGCTAAATCGGCTAAGAGCTAGTAGCTACGCTAAGCTAGCGGATTCCTAAAAACACGCAAAGTGAATAATGTGTAAATAATTTAGAGGTGATTCAGCAGAAGGAGTGCTTTAGTTAAGGCACGTAAAGATTACACTGGGAAACAAATCGTAATCTAGATAACTAGATCAATCTAACTGCGCAGATTAAACAGCTAACAGATACAGCAAAACACCGCTGTGCTCCGGAACAGGAAGTGATACAATACCGCAGTGAGAGCCAACCACCAGTAGAGGCAAGCAAGAGAGTCTCAAGATATGTGAATGCAACTTTTTTCCCTACAAAGTCCACAACCATATTGTTGAGGGGACTGCCTCAGACTGTAGGTGACTGTCATCAGTGATCGACAGTCTTATCTGCAACACCCAGCCTTTAACTGTGCTGTGACATGTTTCAAAAGCATTTCAAAAGCTGATCTATGTTTCACTTCAAACATGCACCAAATCTGTTTTTAATTGTTACTCCATCTGGCTTCGGGTTCAGCACTGTGGCCACCGTCGAAAGCATGTCACACTGGCTGTTATGACCACTGTGCCACAGGTTCATGACAAAATGTGCACCACATTCATGTGACAGTCACAGAAGGGTGTCGTGATGTGTGGTGGGCTGAAAACCAGTCACAGTGCAATTCCTTAACTTGTTCAAAATAGGTACACCAAGTCTCACAGCTCTAGAATGTGGTGAGTGGTTTATTGTGCTGTGCCACAATGGTGCAGTCTCTGTGCCACAGAGGAGCTTATGTGGGCAGCAGTCGATAGTTACATTTTGAGCTTTCACGCTCAGCGATTTGTAATTTGACTTTTTATCAGCGCTCCATGCTCAGCGTCCAACTGTTTATCTTTAGCTGTTCATCTCAAGTTTCCTGTATTGGTAATTCAGCTGATTGCATTCCGTGCTTCCACAAGTGAACTTGAACTTTGGCATTTCCGGCGTGCAGACTGTGCTCACGTGTTCACACACTTAAACTCACCTGTACCTTTCCTCCTCCTCAGAATCCACTCCTCGACAGCTCTGCTGCACAACCACCTGGCTCCGGTTATCCACACCATCAGTTGTGGTTCTGTTTCACCTCCCCAGAACCATTTACTGAAAGTAAAGTCTGAAGGACCTAAATGGCATGGTGAGATGGTGAAGAGCTGTTCTTGTTCATGTTGGTGACATAAGCATATTAAATTCAAAAGTCCACAAAATCCACAATCTGGCTCAGATCTGGATCAAACTTTGTCAGACGTTCGTGAGTGCCAGTCTGCACCTCATGTTCAAATATGAGAGCGATTGTTGCATGCCTCATTAAGATATAATGTAAAATATACATAAAATTGGGTTTTCAATGTTAAAGTTAAATGGCCACAAAATCCATAATATGGATTAGATCTGGATTCTATTTGTGATTTTGCTGTCCTTTCATGACTCCGACATGATTCACCACAATAGTGTTCATTGTTTTGCATGTCCTGTCTTCTTTCTGTCACTCCCCACTGCAATCTGTTGTTATTGTGTTGTTGTTCCACAGGGCAACTGGAGCAGTGTGTTGGTGTTTTTTTTAAACTTCACTTTTGTTTCATGTAGTCCACTCCTTTTATGTTATTCCTTGCATTCCGTACCTCTTTTCTCTGTGCTTTTTGTGTTGACCCTCGCGTCCCCTTGGGGATCATAGTTAATATAAATCTCCTTTTATTTCTCCTCTTTTGTCATGATCCATTGTTGTAGTTTCCCTGTGTGCTGCTGCTTCCTGCTTTGTTCTTTTACTTCTAACATTTCTGTCATTAATCAGACAAGAACAGATTTCTCTCACATACACAGGATCAGCCCAGAATCTGCAGTGCATGTTGACAGGGGAGGAGGGCAGAGAAGTTGTCAAAATGACTTAATGTCCTTGGGTTGGGCTTGGACAAATATTTCAGAATAATACTCAGGTTGGGTTGGATTTGATCACATCAGCACAAAGACATTGAATGTACTGGACATTTGTGAAACTATGCCATAGCCCCGCCTCTGTAAACTCAGCTGCTCCTTATTAATGATGTTATTGTTGTTAACAGTGTAATTTAATATACTTTTTGTTGTCTTGTTGAATGCTGAAGTGTGGCAGTTGGCATTACGTTTACATCATGTGAAGCAGTGAGGATGCAGTAGGATCGTAGATATTAGGAATAAAATAACCCAAGCTGCCTTAGCTATGCTCAAAAATGATGATGATCATCAAACACTGGTTCTGATACTGATTTGGTGTAAATTTGATGCTATATTTCCCTACATACCTATAGGATTTGACAAAGGCAGTTAACAGTGCTAAATGTATAACATGTTGCCTTGATCCACCTTGGGCCATCTTGGCTTGCTGTCTTTGCTCATTACTGAGATCTTCTGTGTTTTCCAGGTGGTGTTCTTACTTTCAATAAAACCTGTTTCTAATATGTTATTAATTCTGAAGAAAGTGGTCTTTAATCAACGTTTTGCATATTGAAGAAGTAGGTGTTGTGGGCTGGGGTGTTTGGCTGGCTTTGTTTTTGTTTTCTGTTTCTCCCACCAGGTGGTATGCGTTCAGGACTGAGTGGCTGACGTGGGGCTGAGTTTGAGGACCTCACCCTGATCACCTGTGGCTTGTTATCACGTGCAGTTCATCAGGACTCACAGCTGTGGTGCATCTGTCTTGATCAGGGCATGTTGCATTTAAACCTGGAATACACAGTGTGTATTTGCCAGAGACTCGACTTTGTGACCAGACGTGTGAGATCAACGTTGGGAGAACAATCTCACCACTACGGATGCAGAGATCGCTCCAGGTTTGACGCCACGGTCTGTGAAAGAGGATTGGGTGAGGTCTCACGCTCTTCAGCACACATCCTGAGGTATTTTGGTTTTTGTGACTTTCATGAAGTAAAGTCAGTAAATTTGGTGTCCCTCACACCTTGTTATATTGAGTTGTTATGCTATGCTAATCATCTAAATCAGCTTCTACTGCAGTGGAGTTTTGAACTGAGTTGTTCTGTGCCTGCGGGGAGAGAAGCTGATTTTACATTTAGGCCAGGAAGTGTTTTGCTGATTGTGTGCACCTTTGAGCTGTCTCTCTGTGTGGAGAGTGTTGGACTCACCTTACGGTTTCTTCTTTCACAGACTCGGTTTGTCGCGGCCACCTGGGGGGTGTCGGCGGGGTCCTTGGGTCCAGAATTGCTGTGGCTCCGGTCCTTTTGCGCTGCTGGGTGCGCGCCATTTTTCCACCTCGCCAGACCGTTGACTTTTGGGTTATTATCACTTAATACACTATGTTAATTAAAACTTGTTTTCCTTTGAACCGTGCTCTGTTTCTTTTATGCTGGGTCCTGTCAAACGCTGGGTCGGTTCTCCGCCCGCGTCCGACACATAACAGTAGGGCCTTTATTGTCATTGTGCATACACATCTATACAATGAAATGTGTCCTCTGCATTTATCCTAATAACCCTAATCCATCCTAATAGACACCGTCCAATCAGTAGGAGCATTGGGCAGCAACAGTCTGGTGCCCGGGCACCAAGACCACACTTGGAGACACTGGCTTGGTCAAGAACAGAGAAGGAAGCATAACCATAATGTTTGTGATGGTGGGAAGAAACCAGAGTGCAATGTTCAATTTCAATTTTCAATTTATTTTCATTTATATAATGCCAAATCACAACAGAGTTGCCTCAAGGTGCTTCACACAAGTAAGGTGTAACCTTACTAATCCCCAGAGCAGCAGTGGTAAGGAAAAACTGTCTCTGAGGAAGAAACCTCAAGCAGACCACAATCAAAGAGTGACCCTCTGCTTAGGCCATGCTACAGACATAAATTACAGAACAATTCACAAAACAAATATACTAGCCACAGAGCTATGGGGTTTCATTTATTCTTTCGAACACAAAAGGTTCAATGGTTGTTTCTTATGCAGAAAATTGTGAGGAATTAAAAATGTAACTCTTACAACTGTAAAGGTAGACACAAATTGACAATATTGATTTGGTGTCGTACCTTCGCTTCTCAGATTTCCTCTTCTTACAAGACTAGATTTTTACAGAAATGTACCTAAATCAATCTAAACTTAGAGAAATGATGCCAAAATGGACATTTCAAGACAATCTTATAGTGCTGATTTCAAATCTGTGACTTTCATTGCTCTACAAAATGTCTAGTACCCCTTAATTTGCATATCAAAATGGCTGCCGGTCAAAATGCCAAAGGCGCTGAGAGGTTTCTATATTGGCAGTTCTAGAAGCTTATTATATATAGAAGATGAACAATTTCAGTGGATGAAAAGGAAAAAAAAATCTCTATATTTCAAATATGTATCATATATGTATACTTATCTTTTACCATATGTTCACTACAAAGTGTGAAGCTAAGCACATTGTGAACTTGTTTCAACGCTTTCATGAATTCACACACACAAAAAAAATATTCACATCTTACAACTTTTACATATCTATTGAATCCTTCACTTGACCTGCAATTATGATAATGTATGAAGACTAGCCTACTGAATATCAATTCAAAATCTTGATTTACATATATTGTGGTATCCAAATACTTTCACATTCAAAATAAGCCATCAAAATACATGAAAAGCATCAGACATATATTTTCTACATACAAATTCAGGTACTCATGCAGGAGTCTACCAGTACATCTAAATTGTTGAGTTTGAAAGTCACAGGCTATGATCCTACACACCAATCAGTTATATGTATGAGTGCCCTTTCTGCAGTGTATCCTCCGTGTGCAATGTGTAGAATTTGGTAAATATACACTCAACAAAAATATAAACGCAACACTTTTGGTTTTGCTCCCATTTTGTATGAGATGAACTCAAAGATCTAAAACTTTTTCCACATACACAATATCACCATTTCTCTCAAATATTGTTCACAAACCAGTCTAAATCTGTGATAGTGAGCACTTCTCCTTTGCTGAGATAATCCATCCCACCTCACAGGTGTGCCATATCAAGATGCTGATTAGACACCATGATTAGTGCACAGGTGTGCCTTAGACTGCCCACAATAAAAGGCCACTCTGAAAGGTGCAGTTTTATCACACAGCACAATGCCACAGATGTCACAAGATTTGAGGGAGCGTGCAATTGGCATGCTGACAGCAGGAATGTCAACCAGAGCTGTTGCTCGTGTATTGAATGTTCATTTCTCTACCATAAGCCGTCTCCAAAGTCGTTTCAGAGAATTTGGCAGTACATCCAACCAGCCTCACAACCGCAGACCACGTGTAAGCACACCAGCCCAGGACCTCCACATCCAGCATGTTCACCTCCAAGATCGTCTGAGACCAGCCACTCGGACAGCTGCTGGAACAATCGGTTTGCATAACCAAAGAATTTCTGCACAAACTGTCAGAAACCGTCTCAGGGAAGCTCATCTGCATGCTCGTCGTCCTCATCAGGGTCTAGACCTGACTCCAGTTCGTTGTCGTAACCGACTTGAGTGGGCAAATGCTCACATTCGCTGGCGTTTGGCACGTTGGAGAGGTGTTCTCTTCACGGATGATGCAAAGGAGATGTGTTGTACTGCATGAGGCAAATGGTGGTCACACCAGATACTGACTGGTATCCCCCCCAATAAAACAAAACTGCACCTTTCAGAGTGGCCTTTTATTGTGGACAGTCTAAGGCACACCTGTGCACTAATCATGGTGTCTAATCAGCATCTTGGTATGGCACACCTGTGAGGTGGGATGGATTATCTCAGCAAAGGAGAAGTGCTCACTATCACAGATTTAGACTGGTTTGTCAACAATATTTGAGGGAAATGGTGATATTGTGTATGTGGAAAAAGTTTTAGATCTTTGAGTTCATCTCATATAAAATGGGAGCAAAACCAAAAGTGTTGCGTTTATATTTTTGTTGAGTATACATTCACATATGACTTCTCCAAAATCACGAAGTATAAAAGCTGCAACATTCCATATATGAAAAGAAAGAGACTAAACCGACAAGGCTAATGATGGGTATATATATTTACCATGGTTATATATAGCTTAAGAGATATGTCATATCTAAACTTTTACATAAACAAAATTGTCTTATGTATTTAAGAGTGTTCCTCACAGCTGCTTTAGCTTCTTTCAAAAACATATAATAACATTAAACGGCTAAACACTGAAATCCCTATTATCATACATTAGAAATCACAACATACCATAACTTTACGTATCATTTAGTTCATTAGAACTCAGAGCCAGTGAAGGCCAAAGTCACTCAATGTCATCATCACCATCATCATCATCGCTCTCGTCACTGGAGCAGGACAGGAGTTCATCATCCAAGTCATCAGCTGGCTCATTGCCATCTTCCTTGCGCAGAATGTTGGCAATGCTCTGTGGCAGTTGCTCTCCATCATACCAGTTGATGACATACTGGTTGTCCTTCAGCAACCACCCATGTTCCACAGGATCCAGATCTGTCGGAGTGCTGGCAGAGGAATTCTTCCACATGTAGGCGATGTAGTTTGCCCTGTGAACTTTATTGACTAGGGAAGCATGGCAAGGTGGCATGTCACTTGAGTTCACACCTTTCATTTTGCTGAGAGGTTGTGTTGTTGCTTTGCTTGGTGCATACCTCTGCTCAAACAGTGCCATCCTCACTTCATTGACTTTGGAGAGCGTTGCATGGAATACATACAGCATGTGAACTTTTCAATCTCTGTCGTGCTGTCATCAACTCTGTCACTTCTACCCAGGGAGGCAAAGACAGTGATAAACTGCTGATTCTTCTTCATGAGGTCAAATAGTCTTATCTTGCCCTTGTTCATGAATGAAGCAGTGTAGTCAGACCCTGTGTAGGCATGGAGAGCAGGCAGGGCTTCCAACACTTGTCAGTGTGTTCAACCAGCTGGGAGATGTTGATGTAGTGCCTTGTGTTGTTGGAGCTGAGTCCCACATCCATCCACACCAAGGGCCACAGAGTTTACATATGTGCAGAAACCATGTGCAAAACCTGTACTGCCATACATTAAAAGTCATATAGCACATAACATTCACCTTTAATCACACACTCCTCATGTATTGATTCAGTCTAGATGAGGGATGCAGGTGGACTATGAGATGCCTTTTCCTTCATCTGAAATTGAGAAAACATGCATCTCATGCAAACAACACCACCACCACCACCATCACAGTATCTACACATGCAGAAACAAAGTGCAGTGACATGCAGTGTTAAACTGGCAACTGGCTAACCATACTATGTACATTGTCACAAAGAAAGTGTCCTGAAATAGTAATTGGTATAATATGTATGAATAGAATTGAGATGATGATGAAATGCAATATGGCAACATCAGTGTAATTTAGCGTTAAATAACATAGATGATATATGTGATATCAGACTGATATATTACCAGTGAAATTATGGTGAGAAGTAGGAATACATATATGATTATGATACATACGAGGTCTGTTAGAAAAGTATCCGACCTTTTTTTTTGTTGCAAAAACCTGATGGATTTGAATCACGTGTGCTTGCATGAGCCAACCTTGAATCTTTGTGCGCATGCGTGAATTTTTTCACGCCTGTCAATTGCGTCATTTGCTGGCAAGCAACGTGAGGTCATGTGTAGTGCTCTCATCGGATTTTCATTGCAAGGAAAATGGCAGAACGACTGGAGCAGCGCCGCATCAAATTTTGCAGGAAACTGGGCGACAGCCAGGTGGAAACCATTCGGAAGATTCAGACAGCTTTCGGTGACGATGCTATGGGCATCACACAGATTAAGGAGGGGTACAACCGGTTTAAAGACGTCCGCACAACGGTGGAGAGAGAGCCACGCTACGGTCAGCCATCAACATGCTGAAATGACCAGGTCATTTCCAAAGTGAACGCTGTGGTGATGCGGGACCATCGTGTGACTAAACGAGATATTGCGGAAGAGGTGGACATCGGCACTTTTTCGGCACATTCCACTGTGACAGAAGATTTGGCCATGAAGAGAGTGGCGGTGAAATTCGTGGCTAAGCTGCTGATGGCGGAGCAAAAGCACCTTCGTGTTAAAGTCTCACAGGACATGCTGGACTCCGAAAAATGATGCCCACCTCTTCCACATTTTCTCGGATAGTCACATGACTGAAAAGCCACCGAAAGCCGTCTGAATCTTCCGAATGGTTTCCACCTGGCTGGCCGAGAGCACTACACAAAAACCTCACACAAATGCGGCTTGCCAGCAACTGATGCAATTGACAGGCGTGAAAAAATTCACGCATGCGCACGAATGTTCAGGGTTGGCTCATGCAAGCACACGTGATTCAAATCCATCAGGTTTTTGCAAAAAAAAAAAAAAAAAAAAAAAAAAAGGTTGGATACTTTTCTAACAGACCTCATATTTGAAATATAGCGAATTTTTCCCTTATTTTATATCCCCTTATGTTGTTATTCTTCTATATATAATAAGCTTCTAGAACTGCCAATATAGAAACCCCTCAGTGCCTTTGGCATTTTGACCAGCGGCCATTTTGATATGCAAATTAAGGGGCACTAGACATTTTGTAGAGCAATGAAAGTCACAGATTTTAAATCAGCACTATACGATGTCTGGATTTAGGTACATTTCTGTAAAAATCTAGTCTTGTAAGAAGAGGAAATCTGAGAAGCGAAGGTACCACACTTCAAATCAATATTGTGAATTCATGTCTACCTTTACAGTTTGTAAGAGTTACATTTTTGAATTTCTCACAGTTTTCTGCATAAGAAACAACCCTTGAACCTTTTGTGCTAGAAAACATAAATAAAACCCCCATAGCTCTGGGACTGTTGGTGCACAGGACAGGAAAGTCTCCAGCACAAATACCACACTCATGTCTGGATGGAGCTGCACCTTAAGCAGAGAGAAAAATACAGAATCAGGCATCAGAAAGACAAGAAATACAGTATAATTTAAACAAGAAAAACAGGAAATACTAATGTGATTGTCAGCCACTACCTCTAAGCTTCACTAAAAGACCTAGAAAGTGCCTGGATGAAGCCCACACAGATACAGGGAGAACCGACAAACTCCACACAGGAAGGTACTGGGTATGAGTGGAATCAACCCTGAGCCATTCATGTGAGGCAAATGTGTCAGCCACTGAGCCACTACTGCTTTTGGTTATAGAGGCAAACTCCACTGTAGTACTACTGCTACTCAATCTGAGTTTTGATGAGTGAACATTGTTGGAGACAACTGAAAATCACTTTGTTTTTTCAAGTGCTCTCATGGTTGATGTCTTCTCTGCCAAATTATGTCTGAATTTTCAACAGCAAGGCCCAGATTTCCTAAAAATGTGCACAAACACCGTTGTTCAAGTAAATGCACCTGCATGTTAATGCTGGCGAAAATATTTCCCTGGCATAAGTACTTATTTTTTTCTAAATCAGTCACAAGGTACAAACCTGTTACACTGAGGGGAGGGATGGCTCCTCCTGTTGATGAAGAAGAGGAGAGAGAGAAGGAACACTGAAAAAGTCAGGCAAAGACATATTGAGCATAGAGAGGTGGGCGTACTCCTGTTACCAAGCTGTCAGATGATACGCAAGAAGGACAACAGCTCTGTCTATTCAAGCTTCCTCCTCATCCTTCATTCTGCACTTCATCACACTGTTTGACTGCACTCACCGCTTGTATTGAGGAAAACACATTGGAAAAATGAAGCAGTAAATTTACCATAACAAAGCTATAGTAAATGGATTGCATTTATGTAGCACTTTTATAGTCAAAATGCTTTAAAGAGATGCCTCACATTCATACACACACACACCTACGTTAGATGCTGCCATGCAAGACACTCACTACCAGTGTTGCCACAGTTACTTTGAAAAAGTAATCCAATTACTGATTACTCCTTGAAAAAGTAACTTAGTTACTTTACTGATTACTCAATTGTAAAAGTAACTAAGTTAGATTACTAGTTACTTTTTTAGTTACTTTCCCAGCTGTCGACAACAACCCTCTGCCACCTCAACATGACAATGATACCTGTTTTGCCAAAACTCACTTTATAGTCACCCTTTCTTGACTTCAATGAAAATAAATACTTGTTTTATAAAAAGTAAAATAAAGACCTCTTTCTTGACCTCATATTTAACTGTTGACAGCACTGTAACAGTAAAACTTGCAATTTCAAACCTACATTGTTTATAAATGTAACTATTAAATTCTAACATTTTTCTAACATTTAAATTCTCTCTAAACATTTTACTTGTCGAAATTATTATTATTTTAAGCAATATTAGTAGTTGTAGTAAAAAACGGCTTCAAAACTGGACCTTTAATCTAGGGCTGTTGTGGGGGGGGGCACATCCCTCCCCCACCGCCCCATCCCATCTGGATTCGCCCCTGCTTTGGCGTTTGAGCACAAAGAATGGATAACATTTATTTATGCAGAAAACAGGACCAGATTTACAGGTAAGAAAGTTTTATTGCGTTTTCACATCATGTGGTCCTCAGAAAGAGAGTTTAGGTGCATTTGAGTGGAAAATAGTGTTAGTTGTTGACGCGTCGCCGAGGATCAGCTGTTTTTAACGAGACGATACGGAGCAGCTCAGCTCAGAATTCTAAATAAAGGAGGAAAAAAGTATAAAAATGTCTTCGTAAAGCTCAGTGCAGGTGTGCTGATCACCGCCCTTTAAGAGGTGAGGACGAGTCGAGCAGCTGCAAAAAACTGTGGATGAAAAGCTCACAGCTCGCTTAAAGTGGGACGTTCAGTCGAACCCCGACCTCCTGCCCACAGACCAAGTTTAATGCTGCTATCGACCCACAATGAAAAATAATAGTAACGCACAGTGACATGGAGAAGTAACTTTAATCTGATTACTGATTTGGAAAGATTAACGTGTTAGATTACTCGTTACTAAAAGAAGTGGTCAGATTAGAGTAACGCGTTACTAAGTAATCACTGCTCACTACACACCGGAGCAATTTGTGGATTAAGGACCTTGCCCTAGGACTCCAAGTGATCTTCTGGTCTAACTGGGATTTGAATTTGAACCGAGGATTTCTATAAATCTCTATTAAAAAAATAAAAAAACTACAGTACTCAGAGAGTCCTCATTTTCTGTAGCCTTTAAAGACAGTATAGTACTGGTAGATTTGATTGTATGCCCTGTAGTTACTAGTTGCTGTTAGATCATATCTGTGCTAATTCCTTATTCTATTATTTCATGTTAGTTATCAAGTGTTTGCTATGTTTAGATGGTTATGTTTTTGATGAGTTTTGGTCATCTGCACTGGTTTTATCTGATCAGAAACAAAGGAATTAGGTTCCACCATGTATCAAACAACTTGGTTGAAGACAAGGGGTGGAGCTTCCCCTCAGTCTGTGGGGATCCACTAAGATTAGGTTTGTGTGACTAAAACACACCCACTGTACCGCCTCTATTTTGTATAACAGCATGATGCCGGCCTTGTTTGACGTCTTTTCAGGAAATGGAGTCCGTGTGGGCTCTGTTGCTGGGGACCCAGGCCTGGTTTTCAACTTGACTTTCAATAAATTCAAACTGAGGAATATATTGATTTGGTTCTTTGTAAGGGGCAGTGTATTACATAAAGAACCGTGAGAAATTACATTACAAAGTTGATTTTTTTTTTTCCTTGTCAGAGGTATGTACTCTCTGAGTGCTGTTATTTATTAAGTATTAACCTAAACTGACAACGCTGATGTGCTGACTTCAGTTTGCTTATTTTTTATTCTACTTTGAAATTAAAGGAACACTTTTTAATCAGAGTATAGTATGAAGTCAACTCAACTTCTTGGATATAGAGCTGGTCAGTTCAGCACCAGAAGAGGTGGTAATCAGTTTCAGCTGCTTTGGTGTTAATGAACAGATGCACTAGAGATGTAGACTTAGACTTGTTTTTATTGTTATTCAGTAAAAGACATCACTGATGTTGTCACAGAATGAAATATCGATGCACTGCATGAATAGATAAAAAGAATAAAATATCTGCCCCTCACCCAACTTACGGCCAGGTGTGGACCTGAAAGCAGCAGAATGACTGGAGCTTGATAGGGCAGAAGGTAGCTTGGCAATCTGCTTCTGTATCTCGGCCATTTGCTGCAGCAGTCACTCCCTTCTCTGCACTGTCAGTGAAGGCATACTGTGCAGCTTTATGATGTGATGAGCTGAGATGTTGTTTCATGCGGATGGCTTTAGCAGCTTTATGGTCCTCTTCCATTCGCAGTAGAAGCAGGAATATAGTGAAAGATGGGGGGTTCGGTTTCATTGTTTCAGTGATAAGTTCAGTGATGAGTAGGGTTGGGTATCGAGAACTGGTTCTTTTGGGGTATCGTTAAGAAATTATTCGATCCACCGACATCAATAGCCTTTTTCTTTAACGATTCCCTTATCGGTCCTTCAGAGCGGCCATTGTTTTTGTGGTGTTTGTCAGGAAAATGATCATGTCTCTATGTTGATTACAGAACACCTGCAGGATCTGTAATCAACTGTTTCTGCAGCACGGCGCTTCTTTGAAGTTTGAAGCAATGAAGCATTGATCCGACTCGCTGCTTCGTTGGTTCTTTGTTTTATTTCGCTGTATCTTAATTTTTCCCCGCTAAAACCCCAAAGAGCATAGGTCTGTGAGTAATATTTACTTTTTTATGTTAAACCGACCTGTTATGGTCTTCTGAAACAGTTGATAGATGTATTTTATAACTTAAAAACGGGACCGATGCTAACACGTTAGCATGTCTACGGTGTTTTCAATGTTAAAGATAGCATTAAGCTGCTCACATCTCAGCATGTTTGTGTGCGTTTGTTTTCTGTATAATAATTAATAGCTGAGCGTTTGTTGTCGTAAAAGAGTCAAATGTATTACAAATTGCAATATTTTTTAAATTTATTTTATTTATATATTAATATGAGCGAAGCATCGTGCAGTGGCACAAAGCTCACTCATGGCACAGGGCATCCTAAACAGGAAGTGCCAAAATTCAAGTCCACAGTAGAACAGGAAATGTTCAAATGTCAAACACTTCCTGGATTGACAGACGAGATCCCATGGAATCTCACAGGAACTCAGTGGCAAGCTCACACCCTGCTCAGAGTGCCGCTCTCATTGGACCGACATCTCTGCTATTATGGCATTGTGGCATAGCTCACGCCCACAGGTTGAGCTCACCGGACTACTTTTGCCACCCTACTCAGCGTGCCGCTCTCGTTGGAGCAACAACACACAGAATGTGTCTCTTCCCAGATAGATCTCTTTCAGTGCAGCTTCTTTTTCTGACTTTAACACCCAACTCTTTCATCGCCAACTGGAAATGGTAATCAAAACATTCCAATCATACCTTTCTGAACTCGTCCACATCAAACTCCATCGTGTCAATGTTTACAGTGTGCTTGAGCAATAACAGGTGAAGTTGCTCATAAACTTCTTAAGTTTCTTAAATATTTATTACAGCTACTCTTCAGTTATCTTTGTAATTTTATTACTGGTAAAGTTTAGAATTAATTTAGATGAGATATACGCATTATCTCACAGGAATTATCACAATTATCTGGGAACTACTTTTTGCACAGGAATTCATCAAGCATTTCGGCCGTGGGCGCGTACTAACACAATACCCAGAAAGTGGCTAGATGTTCAGCCAAAACGAGAGCGTCCACTTTTAGCTTGCCATAAGCTAAGCTAGTGGCACTCGTGAGTGGGTGGCAAGCTCACACTCAAACAGGAATTGCAGAATTCTCTGTCACAGTGAAACAGGAAATATCCATTGTTGAACACTTCCTGGCATGGGTGGAGCTAGAGCGGATGCCGGGGTTTCACTGGACTCCCCTGAGATCTGATTGGACACAGATGGTTGACATGTCACGGCACCACACGTCTGGTTGAAAGACCTGCATTTTGAAATTAGAGTCACATTGACTGCTAGGTTCCTCCTGTCCAGTAGTTAGTGCTGTGTACCACAAAAGGTTCTAATCCACCTTTGTAGAAGAAGAAAAATATTTGCTTCAGATTTGAACTGAACACGTCGTTTGAACTATGGACATCTAATCACACCAAACTTATATTGGTGAGTAAACGACCACCTTTATGCCAGAAATGAGGTCCAGGTTGTTAAAAGCAGCATTTCTCCTTTAATTCGGGTTGCCTTGTATACACATGTTTAAGCTAACAGACAGCAGCTGGTTCATTCTCTGTTGGCTTATTAGTGCAGTAGATAATTGAAACAATCCTTCAAATGGTGATACAAGCATCAAATTCAGCACAAATACAGCTGGAGCAAACTTAATGGACCAACTTTAACTTTTGACCCCTGTACAAACTGAAACTGACCTTGGTATTTCACACATTTTAATTTGTTTATTCCATTTCAAATACTTTTTTTCTAAAATTATCTTCCTTAACTCAAACTGAAAGCAAATCTCTACAACTTGATACAAATTAATAAATTAATAATAAATAAATTAATAAAAATATAAAATCCAGCTTCCCGATGAAGTGGTGTAGAGGAGGGTTTTCTTAAAAAGAAGACCTGAAAGTTCAGCTGCAATTTGACAGAAAGTACATTCGGGATGAAAGCCTAGATTTGATGTTTTGGTGAAAGAAACTTTTGTGTTTCTTCATAATTGATGTAAATAAAGTCCAAGACATATTCAGTGACTTGGAAATGTTTATGTTTCCATCCCCTGACTTGTCTAAAGAAAAGTGGCAATAAAACTGATTATTATTTACAGGTTTTAGCAGGTTTTAGAGATTTGCTTTCAGTTTGAGTTTGAGGAATATAATTTTAGACATTTTTATTTATTTATTTGTATTTCTTGTATTTAAAATGGCATTTAACAAATTAAAATGTGGGAAATTGCAAGTGTTCCAATACTTCTGGAGGGCACAGTATCCTAACCTTATGATGAGTACAAAATGAGTGTGGTATTATTACTGTTTTGTTTAAGAATGTTTCATTTTCGCTGGTGCTGCACTTTGTGTCAAATCATAGTCATATCGTATGTCATGTTGATATGAAAATTCAGTAAGTTATATCTTCTATTATACATTCCAAATCTAAGGTGGAACTCTACTAGTGTTTACTAAGGTACACCGAAATATCTTTAAAAAAAAGAGCGAGTAGAGCCACTTATGTGCCTGGTCTTGAGAACCAGGGATGGTAGGTTGAAAAGCTTTTTTATCCCATGGGAACTCTCCTTACTCACCTAAGCGACTCAAGAATCAATCAATCAATCAATCAATTTTTTTATATAGCGCCAAATCACAACAAACAGTTGCCCCAAGGCGCTTTATATTGTAAGGCAAGGCCATACAATAATTATGTAAAACCCCAACGGTCAAAACGACCCCCTGTGAGCAAGCACTTGGCTACAGTGGGAAGGAAAAACTCCCTTTTAACAGGAAGAAACCTCCAGCATGGACAGAATATGGACAGCATGTATATAAGTGACATTTACATGACAATTTATATGACAATATTGAGATACAATAAGTTGGCCATATTGTGCAGCCCTACTGTCAACTAGCTGAAAACTTTGAATATTAATTTACATCTACATTAAAAAAAAATGCTTAAAGTGGCAGGGGGTTAAGAGGGCTGTAATTGGGGGGTCAGCTGAAAAGTGAAAAAAAAAAGAAAAATGCTTAAAAAAGTGGGGAGTATGGGGGGGGGCAGAGCTCCTCCAAAAGCTGAAAGGCAAAATAAGGAAAATGCTTAAAAAGGCGGGGGGTCTGGGGGGGAGAGCCCCCCGAAACTGAAAGGTTTTAGCCCTGCTTATGCTCCCAAGAACCATTCTACTGAAAAAAGTCTGAAGGACCTAAAGGACATGGTGAGATGGCAAGGAGCTTTTCCAGGCATGTGAGAGGCAAATAAAGAAAAATGCTGAAAAAGGTAGGGGGTCTGGAGGGTGCAGCCCCCCCCCCCAAGAAGCTGAAAGGTTTTTGCCATGCTAATGCTCCCCTGAAGCATTTACTCAAAATAAAGTCTGAAGGACCAAATGACATGGTGAGATGCTGATGAGCTTTGCTCATTCATGTCTGTGACATATGCATATTAATAATAATAATAATAATAGCAACAACAACAATAATAGTAATAATAACTAATAAATCTACAATATAATTTTAGAGAAAGAGACAAAAAGAACCTGATTAAAAACACAACAGAAAATATAAAACCAACTAACAATGAACATAAATAACTCAATGAACATAGAAATAAATAACTGTTTTCTGTGAACACCTAGTGACTCTTAAACCTCCACTTCATCCCTGTTCCTTGTGGTCACTAAAACCTACAACAATAGAAACCGCTTGAGAGCACAATTCAGGGACATTAGTAAAATGTGGTCAATGCATGCTGACTTAGATGCACTGTCCAATGAAATCGATGTGGGTTGTGTCATGATCTGTTTGAGATTGTATGCCTTTACCATAGTCACCAGCTTTTTACACATAGAACACTGTTTTGGAAATCAATCTACATTAAAATCACCAAGAAGAAAGATATCCTCATTTTGATCTGAAACCATGTCCATATTTTCACATATTTTTTGTAGATAATCTGCATTAGAATTGGGATGCCTGTAACAGCAACCAACCAAAATTGGCTTGTTGAATGGAAGATTAATCTGTAGCCATATGATTTCTATGTCTTCACACATTAAATCAGGTTTAAGAGTTGCAGAAATATTTTCCTTGACAAAAAAAGCAACTCCTCCACCATTTTTATTTCTGTCTCTTCTGTAAAAACTGTATCCATCAACAGTAAGTTGGGAATTCTCAAACCTACTGTCTAAGTGTGTTTCTGACAAGGCCAAGACATGAATATTGCCCAGGGAGCAGATTCTTATAATTTCCTGAATTTTGTTTCTGAGACTGCATATATTTGAATGAGCAAACACTAATCCTTTGTGTGGCAAATTTACAAATTGAGATGACATTTATAAAATAAACAAAACCAATAACATCATAATAAGAACTACAAGATTACATGATTGGTTACTCTGACTGTTGTCCTTGTCCATTTGCAGGCCAGACAATGAGTTTACCAGCAGCCTTCAGTTTGGGCAGCAGTTCCTTTCTCCTTTGCTGCACCACATCTAAAAAGTCCTCATTAATGTAAATGTTTGTACCTTTCAATTTTTTGGTGGAAAAGAGAATACGCTGACGATCTTTGAATTTGAGAAACCTAACCAATATGTTTCTGGGCTTCAGACCTTTCTGAAAGTAGGCACGCAGTGTACCCTCTCAATCTCAATATTTGGTCCATCAAGACCCATTTTCAGATAGAATGCACTGAACCTTCATTTCTAATCCACTTATAGTTAATCCTTTCTCTTCTGCAATTACGTCAATCAAAAGATTTGATCTTCTTGACTGATTTTCAATGTAATCCAATTTATTAAACAAGTTTTCCATTTCCAGTTTTGTCCTATCAATGGTATTTTCACATAATTCAATTTTTAATTCAGTAGCTTGATATTCAGGTTTCATATCTTCAGTGATTCCCTGGGTAAATTGTAAACTTGTTTTTAACTCCTGGACATCTTTTATGACTCCGTCCAGCCTTTTTGTATTTCCATCAAAGATAATTTGAAAGAAACTCTTAAAAGTTCTCTTGTTGTTGAAGTAGCATTTCCTTATAGAATTCCCTCTGTTGACCCAGTAATTGACTTAGTGTACTCATGGTAACACCACCATCATCAGCCACTGTTTTAACTTCTGGAGGCATAATGACTCACTCACTAATTCTTACCAAGATGTACAAAGGCAGATGTTGATGTTAAAATGAAGAGCTGGTCTCAGGCTGAGCAAACTCTTATATATGATTTATATATATATATATATATGTTCATTTTCTCTAATACATAGCACACACGCACATATATATATACGAGGGCTGTCAATAAAGTATAGGTCCTTCTTATTTTTTTCAAAAACTATATGGATTTCATTCATATGTTTTTACGTCAGACATGCTTGAACCCTCGTGCGCATGCGTGAGTTTTTCCACGCCTGTCTGTGACGTCATTCGCCTGTGAGCACTCCTTGTGGGAGGAGTCGTCCAGCCCCTCGTCGGAATTCCTTTGTCTGAGAAGTTGCTGAGAGACTGGCGCTTTGTTTGATCAAAATTTTTTCTAAACCTTGTGAGACACATCGAAGTGGACACGGTTCGAAAAATTAAGCTGGTTTTCAGTGAAAATTTTAACGGCTGATGAGAGATTTTGAGGTGATACTGTCGCTTTAAGGACTTCCCACGGTGCGAGACGTCGTGCAGTGCTCTCAGGCGCCGTCGTCAGCCTGTTTCAAGCTGAAAACCTCCACATTTCAGGCTCTATTGATCCAGGACGTCGTGAGAGAACAGAGAACTTTCAGACGAAGTCGGTTTCAGCATTTTATCTGGATATTCCACTGTTAAAGGAGATTTTTTTAATGAAAGATGTGCAGACGGGTCCGCGCATCGGGACACAGCCGGCGCGGTGCGGCGGCACAGGAAAAACACCTCCGTGTTGATAACCATTTGTAAAATCCAGCCGGCTTTTGATGGCTTTCAGTGGAGTGAGTATATGAGAATTGTTTAACAGCTGGACATGTTCCAACTTGTCTTTAAGGCTTCCAATGGAGGTGTTTTTCCTGTGGCGGAGCGTCGCGGCGGCTGCAAGCCAATGCTGCAATCCGCCCGCACGTCTTTCATTTAAAAAAATCTCTTTTAACAGTGGAATATCCGGATAAAATGCTGAAACCGACTTCTTCTGAAACTTCTCTGTTCTCTCACGACGTCCTGGATCAATAGAGCCTGAAATGTGGAGGTTTTCAGCTTGAAACAGGCTGACGACGGCACCTGAGAGCGTTGCGCGACGTCTCGCACCATGGGAAGTCCTTAAAGCGACAGTATCACCTCAAAATCTCTCATCAGCCGTTAAAATTTTCACTGAAAACCAGCTTAATTTTTAGAACTGTGTCCACTTCGATGTGTCTCACAGGTTTAGAAAAAATTTTGATCAAACAAAGCGCCAGTCTCTCAGCAACTTCTCAGACAAAGGAATTCCGACGAGGGGCTGGACGACTCCTCCCACAAGGAGTGCTCACAGGCGAATGACGTCACCGACAGGCGTGGAAAAACTCACGCATGCGCACGAGGGTTCAAGCATGTCTGATGTAAAAACATATGAATGAAATCCATATAGTTTTTGAAAAAAATAAAAAGGACCTATACTTTATTGACAGACCTCGTATATATATATATATATATATATATATATATATATATATATATATATATATATATATATATATATATATATATATATATATATATATATACCAATAAACCAATATATATACTGTCAAGGATTTTATATAGTTCATGCTTATTTTATTTATTTTATATAGTTCATGCTTATATTATCATTTATTTCCTTTTATGACTACGTGTACTTTTCCTCTTTGTGAGAAGAGGAGGTTTTAAAAAAAAAGACTTGTCTGCATTCTTCATGATGGCATTTTGCATAAGTGCCTTATCCTGCTTTGACGAGCCACAAGGCTCATGTTGCAGGAATGGAAGGTCCCAGCCGTTACCTTGCTTTGCTACCTCCCTCTTGCAGACATGACTCATGTGTAACCTCTCCCCGACTGTCCTTGTTTGTTTTTTCTCATGTTGATGAACTAAATAAAAAGCCGAGCCAGAGGAGGGGATTTTAGGAGAGCTTTGGAGCTGAGCACTTACAAGCTGCTTCTTATCCTCCTCCTCTGCGCAGAGCATAAAATATATTTGTCTCTCTCTGACTGGTTTCTTTACAGTGTCTGTGCCTCTCATTTCTTTAAAACAGGGTGCAAACCCAACAGTTTTTTTCCTGGCGCCCAACGTGGGGCGTCGACAGATGTTCTCGAGCGAACAGAGGGAGCACCGCTGACAGCGCGCACTGAAGAATGTCCTGAGGAGTGAATTCTCCGTCAGGCCGGTGACCATAGACGTCCACCTCCGCTCGCCGCAGTAGATTGACGACGCCTCCAAACCAAATGAGAGGCGCAACAAATTAACGTAAGTAATTACTGCCTGCCTGTGAGGATAAAATACGTTAATGTGGGTAATAAAGTGCGGGGGAGGGAGTTAGAGTCTCCGGTCCTGTCGGCACATTTGGCGGAGGGGTTCGAGTCCCCATCCGGAATAAAGTGCGGGGGAGGGAGTTAGAGTCTCCGGTCCTGCCGGCGCATTTGGCGGAGGGGTTCGAGTCCCCATCCGGCTAAGAAATACAGGAGGAGTAAAAATAAATTTCAGGAGAAGCAGTTAGAGAGACGCGAATTAATTGAATATTCCAAAAGTGAAATTAAGTGTGTTTGTGGTATGAATGTGAGAGAATGGGACTGTGAGTGACTGAAGCACGGACAGCTTGATATCCCATTTTATCAGGGGACAAAAGTGAAGCTGTCGTATGCAAAGTAGGTCATTTTAAGTCCATACGCACCACACACACATATTCCCGACGAGTCTGCAAAGAGGGGGATTCCAAGGAAGGTCCGCCCCACGGGGTAGAAGCTTGACCTGAACTTTGCAGAGTGAAGGGGAATAGGTGAACAACATGGGAAACACATGCTTAGAAAATAAGCCCCTATTTCAGGGCGACGAAAAATACATGCACAAACGCAATCCGGAAAATCTGAAGTACATAACTAAATGAAAAAAAAGAAATATGGCTTTTCAGGTAAATTGGTTATGCCAGATTGTGAAGGTTTGGTGTTAAAACTTACGGCAGCAGCAGCAAATAAAAAGGGTAACAGGAAAGCAAGAAAAGAAGGAGAAAT
This sequence comes from Thalassophryne amazonica, assembly GCF_902500255.1. NCBI lineage: Eukaryota > Metazoa > Chordata > Actinopteri > Batrachoidiformes > Batrachoididae > Thalassophryne > Thalassophryne amazonica. The sequence continues at coordinate 21,594,950 of NC_047109.1, forward strand.
AGAGTGTGCAAAAGTATGGCTCAGTGAAGCACAGATGAGAGTAGAGGCCATAAAGAGAAAGAAAAACCTGTGGTGACTCTAAAGGTAAATGGACAGGACATGGATTTTCTCTGTGACACAGGAGCATGTAGGACAGTGATAACAGACAGACCTCCCGGAACTAAATTTGCAAAAGAAGTCGTTTGGGTAAAATCTGCAAATGGACAGGTGAATTCAGAGAAAATATTGAAGTTTGTCAATTTTGAAGATCCTGAAATGGACCAAACTGCTTGTGTCTCTGTGGTTTATTCGCCCCATTGTCCAGTAAATTTACTGGGACGAGATTTGATGACTGCCTTATCTATAGGAGTCACACCAACAGTAGGTGGTATGAGAGCTGTGAGACAGCCCACTACTGTATATACAAATTTGGCCCAGGCCTGGCAGTACTCTTTGGATCTGTCGGAGTTGAGACAAACTGAACAATTATTGGAGGAAGGTCTGATGACTTGTGAAAACAGAGAACATGTAGTAATGATGTCACCAAAAGATCTACACATAACTATGCTATTCACTCCACGAAAGGATGAAAGGTATGGAGCAGGATTTCTGAAAATTCCATCAGAATTACAGACAGTAGCACATCTATACACAGACAGAAAAACCACCTCTGTGTGTAGTGTAGTGCTGACCCAAAGTGCAGACAAATGGTACAGAGGAAAACCTGAGGCTGTGCCGCATATTTCACTGACAAGGGCAGACACTCAGTCCTGGAAGGACCTTGGAGGAATTGCTAAAATAGCTGAGGAAGCGACTGATTGGCACGAAGCAGATGCAGTGTCAGTGTGGGATTTCAGTCCATCCACAGGCTTGTATCGGAAATACATGTTTGTAAGTGCTTGGACGACACCGGTGATACATGAAGTAGATCTGGACGATTGAAATTTAACATATGTGTTGTTGACACAGGAAGATGAGACTTTATTGACCAAACTGCCTCCTCATCTCTGGGTGAATGCACCCACAGATGTAGGACTGTTGAAAAACATTCCGCCAGTCAAAATTAAGCCACGATCTGATTGGAGACCACGGATCAAACAATATCCGTTAAAACCTGAAGCAGAAAAAGGAATTGAACCGGTTATTGCAGAATTACTGGAAGCAGGAGTCATCAGGGAATGTTTAGATGCATCCTCCAATATATCCTGTAAAAAAAGCAGACAATCAGAATTGGCGAATGGTACAAGACCTACGTGCTGTAAATGCTGCAGTAGAAACTAGCGCCCCTCTGGTACCAGGCCCACATACGCTGCTAAATAGATTAAGTCCTGGAAACATGTACTTCTCTGTCATAGACATCAGTAATGCATTTTTCTCAGTACCTGTTCATCCAGACTCTCAATTTTGGTTTGCTTTTACATTCAAAGGGAAAAGATACACATATACAAGACTCCCTCAAGGTTTTGCTGACAGTCCGACCATTTTTACACAAGCAATAAATTGTTGCTTATCTTCATTTACTCCACCAGAAGATTGACAAATCTTGGTGTATGTAGATGACATTTTGGTGGCAGGAAAGACAAAAGACAGCTGTACAAAATCTACCATGATGCTTTTGCAACATTTGGCAGAAACAGGAAGTAAAATTAAAAAGCAAAAGTTGCAGTTCGTGCAACTACAAGTGACTTATTTAGGCCACATCCTATCAGCTGAGGGGAAACGAATACAAGACGATCGAAAGCACGCTATTCTCATAGAGCCTAAACTGTCAACAAAAAAGTAAATGATGACTTTCTTAGGTATCTGTAATTATTGCAGAGCCTGGATTCCATGTTATGCAGAGAAGGTGCAGAAATTGCAGGATTTAATACATTCTATACCAATGGATATGACTGACAAAATACAGTGGAATAAAGAAGCTGAAGAACAGTTTACAGCTCTTAAACAAGAACTTGTGAGTTCCACAGTATTATCTCTGCCCAATTATGCCAAGTCATTCACTCTCATGGTGGACACAAAACAGGGATTCATGTGTGCAGTCTTGCTACAACAATATGGTAATAAAAATAAACCAGTTGGCTACATTCTTATCGCCTGCTAGACAGATAGCTTATACAGCAATGCTATTGTCTCAGGCACACATTACCATTGAAAGATGCAACACCTTGAATCCCGCCACGCTCCTACCTACTGAGACAGATGGTGAACCGCATGATTGTTTGGCAGACACACAGAAACAACAATTACCTTGACCAGACTTAACAGATGAACCATTTACAGATGGACTACATTACTTTGTGGATGGCTCATGTTTCAAAGATCAGAAAGGACAGACATTAACAGGCTATGCTGTTGTTCAATTACCAAATACTGTTATTGAAGCAAAACAGATTGATCATTTTAAATCAGCCCAAGCTGCAGAACTCATTGCATTAACCAGAGCTTGTATCTTGGCTAAAGGACAGAAACTGACACTCTATACAGATAGTCAATATGCATTTTCAACAATTTGGTTCTTTGCAAAACAATGGCAACAAAGAGTATGATAACCTCTACAGGGAAACCAGTGACACATGCAGGCTTACTCACAAATTTGCTAGAAGCAGTGACATACCATCACACCTGGCATTATGTAACTGCCCAGGCCACACCAGAGGCACAGATTTTGTCTCCAGAGGAAACCGTCTCGCAGACAAAATAGCAAAAGAAGCAGCAGCTGGTCGATATGGCACTTTTTCTATTTACACAGCTCAGACAGACAATGAACCATTAATAGACTCTGACCTTTTATTGGATATGCAAAAACAAGCACCAAAACAGGAATGAAATCTGTGGTTGAAAAATGGGGCAACCCCAAACCCCAAAGGACTTTATTGTGTACATAACAAACCCATCCTACCCAAAAGCTTATTCAAAGCACCTGCAATTGCAACACATGGATCAACACATGTGTCGACAGGGGGGATGGTACATATGGTAGACCAACACTTTACTACCTATGGATTTAATTTATACTCAAAAACTTTTTGTAAAGCCTGTATTAGCCAGGAGACTGGGTGTTCATCAGAGTGATTAAGAGGAAGAACTGGTTCAGTCCTCGTTGGGAAGGTCCATACCAAGTGCTGTTAACAACACTAACTGCAGTAAAGATAGCAGAGAGATCAACATGGCTACATCTAGGTCACTGTAAGATACAGCGTGTGTTGGCTGCCTCCACAGTGTAAGGGGAAGTCTGGCTACAAAGGGAGTCTATTTAATTAGCAATAGATTGTCTCAACGCCAGTGAAGCAGGGAGATCCTTGCACTATTAGGTGAGGTTGGTCAACAGCACTGTATCCTAGCAATCATGACTGAACTACAGCAGACCCCGGAGCGGCGTGCTCAGCGCCACCGTTGCCGGACTGTTGGTAGGGCAGCCGGTTGCGCTGTGACCATAGTGTGTTTTGTGCTCCTCGGATTCCTGGCCTGGTGGTTGACCCAAGAATTGAAGCTCACTGTGGACTGAGCCAGAGAACAATGGAAGCAACGTCAGAAGAGGTTTATTCATAATGTGAATGAGACAGATGGACACCCTCATATATACCATACTAAGAGGAGGTTTTAAAAAGAAAGACTTGTTGTCTGCATTCTTCATGATTGCATTTTGCATAAGTGCCTTATCCTGCTTTGACAAGCCACAAGGCTCATGTTGCAGGAATGGAAGGTCCCAGCCGTTACCTTGCTTTGCTACCTCCCTCTTGCAGACATGACTCATGTGTAACCTCTCCCTGACTGTCCTTGTTTGTTTTTTCTCATGTTGATGAACTAAATAAGAAGCCGAGCCAGAGGAGGGGATTTTAGGAGAGCTTTGGAGCTGAGCACTTACAAGCTGCTTATCCTCCTCCTCTGCGCAGAGCATAAAATATATTTGTCTCTCTCTGACTGGTTTCTTTACAGTGTCTGTGCCTCTCATTTCTTTAAAACAGGGTGCAAACCCAACAGTTACCAATAAACCCCTATATATACGAGGTCTGTCAATAAAGTATAGGTCCTTTTTATTTTTTTCAAAAACTATATGGATTTCATTCATATGTTTTTACGTCAGACATGCTTGAACCCTCGTGCGCATGCGTGAGTTTTTCCACGCCTGTCGGTGACGTCATTCGCCTGTGAGCACTCCTTGTGGGAGGAGTCGTCCAGCCCCTCGTCGGAATTCTTTTGTCTGAGAAGTTGCTGAGAGACTGGCACTTTGTTTGATCAAAATTTTTTCTAAACCTGTGAGGCACATCGAAGTGGACACGGTTCGAAAAATTAAGCTGGTTTTCGGTCAAAATTTTAACGGCTGATGAGAGATTTTGAGGTGATACTGTCGCTTTAAGGACTTCCCACGGTGCGAGACATCGCACAGCGCTCTCAGGCGCCGTCGTCAGCCTGTTTCAAGCTGAAAACCTCCACATTTCAGGCTGTATTGATCCAGGATGTCGTGAGAGAGCAGAGAAGTTTCAGAAGAAGTTGGTTTCAGCATTTTATCCGGATATTCCACTGTTAAAGGAGATTTTTTTAATGAAAGACATGCGGACGGGTCCATGTGTCGGGACGCAGCCGACGAGGTGCGGCGGCACAGGAAAAACACCTCCGTGTTGATAACCATTTGTAAAATCCAGGCGGCTTTTGATGGCTTTCAGTGGAGTGAGTATATGAGAAATTGTTTAACATCTGGACATGTTCCAACTTGTCCTTAAGGCTTCCAACAGAGGTGTTTTTCCTGTGGCGGAGCGTCGCGGCGGCTGCGAGCCGACGCTGCAATCCGTCCACACGTCTTTCATTAAAAAAATCTCCTTTAACAGTGGAATATCCAGATAAAATGCTGAAACCGACTTCTTCTGAAACTTTTCTTCTCTTCTCTCACGACGTCCTGGATCAATAGAGCCTGAAATGTGGAGGTTTTCAGCTTGAAACAGGCTGACGATGGCGCCTGAGAGCGCTGCGCAACGTCTCGCACCGTGGGAAGTCCTTAAAGCGACAGTATCACCTCAAAATCTCTCATCAGCTGTTAAAATTTTCACCGAAAACCAGCTTAATTTTTCGAACCGTGTCCACTTCGATGTGCCTGACAGGTTTAGAAAACATTTTGATCAAACAAAGCGCCAGTCTCTCAGCAACTTCTCAGACAAAGGAATTCCGACGAGGGGCTGGATGACTCCTCCCACAAGGAGTGCTCACAGGCGAATGATGTCACCGACAGGCGTGGAAAAACTCACGCATGCGCACGAGGGTTCAAGCATGTCTGACGTAAAAACATAGTTTTTGAAAAAAATAAAAAGGACCTATACTTTATTGACAGACCTCGTATATATATATATATATATATATATATATATATATATATATATATATATATATATATATATATATATATATATAAACTAAACCAATAAACCCCTATATATATATATATAGGGGTTTATTGGTTTAGTTTTATAAAATTTAAATTTTCAGTTAGTGGATTAATGGTTATCGAAGCTAGTCTTTTGGTTAGCTGTGCCCACCACTGGTTTTGTGTGTTCCCAAGAATAGGCTATCGATGCTCACTAAATAGATAACAGGCTGTTGCTGTCACTGTGTGGTTGTTTGTCCTGGTATGTTATATTGTTGGGGTTCTGGCTCTTCTGTGTCTCACATGCAGGGATGGGAATTGATAAGATTTTATCGATATCGATGCCATTATCGATTCCACTTATCGATCCGATTCCTTATCGATTCCCTTATCAATACCTCCTGTGAATTTTCTATGTACTAAAAGTAGGCTTTATAGATTTTCTATGTCAATAACATTTTATTGAGTCTTAAAGTAAATAAATATGAAATTGGTCACTGGATCCTTGATCTCTGGACATAAATAAAATCTGTACATGGTGGATCTTAGATCTCTGGATATACATAGAAATAAACAAAATCTGTAGTTTTTGTCAAAAGCATTTCCTTTCAGATATTAATGACAGAAATGTAACCCCATAGCCTCTGAGCTGAGCTCAGATGGCTGCGCTGCACGTCAGGATGTAATTCATAAAACACGGATGACATCTCATCTTGGGAGAAAAAAAATGTTTACATTTGTTTTCTGTATTACAACGTTTGGAAAGAGGTGTCATTTGATTTAAAATGGCGATTTGCTTTGAAGTTATGAATTCTGACCGGACTCTAGCTTTCTAACTTGACTTGGCAGAGAGCAGCGCAGCGTTTGGAGCGGTGCCAACGGAACGGAGGACGATTCTCGTTTCTTGCCCACAGCAAGACAAGAGCCCCAATTAGTGACTTTAATCCACAAAAAAGTGACTCATGATTGATATATTTTAATGGCTTTGAGAGGGGTTAAGAAGCGGACTTGCTGCATCTGAAAAGCAGTGAAACAGAGAACCAATGAAGCAGTGGGTCAGAGCACTGCTTCGTTGCTTCAAGCTTCGACAAGCACAACCGGTGCAGAAGTGGTTGATTACAGACCCGCTGCAGGATCTGCAATCAATGTAAACAAATTATAGTTTCCTGATAAACACCCTCAAAAACAAGGGCCGCTCTGAAGGACCGATAAAGGAATTTTTAAGCAAAAAGGCTGTTGATGTCAGTGGATTGAATCATTTCTTAATGATTCTTGAAAAGAACCGGTTCTCAATACCCAACCCTAATCACATATTTCATCACCTCACAGTTATTACTGTCACCACTTGTCTTTTCTTCTTGTCTGTCTCTATGTTGTTTTGGTGGTCAGCCCTTCCTCACTGAAATGATCTGTTTGCTTAAAAAAAAAACCTTATTGGCTGATCAGGAAGGGCAGGTCAAGGTCACACACACACTCACCATATTCACTCACACACTATATACTATCTGTCTTGCCAGAACAAATTGCATGTGTGTGTGTGTGTGTGTATATATATATATATATATATATATATATATACACAGTGAAGAAAATAAGTATTTGAACACCCTACGATTTTGCAAGTTGTCCCACTTAGAAATCATGGAGGGGTCTGAAATTTGATTTTAGGTGCACGTGCACCGTGAGAGACATAATCTAAAAAAAAAATCCAGAAATTACAATGTATGATTTTTTAATAATTTATTTGTATGTTACTGCTGCAAATAAGTATTTGAACACCTGTGAAAATCAATGTTAGTACTTGGTACAGTAGCCTTTGTTTGCACTTACAATGGTCAAATGTTTCCTGTAGTTTTTCACCAGGTTTGCACACACTGCAGCAGGGATTTTGGTCCACTGCTCCATACAGATCTTCTCTAGATCTTTCAGGTTTGGAGTTTCAGCTCCCTCGAAAGATTTTCTATTGAGTTCACTCCAGGACCTTGAAATGCTTCTTACGGAGGCCATCCTTAGTTGCCCTGGCTATGTGTTTGGGGTCATTGTCATGCTGGACCCAGCCATGACCCATCTTCAATGCTCTTACTGAGGGAAGGAGGTTGTTTGCCAAAATCTCACAATACATGACCCCATCCATCCTCCCTTCAGTACGGTGCATTCGTCCTGTCCGCTTTGCAGAAAAGCACCCCCAGAGTATGATGTTTCCACCCCCATGCTTCACGGTTGGGATGGTTTTCTTTGGGGTTGTCCTCATCCTCTAACATGGTAAGTGGAGTTGATTCCAAAAAGCTCTATTCTGGTCTCATCTGACCACATGACCTTCTCCCATGCCTCCTCTGGATCATCCAGATGGTCAGTGGTGAACTTCAAATGGGCCTGGACATGTGCTGGCTTGAGCAGGGGGACCTTGCTGCCCTGCAGGATTTTAAACCATGACAGCATCATGTGTTACTAATGTAATATTTGTGACTGTGGTCCCAGCTCTCTTCAGGTCATTGACCAGGTCCTCCTGTGTAGTTCTGAGCTTTCTCAGAATCATCCTTACCCCACAAAGTGAGATCTTGCATGGAATCCCACACTGAGAGAGATTGACCGTCATCTTGTGTTTCTTCCACTTTCTAATAAATAATCATAACAGTTGTTGTCTTCTACCAAGCTGCTTGCCTGTTGTCCTGTAGTCCCCCCAGTGCAGGTCTACAGTTTTGTCCCTGGTGTCCTTAGACAGCTCTTTGGTCTTGGCTATGGTGGACAGGTTGGAGTGTGATTGCTTGAGTGTGTGAACAGGTGTCTTTTATACAGGTAACAAGTTCAAACAGGTGCAATTAATACAGGTAAAGAGTGCAGAATAAGAGGGCTTCTTAAAGAAAAATTAACAGGTCTGTGTGAGCCAGAATTCTTGCTGATTGGCAGGTGTTCAAATACTTATTTGCAGCAGTAATGTTGGGAAAGTGAAGTACACAGACCCAGGACTGGGGGCGTAAATGAACGGCCAATAGGAAGTCCGAATAAATAACAATTTATTCTGCAAATGTGCACAAACAACCAAATATGCTTTTAGTCTGTCAATCACAAAACTCAGTGACGCGTGGGCAGGCCCGAGGGTATGAGACACCTAACCAGAGAAGAGCCGGGACCCACGAGGTTCCACCGCCAACGGAGACCTGCAACACACCGGAGCTGCCAAGTCCCGAGTCCCCAGGTGGCCACCGCTTCCAGCTGTCAGATCCGGTACTGCTGGCAGGAACAGACACAGGTTAAAGGTGGGTGTGTGTACACCCAGCAAACAGTCAGCAAAAATACAGTTCCTTCCTGGGAAAAACCTCCACCTCCAAGCACAGGAACACAGAGTACGTGCAGTGCCTTATGTATCACTTAATCAAGTCTGAAGTGAGGAGTGGAGACGCCAACTCCTCCAACTTCCACAAACTCGGCTACAAGCTGCAAGTGTACAAAAGATTATCGACTGCAAAAAGCTCAGATGCAAAAACGTGTGCGTACAGAGCGGCTGAGTAAGTTTACCTGAAGGGTAAGCAGATAACTCGGCAGAGTTATGGTGTCTCTCCCAGGCTTTTATGGATGTGATGTGATGATGGATGTTGACTGACAGCTGTCAGCTCAGGTGCTCCTGGTGCTCCTGCGAGGCGACTGCACCCTCTGGTGCCTGAAACCTGATGACAGGCAGGGCGCCCTCTGGTGGTGAGCCAGCAATACCTCCTCTTCGGGCGGCCCACACAACAAGTAACATACAAATAAATTATTAAAAACAATCATACATTGTGATTTCCGGATTTTTTTTTTTTTTAGATTATGTCTCTCACAGTGGATGTGCACTTAAGATGAAAATTTGAGACCCCTCCATGATTTCTAAGTGGAAGACCTTGCAAAATCGCAGGGTGTTCAAATACTTATTTTCCTCACTGTGTGTGTGTGTATATATATATATATATATATATATATATATATATATATATATATATATATATATATATATATATATATATATATATATATATACGAGGTCTGTTAGAAAAGTAGCCGACCTTTTTATTTTTTTCAAAAACCATATGGATTTGAATCACGTGTGATTGCATCAGCCAAGCTTGAACCTTCGTGCGTATGCGTGAGTTTTTTTAACGCCTGTCAGTTGCGTCATTCGCCTGTGAGCAGGCTTTGTGTGAGCACGGTTCACCCCTCTCGTCATTTTTTTTTTTTTGCGAATAAATGTCTGAACGATTTGGAGCTTTGCTGCATCAGTTTTTTTACAGAAGCTGTGAGAGACCTCCAGGTGGACACCGTTCAGAAAATTAATATGGCTTTCAGGGACGATTTTATGGGGATTACACAGATTAAGGAGTGATCCAGACGGTTTAAAGATCGCCCACAACTGCTGAGAGCGCGCTGCACTCCGAACGCCGATCGACAGGCTCAAACCCCGCTGAAACAACCAGATCATTTCCAACGTGAAGGCTTTGTTGATCCGGGACGTCGTCTGACTTTCACAAAAAGGCAGAAGGCGTGGATATCAGCACTTTTTCGGCACATTCCACTGTTACAGGAGTTTTTTTCATGGAAAGAAAAGCGGAGGGACGCGCCACGGAGCCGTTCATAACGCGGCACAAAACCACCTCCGTGTTGGTCTCACAGGACAGCTTTCAGGTGGATTTCAGATGGCTGTCTGTTGCTTTTCAGTCGTGTGATTATCCGAGAAATTGAGCATGAGCTGGACATGCCCCAACATGTCCTGTGAGGCTTCATCATGGCGTTGCTTTGCGCCATGCGGCTCCACCGCGACGTGCGGAACTCCTCCACATGTCTGTCTCAATGTGCTGAAAAAGTACTGATGTCCACGTCTTTTCACAATTCCTGTGCTAGTCAGATGACATACCGGATCAGCGTCCAGTTTAGAAATGAATGGCACATTCCACTGTTACAGGAGTTTTTGTCACGGTGGAGCTGCATGGCGCAAAGCAACACCATAACATAAAGTAGCGTTTTGTTGCATTTAGAGTACGCCTGAAATGTGCACATACTCTGCGTTTTTCCTGGGTATCGAGAGAGAGAGAGAGAGAGAGAGAGAGAGAGAGACAGCTGTCTCTCTGTCTGCTCTTTTTTTCGAGACCTGCTGTTTGTGTTCTCTGGATTTTGAAAGAAATCCATTTTATGAATTGAAAGAATGTAACCATGTTTTCTGATGTGCATTTTAATGGATGGATCCCTGCCGCTCATGCACACACGCCGGGCTGTGTGGATCATTTATCACAGACCCACACACGTTGATCACACGTGCTGCGTGCTGTGTGGATCAAACCTGTTCAAATGTGAATCTGAAACCTTTTCACACTTGAAGTCACGCTTCTGTAAACTGCTGCCTGGTTCGCACAAACTGAGGCGCAGTTCGCTCTGATCACTGTGTCGGCCCTCAGCAGCGCCGAGGCAACGAGGGTGACCGTACTCCTGCAAAGCCTCCCTGCTGTGAACAAATACACAGCCATCAACGATCGTGTCGGCACTTGGCAGCGCCACATAAACGAGGATGATCGCGTTCCTGCAAAGCTTCTCCCACCACACCAGCACTCACAAACCAGCTTCTGTTTCTACCACACAACGTTCAGCTGTGTAGATTTGCATGCAGTAGCTTGGTGTAGCTCAGTAGTAGGTACGCCACAGTGCGCAACTCTACGTTTGCGCCGGTGGGAAAGAGGCGTAATGCTAATGAGGATAGTATATATGAACCAGTATAACACAATAGAAACTTAACAACACAAACCCTCACAAACCTATACACTGGAACATTAAAATGCGCAAAGTACCTGTCCTAAACAAGTCTGAAAGCATTAACTCCAGAAAATATCAGTGAACACTAAATTTGATTGCACACATGTATGCAATGGCTGCTGCCTGGTACAGAGTGAGAGGATGTACCTGGCCACTTACCAACGAGGCCCTCTGGTGTCAAATTTGTAAGTAGCATCTGTGCTGTACTGAACCATTTATACAGGTTTTGACATAATATTGCTATTATGTTGTTCAACATTTGTGATTATTTACACAAAGACATTTACAAGTTCATAAAGAATGAATACAGCTATGAATGAATAAACAAAGCATATATTAATAAATACACAGCATTTTGCTGAACAACTATCTAGAAAATCAGACCAATAGATAAATGACAAAAAAAGGTTTATGCAAATAAGGGGTAAATAATTGAGGTTACAAATTTAACATAGCTATTTATTTCACCAAAATACATGGATAATAGAAGTTGTATTTCTTTTCTAGAACAAATTGAGCAAACCTGTGCAAAACATAATAAAAACAGGTGGCCATACTGCACTAAATTCTGGGTGAATGAGTGGACATACAGAATGAAGAAGATGCAAGTGGACCCTGACTGGTCACTTTGATCTCCACCTACCTCACCGACAAGTTGCAGTCAGGGAGGGACGCCACGTCTTACACTGTGATCACCAGCACCGGAGCACCCCAGAGCATGGTGCTGGCCCCTCTTCTCTTCACCCTGTACACCCTGTAACAGGAAGTCAGAGGTCACAAATGAGAGGAACAGTAATAGCCAGTAAACCAGTATTGATCAGTATGTCTGGTATTTACGTATATTGTGCATTTTTATTTCTATTCATATTTGTAAACTGTTTTTCTTTTTTTTTCACTTTTGATACTCTGTGTGCTTCTTCCCATATGGAAAAGATATACATAAATTTTATAAAGTTTGTATCTGTTCTATCTGGAACCTGTATGTAATACATGTGATAGTCAAACCAGATATAAGATCCTTAGTAAATTTGTACAATATGTGACTTATACAAGGGAACTTACAAGAACAATATATGACAGTAATTCCACATATTCTTAGTAGATATGTGTAATATCAAACTGAGACTTACATATAAGCACAACACATGTCAAATATAAAGTTTATTACTGGAACCGATGTAACTTCTTGTAAGTTTTTTCTATTTCTTTTCAATATGGGTTACCTCGTGTGCTGCTATACAATGCTGCTGGAACCTCAATTTCCAAGGGATCAATAAAGTTCTATCTAATCTAACCTTCTTTCCATCAGTGACATTTACATCAGCCACTGCAGGAGCAGGGCCTCCAGTATGAAGGACCCCACTCACCCCACACCCTTGGACTGTTTGTCGCTCTGCCTTTAGGGAGAAGGTTGCAAAGCATCACGGGCAGAACCTCACGTCTGTGGTCCAGCTTCTTTCCAGAAACTATCAGACTGATGAAAAAAGTTTCATACATTTAATGCAACACTGCTAAATAGGACTGAGCGCAATGTGGTCACAAGAGGTTTTGCAGTTCACCACACTGCCTCTTCTGTTTAACTTACTTCAGGTTTATTGTGTATTTTATATTTTGTATGTATTTCGTATATGTTTTACTTTTTTTTTTTACTTGAGTACCGAAATTTTGTTCCTTTTGTGTACTACATGCTTGGAATGACAATAAATTAACCTTGACAATGAAATTCTGCTTGAAGTAGAGATGGATGCTTGTACAAACTTGGCCAAATATTATATTTTGTCAGACTGCCGATTTTAACAAAATGTCTGATTTCCTCATAAATAAAGAATAAATCACCTGTCTATTTTTTCCCTATTCTTATGTCATTTATTAACTGTGTTCCTCTTCAGATGTCTGGTGCAGCCAAAAAAAAAAAAAAGCTGAAGTGACATGCACAGTCAGTTTTCACTGTTCATCACACAGACAATAATTTACTTCACTGAAACATTTTGAACTGCATTTAATTAAAGCAGAAAACTTTGGCTCTCATGGAAGCTTCATAAATTCTTACCTGTTTAATCCAGGCGACTCTGCAGTTAAATAATCTGTTTATTTCTGTCTGTGATTCCTGCTCATTTCAGAAAAAAAATCCATAATTTCCCCAGCAGCCTCTCACTGAAAACAATGGAGCATCCAGACTGTCGCTGACTGTCAACATGTGAGCTCAGTTTTCTCCATGTTCAGTCCAGAACCTCCAGAAATACTGTGTGTATTGACATTGTCACACTCTGACTGACAATGAATTCAGATATTTTGTCCGTTGGCAAACTCGTCAGTCTCCCTTAGAGTTAGGGTGCTAATGGATGGATGACATCACATTTCTACAGAAAATCTGCAATGAGCAGAAGGATTGTCCAATGTTTTTAAGTTTGGTAGTTTGAAAGCACGTCATGTTTTTTCACTGTTCATGCAGCCCGCCCTTCTCCCTGGGGGAGAGAGGGAGAGAGAGAGAGAGAGAGAGAGAGAGAGATCTCCTGTGCTCCGCTGGTCTTTTGTCAGCTGGTGCTGGAGTTATGGTCAATCAGAAAGCCAGAATAATTCATCAGACAGCTGCAGAAAAAACATACAAAACAAGCAAAACACAAACTGGCAAACAAAGGTGCAGGTGGCAATTAAGGTATCTGCTTCAGATCTGCTCAAAGTTTTGAACACTCACAAAACTTTCTGTTGAACTTTGCGGACATCAGCTGACAATGAACTCATTTTGCAAATGTAAAAAGGACTTTTGTCAGACAAAAACAAACACGAACTGAATGTAGCTCCTTCAGTGTGTTACTGGGGCTTGTACAAAGGTGGCCATTGTCACAGAACATTTCCTGTTTCTTTTACAAGATTCTTTCACAATAAGACCACAGGTCAAATGGATGAGGTCATCACAAGTCAGATGCGGAAGAGGTGGGAAAAACAAAATGAAAAATCATTTTTTCTTTTTACAATGTACTGAGGGGTCATGGAAGTTATGTATTTTAGGTGGGTATTTTACAAACTTTCTTCAAAAAAGGACTGATGCTCAGCCCTAGGCAATCAGACACACAAATACAGTATAACCATCAGCACCAGTATAAGCGGGATGAAAATCAGCACCTCCAAATCCGAGGCCATGGTTCTCGACCGGAAAAAGGTGCCTTGCCCTCTTCAGGTTGGTGGAGCGTCCTTGCCTCAAGTGGAGGAGTTTAAGTATCTTGGGGTCTTGTTCATGAGCGAGGGATGGATGGAGCATGAGATCGACAGACGGATCTGTGCAGCGTCTGCAGTGATGCGGTCGCTGTATCAGACCGTCGTGATGAAGAGAGAGCTGAACAGGGGGGAAAAGCTCTCGATTTACCAATCGATCTATGTTCCAACCCTCACCTATGGTCATGAGATGTGGCTATGACCGAAAGAACGAGATCGCGAGTACAACAGCCAAGATGAGTTTCCTCCGCAGGGTGGCTGGGCGCTCCCTTAGAGAAAGGGTGAGGAGCTCGGTCACTCGGGAGGAGCTCGGAGTTGAGCTGCTGCTCCTCCACGTCGAAAGGAGCCAGCTGAGGTGGCTCGGGCATCTTTTCTGGATGCCCCCTGGACGCCTCGCTGGAGAAGTGTTCCGGCCACGTCCCATTGGGAGGAAGCCCCAGGAAAGACCCAGGACACGCTAGAGGGACTACATCTCTCAGCTGGCTTGGGAACACCTCGGGGTTCCCCCGGAGGAGCTGGGGGAGGTGTGTGTGGATCGGGAGGTCTGGGCGGCTTTGCTTGAGCTGCTGCCCCCGCGACCCGACTCCGGATAAAGTGGAAGAAAATGGATGGATGGATGGATGTGTCACATTGCTCAGAATCTGCATAAAGTAGACTTCGTAGCAATTCTGGCCCCAATAGCTGATGGCATAATGGCCACTTGTTGCTGTAAAATGCACACTGAGTGAAAATGAATTATTTAGTGGCGTCACTAAAATTAACATTGAATCGGTGTGTAACTTTGCAAAAACAATGTCGGACTCTGTAGTTTTCTCTGGGCCCCTCCCCAATCGGACCGGGAGTGACATGTTTAGCCGCATGTTGAATTGCTGGCTGTCTGAGTGGTGTCCAAAAAATGAGGTGGGCTTCATAGATAATTGGCAAAGCTTCTGGGGAAAACCTGGTCTTGTTAGGAGAGACGGCATCCATCCCACTTTGGATGGAGCAGCTCTCATTTCTAGAAATCTGGCCAGTTTTATTAAATCTTCCTAACCGTGACTATCCAGGGTTGGGACCAGGAAGCAGAGTTGTAGTCTTACACACCTCTCTGCAGCTTCTCTCCCCCGCCATCCCCTCATTACCCCATCCCCGTAGAGACGGTGCCTGCTCCCAGACCACCAATAACCAGTAAAAATCTATTTAAGCATAAAAGTTCAAAAAGAAAAAATAATATAGCACCTTCAACTGCACCACAGACTAAAACAGTTAAATGTGGTCTATTAAACATTAGATCTCTCTCTTCTAAGTCCCTGTTAGTAAATGATATAATAATTGATCAACATATTGATTTATTGTGCCTTACAGCAACCTGGTTACAGCAGGATGAATATGTTAGTTTAAATGAGTCAACACCCCCGAGTCACACTAACTGCCAGAATGCTCGTAGCACGGGCTGAGGCGGAGGATTAGCAGCAATCTTCCACTCCAGCTTATTAATTAATCAAAAACCCAGACAGAGCTTTAATTCATTTGAAAGCTTGACTCTTAGTCTTGTCCATCCAAATTGGAAGTCCCAAAAACCGGTTTTATTTGTTGTTATCTATCGTCCACCTGGTCGTTACTGTGAGTTTCTCTGTGAATTTTTGGACCTTTTGTCTGACTTAGTGCTTAGCTCAGATAAGATAATTATAGTGGGCAATTTTAACATCCACACAGATGCTGAGAATGACAGTCTCAACACTGCATTTAATCTATTGTTAGACTCGATTGGCTTTGCTCAAAATGTAAATGAGTCCACCCACCACTTTAATCATATCTTAGATCTTGTTCTGATTTATGGTATGGAAATTGAAGACTTAACAGTATTCCCCGAAAACCCCCTTCTGTCTGATCATTTCTTAATAACATTTACATTTACTCTGATGGACTACCCAGCAGTGGGGAATAAGTTTCATTACAGTAGAAGTCTTTCAGAAAGCGCTGTAACTAGGTTTAAGGATATGATTCCTTCTTTATGTTCTCCAATGCCATATACCAACACAGGGCAGAGTACCTACCTAAACTCTGTGACTGAGATAGATTATCTCGTCAGTAGTTTTACATCCTCATTGAGGACAACTTTAGATGCTGTAGCTCCTCTGAAAAAGAGAGCCTTAAATCAGAAGTGCCTGACTCCGTGGTATAACTCACAAACTCGCAGCTTAAAGCAGATAACCCGTAAGTTGGAGAGGAAATGGCGTCTCACTAATTTAGAAGATCTGCACTTAGCCTGGAAAAAGAGTCTGTTGCTCTATAAAAAAGCCCTCCGTAAAGCTAGGACATCTTACTACTCATCACTTATTGAAGAAAATAAGAACAACCCCAGGTTTCTTTTCAGCACTGTACCCAGGCTGACAAAGAGTCAGAGCTCTATTGAGCTGAGTATTCCTTTAACTTTAACTAGTAATGACTTCATGACTTTCTTTGCTAATAAAATTTTAACTATTAGAGAAAAAATTACTCATAACCATCCCAAAGACATATCGTTATCTTTGGCTGCTTTCAGTGATGCCGGTATTTGGTTATACTCTTTCTCTCCGATTGTTCTGTCTGAGTTATTTTCATTAGGTACTTCCTCCAAACCATCAACATGTCTATTAGACCCCATTCCTACCAGGCTGCTCAAGGAAGCCCTACCATTAATTAATGCTTCGATCTTAAATATGATCAATCTATCTTTATTAGCTGGCTATGTACCACAGGCTTTTAAGGTGGCAGTAATTAAACCATTACTTAAAAAGCCATCACTTGACCCAGCTATCTTAGCTAATTATAGGCCAATCTCCAACCTTCCTTTTCTCTCAAAAATTCTTGAAAGGGTAGTTGTAAAACAGCTAACTGATCATCTGCAGAGGAATGGTCTATTTGAAGAGTTTCAGTCAGGTTTTAGAATTTCATCATAGTACAGAAACAGCATTAGTGAAGGTTACAAATGATCTTCTTTTGGCCTCAGACAGTGGACTCATCTCTGTGCTTGTCCTGTTAGACCTCAGTGCTGCTTTTGATACTGTTGACCATAAAATTTTATTACAGAGATTAGAGCATTAAATAATGCAGATACTGATGTTGGTAAAAGTCTCGGTCAGACAGCATTGTTGTGCTGATCTGTCTGCTGTTTGTTGTTTGTTTCTTTAGTCACATTCATGTGACCCCTCAGTATTTAGTATGTAATGGCCGAATGTGTGTCTTTAGATTAATGGGAAAAGTCATTGTCTTTTCTTTTGCGGCCATCAGAAACACTGCAGTAGACCATCAGTGTAGACGCCTTCAAAGCTCACTTTGAATCATGCAGCTGTTCGCCAAAGTGCAGAATCTCATTTCTTTCTTCAGCACTTGAATGACTGCTTATTACATGCATCAAATCTATTTGAAGTCTTGAGTAGGAAAGTGTTGGAGGACATTAATCAAGAGGAACAGGCGCTTGCTTTGACTTGAGAGTGGAGCTGGCAGCTCCCCATACCTGGATGTCTGTCACTGTCGGTCCTCTAGAGGTCTGACAGCCGCCGCACCCTCTGCTGCTGCCGCATCTTCCGCCACTGCTGCTACATCATTCAAACAGGATATATTTAGTCAAAAAAGCTGTGCATTCAGATCTGACTCCATATAATTACAATCTTCAAGGTGGCAAGTGCCTGTTAAGAGTTTCTGTTCAAAGGATTACACCAGAGAGAAAATAGATGAGCAATAAAATGAAAAGAAGAAGCTATTATTTTGATCTTTGCAGTCACCATGCTCCTTTTTCACTGTATGTTTCCCAGGGGCAGGAAAACACAAAGGCACCATGTAGGGTTGATGTACTTGCCCAATTCTACCTAATCAGACAGTCTGCAAATGTGTTTGTTCAGTCTTATGCAACAAAGTCTCAGATTGACAACAACAGTGGTGGTTCCAGCTTGTGTGATAACTTGGGCCTTTAGCCCCCCGTGCACACACACAAACACACAGTCAAGTCTAGTGTGGAAGCATGTACTGGTGCTACACTTTGCATCCTGCCTTGTGTCCTGGATATCTGGGTTCTAGCCATGGTGGGCGGCACTTGGCAGCACCACCCTGCACTGCAAATTGCTGCACGGGTCTCAGGTTCAAATTGACTGCTGCCCGGCACAGATTTTCAGAATATTTAAAACTTAAATTAACCAGTGGTGGGTACAGCTAACCAAAAAGTTAGCTTTGATAACTGGTAATCAGCGAACTGAAAAGTTATCTTTTTTAACACTAAACTGCCTTAAACTTATCAAAAGCTACAGATAACTAATAACTTTCAATTTTGCTTCCCATACACTCTCAACTACTAAGAAGGTGATTTTGAGTTTAAACACCACCAAAGCTTCTAATATACTGAACAAAAATATAAACGCAACACTTTTGGTTTTGCTCCCATTTTGTATGAGATGAACTCAAAGATCTAAAACTTTTTCCACATACACAATATCACCATTTCCCTCAAATATTGTTCACAAACCAGTCTAAATCTGTGATAGTGAGCACTTCTCCTTTGCTGAGATAATCCATCCCACCTCACAGGTGTGCCATACCAAGATGCTGATTAGACACCATGATTAGTGCACAGGTGTGCCTTAGACTGTCCACAATAAAAGGCCACTCTGAAAGGTGCAGTTTTGTTTTATTTGGGGGGGATTCCAGTCGGTATCTGGTGTGACCACCATTTGCTCATGCAGTGCAACACATCTCCTTCGCATAGAGTTGATCAGGTTGTCAATTGTGGCCTGTGGAATGTTGGTCCACTCCTCTTCAATGGCTGTGCGAAGTTGCTGGATATTGGCGGGAACTGGTACACGCTGTCGTATACGCCGGTCCAGAGCATCCCAAACATGCTCAATGGGTGACATGTCCGGTGAGTATGCCGGCCATGCAAGAACTGGGACATTTTCAGCTTCCAAGAATTGTGTACAGATCCTTGCAACATGGGGCTGTGCATTATCCTGCTGCAACATGAGGTGATGTTCTTGGATGTATGGCACAACAATGGGCCTCAAGATCTTGTCACGGTATCTCTGTGCATTCAAAATGCCATCAATAAAATGCACCTGTGTTCTTCGTCCATAACAGATGCCTGCCCATACCATAACCCCACCGCCACCATGGGCCACTCGATCCACAACATTGACATCAGAAAACCACTCACCCACACGACGCCACACACGCTGTCTGCCATCTGCCCTGGACAGTGTGAACCGGGATTCATCCGTGAAGAGAACACCTCTCCAACATGCCCAAATGCCAGCGAATGTGAGCATTTGCCCACTCAAGTCGGTTACGACGACGAACTGGAGTCAGGTCGAGACCCCGATGAGGACGACGAGCATGCAGATGAGCTTCCCTGAGACGGTTTCTGACAGTTTGTGCAGAAATTCTTTGGTTATGCAAACCAATTGTTTCAGCAGCTGTCTGAGTGGCTGGTCTCAGACGATCTTGGAGGTGAACATGCTGGATGTGGAGGTCCTGGGCTGGTGTGGTTACACGTGGTCTGCGGTTGTGAGGCTGGTTGGATGTACTGCCAAATTCTCTGAAACGCCTTTGGAGACGGCTTATGGTAGAGAAATGAACATTCAATACATGAGCAACAGCTCTGGTTGACATTCCTGCTGTCAGCATTGCACGCTCCCTTAAATCTTGCGACATTTGTGGCATTGTGCTGTGTGATAAAACTGCACCTTTCAGAGTGGCCTTTTATTGTGGGCAGTCTAAGGCACACCTGTGCACTAATCATGGTGTCTAATCAGCATCTTGGTATGGCACACCTGTGAGGTGGGATGGATTATCTCAGCAAAGGAGAAGTGCTCACTATCACAGATTTAGACTGGTTTGTGAACAATATTTGAGGGAAATGGTGATATTGTGTATGTGGAAAAAGTTTTAGATCTTTGAGTTCATCTCATACAAAATAGGAGCAAAACCAAAAGTGTTGCGTTTATATTTTTGTTGAGTGTAGAACCAAAGACGATCACAAACCCAAACAGCCAACAAGCCAGTGCTTGTTTTTGTGCACTCTACCTCCTGCTGTAAGAAAGCATCATTTACCCTGACAGGATACAGTGGACCAGCGATGAGGCAGAGGTCTTGAAATGGAAATCAGGTTTGAATTATGGTTTTGCTTTAAAAATAAAATTATTCTGGATAGAATAACTACATTAATGTAAACTCTTAAAATGTAGAAAGTGATATATAACACATATCTGTTCATTTTAAAAATAATACACTAATTCTGAAGATTTGAACATTAACACACACATGCCCGAAAGGGATTATGGGTAAACTAAGCCTCCGCTCATACTGATTGGTTGATTAATTCATTCTATGTAAAAACCAACAGAAGTGTTGGTGTTTACAAATAAATGTGTTTTTGGTAAAATATGTCATTTTTTTCGTTTGTATAAAAAAAGAAAGAAATTTTCAAGATCCCACTAGACAGCGCCTAAGCGCACGCGTGATGACATCACAACTCTATCCAATTAGGAAGACAAGGTTTCTTTCAATAACAAGAACTGTCAAAAAAGTTTCTCGTGTGTGGTTGGAATTGTGTGGCGGTAGGAATCGCTTTTTAATGCTTGAATAATGATGTCAGCTGCACAAAGAAATCAAATAATAGGGAAAACATGTTCATTGCACCCAGAATGTTGGTATTTTGGTCGTTGAACTTTGTGGTGCGGTGTCAATAATGCATTGATCAGTTGCTCCGTGCGGCGTCATAACACAACTAATCAATCAGTCACTCTGTGTAGTGTCATAGCATTCCATCGGTTAGCGGCGTTGTGCGGTGTCAAAACAAATCAATCAGTAGCTCCGTGTGGTGTCATAACATTCAATCGGTTAGCGGCGCTGTGCGGTGTCAAAACGAAACAATCAGTTGCTCCATGCGGCATCATAACACAACAAATCAATCAGTTGCTCTGTGAGGCATCATAACATCAAGCCTGGTTCACATGGCAAGATAATTAGGCCGATATCGGACCCGAACTTCCCCTTCTGACAATCTTATGGATGCACCGACAATTGTGATGACGCGAAATATAATCTTATCAGATATTCCTGCCATGTGTGGTTTGTAAGAGTGCTCTGATCTGCTCAGAAGGACGTGAGGAGCTAAATGTGATATGCAGCCAATCAGAAAGCGAGGTGTCTGACCTGGGAATGTTTGTGTGTGAAATCTTGTTTTTACCATGTGGCTGACACACACTGTACAACTAAACCTGTCAGATCTATGATTTTTTTTTTTTTTTATCTCCACGTGTGGGGTCTCTCAGGTTTTGGAATCCTACAGATAATTTTAAAATCCTGCGGTCAACAACACTGTGATATAACCACCGGCCACCAGTAGATGGCAGTGTTCTATGCATTTTGATGCTGGTGTCACATACAGTTCTTTCTGCCATACAATTCTTTCCGCCTAGCTTAGAAAACAGTGCTTGGAACTTGAGGTGGATGGATGATGAAAGAAGCAAAACACCTTCACAATTTACATCAATATTTTGATGAATTTCTTCATTTATAGCTATTGTCAGTTACCCTGTGGGTATTTGTTCGTTCGTAAATATTCCACAAGGGCAGTCATCTGCTCACTAAACACTTGCATTTTCATTGAGTCCATGATTAAACAGTGTTAATGATTAAAATAGATCGAGTTTACGTCTGCCCTGTTGCTGTTTGACAGGTAGAGATGCAGAGGACAACGAATAAATAGATCTACGCATGCGTAACATTCCACACTATTTTCTAAGAGAGGTGGAAAGAATTGTACAGCAGAAAGAATTGTACGTGACACTGGTTATATCACACGGCCTGAATCACAATTGAACAGACGTTTTGGCTTCTTCTGGCATTTTTACATAAAACAAACACAGTAACAATGTCTATAAACCCAGAGAATATATTCCCAAGAGTTTTAGGCACAATATATAAAGAGTTTAATACTGTTGTCCGTGTGGAGCGTGATCACAGCATCTCAAATGCATTCCTTCTGTCGTGAATACTCATAATGCACTGGACAACTGCATGTCCACACTAAAACCTTCAAAATTAGTGCATTACTTTAAAACTAAAACATATATTTGATATTTTCACTTTATAAAACTTCACACATGATGTTAATTTAAATAACTTGTCCAAAATTAGTTTGGATAAAATTTTAACCCTAAGTTAAAACTGTGTGCCTCTGGATGACTTAGGTGATATTGCTAGTGCATTAGTATGGGGTCAAAAGAAATGAGCTTTTTTCTTTTATATGACTAGTTCTCCTTTGTCTGCAGAGGGTAGAGCAGTTTCCTCTGGAACCAGCTCTCCTTTGTTTGTAGAAGACAGAGCTGCGCACCTACTACAAAAAGCCACGTCTGCA
The DNA here is from genome assembly GCF_902500255.1 of Thalassophryne amazonica. Classification (NCBI taxonomy): domain Eukaryota; kingdom Metazoa; phylum Chordata; class Actinopteri; order Batrachoidiformes; family Batrachoididae; genus Thalassophryne; species Thalassophryne amazonica. The sequence goes on from NC_047109.1 coordinate 21,617,641, forward strand.
AAAATGTTAGCTGTTTAAAACATAAAAGATAATTGGTTGATTTTCAAAGTTATCTGAAAAGCTAATCTGATAATGAAAACATTATCTTTGATGATTAGGGGAACTGTGCCCACCACTGAAATTAACAAATTAAATAAAAACTGATCTCTTTAACCATTTGTGGCCATCACATGATGAATCTCTGTGTGAAGAAGCACTTCTTCGCATGGAGAAGCACTTCTCTGTGGCTGCTCAACGCTTCTGCACTGAGCGGTGCTGAAAATGTAACGTTGCTAAGAGACCTGGATGTGAAATTATGGGATAGTGCAGCCTTTAGCCTTCCCCGAAGAGACTCGTGCACAGGAGGACTTTTGTTTATTTGGATTTTGCATTCTGCAGCAGCAGGTTCTTTATCGTGGCACAACAGAAGCTTGAGGACTACTTTGGTGGGGAAAACACAAAACGCTGTGCTCACGACGCTTCAAAGTCAGAATTTACCCGGCACTAAAATGGTCCTAGCTACAACCCTGTTGGATAGCAACCACCATGGCAGACAACTGGACCATTTTCACATATCTAAATTAACCACCTATCTCCTGCAGCTAGGTAAACATGGACATCACCTTGGCCTTCTTCAGCTACTGGGCGTCCTCTACACTCAGGCACCCACGTGTTGGATCATGTACAGAGAAACGGGCCATCTTTCCAAAATGTTGAAGCTGACACTCCCTCACAATCTAAGTGGTACTCCTTATCTTAGTCTCTCTTACTAACCACTTGTTTGAGGCAAAGTCATTCCAGTGTTATCCAAGGATCTGCAAAAGACACCAAGTACTGAAGACATCCACTCGCTGCCTTGGGTCACTGGTTAGTGTCCAAGTCTCACAACCATACAGCAAGACAGACAGCATCAGGACCCTGAAGACTTGGACCTTCATTCATCTCACCTGCAAAGATATCAGCATCCCCAACCACCCCTGTCCAGCGACCTCATGATTCTATAAGCTCTTCCTAAGTGCTTCTCAATCTCAAAGGCCAAGGACCCAGAGACATGTATGCCACTGCCTATGTGAATGTTTCTACATTCTACATTCTTACATTCCACTGATTCTGCAATGAGCACAGCATCATCTGCGAAGTCAAGGCCAGTAAACCTTTTCTCCCAACAAAGCACCCAAGTCACTGGCTCCCACAACACTACCCAACACCCAGTCCATGTAAGCATTCAACACCCTCAGGCTCACATTTGTTATGCATCGGATAGATAAGAAACACCATTCTGCACAAACAGCACATTACAGTACCTAATAAAGTGGCCGGTGCAGTGTTTGGTGTTAGTGTGTAACCCAGCTTTTTCATGCTTTGGTTAAACTCCTTGTGTGGTGTATGAGCATTTTCCTTTGCACAATTTTGCCTTTTCTTTGCCCTTACCAGATGCCAAACTGACATTACAGCCTACATGTTTATTTGATAAGATTACTAACCCCAAGAGCCTTAATCACTTTCATATTTATGGCTTCCCTAACCCTAAACTGACCTGATTTCAATGCTGGAACCTCAAACAGACCCAGTTACATCCTAGCTTAGACATTGCTTTTAAAAAGATACTTAACAGTACTAAGTACTTAACATCCCACTTTAGTTATGAAGAAAAGTTAAGTAAATATATTTTTTTGGGCAGCACGGTGTCTTAGTGGTTAGCACTGTTGCCTCACAGCAAGAAGATCATGGGTTCAATTCCCATCTGTGGCCTTTCTATGTAGAGTTTGAATGTTTTCCCTGTGTTTGTGTGGGTTTCCTCTGGGTGCTCTGGTTTCCTCCCACATTTAAAGACATGCAGGTTAGAAGGATTGCAAACGTTATAACCGTCCAGGTCTCCCTTGCAAAAGAGGTCTTGATCTCAATGGGACGAACCTGCTTAAATTAAATTAAAAAATGTATATGGCTCATTAATGGCACTTAGTGCAGAATTGTCGTAAACACAAAGTTAGCTTCGATAACTGCTAATCAGCGAACTGAAAAGTTATCTTTTATAACGCTAAACCAATAAACCACCAAAAAATGTATTGGAAGCTACAGCTAACCACTAACTGATAACTTCCAGTATTGTCTCCGGTACACTCTCAGCTATTAACAAGCTGATTTTGTGTTTAAACACCACCAGCGCTTCTGATAGAATCAAAGGTGATCACAAACCCAAACACATCCAATGAGTCAGTGCTTCTGCCTTTGTGCCCCCTGCCCACTGCTGTAGGGAAGCATCATTTACCTTGACAGCATACAGAGGATCAGCAGTTAGGCAGATGTCTTGGAAAGGAAAGCAGCTTTGACTTATGGTTTTGATTTATAAATCAAACTGATCCAGATCTTCAGAATTAGTGTTATTATAAAATTAACAGATATGTGGTATATTTTCACTTTGTACATTTTAAGAGTTGACAATAATGTAGTTATTCTATCTGGATTAAGTCAAACCTGCTTTCCTTTTCAAGAAGTCTGCCTCATGACTGGACCGCTTGTATGCTGTCAAGGGTAATGACTTTTTTTTTGTTTTTTTGTTTGTTTGTTTGTTTGCTTGCTTGTTTGTTTTTTCTGGCACCCTGGCGGCCAGGCCTCTTCTGCTGGGGTAGAGTTGAGCTCGGCTCCTCTCAGCTGCCTCACTGCTGCAAAATACATAGCACACAGGAGCTAACAGGGTTTCTAAATGTTTTTCACCGTTACTATGTAAAAAATTTTCAGCGGTCTAAAAGTTATCGGAAGTAAATTTACCAAAAGCTAATTGGTCTGGTGGGTTTTGAAATTAGCTGAAAAACTAATCTCCTAACAAAGCGGGATTAGCAGAACTGTGCCCACCACTGGCCCAGAGTAATACTGATTTAACATTTTAGTTGTTAAAATGTTATTATTATTATTATTATTATTATTATTATTATTATTATTATTAGTAGTAGTAGTAGTAGTATGAAATAATGGCTTCAAAAGTGAACATTTACTCTAAAGGTATTGTGGGGAGCCATTCTTTCAGTCTGATAAGCCCCTGGTTTACAGTCGCTGAGCAGGAAAAATGGAGAGCTTTGTGTATTCATGTGTAAAGTGCAACCTGATTGACAGGTAAAAAGGTTTTATCCATGCTTTTATGTCATGCCTTCCTCAGAAAGAGACTTTGGAATATCTGAAAAAAGAAAAGCGTTAGTATGTTTTTTACGTCCACCAACAAAGTTGGAGGTTATGTTTTCACCCCCGTTTGTTTGTCTGTTTGTGAATAGCCTGGAGCACACAAATTTTCATTTATCATTATGAAATTTTTACTGAAGATTCATATCCTAATAGGCAAGAACTGATTAAATTTTCAAGGTCATAGGTCAAAGGTGAAAACTCTCTATCTCTTTAATGTTGAACAGATTTTCAAAATTCATTGCTCTGTCAAAAAAGATCATTTTCTTATACATATATTTTCATACGTTATGTATGATGGTATCCTTCAATTCATTGGCAAAGTTTGATCCGGATCTGATCCAGATTACAGATTTTATGGCCATTTAAATTTATCCTTCCTGACTACGTGTCAGGAGGATATACCTGGTAGTCAGGAGGTTAACATTGAAAATCCTATTTAATGTATATTTTACATTATATCTTAATCAACCATGCCCCAATCACTCTCATATTTGAAAGTGAGGTACAGACTGGCACTCACTATCACCTGACAAAGTTTGATCTGGATCTAATCTGGATTGTGGATTTTGACATTTGAATTTAATATTGAAAGCCAATTTGGAGTACTTTTTGCATTATGTCTCAATCAAATGTGCCTCAAATCACTCTCATTTTTCTGTTGCCACCATCATCAAAATTGGATGGAGGTTCTAATTTTATGCCTGTTGGTCAGTCTTCCAGTTATCAGTCAGAAACCAAGTGCCAAAATGCAATGACAAATTGTACATACAACCCCTGGCAATAATTATGGAATCACCGGCCTCGGAGGATGTTCATTCAGTTGTTTAATTTTGTAGAAAAAAAGCAGATCACAGACATGGCACAAAACTAAAGTCATTTCAAATGGCAACTTTCTGGCTTTAAGAAACACTATAAGAAATCAGGAAAAATAATTGTGGCAGTCAGTAACGGTTACTTTTTTAGACCAAGCAGAGGGAAAAAAATATGGACTCATTCAATTCTGAGGAATAAATTATGGAATCACCCTGTAAATTTTCATCCCCAAAACTAACACCTGCATCAAATCAGATCTGCCCGTTAGTGTGCATCTAAAAAGGAGTGATCACACCTTGGAGAGCTGTTGCACCAAGTGGACTGACATGAATCATGGCTCCAACATGAGAGATGTCAATTGAAACAAAGGAGAGGATTATCAAACTCTTAAAAGAGGGTAAATCATCACGCAATGTTGCAAAAGGTGTTGGTTGTTCACAGTCAGCTGTGTCTAAACTCTGGACCAAATACAAACAACATGGGAAGGTTGTTAAAGGCAAACATACTGGTAGACCAAGGAAGACATCAAAGCGTCAAGACAGAAAACTTAAAGCAATATGTCTCAAAAATCGAAAATGCACAACAAAACAAATGAGGAACGAATGGGAGGAAACTGGAGTCAACGTCTGTGACCGAACTGTAACAAACTACCTAAAGGAAATGGGATTTACATACAGAAAAGCTAAACGAAAGCCATCATTAACACCTAAACAGAAAAAAAACAAGGTTACAATGGGCTAAGGAAAAGCAATCGTGGACTGTGGATGACTGGATGAAAGTCATATTCAGTGATGAATCTCGAATCTGCATTGGGCAAGGTGATGATGCTGGAACTTTTGTTTGGTGCCGTTGCAATGAGATTTATAAAGATGACTGCCTGAAGAGAACATGTAAATTTCAACAGTCATTGATGATATGTGGCTGCATGTCAGATAAAGGCACTGGGGAGATGGCTGTCATTACATCATCAATAAATGCACAAGTTTACATTGATATTTTAGACACTTTTCTTATCCCATCAATTGAAAGGATGTTTGGGGATGATGAAATCATTTTTCAAGATGATAATGCATCTTGCCATAGAGCAAAAACTGTGAAAACATTCCTTGCAAAAAGACACATAGAGTCAATGTCATGGCCTGCAAATAGTCCGGATCTTAATCCAATTGAAAATCTTTGGTGGAAGTTGAAGAAAATGGTCCATGACAAGGCTCCAACCTGCAAAGCTGATCTGGCAACAGCAATGAGAGAAAGTTGGAGCCAGATTGATGAAGAGTACTGTTTGTCACTCATTAAATCCATGCCTCAGAGACTGCAAGCTGTTATAAAAGCCAGAGGTGGTGCAACAAAATACTAGTGATGTGTTGGAGCATTCTTTTGTTTTTCATGATTCCATAATTTTTTCCTCAGAATTGAGTGATTCCATATTTTTTTTCCCTCTGCTTGGTCTAAAAAAGTAACCGTTACTGACTGCCACAATTTTTTTTCTTGATTTCTTATAGTGTTTCTTAAAGCCAGAAAGTTGCCATTTGAAATGACTTTAGTTTTGTGTCATGTCTGTGATCTGCTTTTTTTCTACAAAATTAAACAACTGAATGAACATCCTCCGAGGCCGGTGATTCCATAATTTTTGCCAGGGGTTGTAGTAAACATAACCAATGTTCTGTGAAAATGATCTGAAAAAGAATTCAGAAACCGAAAAAGTTGAAAAATAAACAACCTGACAACACCACAACAACAAAAAAAACTTTGATTCAAGTACATACTCTTGGCATTTAATCGCATCTAATTTACATCATGAAAAGTCACTTCTAACAGGATTTTGATCTTGAAAATTTTTCCCAAGGTAATTTTTTGTGGAATTGGAAACTAGTGTTGGTGGAGGTTTGCACTCTATATATAGGCATAGTTTTTTTACTTGTGTGCTGCTGTCCTTAATTTTATCTCTGGTTTTAGCCATGCTAACACATCCGGAGGACGTACACAGACTTTGAAAGAAAAAGTTCAGGCTGGGTTCAGTAAGCCTCGCAAAAACATAAACCCAAAACCTGGACTCTTTATGAAACCAAATGTGTCAGATTGTTTTTGTTGTTGTTTTTTTAGGACTTTATACAACACAGTGCAATATGACACATATTTCCATTTTCTGAATGTTTTACATCAGCTGTTAAATGCTCATTATTGTAACGATCGTAGATCAGTACAGTGAAGAAACAATGTATAGATACATATGACATGCTGTTAGAAAACATTTTTCATGATGGAATCATGAAGGTAAACTCAAGATTCAAATGTTAAAACATATTTAAAGGCCCTTCACACATAACATGATTGAGACCAAATGGCGCACGAAGGAGGATTCGAATGCCACTTGTGAAAATTTCAAAGCCACCTTGAACACCTCATACAGCAGTCGCCACAACCATTTAGCCATAGCACATTCCCATGTAGCTTGTGCCAGAAACCCATTGAAACGGTGGGCAAGATGAGGTCGCACTGCCATCTGACCATGCTCGCAACATTTGCATGGCATGTTGTATGCAGGTTGGGAAAACCATGCTGAGGGGCTGCACAAAATCGTCAGCCACCTCGAACACTGGCCGAATGGCACGATCGAGGCAACCTTCACACCAGCATCGCAATGCTGCGGACCACATATTGTCATATGTGGTCCAACATGAAGGGCACAGTGGTGTATGAGTATGAACGTATGAACATAAAGTGATGAACATAGGGTGATGTTGCCACCTTTTGGTTTTCAATGTGCTGCCCACTGGTAGTTACTGAAGATAGCCGTAGATGTAGATGAGTGTGTGCAAACGATGACGACACGGGGAAAAATAAAAACAAAAGATATCACCTTTGGATCGTCCTCAGCCACGTCTCAGCACGCACAGCGATGACCATGCACCCAAGCTGCACCATATGAAATTATCCTTCAATTAACTTTGCTGGACTGAGCACCGGTCACTGCATGCATGGGGGGAGGGGGAGGGGGGGGGATGTTTATATTTCATTTTATTTCATACATGTAGTTTCATTAAAGTCCTTGCTTACGTCTATGGGCATGAAAAAAGAGGAACAGACGGACAATACTTATTGTATTCTCAGCTCTTTTTATATCGGGAATTAAATATTCCGTGCTTCCCCGCTGCTGGGACAGCTCCTCACTGCTGTGTGATGTGCAGTCTCACATCTCTCTCTCTATGCTTGTGTGCATGCACACGAGAATGCACAAAACCATCGCTGTGGGACTGTACACGGCTGTCCACCCGTCTGTACCATCCGACAGCATCTGGTATTTTTCGCGGCTCGCCAATTCGTTTTTTTTTTTCACCCTTTTTTGGTCGGGTTCTGCCTCTTTCGCCCAACTTTGTGTTATGTGTGAAGGGGCCATAAAGTTTGGTGTCACTAAATGATGTGGCACACATATACTACAGAAATGTTTGTTGGGGTTTCAATCCAGAGAAATGTATAGTTGTTTATGTTGTAGGCATGTGCAGCGTGTTGTCAGACTCCACAGGGAGGCAGACTGATTACACTGTCTGAGAACTTGAATATGTGTTCATGATATGCAGGGGGTGGCAGGACGATCCTGCCCCACGCTGAAAAATCACACACATCCAGGTGACTGTGGGGATAACAGCAGCCATACCAACAGGAACCATCACGCCCGAAACGCTGCCCACCCACGTGTTCCCGCCAGGACAGTGACACAGATCAGGCAGGAGCATCAGTGGGGATGGAGGGTTCATTTATCACTCAGATGCCACTCTAATGAAGTCATAATGCACTAAGACATTTGCAGAGGGAAGGATGAGGACAACAGAATGTGATGAAAGAGATAATACAGAGAGCTAATGCTCCTTGTTGCATGTTCCTTTGCTTTAAACAGAAAAGCAAGTCTGTTGGTGCATACAGATTATATATTGGTTGCGAGGCTTTTGCTGGAAATTAAAGGTTTCCATGTAATGTGCAGAGAATGCCCTTTAGCAGTCACTTATTTTGTTATTTGTGGTGTAAATCTTAAAAAAATTTGTTGGAAACTTTTTCCTCTGCAGAAGTGTTAGATGACCACACACATATTTTAGTTAATGCAGAAATATACGAGGTCTGTCCATAAAGTATCGACAGGCGTGGAAAAACTCACGCATGCGCACAAGGGTTCCAGCATGTCTGACGTAAAAACATATGATATGATAAGGATATGATTCCTTCTTTATGTTCTCTAATGTCATATACCAACACAGAGCAGAGTAGCTACCTAAACTCTGTAAGGGAGTTAGAGTATCTTGTCAATAGTTTTACATCCTCATTGAAGACAACTTTGGATGCTGTAGCTCCTCTGAAAAAGAGAGCTTTAAATCAGAAGTGTCTGACTCCGTGGTATAACTCACAAACTCGTAGCTTAAAGCAGATAACCCGTAAGTTGGAGAGGAAATGGCATCTCACTAATTTAGAAGATCTTCACTTAGCCTGGAAAAAGAGTTTGTTGCTCTATAAGAAAGCCCTTCGTGAAGCTAGGACATCTTTCTACTCATCACTAATTGAAGAAAATAAGAACAACCCCAGGTTTCTTTTCAGCACTGTAGCCAGGCTGACAAAGAGTCAGAGCTCTATTGAGCTGAGTATTCCATTAACTTTAACTAGTAATGACTTCATGACTTTCTTTGCTAACAAAATTTTGACTATTAGAGAAAAAATTACTCATAACCATCCCAAAGATGTATCGTTATCTTTGGCTGCTTTCAGTGATGCCAGTATTTGGTTAGACTCTTTCTCTCCGATTGTTCTGTCTGAGTTATTTTCATTAGTTACTTCATCCAAACCATCAACATGCTTATTAGACCCCATTCCTGCCAGGCTGCTCAAGGAAGTCCTACCATTATTTAATGCTTCAATCTTAAATATGATCAATCTATCTTTGTTAGTTGGTTATGTACCACAGGCCTTTAAGGTGGCAGTAATTAAACCATTACTTAAAAAGCCATCACTTGACCCAGCTATCTTAGCTAATTATAGGCCAATCTCCAACCTTCCTTTTCTCTCAAAGATTCTTGAGAGGGTAGTTGTAAAACAGCTAACTGATCACCTGCAGAGGAATGGTCTATTTGAAGAGTTTCAGTCAGGTTTTAGAATTCATCATAGTACAGAAACAGCATTAGTGAAGGTTACAAATGATCTTCTTATGGCTTCGGACAGTGGACTTATCTCTGTGCTTGTTCTGTTGGACCTCAGTGCTGCTTTTGATACTGTTGACCATAAAATTTTATTACAGAGATTAGAGCATGTCATAGGTATTAAAGGCATTGCGCTGCGGTGGTTTGAATCATATTTGTCTAATAGATTACAGTTTGTTCATGTAAATGGGGAATCTTCTTCACAGACTAAAGTTAATTATGGAGTTCCACAAGGTTCTGTGCTAGGACCAATTTTATTCACTTTATACATGCTTCCCTTGGGCAGTATTATTAGACGGTATTGCTTAAATTTTCATTGTTACGCAGATGATACCCAGCTTTATCTATCCATGAAGCCAGAGGATACACACCAATTAGCTAAACTGCAGGATTGTCTTACAGACATAAAGACATGGATGACCTCTAATTTCCTGCTTTTAAACTCAGATAAAACTGAAGTTATTGTACTTGGCCCCACAAATCTTAGAAGCATGGTGTCTAACCAGATCCTTACTCTGGATGGCATTTCCCTGATCTCTAGTAATACTGTGAGAAATCTTGGAGTTATTTTTGATCAGGATATGTCATTCAAAGCGCATATTAAACAAATATGTAGGACTGCCTTTTTGCATTTACGCAATATCTCTAAAATCAGAAAGGTCTTGTCTCAGAGTGATGCTGAAAAACTAATTCATGCATTTATTTCCTCTAGGCTGGACTATTGTAATTCATTATTATCAGGTTGTCCTAAAAGTTCCCTAAAAAGCCTTCAGTTGGTTCAGAATGCTGCAGCTAGAGTACTGACGGGGACTAGCAGGAGAGAGCATATCTCACCCGTGTTGGCCTCCCTTCATTGGCTTCCTGTTAATGCTAGAATAGAATTTAAAATTCTTCTTCTTACTTATAAGGTTTTGAATAATCAGGTCCCATCTTATCTTAGGGACCTCGTAGTACCATATTACCCCATTAGAGCGCTTCGCTCTCAGACTGCGGGCTTACTTGTGGTTCCTAGGGTTTGTAGGAGTGGAATGGGAGGCAGAGCCTTCAGCTTTCAGGCTCCTCTCCTGTGGAACCAGCTTCCAATTCAGATCAGGGAGACAGATACCCTCTCTACTTTTAAGATTAGGCTTAAAACTTTCCTTTTCGCTAAGGCTTATAGTTAGGGCTGGATCGGGTGACCCTGGACCATCCCTTGGTTATGTTGCTTTAGACGTAGACTGTGGGGGGGTTCCCATGATGCACTGTTTCTTTCTCTTTTTGCTCCGTATGCATCACTCTGCATTTAATCATTAGTGATCGATCTCTTTTTCCTGGTTCTTTCCCTCAGCCCCAACCAGTCTCAGCAGAAGGCTGCCCCTCCCTGAGCCTGGTTCTGCTGGAGGTTTCTTCCTGTTAAAAGGGAGTTTTTCCTTCCCACTGTGGCCAAGTGCTTGCTCATAGGGGGTCGTTTTGACCGTTGGGGTTTTTCATAATTATTGTATGGCCTTGCCTTGCAATGTGGAGTGCCTTGGGGCAACTGTTTGTTGTGATTTGGCGCTATATAAGAAAAAAGTTGATTGATTGATTGATATGAATGAAATCCATATAGTTTTTGAAAAAAATAAAAAGGACCGTTAATTTATGGACAGACCTCGTATTACAGTGTTCTGCAATGCATGAGCTACCCCCAAAGGTTAAGTCAGGTCTGGGAGCATGCACTGGTGCCATGTGTTGCTGCATCTACCATACTACTAAACTGCCTAGTGCATTAGTATGGGGTCAAAAGAAATGAGCTTTTTTCTTTTATATGACTAGTTCTCCTTTGTCTGCAGAGGGTAGAGCAGTTTCCTCTGGAACCAGCTCTCCTTTGTTTGTAGAAGACAGAGCTGCGCACCTACTACAAAAAGCCACGTCTGCAAAAATGTTAGCTGTTTAAAACATAAAAGATAATTGGTTGATTTTCAAAGTTATCTGAAAAGCTAATCTGATAATGAAAACATTATCTTTGATGATTAGGGGAACTGTGCCCACCACTGAAATTAACAAATTAAATAAAAACTGATCTCTTTAACCATTTGTGGCCATCACATGATGAATCTCTGTGTGAAGAAGCACTTCTTCGCATGGAGAAGCACTTTTCTGTGGCTGCTCAACGCTTCTGCACTGAGCGGTGCTGAAAATGTAACGTTGCTAAGAGACCTGGATGTGAAATTATGGGATAGTGCAGCCTTTAGCCTTCCCCGAAGAGACTCGTGCACAGGAGGACTTTTGTTTATTTGGATTTTGCATTCTGCAGCAGCAGGTTCTTTATCGTGGCACAACAGAAGCTTGAGGACTACTTTGGTGGGGAAAACACAAAACGCTGTGCTCACGACGCTTCAAAGTCAGAATTTACCCGGCACTAAAATGGTCCTAGCTACAACCCTGTTGGATAGCAACCACCATGGCAGACAACTGGACCATTTTCACATATCTAAATTAACCACCTATCTCCTGCAGCTAGGTAAACATGGACATCACCTTGGCCTTCTTCAGCTACTGGGCGTCCTCTACACTCAGGCACCCACGTGTTGGATCATGTACAGAGAAACGGGCCATCTTTCCAAAATGTTGAAGCTGACACTCCCTCACAATCTAAGTGGTACTCCTTATCTTAGTCTCTCTTACTAACCACTTGTTTGAGGCAAAGTCATTCCAGTGTTATCCAAGGATCTGCAAAAGACACCAAGTACTGAAGACATCCACTCGCTGCCTTGGGTCACTGGTTAGTGTCCAAGTCTCACAACCATACAGCAAGACAGACAGCATCAGGACCCTGAAGACTTGGACCTTCATTCATCTCACCTGCAAAGATATCAGCATCCCCAACCACCCCTGTCCAGCGACCTCATGATTCTATAAGCTCTTCCTAAGTGCTTCTCAATCTCAAAGGCCAAGGACCCAGAGACATGTATGCCACTGCCTATGTGAATGTTTCTACATTCTACATTCTTACATTCCACTGATTCTGCAATGAGCACAGCATCATCTGCGAAGTCAAGGCCAGTAAACCTTTTCTCCCAACAAAGCACCCAAGTCACTGGCTCCCACAACACTACCCAACACCCAGTCCATGTAAGCATTCAACACCCTCAGGCTCACATTTGTTATGCATCGGATAGATAAGAAACACCATTCTGCACAAACAGCACATTACAGTACCTAATAAAGTGGCCGGTGCAGTGTTTGGTGTTAGTGTGTAACCCAGCTTTTTCATGCTTTGGTTAAACTCCTTGTGTGGTGTATGAGCATTTTCCTTTGCACAATTTTGCCTTTTCTTTGCCCTTACCAGATGCCAAACTGACATTACAGCCTACATGTTTATTTGATAAGATTACTAACCCCAAGAGCCTTAATCACTTTCATATTTATGGCTTCCCTAACCCTAAACTGACCTGATTTCAATGCTGGAACCTCAAACAGACCCAGTTACATCCTAGCTTAGACATTGCTTTTAAAAAGATACTTAACAGTACTAAGTACTTAACATCCCACTTTAGTTATGAAGAAAAGTTAAGTAAATATATTTTTTTGGGCAGCACGGTGTCTTAGTGGTTAGCACTGTTGCCTCACAGCAAGAAGATCATGGGTTCAATTCCCATCTGTGGCCTTTCTATGTAGAGTTTGAATGTTTTCCCTGTGTTTGTGTGGGTTTCCTCTGGGTGCTCTGGTTTCCTCCCACATTTAAAGACATGCAGGTTAGAAGGATTGCAAACGTTATAACCGTCCAGGTCTCCCTTGCAAAAGAGGTCTTGATCTCAATGGGACGAACCTGCTTAAATTAAATTAAAAAAATGTATATGGCTCATTAATGGCACTTAGTGCAGAATTGTCGTAAACACAAAGTTAGCTTCGATAACTGCTAATCAGCGAACTGAAAAGTTATCTTTTATAACGCTAAACCAATAAACCACCAAAAAATGTATTGGAAGCTACAGCTAACCACTAACTGATAACTTCCAGTATTGTCTCCGGTACACTCTCAGCTATTAACAAGCTGATTTTGTGTTTAAACACCACCAGCGCTTCTGATAGAATCAAAGGTGATCACAAACCCAAACACATCCAATGAGTCAGTGCTTCTGCCTTTGTGCCCCCTGCCCACTGCTGTAGGGAAGCATCATTTACCTTGACAGCATACAGAGGATCAGCAGTTAGGCAGATGTCTTGGAAAGGAAAGCAGCTTTGACTTATGGTTTTGATTTATAAATCAAACTGATCCAGATCTTCAGAATTAGTGTTATTATAAAATTAACAGATATGTGGTATATTTTCACTTTGTACATTTTAAGAGTTGACAATAATGTAGTTATTCTATCTGGATTAAGTCAAACCTGCTTTCCTTTTCAAGAAGTCTGCCTCATGACTGGACCGCTTGTATGCTGTCAAGGGTAATGACTTTTTTTTTGTTTTTTTGTTTGTTTGTTTGTTTGCTTGCTTGTTTGTTTTTTCTGGCACCCTGGCGGCCAGGCCTCTTCTGCTGGGGTAGAGTTGAGCTCGGCTCCTCTCAGCTGCCTCACTGCTGCAAAATACATAGCACACAGGAGCTAACAGGGTTTCTAAATGTTTTTCACCGTTACTATGTAAAAAATTTTCAGCGGTCTAAAAGTTATCGGAAGTAAATTTACCAAAAGCTAATTGGTCTGGTGGGTTTTGAAATTAGCTGAAAAACTAATCTCCTAACAAAGCGGGATTAGCAGAACTGTGCCCACCACTGGCCCAGAGTAATACTGATTTAACATTTTAGTTGTTAAAATGTTATTATTATTATTATTATTATTATTATTATTATTATTATTAGTAGTAGTAGTAGTAGTATGAAATAATGGCTTCAAAAGTGAACATTTACTCTAAAGGTATTGTGGGGAGCCATTCTTTCAGTCTGATAAGCCCCTGGTTTACAGTCGCTGAGCAGGAAAAATGGAGAGCTTTGTGTATTCATGTGTAAAGTGCAACCTGATTGACAGGTAAAAAGGTTTTATCCATGCTTTTATGTCATGCCTTCCTCAGAAAGAGACTTTGGAATATCTGAAAAAAGAAAAGCGTTAGTATGTTTTTTACGTCCACCAACAAAGTTGGAGGTTATGTTTTCACCCCCGTTTGTTTGTCTGTTTGTGAATAGCCTGGAGCACACAAATTTTCATTTATCATTATGAAATTTTTACTGAAGATTCATATCCTAATAGGCAAGAACTGATTAAATTTTCAAGGTCATAGGTCAAAGGTGAAAACTCTCTATCTCTTTAATGTTGAACAGATTTTCAAAATTCATTGCTCTGTCAAAAAAGATCATTTTCTTATACATATATTTTCATACGTTATGTATGATGGTATCCTTCAATTCATTGGCAAAGTTTGATCCGGATCTGATCCAGATTACAGATTTTATGGCCATTTAAATTTATCCTTCCTGACTACGTGTCAGGAGGATATACCTGGTAGTCAGGAGGTTAACATTGAAAATCCTATTTAATGTATATTTTACATTATATCTTAATCAACCATGCCCCAATCACTCTCATATTTGAAAGTGAGGTACAGACTGGCACTCACTATCACCTGACAAAGTTTGATCTGGATCTAATCTGGATTGTGGATTTTGACATTTGAATTTAATATTGAAAGCCAATTTGGAGTACTTTTTGCATTATGTCTCAATCAAATGTGCCTCAAATCACTCTCATTTTTCTGTTGCCACCATCATCAAAATTGGATGGAGGTTCTAATTTTATGCCTGTTGGTCAGTCTTCCAGTTATCAGTCAGAAACCAAGTGCCAAAATGCAATGACAAATTGTACATACAACCCCTGGCAATAATTATGGAATCACCGGCCTCGGAGGATGTTCATTCAGTTGTTTAATTTTGTAGAAAAAAAGCAGATCACAGACATGGCACAAAACTAAAGTCATTTCAAATGGCAACTTTCTGGCTTTAAGAAACACTATAAGAAATCAGGAAAAATAATTGTGGCAGTCAGTAACGGTTACTTTTTTAGACCAAGCAGAGGGAAAAAAATATGGACTCATTCAATTCTGAGGAATAAATTATGGAATCACCCTGTAAATTTTCATCCCCAAAACTAACACCTGCATCAAATCAGATCTGCCCGTTAGTGTGCATCTAAAAAGGAGTGATCACACCTTGGAGAGCTGTTGCACCAAGTGGACTGACATGAATCATGGCTCCAACATGAGAGATGTCAATTGAAACAAAGGAGAGGATTATCAAACTCTTAAAAGAGGGTAAATCATCACGCAATGTTGCAAAAGGTGTTGGTTGTTCACAGTCAGCTGTGTCTAAACTCTGGACCAAATACAAACAACATGGGAAGGTTGTTAAAGGCAAACATACTGGTAGACCAAGGAAGACATCAAAGCGTCAAGACAGAAAACTTAAAGCAATATGTCTCAAAAATCGAAAATGCACAACAAAACAAATGAGGAACGAATGGGAGGAAACTGGAGTCAACGTCTGTGACCGAACTGTAACAAACTACCTAAAGGAAATGGGATTTACATACAGAAAAGCTAAACGAAAGCCATCATTAACACCTAAACAGAAAAAAAACAAGGTTACAATGGGCTAAGGAAAAGCAATCGTGGACTGTGGATGACTGGATGAAAGTCATATTCAGTGATGAATCTCGAATCTGCATTGGGCAAGGTGATGATGCTGGAACTTTTGTTTGGTGCCGTTGCAATGAGATTTATAAAGATGACTGCCTGAAGAGAACATGTAAATTTCAACAGTCATTGATGATATGTGGCTGCATGTCAGATAAAGGCACTGGGGAGATGGCTGTCATTACATCATCAATAAATGCACAAGTTTACATTGATATTTTAGACACTTTTCTTATCCCATCAATTGAAAGGATGTTTGGGGATGATGAAATCATTTTTCAAGATGATAATGCATCTTGCCATAGAGCAAAAACTGTGAAAACATTCCTTGCAAAAAGACACATAGAGTCAATGTCATGGCCTGCAAATAGTCCGGATCTTAATCCAATTGAAAATCTTTGGTGGAAGTTGAAGAAAATGGTCCATGACAAGGCTCCAACCTGCAAAGCTGATCTGGCAACAGCAATGAGAGAAAGTTGGAGCCAGATTGATGAAGAGTACTGTTTGTCACTCATTAAATCCATGCCTCAGAGACTGCAAGCTGTTATAAAAGCCAGAGGTGGTGCAACAAAATACTAGTGATGTGTTGGAGCATTCTTTTGTTTTTCATGATTCCATAATTTTTTCCTCAGAATTGAGTGATTCCATATTTTTTTTCCCTCTGCTTGGTCTAAAAAAGTAACCGTTACTGACTGCCACAATTTTTTTTCTTGATTTCTTATAGTGTTTCTTAAAGCCAGAAAGTTGCCATTTGAAATGACTTTAGTTTTGTGTCATGTCTGTGATCTGCTTTTTTTCTACAAAATTAAACAACTGAATGAACATCCTCCGAGGCCGGTGATTCCATAATTTTTGCCAGGGGTTGTAGTAAACATAACCAATGTTCTGTGAAAATGATCTGAAAAAGAATTCAGAAACCGAAAAAGTTGAAAAATAAACAACCTGACAACACCACAACAACAAAAAAAACTTTGATTCAAGTACATACTCTTGGCATTTAATCGCATCTAATTTACATCATGAAAAGTCACTTCTAACAGGATTTTGATCTTGAAAATTTTTCCCAAGGTAATTTTTTGTGGAATTGGAAACTAGTGTTGGTGGAGGTTTGCACTCTATATATAGGCATAGTTTTTTTACTTGTGTGCTGCTGTCCTTAATTTTATCTCTGGTTTTAGCCATGCTAACACATCCGGAGGACGTACACAGACTTTGAAAGAAAAAGTTCAGGCTGGGTTCAGTAAGCCTCGCAAAAACATAAACCCAAAACCTGGACTCTTTATGAAACCAAATGTGTCAGATTGTTTTTGTTGTTGTTTTTTTAGGACTTTATACAACACAGTGCAATATGACACATATTTCCATTTTCTGAATGTTTTACATCAGCTGTTAAATGCTCATTATTGTAACGATCGTAGATCAGTACAGTGAAGAAACAATGTATAGATACATATGACATGCTGTTAGAAAACATTTTTCATGATGGAATCATGAAGGTAAACTCAAGATTCAAATGTTAAAACATATTTAAAGGCCCTTCACACATAACATGATTGAGACCAAATGGCGCACGAAGGAGGATTCGAATGCCACTTGTGAAAATTTCAAAGCCACCTTGAACACCTCATACAGCAGTCGCCACAACCATTTAGCCATAGCACATTCCCATGTAGCTTGTGCCAGAAACCCATTGAAACGGTGGGCAAGATGAGGTCGCACTGCCATCTGACCATGCTCGCAACATTTGCATGGCATGTTGTATGCAGGTTGGGAAAACCATGCTGAGGGGCTGCACAAAATCGTCAGCCACCTCGAACACTGGCCGAATGGCACGATCGAGGCAACCTTCACACCAGCATTGCAATGCTGCGGACCACATATTGTCATATGTGGTCCAACATGAAGGGCACAGTGGTGTATGAGTATGAACGTATGAACATAAAGTGATGAACATAGGGTGATGTTGCCACCTTTTGGTTTTCAATGTGCTGCCCACTGGTAGTTACTGAAGATAGCCGTAGATGTAGATGAGTGTGTGCAAACGATGACGACACGGGGAAAAATAAAAACAAAAGATATCACCTTTGGATCGTCCTCAGCCACGTCTCAGCACGCACAGCGATGACCATGCACCCAAGCTGCACCATATGAAATTATCCTTCAATTAACTTTGCTGGACTGAGCACCGGTCACTGCATGCATGGGGGGAGGGGGAGGGGGGGGATGTTTATATTTCATTTTATTTCATACATGTAGTTTCATTAAAGTCCTTGCTTACGTCTATGGGCATGAAAAAAGAGGAACAGACGGACAATACTTATTGTATTCTCAGCTCTTTTTATATCGGGAATTAAATATTCCGTGCTTCCCCGCTGCTGGGACAGCTCCTCACTGCTGTGTGATGTGCAGTCTCACATCTCTCTCTCTATGCTTGTGTGCATGCACACGAGAATGCACAAAACCATCGCTGTGGGACTGTACACGGCTGTCCACCCGTCTGTACCATCCGACAGCATCTGGTATTTTTCGCAGCTCGCCAATTCGTTTTTTTTTTTCACCCTTTTTTGGTCGGGTTCTGCCTCTTTCGCCCAACTTTGTGTTATGTGTGAAGGGGCCATAAAGTTTGGTGTCACTAAATGATGTGGCACACATATACTACAGAAATGTTTGTTGGGGTTTCAATCCAGAGAAATGTATAGTTGTTTATGTTGTAGGCATGTGCAGCGTGTTGTCAGACTCCACAGGGAGGCAGACTGATTACACTGTCTGAGAACTTGAATATGTGTTCATGATATGCAGGGGGTGGCAGGACGATCCTGCCCCACGCTGAAAAATCACACACATCCAGGTGACTGTGGGGATAACAGCAGCCATACCAACAGGAACCATCACGCCCGAAACGCTGCCCACCCACGTGTTCCCCCCAGGACAGTGACACAGATCAGGCAGGAGCATCAGTGGGGATGGAGGGTTCATTTATCACTCAGATGCCACTCTAATGAAGTCATAATGCACTAAGACATTTGCAGAGGGAAGGATGAGGACAACAGAATGTGATGAAAGAGATAATACAGAGAGCTAATGCTCCTTGTTGCATGTTCCTTTGCTTTAAACAGAAAAGCAAGTCTGTTGGTGCATACAGATTATATATTGGTTGCGAGGCTTTTGCTGGAAATTAAAGGTTTCCATGTAATGTGCAGAGAATGCCCTTTAGCAGTCACTTATTTTGTTATTTGTGGTGTAAATCTTAAAAAAATTTGTTGGAAACTTTTTCCTCTGCAGAAGTGTTAGATGACCACACACATATTTTAGTTAATGCAGAAATATACGAGGTCTGTCCATAAAGTATCGACAGGCGTGGAAAAACTCACGCATGCGCACAAGGGTTCCAGCATGTCTGACGTAAAAACATATGATATGATAAGGATATGATTCCTTCTTTATGTTCTCTAATGTCATATACCAACACAGAGCAGAGTAGCTACCTAAACTCTGTAAGGGAGTTAGAGTATCTTGTCAATAGTTTTACATCCTCATTGAAGACAACTTTGGATGCTGTAGCTCCTCTGAAAAAGAGAGCTTTAAATCAGAAGTGTCTGACTCCGTGGTATAACTCACAAACTCGTAGCTTAAAGCAGATAACCCGTAAGTTGGAGAGGAAATGGCATCTCACTAATTTAGAAGATCTTCACTTAGCCTGGAAAAAGAGTTTGTTGCTCTATAAGAAAGCCCTTCGTGAAGCTAGGACATCTTTCTACTCATCACTAATTGAAGAAAATAAGAACAACCCCAGGTTTCTTTTCAGCACTGTAGCCAGGCTGACAAAGAGTCAGAGCTCTATTGAGCTGAGTATTCCATTAACTTTAACTAGTAATGACTTCATGACTTTCTTTGCTAACAAAATTTTGACTATTAGAGAAAAAATTACTCATAACCATCCCAAAGATGTATCGTTATCTTTGGCTGCTTTCAGTGATGCCAGTATTTGGTTAGACTCTTTCTCTCCGATTGTTCTGTCTGAGTTATTTTCATTAGTTACTTCATCCAAACCATCAACATGCTTATTAGACCCCATTCCTGCCAGGCTGCTCAAGGAAGTCCTACCATTATTTAATGCTTCAATCTTAAATATGATCAATCTATCTTTGTTAGTTGGTTATGTACCACAGGCCTTTAAGGTGGCAGTAATTAAACCATTACTTAAAAAGCCATCACTTGACCCAGCTATCTTAGCTAATTATAGGCCAATCTCCAACCTTCCTTTTCTCTCAAAGATTCTTGAGAGGGTAGTTGTAAAACAGCTAACTGATCACCTGCAGAGGAATGGTCTATTTGAAGAGTTTCAGTCAGGTTTTAGAATTCATCATAGTACAGAAACAGCATTAGTGAAGGTTACAAATGATCTTCTTATGGCTTCGGACAGTGGACTTATCTTTGTGCTTGTTCTGTTGGACCTCAGTGCTGCTTTTGATACTGTTGACCATAAAATTTTATTACAGAGATTAGAGCATGTCATAGGTATTAAAGGCATTGCGCTGCGGTGGTTTGAATCATATTTGTCTAATAGATTACAGTTTGTTCATGTAAATGGGGAATCTTCTTCACAGACTAAAGTTAATTATGGAGTTCCACAAGGTTCTGTGCTAGGACCAATTTTATTCACTTTATACATGCTTCCCTTGGGCAGTATTATTAGACGGTATTGCTTAAATTTTCATTGTTACGCAGATGATACCCAGCTTTATCTATCCATGAAGCCAGAGGATACACACCAATTAGCTAAACTGCAGGATTGTCTTACAGACATAAAGACATGGATGACCTCTAATTTCCTGCTTTTAAACTCAGATAAAACTGAAGTTATTGTACTTGGCCCCACAAATCTTAGAAGCATGGTGTCTAACCAGATCCTTACTCTGGATGGCATTTCCCTGATCTCTAGTAATACTGTGAGAAATCTTGGAGTTATTTTTGATCAGGATATGTCATTCAAAGCGCATATTAAACAAATATGTAGGACTGCCTTTTTGCATTTACGCAATATCTCTAAAATCAGAAAGGTCTTGTCTCAGAGTGATGCTGAAAAACTAATTCATGCATTTATTTCCTCTAGGCTGGACTATTGTAATTCATTATTATCAGGTTGTCCTAAAAGTTCCCTAAAAAGCCTTCAGTTGGTTCAGAATGCTGCAGCTAGAGTACTGACGGGGACTAGCAGGAGAGAGCATATCTCACCCGTGTTGGCCTCCCTTCATTGGCTTCCTGTTAATGCTAGAATAGAATTTAAAATTCTTCTTCTTACTTATAAGGTTTTGAATAATCAGGTCCCATCTTATCTTAGGGACCTCGTAGTACCATATTACCCCATTAGAGCGCTTCGCTCTCAGACTGCGGGCTTACTTGTGGTTCCTAGGGTTTGTAGGAGTGGAATGGGAGGCAGAGCCTTCAGCTTTCAGGCTCCTCTCCTGTGGAACCAGCTTCCAATTCAGATCAGGGAGACAGATACCCTCTCTACTTTTAAGATTAGGCTTAAAACTTTCCTTTTCGCTAAGGCTTATAGTTAGGGCTGGATCGGGTGACCCTGGACCATCCCTTGGTTATGTTGCTTTAGACGTAGACTGTGGGGGGGTTCCCATGATGCACTGTTTCTTTCTCTTTTTGCTCCGTATGCATCACTCTGCATTTAATCATTAGTGATCGATCTCTTTTTCCTGGTTCTTTCCCTCAGCCCCAACCAGTCTCAGCAGAAGGCTGCCCCTCCCTGAGCCTGGTTCTGCTGGAGGTTTCTTCCTGTTAAAAGGGAGTTTTTCCTTCCCACTGTGGCCAAGTGCTTGCTCATAGGGGGTCGTTTTGACCGTTGGGGTTTTTCATAATTATTGTATGGCCTTGCCTTGCAATGTGGAGTGCCTTGGGGCAACTGTTTGTTGTGATTTGGCGCTATATAAGAAAAAAGTTGATTGATTGATTGATATGAATGAAATCCATATAGTTTTTGAAAAAAATAAAAAGGACCGTTAATTTATGGACAGACCTCGTATTACAGTGTTCTGCAATGCATGAGCTACCCCCAAAGGTTAAGTCAGGTCTGGGAGCATGCACTGGTGCCATGTGTTGCTGCATCTACCATACTACTAAACTGCCTTTGGGCCTGGATAGCAACCACCCAAGCAGACAACTAGTCCATCCCCACCTCTCAAAAGTAACCAACTATCTGCTGCAGCCAGGTGAAATGTAAGTGTCACCTTGGCCTTTTTCAGCCACCAGGACATCAACACTCAGGCATCTGCATGCTGGATCATGTCCAGAGAAATAGACCACATGGCTCTCAAGTCTACCTAAGCAGCTGTTCGTTGGATGCAAAGTACAGTTCAGTCCAAAAGTATTTGGCCCCTTGGTATTTCACACATTTGAATTTGTTTCTGCCATTTCAAATACAAAAAAAATACAAAAGCTACAAAGAAATAAAAAAATTCTAAAATTATCATCCTTAAACTCAAACAAAGCAAATTTCTTGTTGTGTGGGTCACTGAAGAGGAGGTACTGCTGGCCCACCACCAGAGGGCGCCCTGCCTGAAGTGCGGGCTTCAGGCACGAGAGGGCGCCGGAGCAACCGGTAGTGACAGCTGTCACTCATCAACAATGCCACCTGGGGATTCAGGACTTGGCGGCTCCGGGGTGCTCCAGATCCGGTGGCAGTGGAAATCGTGTGGGATCCGTGCTCTTCTCTGGACGGTGGTCTCCTATCCTCGAGCCTGCCCACACGTCACCTTCGTATATTTGACTGTATTTTGGCTCATCCATTGTTCGTTCATTTACGCCCCCTGTTGTGGGTCCGTGTCACTACACTTTCCCAACATTTCTGCAACTTGAAATAAATTAATTAAAAATATAAAAGTCAAGATGATGATAATAAGCAATGAGCCACTTTGGTATAATACCTGTAAATAATCAGTTTTATTGCCAGTTTTCTTTAGACAAGTTAGGGGATGCATACATGAACATTTTCAAGGCACTGAATATGTCTTGGACTTTATTTACATCACTTATGAAGAAATACAAATAGTATTGCAATCTACAGTAAATCTGGTAGAGTGGTTCACCAGTCAGTCGCCACCCCAAGATCCTGTTTTTGCATTTTTTTCAGTGTGAGCTAGTTAGTACATGACATAACCTTTTTTGATCACACGCTAAGCACACAACATGGGAGGACCACCCCTTTGTTACTGTGAGCCAATAGAAATCGGCTGCAAGAACAGGTCCACCCACTGTAATTAGAGAAGTCTCTGACTGTCTATAAAATAATACTGTATTCAGTGCTCGGGGTTCTTTTTGAAAGAGTTCCGGCATGGGCTGTGTTCAGTGAGAACCCAGATCTGCCTGACTTCACATAAAAGTTAAATAAACTCTACCTTTTGTACTTACGGAGTTTTTTTTACTATTCAGGACAGCACTATTAATGAGCCTGGGTTTTACAGTACACTTACACTTGACAAGGCTCTGATTTTGGATGAACCTTATTTATACTCTCATAGCTATGCGGAAGCATAGGCTTCAGGGTGGTGATCGCTGACCCACTCTGATATTCCACAATGACATTTTTGTGGTGTGGAGATTTAGGATCATCCACCCTCACTCTTTGGAATTTTTCCATATTAGATCAAGAAATCAGTTCATTCCTCATCTGATTCTTTGCTGGTTAGTCCACTAACAATGGCAGAGTCTCTACCAGTTCCATATTTGCAAATCTGAATTATTTTAGCTCTGTGTGGTCCAAAAAAAATGTCTTAAAAACTGTTTTTGGTATTTAATAGTTGCTCCTGGCTGGCTTGCCAGATTTTTGTCGCACCACCAGTAAGAGACCCACAGGTGGCTTGGATCAGTGCGAGGGTCATTGGACCATTGGACTTGGGTTTCCATTACACATCCAACAGCAATGTCACAGTTAAAAACGTTCAAACAGTTCCATGTAACAAAAGTTATAATCAAGATCATGAATTTACATTAAATAAAAGGACAATCTGTTTCACACTCAGTGGATCACCAGTTCAAAGGTCCAGGTCACTGAAGGAAGAGGAAAAATCCATTCATTTTCTTCTGTTGTTTGCAATGAAACACTGACAGATTTCCTATCAGAGTTCAGAAGAACGCAACAGTGTTCTTATGCCCACAAAAAAAGGAAAAAAAATCTGGACTACTTTACAACAGTGCAGATATTCCATTTTCATGTAAAGTACCAACATACAGATGAGTTTCCACTTGAGTGAGAATGCACACCATAATGGTGGTGACTTCAAAGCGTGAACACCGTAATGGCCCTGACACACTCTACCAAGAGACCTGGCACCTCTTGCATCTTCATATAATGGCATGAATGAAATAACACTTATAAATTGGCTAACAACATGTTAACTTAGCTTCTACAATAACAGACAGTTGTTCAGTAAGACAGTGGAAGGATAAAGAAAAAAAATAATTTTGACACACCAAATCCTCAGTCAACAGTAACAAAATATATCAAGCTTTCCCCAAATGATGGAAATCCATTTGTCTGGTCTAGGGTTTGTTGAGCTTTGCAGCTTCACCAGCATTGAATTTGAGGAAAAAGAAGCTTAACAGAGGTAGTCATCCTTTTTAGCACCTTTGGCGTACTTTATTTCTAATATAACTGTCTCTTTCACCCTTTTGAAACACCAAACACCTGCAAACTTTTTCAGTTTTGACTTTGTTGCAGGTTTGGTCATAATATCTGCAACCATCTCTTCAGTAGTGCAATATACCAGTCACTTTCCCCTCATTTACAATGGACCTTATAAATTGATATTTAATGTCCACATGTTTGCATCTCTGCCTGGTTACAGGGTTTCTGGCAAGGGCAATCGTCCCCTGGTTTTCCTCATACAGTATTGTTTGTGTGTATTTGTAGTCATCAGTGCTTTCCAGTATCCTGTCGACATATGCTTCCTGTGACATCTTCACACCTTCATCAAACTGAATGAAATCAATACCAAGAAAATGATTAAATCTCCTTAAATCTTTCATCTTGAACCTTTCTGAAATCATCCTTTTCACATCCACCATCACCTCTTAGTTGCTGGCCAAAATAATCAGATCATCCACCCAGATTATCATAATCACCTTTCCATGTTCTCCTTCCTTGACATAGACACAGTTATCTGCTGGGTTTTGTGTGAAGTCATTTTCAGTTAGTCATGCAAAACCCTGTTCCAATTTCACCCTGACTGTTTTAGGCCATACAAAGATTTCTCCAGCTTACACACCAGACCTTCCCCTTCTTCATAACTTTCTGGTTGATCTGTGTAGATCTTATAGTCAATGGGAGCATGTAAATAAGATATTTTAACATCCATTTGGTGGATCAACAGGTTCTCCTGTGCTGCTTTTTGTAACAATACTCTTATGCTTGTCAAATTGGCTGTTGGGGAGAAAGTTTCACCATAATCAATCCCCATCTTTTGGCTTTAACCCTTTGCGACAAACCTTGCTTTGTACTTCTCTTTGCCCTCAATGTCACTCTTAGTAGAATAAATCCATTTATCCCCCACTGTTTTCTTGCCTTTTCGCAGAGTAGTCCGAGTAAATGTGCTGTTCTCCTTTAATGATTGGATTTCTTCGTCCATTGCTTTAGCCTGTTGTTTTGAGTTAGCTGACTCCATAGCTTCCTCAAACGTATGTGGAATGTTGCACATGGCTCTGTAACAGTAATCAATGGTAAAATGTACCCCATCACTATCACCATTGTCAGTTACAAAATCCCTTAAATAACTTGGTTTTTTCTCTCTCTTCTAGGATACCTCTCACCTGTAGATTAATTTCTTGTCTCACTCGACCTTTCTTAGTAATACTCATCTGATGTACCATCTTGTGGATTTTTGTTTCTCATACTCCGCTCTTGAGACTTCTGTGTTCTCATAGACTTCCTGTGTAACTCTATCAATGGTAGGATGTCTCACTGTGTTCATCATCACTTTGTTCTGTCTCGACTGTGTTTGTTTTTCCACATTTTCTTTGTTCACAAATTTCACAAGTCTGTGTTTTTGAACATTCTCAGAGTCAGGATGTTAAACCAAATAAGCAGGACTGTTTTTGTCATAACCAACGAAAAATCCCTGATCACATCTGGAATCGAGCTTTCCCTGGTTCTGTTTATATGTGTAACATACAGATCCAAATTTCTGCATTTTGGATAAGTTTGGCTTTTTATCTGTCAGCATCTGGTAAGGGGTCTTCCCTGTTCACTTATTAAAGCATCTGTTGCGTACTGTGGCTGCCGTTTGAACAGCATAGTTCCAAAGGCACTTGGGTAGCTGGCTTTCAATTAGCATACATCTGCCCATTTCAAAAAGAGTACACCAGCCCCTCTCAGCGGTACCATTTTGGTGAGGTGAATATGGAGCTGTCGTCTCATGCTTTATACCATTTTTCCTTAACAGTGTCTGGAAGTCCTTGCACATGAACTCTGTACCATTGTCAGACCTGATGTATTTTACCTTTCCATAAAGTGCAGTATCTGCTAAAAACGTTTCGGTTGCCTGTACTGTATCACTCTTTGTCTTAAGAAAGTATACAAACACTGCATTTGAATAGTCATCAGTGAATGACTGCACATATTTCTATCCATCAATAGATTCATTTGGTACTGGACCTGCTAGGTCTGTGTGTACCATCTGTAATGGGGCCTCTGCTCTTGTGTCAGGGTCTCTACTTCTGGTTTGTACAAACTTTCCCTGAATACATATCTCACACTCTTGATCAGGCTTAATAGCCTTCCCCTTAATCTGCATACCATCAACCACCTTTTGTAGTCTTAGTCCATCATCATAGTTGCAGTGGCCTAGTATTTCATGCCACATCTGTATGTCATGACAAGTATTACACTTATCACTATCCTCAGACTCAGTGTGCAAGTAGTACAATTTTCCATACACATGAATATTAAACTTGGTACCATCTTTATGCATCAGTGTGTCCAGTCCTTTTTTAAATGTTACCGTTGCCCCGTGAGTAGTGGCTGACTTCACTGAAAAGATGTCTTGGCGGTTGCTGTCCTGTACTGTTCACCAGGAGCACCTCTGCATTCCCCTTACGTTGGGCGACACCTATGCACAGGGTGCCATCCGCTAATTCCACACAGTGCGTCTCTGGCTTGAACATGTGGTCAAAACTCTTGAATTTGGCTATATCGGTAATGATGTGGGAAATAGCGCCAGTATCAACCATCAGGGCCTTTTCCTTGATGCTGCGCGCTGGCTGATGCTGAACCCCGATGTCTGCGTCCTTGATCCTGAGGGCACAATCTGCTGCTGTGTCTCTAGATCCACTGCCGCTCTCATCTGTGACTTTCCTCGCTCCATCTTGTTTATCTTTACATTGACAAGTGGCATCACTGTGGGTGCTAGTCTTGCAATTACTGCACCATGTCTTTCGCCGACACATTTTGGCTCGATGACCTTTCATGCCGCACTTAAAACAAGCAAGGTCTACATCATTGTTTTTGTCCCGTGCATTTGACTTGGCTCTCACTGCATTCTTCATTACATTGTCAGTGGGACCTGCAGCTGTCAGCTTCTCTGTGGCTTCAAAGTTACACAGTTTTGTTTTGAATTCTGCAACTGTTAAACTGTCCTCATTGTGTGCCACGTGTATTGCGAAAGGTTTAAAGCTCTCAGGCAGTCCTTTTAATATCATGGCAATCAGCAGACCATCCCCCAAAGTCTCGCCTGCATTTCACAGCACTGTGATGGTGGTCTCTGCCCTGATTATATAGTCTGTCACTGTCTCGCTGCTCGTCTTCTGAAGCAATGTCAACATGGTGTACAAGGTGATAATGCGGGGCTTCCCCTTCCCAGTGTAGTAGTCTCTCAGTATTTTTAACGCCTTTCTCGCGTTGTCTGGTGCATCTCTCATAATTAAGGAGAGGCTCTTATCATCCAAAAGTTGAATCAACTCGGCATACACATCAGCGTTCTTCTTACCATCTGCCGCTACCTCGGCATCACCGCTGGGTTCTTTCAGAACTGTATCCTTTTATCCTAATAAATGCAGATGTCTGAGCACTTTAGTCTCCCACAGTTCATACTTTCATCTCTGTCAAACACAAGCCGAGGCTGCCTGCTTGCACCTCGTATCTCCATGATGCTCTCTGTTAGCCGTTAGCACGCAGTCCATCGCAACTTTCTACCAGCTCTCTTCTCCTCCGAGTTACTCCTGGGCCCATAACCTGTTGAGCTTTGCAGCTTCACCAGCACTGAACTCGGGAAAAAGAAACTTAATGGAGGCAGTCTGTTGTGTGTTGGGGGGTTTGGCTGGACATTTGGGTGCTGTTTTCTTTTCTTTGCTCTCCAGGTGGTATGCAAACTGGTTTTTTCTGTGGAGAAGGTGCTGGCGGAAGAGTCCATCACCCTCATCAGAACTATTGGCTGCACCTGTGGAGGATGTTCACGTGCAGACTTAAAGACTTTCAGCTGAAGCAGATAATGAGATGGCGTTCTGCATTTAAGTCATGAGTGATTTGAGCAGAATTGCCGGGAACTCGACCTTGTGATGTTCGGTTGTGAGACGCTGAGGACCGCACCAGGGTTTGACACATCGTGCCTGTGAAGGAGGACGGGTGAGGGACACATGCTGTCAGCACACACCAGAGGTGATTATCGCCTGAATAATCGTTAATAGTAATTTGGCGTTTTGTTACACAGTATGTTTGAACATTGATAAGAATTGTGCAGTTTGCTTCTCACTGCCGTGGCGTACGGATTGATGATCCTCCACCTGTTGTGAGAAGCTGCTCATTTACATAAGGCTTAAATTCAGACCTGAATGTGTTGCTGATAGTGTGTGCCTCTGAAGGATATTTGTTGTAGCTCTGTTGACTTACTTCACCTTTTCCGTCCTTCACAGAGTCAGTTTGTCGTATCCACCTGACAGCTGACTATTTATGTTGTACACGGATTATTGCACATGAGGGGGAATAAATTTGTTTCTTGGAACCGCTTTCTGGTTATTTAGCGCTGGGCCATTGTCAGATGCTGGTTCGGTTCTCTGACCCGCGTCAGCACATAACAGTAGTTCCCGGCCAGTACTAAATGGACCCAGTGGCAGAAGCGGTTCCATTTGCGGAAAGAGTTCACGAACACTTGGAGACGATATGGGAGCAAACAGATGCCCGCGTTACAGAGCTCGCAGCGCAAGCCATTCCGCTTCCTGCTGCTCCAGCTGCGGCACCATAGATACCGGTGCAGATAACTCCGTCACCCAGAGAGTTGGCTTCCGAACCAATTATTTGTCATCCAGAACCTTATGCAGGAAACGTTGAAGCCTGTGCTCCGTTTTTGATGCAATGTTCTCTGGTTTTTGCTCAGCGACCGGCTTCCTTCTCTTCTGATGGTAGCCGTGTCTCTTATGTGACAAATTTGCTTCGGGGTGACGCTTTAGCTTGGGTCACGGCGTTGTGGAGCAATAACTCTCCATTGTTAGGATCCTTTAAGGATTTCTCCCGGGAGTTCCGATTGGTTTTTGACCATCCGGTGAAAACAAATACCGTTGCCCAACGGTTGCTGAATCTCAGGCAGGGGAGGCGGAGTGCGGCGGATTATTCCGTTGATTTCCGAATTTTTTCTGCTCAGTCCAGTTGGAATGCCGCAGCTTTGAGAGGAGTGTTTGTGGATGGTTTGAACGATTTATTAAAAGACGAGCTAGCAGTCCGTGACGAACCAAAAGATTTAGATGAGCTAATATCTTTGGTTATTCGTCTAGATGATCGGATAAAGGAGCGTGGACGCGAGAGAGGGCGGACATCTGAGCGGGTCTTTCCGTCTCGGGGCTTTCCCCGACACAGATCAGGGCCGCCTCTTCTTCGCCCCACTGAGACTCCTCCGACGGGACCTCTGGCTCCTCTTGCGGATGAGCCCATGCAGCTCGGACGAGCTTAAACAGCCATACTGCCCCGGTCACATAAGCGTCAAGAAAGATAACGATGACGTATCTCCAGGTGTTTTTGGACAGGCATAATATATATATAAAAAAACAAAAAACAAAAGGGGGCAGACCTCTGGTTATTTAGTTATTTGGTCTGTTTTTGTTTTCATGTAGGGGTTATAAAGTGTTTAGGGAAGTAGAGGCTGTTCTGGTTGGGTGAACGACTGGCAGTTCGGAGCTCGGCTGGACTCAGGTAATCGTATGTCTTCATTATTTGAACTTAGGTAATTTTTGTTTGTGGATTGGGTCGTTTTGTTTTGTTGTTTTTTATTTCCCTGTTTCCCTAACCCCAACCTCACGTACTCTAAGACCGTTTGTCTTTTGGGTTGTGGGGTGGTGCAGGTTGGTTACGCTGAGCGCTTCTCAGAAAACCTCTGCGCCTGGGGGGGGGGGGGGGGGGGTTGTCAGGGGCGTTTTTTTGGGTTTGGTTGTTACCCGGTTCCACTCCAGCCCCGGTGGGCCTTTGACCATTCATCATTGGTGTTACCGGGGTGTAGTGCAGCGGGAACGTACCTCAGTCGGAGTGGTGGGCCGATCTGTGCCGTTCGCCATTTCGGTAGTTCCACCCCTCCCGATAGGCTGGTGGTATGGTCGGTTTAGGGGCACCGGACGTATTTCCGTTTTTCCGCTGTGCTTAGGGGATGGGACTGGGTTAGTTTTTCCTGTTTCCTTCCCCGGCTTGGTAGTTTTGTGCCGTTCGCTGAAATTGTACTGACGATAGGCTCTGGGAGTAATCTGGGGTCTTTCAGGGTGCTGGGGAGGGTAACAGGGTTTCCGGTTGTTTTCTTTGCCCCCGGGGTGGTTTAGTGGAGTCCGCCGGGTGTTGGAGTTTTGTGTTTTTTATGTTTCCTTCCAGGTTCCACCTCCAGGGTTGATGGAACGGTCCTCTGGGGGGGAATTGATTGTGGGGCCGACTAGCCAAGTGTGGCCTGGTCTGGGGTTCCTGGGTTGTGGGGAGGGTGCCTCCTGGGGTTGATGGTACGGTCCTCTGGGGGGCGCTGTTGCTCCATGTGTACCTGGGGACCTCTGTGGGATTCCGGCTTTGGTTATTACTCCTGGAACTGGCGGTAAAGGTCTTCTGGGGGGTGTTGAGCTCTGCACGTCGTCTGGAGGGGTTGTTTGTTATTTTTGTTTGTGAAATTGTGTTTGTATTGTGTTGTCGGGGCTATGTTGGGTTATTGGATTTGGGAGTTTTTCTTTTCTTCCTGGGGTTGGATGGGACGGTCCCCTGGGGAGGGTTTGGGTGGGTTTTGTATTTTTCTTGTATGTTAGGTTGTACCTGGGACTCTTTTGGGGTCCCAAGTACATGCGCATGCATGAAAAAACTCACGCATGCGCACAAAGGTTCAAGCTTGGCTGATGTAAAAACATATGTATCAAATCCATATAGTTTTTGCATAAAATAAAAAGGTCGGATACTTTTCTCACAGACCTCGTATATATCAGCACTTCCAGAGTGCACAGATTTGCTTGGTGTTTTTCTCTGATGTGAGGAATGCAGTAAAAGAGCTTAATTTGTTTCCTGCTGCTACGTAACCTATCTGTTTTCATACCAAAGTAACTTGCTTTAATAACTGTCATTGTTTTTATCTCAAATGTGGGTTTCTGCATGAATGTTCATTCATGCACAAAATGCCAATTTGGCTTTAACAATTGTTAATAAAACACACGCACCAAGTTCAGACCGGCTTAAAACAGTTTAAAAATGCTCAATTTATGATGTGTTTCATCCAGATCTTAATGTTCAACAGGCAGATTTGAAAATGAAACGCGTGTCCTGTGAGCGCCACGCCACAGGACTATGATTATATGACAACAGTGCGACAAATACGTCACTTTCAGTAACGTATCAGCAGAAATACACAGTAACAAATGCTGTTTGGTCAGTTACCACGGCGCTCTTTTCTTTTTTTTTAAGGAAGGACAGTAGTGAAGGAAACAGGGTCCTGGTGGTGATGAAGGCCACTGTTGCTTTTTAAAAGGTCAATGTGCACTTGATAATCAAGCAGCCTTTTTCAGGCTTTGGCTGTTCTGGTGAAGGTGTGACTGTCAGACAGAAATAATGACCACTGCTTTGACAGCTGTGTGATGTGATTAATGCCTCAATCAGTCACTCTCTTTTCCAGACAGCAGAGCTGTTAGGTCAGTGGTGCTATTACATCCTCAACTGCAGAAACTGTTTTGGTGAAAAGCTCAATGTCCATTCGTTGCCTTTCTAACTGGATGATTATGATCATCCAAACAAGCATTGGAATTAAAACATCTGATAACATTCCATGGAAAATTCTGTGTAACTCCCCAAAGGCATAATGTTTAAAAAAATATCCTCTCTGTGAGCTTTGTACTGGTTAATATAATGTTCAGTGGCGGTTAAGCCAGATTTCATGGCACCATCACAGCCCTTCATTCATTAGTAAAGACTGCTGGAATGGTGCTGTCAAAGCAATGAATAATTCATCCACCTGTGCACTGCTTAGAACTTTGTAAAGGCCAGGATGAGCAGTCCCACAGGACTTCAAATGCAAGACAAGCTTCTGACTTCAATTAAAATTGATCTATACAATAAAGTGGAGAAAATCAGGAGGTGATGCCTCTGATGCTGCAGCCCAGTGCCACACTTTTTTCATGCTACTGTCACGAAATGAGTCACATTTTCATGTCGCAGGATTTTTTATTTTACTATGTCTAACCCTATCCATAACCATAACCATAACCTAACCCTCTCCCTTCCCCTAACCCTAACCATAACCCCCACAGACCCCCCCCCCCCCCACCACCATCGTCACCCCACATTTTGTGCTCCTGTCATGAAATGAATTCATGCTTCCATCAGTATCACGAACCACAGATTAATTTTCTTCTTGTAATGCCATCACGAAATGGCTTGAGCTGGGTTCTGCGTGAGGTATTAAAGATGATGCATGCCTGTCTTGCTGAGAACATGGTAAATGAACTGCATTCGTAAAGAGCTTTAACATCTTAATCAGAAGCTCAAGGTGCTTTTACAACATTCACTCATTCAAACAAACACACTCACACACCGATATCAGGGTGCTGCCATGCAAGGCGCTGACTACACACCGGGAGCAAGTAGGGATTAAGGATCTTGCCAAAGGGCGCTCAATGATTTTCCGGTCTGGCTGGGTTTTGAACTGAGGATCCTCCCCAATGCTTAACCACAAGACCATCACCTCCCTATGTTCACAAGTTGTTCACAATGTGTAGATTTGTAGGAACTTCATTAAATTGTCCATCAGCCCCTGTCAGTTACAGCTCTATGCACTTCTGTCTTGTGTGCATGACAGAACCATCTTCATATAACTGTGTCTTGATTTGTTAGTACAGTTGTATGCAAAGTTTGGGCACCCCTGATCATTTTTATGATTTTCCTTTATAAATCATTGGCTGTGTGGATGAGAAATTTCAGTTACATCTATATACATAAAGAGCCACGTCTGTCTGTTTGTCTGTCTGGGATAAACTCCCAAACTACAATATGTAGCTCTAAAAGCTATATATATTCTGAATCCTCATGACATAGGGAACAAACTGGTACCATTTTTTAAAAAGTTGAACTGAAACTTACCCCCAAAATAGCCATTTATGTAAGACCATACAGTGTTGTACCATGTGCGAGAAACTCCCAAACTATAATATGCATGTGTATATATATATATATATTCTGATTCATGACATGGGGAACAAGCTGGTACCATTTTTTTTAAAAAGTTGAACTGAAAATTACCCCCAAAATAGCTGACTGTGGGTATGACCAGGCAGATTCAAATTTTTGGCCCTGTATATGTATTGGCCATCTCTGTTTATTTAATCCCTTTCTACAGCACAGTCAGCACAACACAGCCACAGCAAAACAACAACATGCTTAGGCTGAGGCTGTGGGTATGACCAGGCATATTCAAATTTCCAGCCTTCTATATGAGTTGGCCATCTCTGTTTATTTAATCCCTTTCTTCAGCTACTTTATGTACTCAACTGTTAAGCACCTGACTGTCCTGTACAACCCAGTTTGCCTTCCTGTCTGAATACATTCATTTATGTTTGTAAAACTGCAATGTAAAAGCAGTGAAATACACCACTACCTCAATTTTGATTCATTGATATTTACATTTACTGTTACTTACCTTTTCTGTGTAATTTTGTTATAACTTTGATTGCAAAACAAAGCCCGCATGAAGGACTTCAAATGTGTTTGTCTTTTAACCAAGTATTTCCACTTAGTTTGGGGAGTCCACCCCTTGTAGTTCTGCTGGACAAACTTTAGCCCATTAACTATTATATTTATAAGACAGCAGCATTACAAAAACAAATGGTGGGCAGTTGTTTTGATTAAAATGACTGGCATTTGGCTTATGTCTAAAACAGGTAACCTGGGCAGCGCCGGGTACCCCAGCTAGTATATCATATAGCAGACAAACACACATATTTGAGAAGTGAAATGAAGTTTCTCTTATTTACAGAAAGTGTGCAATAATTAGTTAAACAAAATTGGGCAGGCGCATAAATTTGGGCACCCTTGTCATTTTATTGATTTGAATACATGTAGCACTAATTATTGGAACACAAAATTGGTTTAGTAAGCTCATTGACCCTTGACCTCCTTACACAGGTGAATCCAATCATGAGAAAGGGTATTTAAGGTGGCCATTTCCAAATGATTCCCTTCTTTGCATCTCTTCTAATGAGTGGCAACATGGGAGCCTCTAAACACCTCATAAATGACCTGAAAACAAAGACTGTTCAACATAATGGTTTAGGGGAAGGATACAAAAAGCTGTCTCAGATATTTCAGCTGTGAGTTTCCACTGTGAGGAAAATAGTGAGGAAATGGAAGACCGCAGGCTCAGTACTAGTTAAGGCTCGAAGTGGCAGGCCAAGAAAAAATCTCAGATAAGCTGAAGCGCAAGATGGTGAGAACAGTCATAGTCAACCCACAACCCTGCTCCAAAGAACTACAACATAATCTTGCTGCAGATAGTGTCTCTGTGCATCATTCAACTATACAGCGCACTTTGCACAAGGAGATGTTGCAATGCAGAGGAAGACTTTTCTGCGTACCTGCCACAAACAGAGTCACTTAAAGCACATTTGGACAAGCCAGCTTCATTATGGAATAAGGTGCTGTGGACTGATGAAACTATAACTGAGTTATTTGGACATAACAAGGGGCGGTATGCATGACTGAAAAAGAACACAGCATTCCAAGAGAAACACTTTCTACCAACAGTAAAATTTGGAGGTGATTTCAGTCATGCTGTGCAGCTGTGTGGCCAGTGCAGGTACTGGGAATTTTGTTAAAGTTGAGGGTCACATGGATTCCAATCAATATCAGCAGATTCTTGAGAACAATGTTCATGAATCAGTGACAAAGTTGAAGTTGTGCCGGGATCATTCAACAAGACAACAACCCTAAACACTGTTCAAAATCTACTAAGTGTTGTGCGGGCCGCTGAAGAGGAGGTACTGCTGGCCCACCACCACCAGAGGGCGTCCTGCCTGGAGTGCGGGCTCCAGGCACTAGAGGGCGCTGCCGCCTCACAGGAGCAGCCGGGGTGACAGCTGTCGCTTATCACCGACGACAGCTGTCATCAATCATCAGATCCACAATGGTATATCAGCAAGACGGCATCTCCACCTCATTGCCGAGATATCGTTCTACCTGAAAGGTAATATCCTCAGCCTGACAGCTTGATTGAAAGCCTTTTTTTGTGATTTTGTGAGTGATAACAGACTTTTTCTCCAACGAGAGGTGGAGGTAGCTTCCCTGCCGTGCAGATTGCTGGGTGCAGACGCACCCACGTTTAACTGTGTTTTTGTTCCTCGCCAGCAGTACCAGGTCCGACACGCGGAGGCAGTGGCCACCTGGGAGTTCGGGACTTGGTGGCTCCAGTATTCCCGGGTTCTGGTGGCAGAGGAAATCGTGTGGTTCCGGTGCTGCTTTGGACAGGCGTCTCCTATCCTCGAGCCTGCCCACACGACACCTTGTAATTTGACCTTCAATCTATTGTGTGATCTGTTGTGTTTGTTGTGCACGTTCGCAACAGTAAAGTGTTGTTATTTGACCTATTTCCATTGTCCGTTCATTTGCGCCCCCTGTTGTGGGTCCGTGTACTTACACTTTCCCAACAGGATATCTCGGCCAGCGTCATGGATCCCGAGGGGCGTCAACCGGCTGTTGAACGGCCAATGGAAGAACAGGGCGCACAGGCGTCCGCAGGAGGGGTGATTGGTGAGTTGCAGCGGATCCTCACCGCTTTCACGACTCGGTTGGATTTGATGACCGAGCAGAACGTCCTCCTGAACTGCAGGGTGGAGGCTCTCACCGCGCAGGTGGAAGCGCGCCCTCCGGGCGCCGCTGCAGCTCTCCCTCCCGTCGACCCTGTGCGTAACAGTGACGTTCCACTGGTCGTTCAACGACCCCTCCCACCTTCCCCAGAAGCATACATAAGCCCCCCAGAGCCGTACAGAGGCTGTGTGGAGACGTGCGCGGATTTCCTTATGCAGTGTTCGCTCGTCTTCGCACAGTGTCCCGTCATGTACGCGACTGATGCTAGCAAAGTAGCTTATGTGATAAATCTGCTTCGTGGAGAGGCATGCGCTTGGGCTACAGCGCTGTGGGAGCAAAATTCACAGCTCCTTCTGACATATGATGGGTTTGTGAGGGAGTTCAGAACAGTGTTTGATCACCCAAATAGAGGAGAGACCGCTTCAGCTGTGCTGCTGTCAATGAGACAGGGGCGTCGGAGCGCAGCTGCCTATGCAGTCGACGTCCGCATCGCGGCTGCGAGGTCAGGCTGGAATAGCACTGCCCTCTGCGCCGCCTTTGTAAACGGACTGTCACTGGTTCTAAAGGAGCACCTGGTGGCTAAGGATGAACCGCGGGATTTAGACGGGCTTATCGATCTCGTCATACGATTAGACAATCGGTTGGAGGAACGCCGTCGGGAACGAGACGAAGGGCGTGGCCGGGCACGCGCCGTCCCTCTCCCTTCCGGTTCCGATCGCGTTCCGCCCTCCCCACGCTCCACGGCCCCTGCGCCTCGTGTGGTTACAGCTCCCCCTGCTGACGAAGCTATGGACACGAGCAGGGCCATATTTAGAGCACCAAGTAGACAGAGGAGGCTGGACCGCGGGGCGTGTTTTGTTTGTGGCTCGATAGAGCATCAATTGAGAGACTGCCCCGTGCGGTTAAACACCAACGCCCGCCCTTAGAGACTGGGCTAGGGGTGGGCCGAGACATTCACGTGGGACATACCCACATTGCTACACGACTACCAGTTACGATCCTGTATGAGGATTTAACCCTGAAGGCCCCAGCACTGGTGGACACGGGCTCTGAAGGGAATCTGTTAGACAGCAGATGGGCCAGGGAGATAGGGCTCCCTCTGGTGGCTCTTACCTCGCCTGTGCAGGTACGAGCACTAGATGGCTCCCTCCTCCCTCCAATCACGCATAGGACACCACCTGTAACTCTGGTGGTGTCAGGGAATCACCGGGAGGAGATTGAGTTTTTTGTGACTCCAACTACCTCCCGTGTGATCTTGGGGTTTCCCTGGATGTTGAAACACAATCCCCGGATCGACTGGCCGTACGGGGTAGTGGTTCAGTGGAGCGAGACCTGCCATCGGGTATGTTTAGGTTCCTCGGTACCCCCCGGTTCCCAGGCTAAGGAGGAGGTCAGAGTCCCACCCAATCTAGGGACGGTGCCGGTGGAGTACCACGACCTGGTTGACGTGTTCAGCAAGGATCTGGCGCTCACCCTTCCCCCCCACGATTGTGCCATTGATTTGGTTCCAGGCGGTGAGTTCCCGTCCAGCAGGCTGTACAACCTCTCACGGCCTGAGCGCGAATCAATGGAGACCTACATCCGGGACTCTTTAGCCGCCGGGTTGATCCGGAATTCCACCTCCCCGATGGATGCAGGTTTCTTTTTTGTGGGCAAAAAAGACGGCGGACTTTGATTGATTACAGGGGACTGAACGAAATCACGGTTCGTAATCGATACCCATTGCCCCTGTTGGATTCGGTGTTCACGCCCCTGCATGGAGCCCGAATATTCACCAAGCTAGATCTTAGAAATGCGTATCACCTGGTTCAGATCCGGAAGGGAGACGAGTGGAAGACGGCATTTAACACCCCTTTAGGCCACTTTGAGTACCTGGTCATGCCGTTCGGTCTTACAAACGCCCCTGCAACGTTCCAAGCTTTGGTTAATGATGTCTTGCGGGATTTCCTGCACCGATTCGTCTTCGTATATCTGGACGATATACTCATCTTTTCTCCGGATCCTGAGACCCATGTCCGACATGTACGTCAGGTCCTGCAGCGGTTGTTGGAGAACCGGCTGTTTGTGAAGGGCGAGAAGTGTGAGTTCCACCGCACATCTTTGTCCTTCCTGGGATTTATCATCTCCTCCAACTCCGTCGCTCCTGATCCGGCCAAGGTTGCGGCGGTGAGAGACTGGCCCCAACCCACAAGCCGTAGGAAGCTGCAACAGTTCCTCGGCTTTGCTAATTTCTACAGGAGGTTCATTAAGGGCTACAGTCAGGTAGTTAGCCCCCTGACCGCCCTGACCTCACCAAAAGTCCCCTTCACCTGGTCGGATCGTTGCGATGCCGCGTTCAAGGAGTTGAAACGGCGCTTCTCGTCTGCACCAGTTCTGGTGCAGCCCGATCCTAGCCGCCAGTTAGTGGTTGAAGTGGACGCCTCGGACTCAGGGATAGGAGCTGTGCTATCCCAGAGCGGGAAGACCGATAAGGTCCTTCACCCGTGTGCCTATTTTTCCCGCAGGTTGACCCCGGCCGAACGGAACTATGACGTCGGCAATAGAGAACTCCTTGCGGTGAAAGAGGCTCTTGAGGAGTGGAGACATCTGTTGGAGGGAACGCCCATGCCATTTACGGTTTTCACTGACCACCGGAACCTGAAGTATATCAGGACCGCCAAGCGGCTGAATCCCAGGCAAGCCCGCTGGTCACTGTTCTTCGGCCGTTTTGACTTCCGGATCACCTACCGTCCTGGGACCAAAAACCAGAGATCGGATGCCTTGTCCCAGGTACATCAATCAATCAATCAATCAATTTTTTTTTTATATAGCGCCAAATCACAACAAACAGTTGCCCCAAGGCGCTTTATATTGTAAGGCAAGGCCATACAATAATGATGTAAAACCCCAACGGTCAAAACGACCCCCTGTGAGCAAGCACTTGGCTACAGTGGGAAGGAAAAACTCCCTTTTAACAGGAAGAAACCTCCAGCAGAACCAGGCTCAGGGAGGGGCAGTCTTCTGCTGGGACTGGTTGGGGCTGAGGGAGAGAACCAGGAAAAAGACATGCTGTGGAGGGGAGCAGAGATCGATCACTAATGATTAAATGCAGAGTGGTGCATACAGAGCAAAAAGAGAAAGAAACAGTGCATCATGGGAACCCCCCAGCAGTCTACGTCTATAGCAGCATAACTAAGGGATGGTTCAGGGTCACCTGATCCAGCCCTAACTATAAGCTTTAGCAAAAAGGAAAGTTTTAAGCCTAATCTTAAAAGTAGAGAGGGTGTCTGTCTCCCTGATCTGAATTGGGAGCTGGTTCCACAGGAGAGGAGCCTGAAAGCTGAAGGCTCTGCCTCCCATTCTACTCTTACAAACCCTAGGAACTACAAGTAAGCCTGCAGTCTGAGAGCGAAGCGCTCTATTGGGGTGATATGGTACTACGAGGTCCCTAAGATAAGATGGGACCTGATTATTCAAAACCTTATAAGTAAGAAGAAGAATTTTAAATTCTATTCTAGAATTAACAGGAAGCCAATGAAGAGAGGCCAATATGGGTGAGATATGCTCTCTCCTTCTAGTCCCCGTCAGCACTCTAGCTGCAGCATTTTGAATTAACTGAAGGCTTTTTAGGGAACTTTTAGGACAACCTGATAATAATGAATTACAATAGTCCAGCCTAGAGGAAATAAATGCATGAATTAGTTTTTCAGCATCACTCTGAGACAAGACCTTTCTGATTTTAGAGATATTGCGTAAATGCAAAAAAGCAGTCCTACATATTTGTTTAATATGCGCTTTGAATGACATATCCTGATCAAAAATGACTCCAAGATTTCTCACAGTATTACTAGAGGTCAGGGTAATGCCATCCAGAGTAAGGTGTTGTGTGTGGGCCGCTGAAGAGGAGGTACTGCTGGCCCATCACCACCAGAGGGCGCCCTGCCTGGAGTGCGGGCTCCAGGCACCAGAGGGCGCCGCCGCCTGATGAGAGCTGCCAGGGTGACAGCTGTCACCCATTACTGGACACAGCTGACTTCACTCAGTACGGAGGTATATCAGCAGGACAGCGTCTCCACCTCAGTGCCGAGATATCACCTTGAGTTTAAGGTAATCACCTCTGCAACATATATCTGTGTTCAGATAAGTACTCACCTTTCCTGCTTCAGTG
This sequence comes from Thalassophryne amazonica, assembly GCF_902500255.1. NCBI lineage: Eukaryota > Metazoa > Chordata > Actinopteri > Batrachoidiformes > Batrachoididae > Thalassophryne > Thalassophryne amazonica. The sequence continues at coordinate 21,657,875 of NC_047109.1, forward strand.
TGACAAGAGGTGGAGGCGGCTTTGCCCCTCTCATCTACCGGGTGCGGTCGCATCCCACCCTGTGTGTTTGTGTTCTTTCCCGCCAGCAGTACCGGATCCGACGAGCGGAGGCAGTGGCCACCTGGGAATTCGGGACTTGGCAGTTCCAGTACTTCTGGGTTTCGGTGGCAGAGGAGATCTGGGTGGTTCTGGTTCAACTAGGACGGACGTCTCCTACCTTCGGGCCTGCCCACAAGACACCAGCAGATTTCGGCTTACATCTCCAAATTGCTAATTGTTGTATCAGTTGTGCTATTTTCACAACAGTAAAACTTGTTCTTACTTTTCTCCATTGTCCGTTCATTGCGCCCCCTGTTGTGGGTCCGTGTACCTACACTTTCACAACAGGATATCTCGGCCAGCGTCATGGATCCCGAGGGGCGTCAACCGGCTGTTGAACGGCCACTGGAAGACCAAGACGTGGCGGAGGCTTCGGGAGGGGTAATCGGTGAGTTGCAGCGGATCCTCACCGCTTTCACCTCTCGGATCGATTTAATGACCGAGCAACACGTTCTCCTAAACCGCAGGGTGGAGGCTCTCGCCGCACAAGTGGAGGCACGCCCTTCGGGCGCCGCTGCGGCTCTCCCTCCCGAGGACCCTGCGCGCGAAAGTAACGTTCCACTGGTCGTTCAACGGTCCCTCCCTCCGTCCCCAGAAGCATACATAAGCCCTCCAGAACCGTACGGAGGCTGTGTGGAGACGTGCGCGGACTTTCTTATGCAGTGTTCGCTCGTCTTCGCTCAGCGTCCCGTGATGTACGCGACGGATGCTAGCAAAGTAGCTTATGTGATAAACCTGCTTCGCGGGGAGGCACGCGCTTGGGCTACAGCGCTCTGGGAGCAGAATTCTCGGCTCCTTCATACTTACGATGGGTTTGTACGGGAGCTCAGAACGGTGTTCGATCATCCCAACAGAGGAGAGTCGGCTTCAACCGCACTACTGTCCATGCGACAGGGACGTCGGAGCGCAGCTGCCTATGCAGTCGCCTTTTGCATCGCGGCGGCGAGATCCGGCTGGAATAGCACTGCCCTCCGCGCTGCCTTTGTAAACGGACTGTCTCTGGTCCTAAAAGAGCACCTGGTGGCTAAGGACGAACCGCGAGATTTAGATGGGCTCATTGATCTAGTCATACGACTCGACAACCGGTTAGAAGAACGCCGTCGGGAACGAGGCGAAGGGCGTGGCCAGGCACGCGTCGTCCCTCTCCCTTCCGGGTCCGATCGAGCTCCGCCCTCCCCACGCTCCTCTGTTCCTGCGCTCCGTGCGCTTACGGCTCCCCCTGCTGACGAAGCTATGGACACGAGCAGGGCAACATTTAGGGCACCTGGAGCACAAAGGAGGCGGGCCCACGGAGCTTGTTATGTTTGTGGCTCGAGTGAGCATATGGCAAACGACTGCCCAGAGCGGTTAAACTCCAACGCCCGCCCTTAGAGACTGGGCCAGGGGTGGGCCAAAACATTCACGTGGGACACACCCACATTGCTACACGACTCCCAGTCACAATCCTGTATGAGGATTCAACCCTGAAGGCCCCAGCACTGGTGGACACGGGCTCTGAGGGGAATCTGCTTGACAGCAGATGGGCCAGGGAGATAGGGCTCCCTCTGGTGGCTCTTACCTCGCCTGTGCAGGTTCGAGCACTAGATGGCTCCCTACTCCCACCAATCACGCATAAGACACCTCCAGTAACTCTGGTGGTGTCAGGTAACCACCGGGAGGTGATCGAGTTCTTCGTGACTCAGGCCACCTCCCGTGTGGTTTTAGGGTTTCCATGGATGCTTAAGCACAATCCCCGGATTGATTGGCCGTCCGGGGTAGTGGTGCAGTGGAGCGAAACCTGCCATCGGGAGTGTCTCGGTTCCTCGGTTCCTCCCGGCTCCCAAGCTAAGGAGGAGGTCCGAGTCCCGCCCAATCTGAAGGCGGTGCCAGCGGAGTACCATGACCTCGCTGACGTGTTCAGCAAGGATCTGGCTCTCACGCTTCCTCCCCACCGCCCGTACGATTGTGCCATTGATTTGGTTCCAGGCAGTGAGTTCCCGTCCAGTAGGCTGTACAACCTCTCACGGCCGGAACGCGAATCAATGGAGACCTACATCCGGGACTCATTAGCCGCCGGGTTGATCCGGAATTCCACCTCACCGATGGGCGCAGGTTTCTTTTTTGTGGGTAAAAAAGATGGCGGACTTCGTCCATGCATTGATTACAGGGGGTTGAACGAGATCACGGTCCGCAACCGATACCCGTTGCCCTTGTTGGATTCAGTGTTCACCCCCTTGCATGGAGCCAAGATTTTCACCAAGCTGGATCTTAGGAATGCGTATCATTTGGTTCGGATTCGGAAGGGAGACGAATGGAAGACGGCATTTAACACCCCCTTAGGTCATTTTGAGTACCTGGTCATGCCGTTCGGTCTCACTAATGCTCCCGCGACCTTCCAAGCGTTGGTAAACGATGTCTTGCGGGACTTCCTGCACCGGTTCGTCTTCGTATATCTAGACGATATACTCATCTTTTCCCCGGATCCTGAGACTCATGTCCGGCATGTCCGTCAGGTCCTGCAGCGGTTGTTGGAGAACCGTCTGTTTGTGAAGGGCGAGAAGTGTGAGTTCCACCGCACTTCTTTGTCCTTCCTGGGGTTTATCATCTCCTCTAACTCCGTCGCCCCGGATCCGGCCAAGGTTGCGGCGGTGAGAGATTGGCCCCAACCCACAAGCCGTAGGAAGCTGCAACAGTTCCTCGGCTTTGCTAATTTCTATAGGAGGTTCATTAAGGGCTACAGTCAGGTAGTTAGCCCCCTGACAGCCCTGACCTCTCCAAAAGTTCCCTTCACCTGGTCGGACCGGTGCGAGGCCGCGTTCAAGGAGTTGAAACGGCGCTTCTCGTCTGCACCAGTTCTGGTGCAGCCCGATCCTAGCCGCCAGTTAGTGGTTGAAGTGGATGCCTCGGACTCAGGGATAGGAGCGGTGCTCTCCCAGAGCGGGAAGACCGATAAGGTCCTTCACCCGTGTGCCTATTTCTCTCGCAGGTTGACCCCCGCTGAACGGAATTATGACGTCGGCAATCGAGAACTCCTTGCTGTGAAAGAGGCCCTCGAAGAGTGGAGACATCTGTTGGAGGGAACAGCCGTGCCATTCACGGTTTTCACTGACCATCGGAACCTGGAGTACATCAGGACCGCTAAGCGTCTGAACCCCAGGCAAGCCCGCTGGTCACTGTTCTTTGGCCGTTTTGACTTCCGGATTACCTACCGCCCCGGGACCAAGAATCAAAGATCGGACGCATTGTCCCGGGTGCACGAGGATGAAGTCAAAACGGAACCGTCGGATCCCCCGGATCCCATCATCCCGGAGTCCGCTATCGTGGCCGCCCTCACCTGGGACGTGGAGAAGACCGTCCGGGAGGCCCTGACCCGTGTCCCGGACCCCGGAAACGGACCAAAGGACAAACTATACGTCCCACCAGAGGCTAGGGCTGCAGTCCTGGACTTCTGTCACGGTTCTAAGCTCTCCTGTCACCCAGGGGTGCGAAGGACCGTGACAGTCGTCCGGCAACGCTTCTGGTGGGCATCCCTGGAGGCCGACGTCCGGGACTACATCCAGGCCTGTACCACCTGCGCCAGGGGCAAGGCTGACCACAAGAAGACCTCAGTGCAGCTACAGCCACTGCCCGTGCCTCATCGCCCCTGGTCCCATATCGGCCTGGACTTCGTCACGGGTCTCCCGCCGTCCCAGGGAAACACCGTCGTCTTCACGATAGTGGACCGTTTCTCCAAGGCGGCCCACTTCGTGGCCCTCCCGAAGCTTCCAACGGCCCAGGAGACAGCGGACCTCCTGGTCCACCACGTCGTCCGTCTGCATGGCATCCCATCAGACATCGTCTCCGCTCGCGGTCCCCAGTTCACCTCACACGTCTGGAGGAGTTTCTGCCGGGAACTGGGGGCCACGGTCAGCCTCTCGTCTGGGTATCACCCCCAGACCAACGGGCAAGCAGAGCGGGCGAATCAGGAATTGGAGCAGACACTACGCTGTGTGACAGCCGCGCACCCGACGGCCTGGAGTACCCACCTGGCCTGGATCGAGTACGCCCATAACAGCCAAGTGTCATCTGCCACCGGCCTCTCCCCGTTTGAGGTGTGCTTGGGGTATCAGCCCCCCTTGTTTCCGGTGGTCGAGGGAGAGGTCGGTGTGCCCTCGGTCCAGGCCCACCTACGGAGGTGCCGTCGGGTGTGACGTGCCGCCCGCTCTGCCTTGTTGAAGGCCCGGACGAGGGCGAAGACACATGCAGACCGGCGGCGGGCCCCGGCTCCCACGTATCGTCCTGGGCAGGAAGTGTGGTTGTCCACCAAGGACATTCCCCTTCAAGTGGACTCCCCCAAGCTCCAAGAACGATACATCGGTCCCTTTAAAATCCGCAAAATCATCAATCCCGCCGCAGTGAGGCTTCAGCTGCCGGCCTCGCTGCGGATTCACCCAGTGTTCCATGTCTCCCGGATAAAGCCCCATCACACCTCACCCCTCTGCACCCCGGGCCCGGCACCACCTCCTGCCCGGATCATCGACGGGGAACCGGCTTGGACCGTGCGTCGGCTCCTCGATGTCCGTCGAATGGGCCGGGGTCTTCAGTACCTGGTGGACTGGGAGGGGTACAGCCCCGAGGAACGCTCCTGGGTGAAGAGGAGCTTCATCCTGGACCCGGCCCTCCTGGCCGACTTTTACCGTCGCCATCCGGAGAAGCCCGGTCGTGCGCCAGGAGGCGCCCGTTGAGGGGGGGGTCCTGTTGTGTGTGGGCCGCTGAAGAGGAGGTACTGCTGGCCCATCACCACCAGAGGGCGCCCTGCCTGGAGTGCGGGCTCCAGGCACCAGAGGGCGCCGCCGCCTGATGAGAGCTGCCAGGGTGACAGCTGTCACCCATTACTGGACACAGCTGACTTCACTCAGTACGGAGGTATATCAGCAGGACAGCGTCTCCACCTCAGTGCCGAGATATCACCTTGAGTTTAAGGTAATCACCTCTGCAACATATATCTGTGTTCAGATAAGTACTCACCTTTCCTGCTTCAGTGTGACAAGAGGTGGAGGCGGCTTTGCCCCTCTCATCTACCGGGTGCGGTCGCATCCCACCCTGTGTGTTTGTGTTCTTTCCCGCCAGCAGTACCGGATCCGACGAGCGGAGGCAGTGGCCACCTGGGAATTCGGGACTTGGCGGTTCCAGTACTTCTGGGTTTCGGTGGCAGAGGAGATCTGGGTGGTTCTGGTTCAACTAGGACGGACGTCTCCTACCTTCGGGCCTGCCCACAAGACACCAGCAGATTTCGGCTTACATCTCCAAATTGCTAATTGTTGTATCAGTTGTGCTATTTTCACAACAGTAAAACTTGTTCTTACTTTTCTCCATTGTCCGTTCATTGCGCCCCCTGTTGTGGGTCCGTGTACCTACACTTTCACAACATAAGGATCTGGTTAGACACCATGTTTCTAAGATTTGTGGGGCCAAGTACAATAACTTCAGTTTTATCTGAGTTTAAAAGCAGGAAATTAGAGGTCATCCATGTCTTTATGTCTGTAAGACAATCCTGCAGTTTAGCTAATTGGTGTGTGTCCTCTGGCTTCATGGATAGATAAAGCTGGGTATCATCTGCGTAACAATGAAAATTTAAGCAATACCGTCTAATAATACTGCCTAAGGGAAGCATATATAAAGTGAATAAAATTGGTCCTAGCACAGAACCTTGTGGAACTCCATAATTAACTTTAGTCTGTGAAGAAGATTCCCCATTTACATGAACAAATTGTAATCTATTAGACAAATATGATTCAAACCACCGCAGCGCAGTGCCTTTAATACCTATGGCATGCTCTAATCTCTGTAATAAAATTTTATGGTCAACAGTATCAAAAGCAGCACTGAGGTCTAACAGAACAAGCACAGAGATGAGTCCACTGTCCGAGGCCATAAGAAGATCATTTGTAACCTTCACTAATGCTGTTTCTGTACTATGATGAATTCTAAAACCTGACTGAAACTCTTCAAATAGACCATTCCTCTGCAGATGATCAGTTAGCTGTTTTACAACTACCCTTTCAAGAATTTTTGAGAGAAAAGGAAGGTTGGAGATTGGCCTATAATTAGCTAAGATAGCTGGGTCAAGTGATGGCTTTTTAAGTAATGGTTTAATTACTGCCACCTTAAAAGCCTGTGGTACATAGCCAACTAACAAAGATAGATTGATCATATTTAAGATCGAAGCATTAAATAATGGTAGGGCTTCCTTGAGCAGCCTGGTAGGAATGGGGTCTAATAAACATGTTGATGGTTTGGATGAAGTAACTAATGAAAATAACTCAGACAGAACAATCGGAGAGAAAGAGTCTAACCAAATACCGGCATCACTGAAAGCAGCCAAAGATAACGATGCGTCTTTGGGATGGTTATGAGTAATTTTTTCTCTAATAGTTAAAATTTTGTTAGCAAAGAAAGTCATGAACTCATTACTAGTTAAAGTTAATGGAATACTCAGCTCAATAGAGCTCTGACTCTTTGTCAGCCTGGCTACAGTGCTGAAAAGAAACCTGGGGTTGTTCTTATTTTCTTCAATTAGTGATGAGTAGAAAGATGTCCTAGCTTTACGGAGGGCTTTTTTATAGAGCAACAGACTCTTTTTCCAGGCTAAGTGAAGATCTTCTAAATTAGTGAGACGCCATTTCCTCTCCAACTTACGGGTTATCTGCTTTAAGCTACGAGTTTGAGAGTTATACCATGGAGTCAGACACTTCTGATTTAAAGCTCTCTTTTTCAGAGGAGCTACAGCATCCAAAGTTGTCTTCAATGAGGATGTAAAACTATTGACGAGATACTCTATCTCCCTTACAGAGTTTAGGTAGCTACTCTGCACTGTGTTGTTATATGGCATTAGAGAACATAAAGAAGGAATCATATCCTTAAACCTAGTTACAGCGCTTTCTGAAAGACTTCTAGTGTAATGAAACTTATTCCCTACTGCTGGGTAGTCCATCAGAGTAAATGTAAATGTTATTAAAAATGATCAGACAGAAGGGAGTTTTCAGGGAATACTGTTAAGTCTTCTATTTCCATACCATAAGTCAGAACAAGATCTAAGATATGATTAAAGTGGTGGGTGGACTCATTTACTTTTTGAGCAAAGCCAATAGAGTCTAATAATAGATTAAATGCAGTGTTGAGGCTGTCATTCTCAGCATCTGTGTGGATGTTAAAATCGCCCACTATAATTATCTTATCTGAGCTAAGCACTAAGTCAGACAAAAGGTCTGAAAATTCACAGAGAAACTCACAGTAACGACCAGGTGGACGATAGATAATAACAAATAAAACTGGTTTTTGGGACTTCCAATTTGGATGGACAAGACTAAGAGTCAAGCTTTCAAATGAATTAAAGCTCTGTCTGGGTTTTTGATTAATTAATAAGCTGGAATGGAAGATTGCTGCTAATCCTCCGCCCCGGCCCGTGCTACGAGCATTCTGACAGTTAGTGTGACTTGAGGGTGTAATTCAAGACTATAAGCATGCACTACTGGCTACAAAGTGGGCCTACTTGTTTTTGTATTAATGACAAGAGCATCATTCAAGCCAGCAGGCCATCTCAGAGCAAGTTGCCAGATCAGCGTTGCCAGAGCAAGCAAAAAAAAATTTCCTCCACAGTTTGTTTTTGAACTTCCATGCCTCAGTGGCGATCCGATTGTGTATCGCCTCAGGCCTTTGACTGGTTCTTTGACTGTTGGTATTTTGTCACCTCCAATATGGAAGTGGATTGTCTTGACCTGGCCATTAACTATGAAGAGACTGCAGGTGTTCTTGGGTTTGGCTTTCATTCTTGCCCAGGAAAAGAGGTCGTCGAGATGCTGGAGCAGATTCTCTGTGCCAGGTACAGTTTGGATAGGTGTGGTCATATCGTCCATGTGCACCTTCATTGGGGGTAAGACCTTCCTGAATTTCCCCTCCATGCAACTCCTCCCTGGAACCTCGTTGGATAAGTTCCACTGTCATCACAAAGAGGAGTGCCGAGATCACACACTTCATAATAATGCCTATTTCAAGTGCTTGCCATTCAGTGGTATAGTTCTTGGTAGAGAAGCACATGAAGGCAGAGCCGAATTACTTCATCAGGATGTACTTGACCTTGTCTGGAATATGGAAGAAATCCAGAACTTCCAGGACTTGAGGATGAGGTCATGTGGTACAGAGCCGTAGGCATTGGCCAGATTGAGCCAAACCACATGTAGCTTCTTCTTGTCCAGATCATCTGGGTGTGCTCCATGCATGCAGGGAAGCCAGGTATAACTACTTTCTGTACAGATGTATCTATGAAGCCATTGCTGATGAGGAAATCAGTGGTTCGACATGCTAGGACACTGAAAAATATTTTCCCTTACAATGTTTAGTAGTGAGATTGGTCTGATGCTGCCAACACCGACTGAATTCTCCTGTTTGGGTATCCAAATCCCATCAGCTAGGCACCAGACCTGTGGTACCAGGAACTCCTTCCAGGCTCTTTGAAGCAAAACAGCCAAGAGGTCCAGCACCAGAGTACATTTCTTGTAGAACTTATAGGACATCCAATTCATCCCAGGGGGACTTTTGGCATGGGGTTTCTGGACAAATTCTCTAATTTCTCTGATCCGGAAACAGGATGTGCCAAGTGGAACGCCTGGCTCGGTCAGCCATGGTATGCCCTCCATGTTGAGGAGTGTTTATTTCTCAGGGGTCCGAGTATATCTTCCCTAGGTGGGACTTCAGCTCTGGTTGGAATACATCTAGGGTTCCACTTTTTGCCTCTGTGAAGAGTTTCTTGGCAAAAGCATAGGGGTTCTTATAGAATGCCTCTTTCATCTTTCTCTTCTTTTTTCACTGTTTCCACTAGTTTTCAGCTCGACAGAGAATGATAATCTGCTTTTTGATGTCATCAAGCAGATTTTGAATGCCTGCCCATTCATGTGCTGGTACTTCTTTAAGTTAGCATTTCAAGGATCTCTGTCTTCTCCGTAGGAGGCCTTTTTTGACGTGCCACCTGTTGCATCTTTTCTCGATTTCACTGCTCCCCCTACTTACCAACTCACCAAACTTCTTGAGGCATACCTCATGTACAATTTCACAAAATGAGCTTAGCTGCTTGGCAGTTGAGCCTTTTAGACGACAGAGGAGTGTTGTTGATAGAACTTGGTCAAGTTCGGACCTGAACAAAGCTGTTCTTTCTCGTGTTCACTCTATTCATTTTCTCTTATCTTTACTCTCTTTTGCCTCTTACTGCTACCCTAGCGCTTATTCTTCATTGTGGCCAACAGGCTACCACGTGTCTCCTTTGTTTCTTGACTTTGGAACTTTTGATGGCAACACGCCAGCTTTGATTTTTTTTTTTAGGCTTGTCAAATTTTTTCACTTCTATAGACAACTTACTTGCTGAGGTTTTCAGAATAAGAGCAAATTCACAGAAAAGCATTTTTCCTTTTCCTGTAACGTTACAACATCGTTGTCAAGCCTTTAACTTTTTCTAAGTTTACAAAGACTTTTAATCCGGTCCCACAAGTTTGTGAGGACACCAGAGTACTATTTTTAACAAATAGCTAAACCTTCGTCCATGGGTCAACCCAACCAAGATGGATCTGCAGAACCACTGGTGTGTCCTGCTGGCAAAACAAGCCAAAAGCACTTATGGTATGACTGGGGACAACCAGTGGTTCAACCCCAGAACCAGGCAAACTCAGGCTGAAAACTGCTCATCAGTGACGGATGTGATCTTCAAAGGACCAACTAAGTGACCCATCATTCAGCAGGGCTTTGTTAAGTGTTACAAGGTGGCTTCATACAGATTTGTTTGATAATTTTCTTCATAAAAGGAGACCCAAAATTCATTACTAAATTCAAATGAGATTTATTCATTTAATTCCTTAAAGTACTTTCACTGCTTTTACTTTAACTTTCAACGTCTCATGAGTAACAAAATGTGTCCATAATATAACTATTTTATCATTGTTCATATCCTCAAAATGCCAGTAACCTGTTCATCTCTTGTATATTTGTAAATAAATGTATGTAAATAACCCTGCAGTGGTTTTATTGTGTTCAGGTGGAAACAGTGCTGGTCACTCGTATCGTAGAAGTTACAACTTTTAGATCTGAAACTGATTAATGATTTGAGACTGATTAATGATTACTGATTGTTTAAATTAAAGTTTTTGGTCTTTAAGACTTGGTGGTGCCCTCAATAACTTTGGGGTAATTAAATATTCCAATTAAATATTGCTTTTACTAATGAGGCATGATTTACCTTGGTCCCCATAAGGACAACATTTCAATATTAAAGATTAAAAATCTTAATATTCAAATTCATTAAATTTTTGGTCTGCCCATTTGATCTTAAAATTATTTTTGTGCCACGCTGGTGAGGCCCCACCAATTTTGGATCTTAATAATTATTAAATATTTAAACTTGGTACATCTTATGTTGCCACCGCGTGTGGCCACAGTTAACAACTGCAAATTATATTTAATTCTTCTAAACTCTTTATGAAACAAATAAGTTCTCCATTCCAAACCTTACCTATTTTTAGTAAAATGCTTGCAAACATGGGAACTCAGGACAGTATCTCACTAGTGCGCAACTGGTGGAGAGTAGGTGGAGACACAAAACTGCACCAAAACAGGCAAATAGGTGACAACTTTTTCATGAGGAATCTCAATGAATTGGTCCCCTTTACACGTCTGTAGATTGCAGCCGACTGTCAGCTGAATCCTATCCAGAGTGGCAGCAAAAATATGGCCAGAAATCTTGGGCAATCCACACACATATTGCATGAGATCCATCGACATTCCATGTTTGATACTCATGAAAGTCGAGTAAGTGAGTGAGTTAATCAGTGAAATCACCTGGTGGAGTCAGTGGCTGCAAAGAAAATCTGCACCCTCTTGGTCCTTTCTGGAACAAGTTGCCAACCTCTGATGTAGACATATTATATTGCTATTATGTGAAATGAGAAGGTGAGAATTCCCCTAGCTATAGGCAAAGAATAAAATAATAATGAATAATACACAAAAAACAGGAAGAAAAGTGTGGATAGCGCACTCACGGATGCACAGGAGCTGCATCTAAAATGGTCAATGGACTGCATTAATATAGCTCTTATTCATTTGCATCAGACGCTCAAAGCGCTTTACACACTAATGCCTCACATTCACCCAGATGTCAGGCTGCTGCCATGCAAAGCGCCCACTACACACCGGCAGTGGTGGGTACAATTAACCAAAAAGTTAGCTTCGTTAACCATTAATCAGGTAACTGAAAAGTTATCTTTTATGACGATAAACTGCTGAAAAATGTATCTTTATTACAAATAACCGATAACTTTTAGTATTGATTTGAATGCGGCCACATGAGATTACACTGTTGGATTCTGATAAATCAGTTTCACTTTAAGCGCTGCAGGGGCTGCTGGGTAAATTCAAATATCACAAACCAGAAGAATGCACGAAAAATGATTGAATAAAAAATAAAACCCCAAACACTGTTGTCATCTTTCAAAAGTAGTAAAACACAGTTTTAGAAGTCACAGTTTATCTCAGTATTAGATACACCATTATTTATGAACTAAAAGACTGCTGCTTTTTTCACACGCTTTCAAACCTGCGGCTTAAACAACCCGGAATATGTCCATTAATGCATTGATTGGCAGAGTAAAATACACGTAGTAAATATAAATTCTTACCTGTTAGTTTCATTGGGATTCATCTGAAAAAAATAATCATCCTGAGATTATCCAAAATGGTCTAAACGGTGAAGAAACGTCCCAGTCTGTACACAGCTGTGCCATGAGAGCTCCTCTCTCGCACCGAGTCTTGCCGATACCATCAGCCACAAAGAAATAAAATAAAATAATGCTGAAATTAGTCCATTTTGTTTTTGTGTAGCGCGGACGATAACACTTCTTCTTCTTCTTTCAGATCCAATGGCGGAATGCACCAGCACGAGGTGCATTTACTGGCTGGTGAGTGAGCGCTGAGATTTTACAAAACCTTAACTCCTGGCAGGCATAGTCATTTGTTTAGATCCGATGAAGTAATCCAGTGTCCTTTGGATATTTAAATAATTCTTTTTGCACAATGTGTGATGGCTTTTGCATCAGATTTCCAAAAGACAAGGGATGGTAACACTGTAACGTCCAAAGTGAACCTGAACTACACTACCCACAATGCTCCCTGTGTCGACCGGCCAATCATGTTTTGGCTTCTCCGTTGAGGACATCAAGGATTTATTCATTTTTGGTCTTATGGTAGCAGGGCTGGTACCTTCTGGCTTATGTGCTGCCCTGATCTACTGGAAAATTGGCAAGAGGCGGCATCAAGAACCACGGCCCCTCGCTTGTCCGTCATGATTAATGAGGTGGGCAAGGCAGTGCATTCTCAGACTGCGATGACTCTTGAACTCAGACGCAAATTGGATGACATCTTGGAGCAGATGCATGCCTTGCAGTTGAAGTTGAAGATTTTGGAGGCCGGTGAATATTCTTAATTCATAATTGGGAATATTCTTAATTCATAATTGGGATTTGGTTGTTCAAGTGGTACTGTTAAAAGTGTTTTTCACTGCTCAAACCACAACACTTCAGGCTTATCAAGCCTGAAGGACAAATTGTCCAACTGTTTTCCTCCTGAGGAATGTCTTCAGCCTGGGGATCATGTGGCTCTTTTCTTATCTCAACTCACAAAGACAATAAACTGTTTTCATAGGACTGAAGCATGCTCCACTCCCTCCCCCCACCCCCCTCCTACCCCCCATCAAACACCCACCACTCCGGCTTCTGCTCACGTCATTCCTTCCCCCTTTTGCGGGGGTGGTGCAGTTTTCGCTGCAGCTGGTCCCCGTTCCTCCCCTCAAGCTGATGGTGGCGTGTCTCAGGGTTGCTGCGTGACCTTCACCCACTTGCCTCAATTTGGATAACGGACTTCTTCAAACTTAGTGCACATAAACAATGTCAAATGTGTATGTGCTGTCTTTAATTCTGATGTGTGCCATTATTACGGTACACAAGTAATAATTGTGGACTAATTGCTGCCTGAGGTAACTGGAGTGTAAACATAATTTCTCCACTGTGAGATCAATAAAGTATAAAGTGTATCTCATATACAAGGTTGGGTAGGATTACTTTGAATGAATACATGTGGATTACATGTATGTATGTACATACATTTGGATTACTTGTAATCTGATTACTTTGGGATTACATTTCAAAGTAATCCTACCCAACCTTGCTCATATATATATATATATATATATATTTTTTTTTCTTTTTTTAAACATTTTTGTTTCCGTATTTGTATGCATGTGAACGCAGCTTAATGAAAAGAATTTATGGTGTTGAGTTATAGTTTCAGTATATCGATATTAAATTGAGGCATAACATTAAAATTGACATTTGTTTTACCTAAGGCTATTGTACAGTTCATTTTAGTGCAGTTGATGGTGAAGCACTGGCTGCCTTTTTCCTCTCATTTCGCTTCTGTTTAACAGGTGTCATAACTGGCTCAAGGTGCTCTCTGCACACTTAGTAATGGCCGGCGTGCGGCACGCCGCTAGTCACGTGACGTCCATTCCAGGTCTATATTTCCATGGCCATAAATAAACACACAATAGACAGACTAAAATGTTTGATTTTAGGGTTTATAAATGTTTTTGACGTTAAATGTTACTAGCAAAAAAAAAAAATGTTATCGGACTGAAAATTATCGGTACTCAATTTATTGGAAGATAATTGGTCCGATGATTGTTGTAAAACTGAAAACTAATCCGCTAGCAAAAACATTAGCTTTGATAATTATCTGCTATCGGATTAGCTGAACCCTGCCCATCACTGCACACCGGGAGCAACTAGGGGATTAAGGACCTTACCAAAGGACCCTTTGTGATTTTCCAGTCAGGCTGGGATTTGAACCGAGGGTCCTCTGGTCTCAAGTCCAATGCTTAACCACTAGACCATCACCTCCTCTAAATCTGATCAATATTACTGTCCCCACTGAATCTACTGTCCTCTCCTCCCAAGTAATGTCCAGTATACAGTCCTCTGCTGTCTCAGGTCTGTGATCTTCTGGAAGCTCTCCTTGATGTGCGTAAGTGGGCTTCGTGATTCTCTAGAAGCAAGGTACTTCCACTGATGTTCTCACAAACAAAAGAAAAATAACAAATTCAGATCGCTTCGTCCACATCATGCACACAGTTGTCATCCAGCCTACTGTCCCTGTGTGCTTGGGGGCCGTCATTGGCTCAGCAGCATTGAACTTATGTTCATTAAAACACACACACACACACACACACACACACACACACACACACACACACACACACACACACACACACACACACACACACACACACACACACACACACACACACACACACACACACACACCTTTATGGTGGAAGAAAGGGACAAAATAATCAAATACAAAAGTATTATGCAAAATCAATCACCATAAATTTCAAAAATAGTATAAATAAACAAGTCCATAAGTCAACTTGTCCATAAGTAGTGGACAAGTTGGCAAAGGAATCAAAGCTCACACATGGAACACACCCAACCCACCCGACCTCGACTCAGCCTGGCCAGGCATATAATTCCATAAAAGCAGTGGTGAATAATGGCAGGTGAGATTTCAAACAGACAAACCTGTAGTTCCGTAAAATAAGACATAAAAGGTTGCCATTTATGAATAAAACTCCCAGTGGATCCTCTCAATGTATATCCAATTTTCTCCAATTTAATTAAAAAAACATGGTTTAATTTAACCATTGATAAATAGAGGAATATCATTCTGTATGGAGGATAATGGAAATTAACTATCAGGGACCCCTGATTATGTCAAAATAACTTTTGACATAATCCCAGAGAAACTAAGCCAAAAACTGTAGGTTCAGACAAACGAAGAACATATGACTTAAATGGTAAGGAGAGCCATGCCATCTATCAGATTTGTCTTCTATCTCAGGAAATATTTAAGAAAGTATTGATTTATAAAAATGAACCAGATGTAGAACTTTAAATTAGATAAATTCAAGCCATGCACAAGAGGAAATGGTTCTAATCCTATCTATAGCTTTATTTCACAGTGCATCCTTCATTTGCATACCCAGTTCCTTCCCATACAATCTTAATTTTACTGATCCAATCAGATTTAAAGGATAAAATGTTACTAAGACTTCGAAATAGATACTTTTTTCACATGGATAAAGGGACAGCAAATTGTCACAGGACTGTTTAGAGGGTGTTAGTAGAAAATTTGCAAAAGTCTTAGAAATGAAGCTACGTATTTGAAAGGAGCAAAACAGATGTCCATAAGCCAACTTGTCCATAAGTCGTAGACAAGTTGGCAAAGGAATAATAAAAATAAACCCCTCAGCAAATAAATCTTTCAAACAGACTGTCCACAATAAAAGGCCACTCTGAAAGGTGCAGTTTTGTTTTATTGGGGGGGGGGGGGGGGGATACCAGTCAGTATCTGGTGTGACCACCATTTCCCTCATGCAGTGCAACACATCTCCTTTGCATAGAGTTGATCAGGTTGTCAATTGTGGCCTGTGGAATGTTGGTCCACTTCTCTTCAATGGCTGTGCGAAGTTGCTGGATATTGGCAGGAACTGGTACACGCTGTCGTATACGCCGGTCCAGAGCATCCCAAACATGCTCAATGGGTGACATGTCCGGTGAGTATGCCGGCCATGCAAGAACTGGGACATTTTCTGCTTCCAAGAATTGTGTACAGATCCTTGCAACATGGGGCCGTGCATTATCCTGCTGCAACATGAGGTGATGTTCTTGGATGTATGGCACAACAGTGGGCCTCAGGATCTCGTCACGGTATCTCTGTGCATTCAAAATGCCATCAATAAAATGCAGCTGTGTTCTTCGTCCATAACAGACGCCTGCCCATACCATAACCCCACCGCCACCATGGGCCACTCGATCCACAACATTGACATCAGAAAACCGCTCACCCACACGACGCCACACACGCTGTCTGCCATCTGCCCTGGACAGTGTGAACCGGGATTCATCCGTGAAGAGAACACCTCTCCAACATGCCAAACGCCAGCGAATGTGAGCATTTGCCCACTCAAGTCGGTTACGATGACGAACTGGAGTCAGGTCGAGACCCCGATGAGGACGACAAGCATGCAGATGAGCTTCCCTGAGATGGTTTCTGACAGTTTGTGCAGAAATTCTTTGGTTATGCAAACCAATTGTTTCAGCAGCTGTCCGAGTGGCTGGTCTCAGATGATCTTGGAGGTGAACATGCTGGATGTGGAGGTCCTGGGCTGGTGTGGTTACACGTGGTCTGCGGTTGTGAGGCTGGTTGGATGTACTGCCAAATTCTCTGAAACGCCTTTGGAGATGGCTTATGTTAGAGAAATGAACATTCAATACACGAGCAACAGCTCTGGTTGACATTCCTGCTGTCAGCATGCCAATTGCACGCTCCCTCAAATCTTGCGACATCTGTGGCATTGTGCTGTGTGATAAAACTGCACCTTTCAGAGTGGCCTTTTATTGTGGGTAGTCTAAGGCACACCTGTGCACTAATCATGGTGTCTAATCAGCATCTTGATATGGCACACCTGTGAGGTGGGATGGATTATCTCAGCAAAGGAGAAGTGCTCACTATCACAGATTTAGAGTGGTTTGTGAACAATATTTGAGGGAAATGGTGATATTGTGTATGTGGAAAACATTTTAGATCTTTGAGTTCATCTCATACAAAATGGGAGCAAAACCAAAAGTGTTGCATTTATATTTTTGTTGAGTGTATATACGAGGTCTGTTAGAAAAGTATCCAACCTTATTATTTTTTTCAAAAACCATATGGATTTGAATCACGTGTGATTGCGTCAGCCAAGCTTGAACCTTCGTGCGCATGCGTGTTTTTTCACGCCTGTCGGTTGCGTCATTCGCCTGTGAGCAGGCTTTGAGTGAGGAGTGGTCCACCCCTCTTGTCATTTTTTTCATTGTTTAGGAATGGCTCAGAGACTACCACTTTGCTTGATCAAAATTTTTTCAGAAACTGTGAGGGACATCAAAGTGGACACCATTCGAGAAATTCAGATGGTTTTTGGTGAAAATTTTATGGGCTTCAAAGAGATTACGTAGTGTTACTGTCGCTTTAAGGAGGGCCCAGAGCGACTGGTGGTGCGCCGCGCTCTGAAGCCCCCATCGACAGGCTGAACGATCATTTCATTTCTAAACGGATGGCTGTATGGATCCGTGACCATCGTGTGCAATTTCTCTGGTTATCACAAGAGCTGGACATCAACCATTTTCTGGCAGATTTCACTTTTAAGAAGAGATTTTGTCATGGAAAGCCAAGCGGAAGCTTCGCGCGTCACGATGGATTCGCTGCTGGAACGAGACAAAACCACCTCCATTTTTGTCTCACAGGACGGCTTTGAGATGGCGTTCAGACAGCTGTTGGTGGTTTTTCCAACGAGTGATTATCCAAAAAATTGTGGATGTGCCTGGAGCTGCCAGAACATGTCCTGTGAGGCTTCATCATGGCGTTGCTTTGCGCCATGCGGCACCGTCGCGACTTTTAGTTCAGCCACATTGTAGAGGTGACCTATAAATAGGGAGAAGTGCTCATTATCACAGATTTAGAGTGGTTTGTGAACAATATTTGAGGGAAATGGTGATATTGTGTATGTGGAAAAAGTTTTAGATCTTTGAGTTCATCTCATACAAAATGGGAGCAAAACCAAAAGTGTTGCATTTATATTTTTGTTGAGTATAGTTATAATTTGAAGGGCATAGAAGTCTTTAAAAAACCAAGATTTAGAACCAAGACAAAGGAACGGAGTATTGCAGTGAATGGTGTAAAATTATGGAACAACCTCAAAGAGTCAAGGTCACTTAAATTATTTTAAAAACATATTAAACTTGATGTATTTCGTAAGTATGAAACTATAAAATAAGTCAGTGGGCTGTGACAAAGTCAAAAATGTAATCTGTTAATAATGTTTAGAATGTTTGAAGTTTAAAATGTAATCTATTAGGGATGTAGTCTTTTAAATAATGGTTAAAATTAGGAAAGAAGTCGGTGGCATGTGACAAAGTCATAGAAATGCAATGATGTCGATTGATGATGCTTTGCAAGATTGTA
Source organism: Thalassophryne amazonica (assembly GCF_902500255.1). NCBI lineage: Eukaryota > Metazoa > Chordata > Actinopteri > Batrachoidiformes > Batrachoididae > Thalassophryne > Thalassophryne amazonica. Next base: position 21,676,085 of record NC_047109.1, read on the forward strand.
TTGTAAAAAAGGGGCAGAATATATGACTTGTTCTTCCAAACTGCTCCTTTTCGTTCTGTGGTTTGTAATGTTTTGTTAATTTTGCTTTTCTGTTTTTCTTTTAAATGAATGAAATAAATCCTCAATTAAAAAAAAAAAAAAGTCTCACTCGGCAATTCTCGGCTTTTCTCTGCATGTGATGTAGTTAAGAGCAAAACAAACATCCCAGACAGAGACAGACAGAGGGAAACGAATGAGGTTCTGTCCGATAAGCTTCAGAGATTTTCTTTGAAAGCAGTGGCTCGGATTTACAGAGGAGACAACACACTTAAACTCGACAACACCCCAAAACTCTTAATTTTTTTTCAGTCTGTCAGATTTTGGAACTTAAAGTGTCGTGATGCTGCTGTTTGTGCCACAGCTGCTGGTTTACTGCTGCTATGATCATGGACATACCTGGACATGTAGATGTATGTCTCCTATTGGAAGACATATATCAGAAGATGCTATTTTCAGGAGATAATGGACTATCTAATGTGCCATGATCCTGACAGAAGTTGAGTTGAAGGAAGAGCTGCGATCGGACATTATGCGTGCGTGCACGGTATCAGAACCCGAGAGCGAGTGGACCTGGATATTATTCTCTGGCCGAGTGGAACTTGAAAATGATGTCTAGGTGTGGATCCATGAGGATGAGAGGACCGTTCCATGGCTGGTGATCGCAATTGCGATCGCGTGTGTGTGACGCGTGACGCGTGCATGAGGGCTTGTTTTTGTTGTGGACTAATCTTTACACTGGGGTGAGTGGAATGTTAATTTTTTTCATCTTTTGCTTTGTGCTCTTTTCAGTGGAGCTATTTACTTTCAGAGAGTCTGTGTGTGTGTGTGTGTGTGTGTGTGTGTGAGTGTGTGTGCGTGCGTGTGTGCACATCAGCTGTTTTAACCCCCAATTTAGATGCACTTCTGGCTGAATTTGAACAATATATAATCAGTATTAAGCTTGTAGACTCTCAAATTAATCTCTATAAGGAACTTTTTTAAAAAAGAATGTTGAATAATCCCTTAAAAACAGCTGACGTGGGTTAAAACAGCTGTTACGCTGTTTTAACCCGCATGTCAGCTGTTTATTGCTGCTTAATGGACGTGGAATGTCTCCGTGATGACACAGATATATATCAGGGCTGTGAAAACTCCGCGGATCCAAGGAATTCCGCGGATTTCATCATGCGGGGGGGGGGGTTAGTGTTGTACTCTGTGATCGGCACTGAGTTTTTTAAAATACCTATCGCAAAGTGTTTCCTTTTTTTACGACCACGTGCAAGTTTTATAAGTCCACAGATGCTGATCTGTGTGTTGCAGATACAAATCTGTGTCCTCGGATCCGCGGAACTTCGCGGAGGAAAAATGCCACTCAAAGCGTAGCTGTTACGACAGGTGCCGTAAAGCGGGACTGGGTGGTTGCTGCGGCGACACTGTGTGGTTCTTGTAAGACGCTGAAGCTAAATGTAGCATGTGGACATTGCAAACTTTTAGAGCTCTCTAATTTTTAAAAGAAGAATTTTGCACCACGTCTGTGTCACGGAGTGACATCAAACAGAGGGAAGATGCCAAGAAAGACGGTTTGAAAAAGTTTGACAAGGACAAGAATCTGTGGAATTGTTGCTGACTTATGAACACATCTGAAAGATAAAAGAAACAGGAAAAGTGAACTGTGCTGTCAGGAAACACGGTAAGAATTTTTCTCTACCTGGAAAATAAACATTGTGCTGTTCAAACAGGGTTTTAGACAAGATTATGTGATTCTTTTTTTATTAATAATCTAGACTTTCTTTCATTGGAAAAAATACATTGTGGTTTTGAATGAATGTACATGAATTTACACAAGAATGTACATGAGTTTTTATTAATGTAGATGTTGTGATGGTGTAGGAACACGGACCCACAACAGGGGGCGTTAAATGAACGGGGCAATGGATAAGCCAAACAGTTTAACAATTTAATGTTGTGAAGTGCACAACGGAATACAGACAAATACAGTTTTGGTACCACAGACAATTATATGTAGAGTGACGTGTGGGCAGGCTTGAGGATAGGAGACGTCCGTCCAGAACCGAGCCGGATCCCACACGGCTTCCACCGCCAATGGATCTGAAGAACACCGGAGCCGCCAAGTCCTGGATCCCCAGGTGGCCACCGTCTCCAGCTGTCAGACCTGGTACTGCTGGCAGAGAACAGAAACAGTATTGATGACTGTGAGTTTGCACACTCAGTAATCCCACAGACTGTGTTCGTTAGGGAGGGAGCACCTCCACCTCCAATCACACACTCGTGCAGCTCCTGTCTAACCACTTATCTGGTTGGGGTGTGAAGCGAAGCCGTCGCTGATCACACCAAACGCCAATCCCACAGATAAGGCAACACCACAGGAAAACGGCTGCAAAAGAGTTTTATTCAATTTTAAGTCAGCAGAGAAATTACCTCTTCTGGTGGCTGATTTCTCAGCGAGGAGGTGGAGTTGCAGTCCGGTCTTTATGGTGATGAGTTGGATGAGTGACAGCTGGTGCTGATGACGTGTGACAGCTGTCACTCCCAGTGGCTCCGACGCCCTCTCGTGCTTGAAGCCCGCACTTCAAGCAGGGCGCCATCTGGTGGTGGTGGGCCAGCAGTACCTCCTCTTCAGCGGCACACATAACAGTAGACTTTTTTCATGGGAAAAAAGACACTGTGGCTTTGAGTGGATTTACAGGAATTTACACAACAATATTTTACGTTTTTATTATAAGGTGTGTTATTGATATTTTACCATGATTTTCAAACTATTCTTCAAGCGTTAGCTGTGGTTTTTGAAATGCTGTAACAATCTTTTCAGTCTTCATGAATTTCATGCAGTTTAACTGTTCTAATGCATAATTTGGTTTACAATTAAAAGGAAAATCATTCCAAATTCTACTTCCATGTCATATTCTGTTATTTCAACATTATCATTGGCAGTATAAATGAAAGGTTGAATCTAGGATCATTTAAATAAGCACTTCTTTTGAGATTTTTTTCTTCCAGGAGGTGCCGCGTGGAATGACTGAAACCTAAACCTACTTCTAGGCATCTTATATATGCTACTCTGGAACCACCCCTAAACCCAAACAGTTCAACTGTCAGTCTCACTGAGGTCCTTAGTCTGGGTCTCATTAACATAAGATCACTATCCTCAAAATCATTGTTAATTAATGATCTAATTATTGATCATCACTTAGATATGATTCGGTTATGTGAAACCTGGCTTAAACCTACAGCTGTCCTCCCCATAAATGAGGCCTGCCCACCAGCATATACATTTAGTCACGTCCCTCGTGATGCGAAGCAAGGCAGGGATGTTGCTTTTATTTATAAATCTACGGGTGATTCTTTAAGTACGGGCACTATTGGCCTTGTAAATTTAATTTCCACCACACCATTGCCTTACAATATAAAGCGCCTTGGGGCAACTGTTTGTTGTGATTTGGCGCTATATACATGTGCTCTGATGTCACTGTTTATCTCCATAGAAACTACCCAACTACCCAAACAATCTTTCATACAAACTGTTTAAAGGGACATTAGTGTTGTGGTGGAAATTATGGCAATAGTGTGGGACAACTACATTTTGTTTAAAAAAATCACAACAGTTGTATGACATTGAATACCCCAATTATGTTTTGATTATTTTACTGATATTTTATTCAGAGATATTGTAAAACATTAGAAAAAACGTTTCTTTACCATTCATTTTTATCATTGAAGATCAAAAGTCTGGGTGTGGGACAAGCACAAAACGGCAATATTTGCATATAATGATGCTGAAAAAAGGTGAAAAAGTCATCATAGGCTACTAGAACAAATTTCTTAACACACTTTCATTGTAAAGATAACTATAAAAGTGTGAAATTTCCCCTTTTTTCTGTTTTTCATACAATATGATCAAAGGACATAATAAGTGCCCGTAGTCTAAGAATCACCCCTACGTTGAGCTTATTAGCTGTTGGGGGTCACAAATATAACTCGTTTGAACATCTGATTCAATGTTTTCCCCAGGATATTACGCATTGCCAAGGTCAGAAGAATAAAAATCAGCCGTATTACTTTGTATATAGGCCTCCTGGCCCATATTCTGAATTCTTGGATGGATGGATGAGATTTATTGTCATTGTCATTACAAGTGCAACAACGAGATTATGTCCACACTCACATTTCCACAGACAAGATGCAGCAATTAATCCACAATTATTACTTGTTTACTGTAACAATGGCACACATCAGAATTAAGACAACACATATACATTTGACATTGTTTATGTGCACTAAACATGAAACAGTCGATTTCCCAAATTGAGGCGATGTGAGTGTGTGGTAGCCGCTGCAAATGGAGTCTCGCCGCCGCTAGCTTGGGGGGAACGGGGACCTGCCATAGCTAAAACCACGCAGCCCCTGGAGGGGAAAAGGGGTGGCATGAGCGGTGGCTGGGATGGGGTGTGTGATGGGGCAGGAGGGGAGGTAGGAGGGAAAGTGGAGCATGCTTCAGTCTTTGTCCATGTGTGAGTCTGTCTGTCCTTGTGTACTGGGGTAAGAGAGATAAGGAGGCAGCCAATCTTCCCAAGGCCGTAGAAATTCTTCTGGAGGAAAAACAATGGGGATTTTATCCTTGAGAGGCTGATAAGCCTGCCGTGTTTGTGGTTGAGCAGTGAAAAACACTTTTCCAGCTTCACATGAACAAACCAAATCCCAGTTATGAAAATTTCCACGGCCTCTGAAATCTTCACTTTCTCCTGCAAGGCGTGCATTTGCACCGAGATGTTATCCAATTTGCATCTGAGTTCAAGGGTTAACGCAGTTTGAGAATGCATCACCTTGCCAAATTCATTAATCATGAGGATGGACAAGCGAGGGGTCGTAGTTTTGGTGGCAGCCATCTTGCCAATCTTCCGGTAGGTCAGGGCAGCACATAAGCCAATAACTACCAGCCAACCTACTATGAATCCAAATATGAATAAATCCTCATACTGGGATTTCGGCAATGCATTCGGGACTTGACACACATTAGTGGAAATACCCTGGATTTGGTTCTTGCACGTGGTATTGCTGTCACGAATATTGACATCATGCCTCTTATATCAGTGGTCTGTGATCAATCACTTATTAAGTTTACAGTTTCGCTGCCGTGTTTCGTGGAACAACATCCTTATATATCACTATGGCGATGCATCAACTCCTCAACTAAGACAACTCGAAGCTAGACTGCCTGATGTCTTAGCTTCACATTTGTCGAATGCTCAATCAGTAGACAGTCTTGTAGATAGTTTAAACTCAGTGCTCAAAACTACACTCGACATGATTGCGCCACCTGTGTTAAAACCGCACTCCCCGAAAACACAGTTACCTTGGTTCAGTGATTACCTGCGTGACCTCAAGCATAAAGCTAGAGGTCTAGAACAGAAATGGCGTAGTTCAAAATTAGAAGTATTCCATCTTGCGTGGCGTGATGCTATCTTAGACTATAAGCATGCATTACTGGCTACAAAGCGGACTTATTACTCTGATTTGATCAACAAAAACAAGCATATCTCAAAGTTCTTGTTCAACATGGTGGCAACACTTATTCATGAACAACCACCTGTAGTTCACTTTCTTTTTACAGCACAAGATGTCCTGGATTACTTTGAAAAGAAAATAGAAGACATTCAGTTAACACACATTCAGTTTTCGGACGTCTCCGTAGCTGTTTGCTGCGAATGCCGTATACTTTGAAACCGGTCACGGCAGTGCACAAAGTAATCCTGGTGGATCATCGGATGGTCACTAACAGCCTACATCTTAATTGTTATGATTTCAGTGCGACATGTCCTTTAAGAATGTTTTTCAGTATTGCTGCACTTTGTGTGAAATCATTGTGATATCATATATCATACTGATATGACAATATTGACATATGCTTCTTTGGCCATATTGTACAGCCCTACTGTCAACTAGCTAAAAAGTTTTAATATTAATTTACATTTACATTTAAAAAAAATGCTTAAAGTGGCAGGGAGTTAAGAGGGCTGTAATTGGGGGGTTTGGGGGTGGAGCCCCCCCCCCAGAAACTGAAAAGCAAAAAAGGAAAAATGGTTAAAAAGGTGGGAGGTCTGGTAGGGGGGGGACTCCCCCCCCCAGAAGCTGAAAGGTTTTAGCCATGTTCTTGCTCCCCAGAACCATTTTACTGGATGGTTTGATGGTGAGGAGCTTCCAGGCATGTGAGAGGCAAATAAAGAAAAATGCTTAAAAAGGCAAAAAATGCTTAAAAAGGTCTGGGGGGTGAAGCTGAAAGGTTTTAGCGATGCTAATGCTCCCTTGAAGCATTTGCTGAAAAAAAGTCTGAAGGACCTAAATGACATGGTGAGATGCTGCAGAGCTTTGCTCGTTCATGTCTGCAACATGTACATATTATGTTTTTTTTATATGCTTGAGTGTGAAAACTACTCTCAGTGGTAAAATGTCCAATTTTGGGTGCTCCAACTATGTTTAAAGCCCTGCATTGAATGTTTAGGTTGGGAACTAATGGAGACTTTGTAGAATATGATAAAGCAGTGTATAAACTACTTTCAATTTCAATTTATTTTCATTTATATAGCGCCAAATCACAACAGAGTTGCCTCAAAGCGCTTCACACAGGTAAGGTCTAAACTTACCAACCCCTAGAGCAACAGTGGTAAGGAAAAACTCCCTCTGAGGAAGAAACCTCAAGCAGACCAGACTTAAAGGGGTGACCCTCTGCTTGGGCCATGCTACAAACATAAATTACAGAACAATTCACAGAACAATTCACGGACGAATATACAAGAAATGCTATTGGCGCACAGGACAGGAGGATCCCCAACACGAATACAACTCCCATCTCTGGATGGTTTGAACAGCTAACTTAGACTCCTGACCTTTAGCTAAGCACATTCAGAAAATGAATAGATGCATTGCATAGAATTATGCAAGGGTATTTTAGGACTTAGGTGAAGGTCGTGTTTTTGGAAAAATGCTTTAATAGTAACACTGGTACAGGGAGACACTTATGGCGGTGATTCCTAAAGTGTATGTGACTGTAGAGGTCCAGGGCCTGCATATGCCATTTGGAGGACTTGGAGACAGACCTTTGGTGCTTTTTTGTGATGAATGGAACTGTCAGCTGAAGATGATGTAGCCATTTGTGTTCCACATCAGCGATCCTTGGTCTTTTGGGGGTAGGAGGACGGTTAGTAATAGTGAGTTAAAAAAAAAAAAATCATGAAAATTTGAATCATTTCATGACAGGAGCATGAAAAAAAAAAACTTGAGCCTGGGCTGCAAAATTAAAAGTGAAGCACGCGCGGGGTGGGTGGGTGGGATGGTTATGGTTAGGGTTGGGGAAAGGAGTAGGGTTAAGTTATGGTTAAGATTAGGGTTGGGGATAGGAGTAGGGTTAGTAATAGTGAGTTAAAAAAAAAACTGTCAAAAATTTGAATCATTTCGTGACAGGAGCACGAAAAAAAAAAAAAAAACGTGAGACTGGGCTGAAATGTGACCACTGGATTCTAATTTGTGTGTGGTTGCTTACCTGCACAGTTTCTGTCTTTGCATGTTTGACAATTATTTGTTGTACTGTGTTTTGTGTGGGCAAAGCAGATGGTCACCCCAATAAATCTGGTTTGCCTGAGTTTTCTTCCAGCAATCAAAAAAAAAAAAGCCTGAGGGAGTTTTCTTCTTTCCAAGCTTGCCTCTGTGGTTGCTTAGGTGTGATCCACCTAACTAAAGTGTGTTGTTGTCGTTCATTCATTTTCTGCTGCTTATCTGGGCCGAAGCAGCAGCAAACCAGGTAGCTCAATCTGCACTTCCCTATCCTGAGCCAAGTCCCCTAATGCTTCCCGGAAGATCCCGAGGTGTTCCCAATCCATCTTGGAAATATAATCCCCAGCATGTCCTGGATGTGCCCCGGGGCCTCCTCTCAGTTGGACATGCCTGGAAGACCTCCCTAGGGTGACGACCAGGGTCATCCTCATCAGATGCCCAAACCACCTAAACTGGCTCCTTTCAGTGCAAAGAAGCAGTAGCTCTATTCAGAGGTCCTCCCAGATAGTCCAGCTTCTCACCGTGTCCCACAGTGTAATCCCAGATACTTGAGAGAGGAATCATTCCACCTCTTGTATCCGTGACCTTATTCTTTAGGTCATTAGGGTAGGAGGATAGGAGGATAAATCGACTAGTAAATTTAAAGTCTTGACTTCTGGCTCAGCTCTTTCCTCACCACCACGGTGATGCAGCATCTGTAAAGCATCAGACTGTTAGACTCAGTGGTGCGAGGTGGTTGGACACAACTGCAGGATTCAGGCGTTCATGCAGGGTTCAGAACACAACAATGCTGGCAGTAACAAGCAAGTGTATCCCAAGCATGAGGCAAAAACAGAGTCCAAAACACATGCAAGCAGGTACAGGACAAAACTCATAGAAGAAACGTTCAAACGAAAGCACAAGGCACGACAATCTCGCAAGGAAGTGAGGGGAGAGGTGTAACTTACAAAGGGGAAGTGAAAAGCAGGAAATGAAGGACAGGTGTGGTGGAAGGATCTAGAATGGGGTGTGGCAAACAGGGAGAAGTGGAGGGAAATGCCAAACACCAAACACACAGACAAATAACAAGCAAAATCCCACATAAAAAACCCAATAATGAACAAAAACACAGAACAAAACCTCACAGTTCAGTCATGAAACAGACATTGCCCCAATCCCTCTTTTGATCTTACGCTCCAACCTGCTCCCACTTGTGAACAAGACCCAGAGATTGGAAGGATTTTCTTTGAAAACAGTGGAGCATCTGTTATCTATTCTTTCCCCCGGTATTATCAAACTAAACTGATATAGCAGCCTGTCTGTTCTGTATAAGCCTGATCCCGTCAGTTCTCAGAAGCTAAGCAGTGTGGGTCCTGGTTAGTACTTGGATGGGAGACCTCTTCAGAACACCAGGGACTGTGTGTGTGTTTCTTCAGGGAAACCTGGAGTTGCATCAGGAAGGGCATCCCATGTAAAATTTGCACCAATTACCATTGTGGATCTGCCTGTATCTGCTGTGGCAACCCAGAACAAATGGAAGCAGCCGAAATGTCAACAACATCAAGCTAAATTGACACACTGCCAAATAAATTAGGTTGTTGTTCAAACTTGAGCATGAGATTTTAGTAGTGGACAACAAAACAATTCTGGGGCATGTGGCTCAGGAAAAGGGTTCTAGTGACACCTATGTGTTGTTGTCAAGGTTCACTTTTGGATAGAACTGATCAAATGTCAAGTCCACACAATCATTTATGATGATATTCCTGAACCACCAATATGAAGTCATACAGTAAACAGTCCTTCTGTTTGTCACATGAACTTTGACTTCAGGTGACCTGCAAGGCCACCCAAGGCCTGTATGTCTTTGAATGTGGGAGGAACCCAGAGAACCTGGAGGGAACCCACACAACCACAAGGAGAACATACAAACCTCCGCACAGAAAGGAACAGGTTGGATTTGAACCCAGGACCTCTGTTGACTGAACATGTTTTTAGTCATCCATTTTTAATGAAAAACTTCCCCACCCACTTCTGTTGTTGTTTCAAATGTCTGTATGAAGTTTTTCCTGAAGTATGCTCAGCCACGTGATGAAAAAACAACCTGACTCCCTCCTGTGCTCCCCAGCTGCCCTCTGACAACATGAGGTTGCATCATTATCGGCTCCCTATACGACAGGAAGCATCCAGACAGGCGCCGTAATCAGACATGTTTTCTGTGGCTCAATCATCCCTGTCAGGGGCAATAATTATTCCGCTGTCATCTTAATTAAAACTTGGCCTGGTAATTAAGAGTCATTGTTTCTCTGGCAGAGGCAGCATTGACATGCACATCATCACTCACTATTCCTGGCTTTCTTTGGCCTTCTCCTGCTTCAGGCTGCAGAACTGTCACTCCCTCCTATTTCTGCTTTTTTCACTTGTCAGAATGACAGTGTGGGCTTCAGGGGAACCTCCACCTACAACCCAATTATCCCACGTTTCTTGATTGTCCTGAAATGGACAGCAGCTTTGACCTTCCCAGGAGGCATAACACCCCACCAAAAAAGGAATACTGATGGACCAAAAAGCAAATACGGGTCAACGCTGGTGCAAAGGGAGGCAGCCTTTGCATTCTGGCAGCTGTGCAAAAAGGTTTGATATGCAGAAACAGCAGGGCACTGATGAGAAATACAGATATTGTCATTTCAGATGTCCTCATCCCATCTCAGTCCAGATGAGGACATTTTTTTTTTCCCAAAACCAACACAATTGCTTTGGAAGTGCATCTGTGACTTCAGTAATGCATCATAAAGAAACAAATTTTCAGCTCCAGCTGTTCTTATATTTTATGAAGGCTGAAGGCGGTGCACTTTATGAACCTTCTTCATAAACACACACACACACACACACACACACACACACACACACACACACACACACACACACACACACACACACACACACACACACACACACACACACACATGACCAAAGTGGATGACAGTGGTGATGGTTAAAAAAAAAGAAGAAAAAGGAGCAGCCACAGTGGTAACTGTGATATTTTCAGGAAACATATCAAGTTGATAAAGTTGTATTTTTTATAGCTGGTTTGACTTCTTTTCATTCACAGTGTCAAACCTGAATCTGTATTACAATTAATTCACATCATAATATGAAACACAACTGTGGCATCCAGCACAGTCATTGATCAGTTCAAATCCCTTGTATTTAGGAATTCAGCTCATTTTGAATGGCTCTGAGGGAGGAGACACTCTGTGATTGGTGAGATCTGAGTTGTATCTGCAGTTAGGTGAAGAGAAGTGCCGCATAGGCCCTGAGACCCATTACGTCATGCTTATCTCTGGATTCCATAGTGTGAAGTGGATGAGACTCATCTGCTTTTGTTGGACAGATTTCCAGTCTGACACAGGTTACTCCCAAACCATGGCTGATCTCCATCTGATTTGCAGTAGATTAATCATCTTGTCCAAGGATTCAGGCAGTTCAGTAAGAACTGAACCCAGATCTAGGTGAGATACCCACCCACAGACTGTGGTTGGGTATCCCTCCGCATCACCCGGATGCAGAGGGCTGTGATTCATCACTTTTCCAGTTTCTCTCCTTCCGCTCCTGCCATATTTAAAGTCTGATTAAAAGTTTTTGCAGCGCGCATGCAGATTACAACACAGAGGAAGCCGCTACACTAGTTACTACCTGTATGAAGGCTGTTACTAAAATCAAACATGCCTCTAATTATTTATGAATATTAGCTCGAAATAGCTTAATCTACTGAATTATCTTAAACTGAACCACCTGTACTGTTATCGTGAATGGAGACACTATTTTTTTTTTTTTAAGTTTAGAAATTTATTGAGCAGATTAAACAATACATTCATACGAGGTCTGTCAATAAAGTAACGGCCCTTTTTATTTTTTTCAAAAACTATATGGATTTCATTCATATGTTTTTACGTCAGACATGCTTGAACCCTCGTGCGCATGCGTGAGTTTTTCCACGCCTGTCGTTGACATCATTCGCCTGTGAGCACGCCTTGGGAAGGAGTGGTTTGCTTTGGAAGCGAGACAAAGGAACACCTCCGTTTCGGCTCCAGCTCTCCACAATTTCACTGATACTTACTGGACTGGTAAGCACTGAAAGCCGAGATAGACATGTCCAAACTTGTCCTCTGAAACGCCGAAACGGAGGTGTTCCTTTGTCTCGCTTCCAAAGCGAATCGGTCTTTACGCGCGAAGCCTCCGCACGGCTTTCCATGACAAAATCTCTTGTTAAAAGTGAAATCTGCTGGAAAATGGCTGATATCCAGCTCTTGTGATAACCAGAGAAAGAGCACACGACGGTTTCGTATCCACAGAGGCATCTGTTTAGAAATGGTCCGCGTCGTTGCAGCTTGAGCGCGGCACGCCGAGCGTCCTTAAAGGGGTCCTTAAAGCTGTCGTAATAGACCTTATTCTCCGTGAAGCCCGTAAAATTTTCACCGAAAGCCAGATAAATTTTTCGAATGGTTTCCAGGTGCCAGTTTCTAACAGCTTCTGAAAAAATTCTGATGGAAAAAAAAGTCTTTTTCATTCCGCCATTTCCAGACAATGAAAATCCGACGAGGGGGCGGGACCACTCCTTCCCAAGGCGTGCTCACAGGCGAATGATGTCAACGACAGGCGTGGAAAAACTCAAGCATGCGCACGAGGGTTCAAGCATGTCTGACGTAAAAACATATGAATGAAATCCATATAGTTTTTGAAAAAAATAAAAAGGACCATTACTTTATTGACAGACCTCGTATACATTTACAGGGAAAAAGAAAACATACAACTCAAAAGGAGTAGGCTGAAGCTATTGTGAGCCTACCCCTCTACAGTATCATCGTTTATAAGCTGCTTCTTTTGCACAAAGCTCTTGCAATAATTTTCATTATTGATTTTATACTTACATTTTTGAGTGATTAGCAACACTACTGTAACAAACTTCAGTCAGTAAACCAATAAGGTCCATCCCGGCCACATGCACTCCACAGTGTGCAGGTCTCTGTCCATAGACCTTTTAGTAAGTTTCACACAAATAGATCATTGATCTTTAGCATACTCTTTAAATACATACATTCTCGTAGTCTTTTAAATTGTAATATACTTGTAGCATTTTTCAAATGATCCTGTAGTGCATTCCATAGGTTCACCCCCCTTCTGGTAATACATTGGCTTTTGAGAGTTATACGCGCACACTGAACTTTAAGGTTGAGATTCTCTCGTAACTGATATCCTCCTTCTCTTTTCAAAAACATATTTTAGATGTTACTGGGAAGTACGCAGTAAACTGCTTTCAAGAGCTTTCAGAGTTTTCAACTTTATTATGTCATCAAGTTTTAGGATTTGGGATGTTAGGAACAGTGTGTTAGTATGGTCCCTAAAGCCAACGTTATGCACAATCCTAATAGCTTTTTTTGCAGTCTATAAAGTGGCGTCAAGTGGCTAGAATAGGCATTTCCCCAGATCTCAGCACAGTAATTTATGTAGGGCAGGATGAGAGAGCAATACAGAATGACAAGAACTTTTTGATCAAGTAGATATCTGCATTGTCCCATTATTGCTATGCTTTTTGCAACCTTCTGGCAAATACTGGTAATCTGCGGTCTCCAGCTAATATCATGACTCAGAATCACACCAAGAAATTTAAATTCTTTTACACAATCAATTTTTACATCATCAATGTGGATTTCGGGTTGAGTTTCCTTTCTACTTTTCCCAAATAACATCATTTTTGTTTTTGATACATTTAATGATAATTTGTTTCTATGAAACCATTCTTTAATTTTGCACATCTCTGCTGTGATTTCGGTCACCAGAAGCTGTAGATCTTTGCCAGAACCTAGTATTGTGGTGTTGTCTGCGAATAGTATAAATTTTAATTTTGTGGTTACATTACAAAGGTCATTTATATATAACAGAAACAGTTTAGGCCCTAAAACAGAGCCCTGTGGGACTCCACACGATATAATTCTACATCCAGATGTATGCTCACCCACCTGTACATACTGCTGTCTATTGTTAAGATATGATTCTACCCACTTTAGCGCAACCCCTCTAATCCCATATTTATATCGTTTTTTTTAATAGTATTTTGTGATTGATAGTATCGAATGCTTTCTGGAGATCTATGAAAATGCCTATGGAATGCATCTTGTCAATTTGATTAGTTACTTCCTCGATAAGATCAATAAGAGCAAGTGAGGTTGACATGTTTTTACGGAAGCCATATTGACTATCATTGATTAAGTTATTCTTGTTTATGAAAGTATCTAGTCGAGCAACAAAGATTTTTTCTAAGATTTTTGATAGTTGTGGAAGTATTGATACAGGACGATAATTTGTAAATTGCTGACTGTCACCACCTTTATGAATTGGAGTGACCTTGGCAATTTTCATGAGGTCTGGGAATACACCAGTTCTTAATAATAAGTTAAAAATACAAGATAATGGGGTAGCAATCTGATTTACTACTTTTTTAATGACTATCATGTCAAGGTCATTCCAATCTGTAGATGTTTTATTTTGACTTCCGTTTACAATTCTAATTATTTCATTTTCATTTGTTTGCATGAGAAATAGAGATTTCACATTATTTATGACGTTGTTTGTGACATCGCTGTTGTCCATTGTGTCAATCTTTTCAGCCAGCTGAGGTCCAATGTCGACAAAGAAGTCGTTAAAAGCATTTACAATAGTATCTTTATTTGTTATTTTTTCTTGGTTTATAATCATATGATCTGGAAAAATTACAGATTTTAGTTTTCTATTCACTGCATGGTTTAAAGTATTCCATAATCCTTTCATATTATTTTTATTTTTATCAATCAGACCTCTATAATAATCTTTCTGACAACTTCTTAATATTTTAGTTAATTTATTTTTGTACATCTTATACTTAGTTTCTGCTTCTGTCGTTCTTTTCCTTAAAAATTTCCTGTACAATAGATTTTTTTCTTACACGCTTTTAATAAACCCTTTGTCAACCATGGACTCTCTTTTGTTTTCAGATCATACTTATGTTCAGTTTCAGGGCAACATTTATCATACAAGTGCTTGAATGTCTTAATAAAGTGTAAATATGTTTTATTGGCATCATTTTCTTCCATTACATTTTCCCATTTTAATTCAGACAAACTTTGCTGTAAAGCAATAATAGATTGTTCTGATCTTATTCTTACCTTTCTTAACAATTCCTTTTTTTTTTGTTTATTTCTATGTTCAGTTCTTTTTTATGTGAAAATACGAAGACTGGCAAATGGCCACTGATGTCTTTAACTAAAATACCACTTGTTATGTTGTTACATAAGGCATTTGTCGATTAGGGTAGCACAGTGTGCAGTGATACGTGTTAGATGTGGGTTATTATTACAGAGTATAGAGATAGGCTGAACATGGTATCTAAAAATTTTCCTGTGGGTCTGTGTGTATTTGCTTTCAATAAATCGATATTATAATCCCCACATATATATATCTTTAAAATGCTATTTGTATATATTTTTTCCATATACGTATTCTGTAAATATTTCCATATCTGCACCCGGCGCTCTGTAAATACCCGAGATTAATATGTTTTTCCCTTTTCCCACCTTAATTTCCACTGTAACACATTCAAACACTTGATCTACTTCCATTGTCATTTTATCAACCAACTGTGCCTCTAGATTTTTATGTACATAAAGTGCTACTCCTCCCCCAGGCTTGTAAGTTCTATTTTGAGTAAACATATAATAGTCATCTAGTTCAAAGTTTTCAATTTTCTTTTCTTTTATCCATGTTTCTGAGAGTGCAATTACTTTAAATTTTATTCTAAGCTAATTTAAATACTCTTTGATTTGCTTGAAGTTTGCATACAAACTCCTACAATTTAGGTGGATAATAGACATGCATTTTGATTTGTCAAGTTTAATCAGGTCATCATCAAGTTTAATCAGGTCATCATCGTGATAATACTTACACTTGTAATCAATATCTTATAGTGGTGTAAATCCGGATCTACTTCATTTAACGTGTTAACTATTTTGTATTCGTCAACTGAGAATGTCTCCAGTTCTGATCTTTGGTCATTTTCACCCTCATTATCTGATGAGGATGAATCAGTAGATAGAGTGTCTGTCATAATAGTTCATTTTTGTATCACATTACCTTAAAATGTTGTGTACTTTTCCAGTTCATTTACTTCTTTGATCCAGATGACTTTAGCCTGTTCAGGAGTCCCATTAAGCTTTATGAACACCCTGCAGTTGGATGTCCACGTTGCCTGGATCTTATTGTCTCTTCTCAGTTGTCAAGCTAGCTTTGCAATGTCCGCATTTTCGTCAGGTGCTCATTAATGTAAACATTAGTTCCCTTCAAGTTTCGTCCTTGCCTTAGCAGAGCTTGTTTTTGCTTCCTGTTCACAAATCTCAAAATGACGGCTGGCCTGAGCTGCCTGTCCCTGCGGGGCAGCAGGTGACAAGCCTCGATGTCTCTGCTATCCACAGAAATCCCTTTGCTTTCCATGAAATGGACCACCTGTTGCTCCACAGAATCCAATTTGTTTGGTTCTCCTTCCGACCCCACAGCCCTTGCGTAGGTGCGCGGTCGTACATCCAATCCAGTTATAATCACGTCATTCATTCGAGTGTATTGTTCCAGGTCCACCAGACGGTTTTCCAACAGAATAATTTTTTTGTCCTTTTCTTCATTTTGTTTCTTTAGTTCTTTGATTTCAAGTATAAGGTCCAATAGAGTCTGTTGTTTGGTGGAGATTTTCCCCACCTCCGAAGTAAGTGAATTCAGCACCTTCTTTATCTCCTCCAGTTACTCCTCCATCACAGCACTGCCTTTCTTTGGCCCCATAGCCACTCATAAATGTGCCAGATGATCTGAGCTCAACGTCCGTCTCTCGCTGTGTTGTTAGCAGCTCGGCTAATGCCTTGCTAGCCAACTAGATGATAGAAAGTAGCGAGGACACCGTTAGCCGATAGCTCAGTTACCTCACCGTCTTGTCGATATGAGCAGTGGGCAGCTAAAAGTTTGCCTTCTCCAACGAGGCGAGTTGCAGTATGCACAGGAGAGGATAGTCCACCAAGTTCGAGCAAGAGACGAACTTTTGGTATAGTCTTTTCCGTTGTTTTTATGTATATTCCAAGTTTGTTAAAGCAGCGGTGCAGCGCTGCAGCAGCTCAACCGGAACCAGAAGTTATCCGGTTCCGGTTACAGGTATCCCATATAGGTCTCTATATAGTCTGAAATACATCATTTCTGCTGACATTTTAATGTGGTTTTTATTGGGGACTTCACAAGCTTTTGAAGCGAGCCTCAACTGTAAGAAGCCACTAGTGTTTTCATCTGTTCAAAGGGCTTTATTCAGTTTTTCTGTCTTGTCTCCGCTACTCTCTACCCAGCCTCTTTGTCTCACATCCACAGTCCACTCTGCATGGATTCCCCCCATGGTCGTCAGTTGTGGATGTACATAGGTCTTAGGATTGTCATGTTGATTTTGTGTATTTTTTGTGAGTCATCTCTTTGGGTTTTGGTTTTATCTCTTCAGGTGTATATTTAGTTTTGTGTCATGATCTTATGTTCTGTTCAGTCTCTTGGGAATGCCTTGGTTTTGCTGCCCCGTGTGTTCATTTATGTTCCACACAGTTCATGATTTTGCTTTGATTACAGTGAGGAAAATAAGTATTTGAACACCCTGCGGTTTTGCAAGTTCTCCCACTTAGAAATTATGGAGGAGTCTGAAATTTTCATCTTGGGTGCATGTCCACTGTGAGAGATAATCTAAAAAAAAAAAAAAAATCAGGAAATCACAATGTATGATTTTTTTAAAATAATTTATTTGTATGTTACTGCTGCAAATAAGTATTTGTGTTGTGTGTGGGCCGCCAGAAGAGGAGGTACTGCTGGCCCACCATCAGAGGGCGCCCTGCCTGAAGTGCGGGCTTCAGGCACGAGAGGGCGCTGCCGCCATGGACACAGCCGGGGGTGACAGCTGTCACTCATTACCTCTTGACAGCTGTCACCCATCTACTCAACGTCCTCTCACTCCATAAAGACCACACGTCATCTCCACCTCGTTGCCGAGATATCATACTTCATTGGAGGTAATATCCTCAGCCATTTGTGTTTACTTATAAGCTGTATATTGTGAGTGTTTGCAGGAGTATCGGTCCTTTTTGTGGAGGCTGTGCAGGACGGCACTCTTTTTCCTCTGAGGGATCGCTGCAACATATTGAGTGAGAGGTGGAGGTGGCATTCCCACCGCTGTTGTTACTGGGTGTACACACACCCACACTTGACTGTCTTTGTTCTTCGCCAGCAGTACCAGATCCGACAGTCGGGGACGGTGATCACCTGGGAATTCGGGACTTGGCAGCTCCAGTAATCACCAGGTTCTGTGGCTGGCGGAAATCGTGTGGTTCCGGCTCTTCTCAGGACAGACGTCTTCTATCCTCGAGCCTGCCCACACGTCACCTTTGTGGATTGACTGTAATTATATTCTGAGATTGTCTGTATGTTCGTTGTGCACATTTCACAACATTAAATTGTTACTTTTTGGCTCATCTATTGGCCGTTTGTTTGCGCCCCCTGTTGTGGGTCCGTGTCACTACACTTTCCCAACAGGATATCTCGGCCAGCGTCATGGACTCCGAGGGGTGTCACCCGGCTGTTGAATGACCAATGGGAGAGAAGGGAGCGCAGGCGTCTGCAGGAGGCGTGATTGGTGAGCTGCAGCACATTCTCACCGCCTTTACGGCTCGGTTAGATCAGATGACCGAGCAAAACATCCTCCTGAACCGCAGGGTGGAGGCTCTCTCCGCACAGATGGCGGCGAGCGCTCAGGGCGCTGATGCAGCTCGTCCTCCTGCCGACCCTGTGCAGGATATGAACGTTCCAGTGGTGGTTCAACAACCCCTCCCACCATCCCCTGAAGCATACATAAGCCCTCCTGAGCCATACGGAGGTTGTGTGGAGACGTGCGCGGACTTTCTTATGCAGTGTTCGCTCGTCTTCGCACAGCGTCCCGTCATGTACGCGTCAGATGCTAGTAAAATAGCTTATGTGATTGCTCTGCTTCGGGGTA
This sequence comes from Thalassophryne amazonica, assembly GCF_902500255.1. NCBI lineage: Eukaryota > Metazoa > Chordata > Actinopteri > Batrachoidiformes > Batrachoididae > Thalassophryne > Thalassophryne amazonica. The sequence continues at coordinate 21,694,737 of NC_047109.1, forward strand.
AAGCATGTGCCTGGGCTACGGCGCTCTGGGAACAGAACTCACGGTTGTTATCAGCATACACTGGGTTTGTGGGGGAGTTCAGAACAGTGTTTGATCACCCTAACAGAGGAGAGACCGCTTCAACTGTGCTGCTGTCAATGAGACAGGGACGCGAGAGTGCAGCCGCTTATGCAGTCAACTTCCGCATCGCGGCTGCGAGGTCCGGCTGGAATAACGTTGCGCTCCGCGCCGCCTTCATAAACGGACTGTCGTTAGTCCTGAAGGAGCAGCTGGTAGCTAAGGAGGAACCGCGGGATTTAGATGGGCTTATCGATCTCGTTATACGGTTAGACAATCGGTTGGAGGAACGCCGTCGGGAGCGAGGCGAAGGACGTGGCCAGATACGCGCCGCCCCTCTCCCTTCCGGTTTCGAAAAGGGGCCACCCTCCCCACGCTCCACAGCCGCAGCGCTCTGTGGGGCAACAGCTCCCCCTGCTGACGTTGTTAGGGAAATGCACAGGTCCAAAATGAGGAGGCTGATCCGCGGGGAGTGTTTTCTCTGCAGCTCAAAAGAGCACATACAGAAAAACTGCCCCAAACGGCCAAAACGACAACACTCGCCCTTAGAGACTGTGCTAAGGGGGGGGTCAAAACATTCAAGTGAGACACACACAGATTGCCACACGACTCCCAGTCACAATCCTGAGCGGGGATTTAACCCTTCAAGCCCCAGCACTGGTGGACACGGGGTCGGAAGGGAATCTGCTAGACAGCAGATGGGCAAGGGAGGTAGGGCTCCCTCTGGTGGCGCTTCCTTCGCCATTGCAGGTTCGGGCACTAGATGGCACCCTCCTCCCTTTAATCACACACAAGACACAACCAGTAACTCTGGTGGTGTCTGGAAACCATCGGTAGGAGATTGAGTTTTTTGTAACTCCTTCTACCTCCCGTGTGATTTTGGGCTTCCCATGGATGTTGAAGCACAATCCCCGGATTGATTGGCCGTCTGGGGTGGTGGTTCAGTGGAGCGAAACCTGCCATCGGGTGTGTTTAGGATCCTCGGTTCCTCCCGGTTTACAGGCTAAGGAGGAGGTCAAAGTCCCTCCCAATCTGACGGCAGTGCCGGTTGAGTACCACGATCTTGCTGACGTCCTCAGCAAGGATCTGGCACTCACCCTTCCCCCGCACCGTCCATACGATTGTGCCATTGATTTGGTTCCAGGCGCTGAGTTCCCGTCCAGCAGGCTGTACAACCTCTCACGACCTGAGTGCGAATCAATGGAGACCTACATCCGGGACTCATTAGCTGCCGGGCTGATCCGGAACTCCACCTCCCCGATGGGGGCAGGTTTCTTTTTTGTGGGCAAGAAAGATGGCGGACTCCGTCCATGCATTGATTACAGGGGGCTGAATGAGATTACGGTTCGCAATCGATACCCGTTGCCATTGTTGGATTCGGTGTTCACGCCCCTGCATGGAGCCAAGATATTCACCAAGCTTGATCTTAGGAATGCGTATCACCTGGTTCGGATCCGGAAGGGAGACGAGTGGAAGACGGCATTCAACACCCCGTTAGGTCATTTTGAATACCTGGTCATGCCGTTCGGTCTTACAAATGCTCCCGCGACGTTCCAAGCATTGGTTAATGATGTCTTGCGGGACTTCCTGCACCGATTCGTCTTCGTGTATTTAGACGACATACTCATCTTTTCTCCGGATCCTGAGACCCATGTCCGACATGTACGTCAGGTCCTGCAGCGGTTATTAGAGAACCGACTGTTTGTGAAGGGCGAGAAGTGCGAGTTCCACCGCACGTCTTTGTCCTTCCTGGGGTTTATCATCTCCTCTAACTCCGTCGCCCCTGATCCGGCCAAGGTTGCGGCGGTGAGAGATTGGCCCCAACCAACAAGCCGTAGGAAGCTGCAACAGTTCCTCGGCTTTGCTAATTTCTATAGGAGGTTCATTAAGGGCTACAGTCAGGTAGTTAGCCCCCTGACAGCCCTGACCTCTCCAAAAGTCCCCTTCACCTGGTCGGATCGGTGCAAAGCCGCGTTCAAGGAGTTGAAACGACGGTTCTCTACTGCGCCAGTTTTGGTGCAGCCCGACCCTAGCCGCCAGTTTGTGGTTGAAGTGGACGCCTCTGACTCAGGGATAGGAGCCGTGCTGTCCCAGAGCGGAGAGACCGATAAGGTTCTTCACCCGTGTGCCTACGTTTCACGCAGGTTGACCCCGGCTGAACGGAAGTATGACGTTGGCAATCGAGAACTCCTTGCGGTGAAAGAGGCTCTTGAGGAGTGGAGACACCTGTTGGAGGGAGCGTCTGTGCCATTCACGGTTTTCACTGACCATCGGAACCTGGAGTATATCAGGACCCGCCAAGCGGCTGAACCCCAGGCAAGCCCGCTGGTCACTGTTCTTCGGGCGTTTTGACTTCCGGATCACCTATCGCCCCGGGACCAAGAACCAGAGGTCGGATGCCTTGTCCCGGGTACACGAAGAGGAGGTCAAAACTGCACTGTCGGATCCACCGGAGCCCATCCTGCCGGAGTCCACTATCGTGGCCACCCTCACCTGGGACGTGGAGAAGATCGTCATCCTCAAAGTCCTCAGTCCTGCCGCAGTGAAGCTCAAACTCCCGGCTTCACTGCGGATCCATCCGGTTTTCCACGTGTCACGCATCAAACCTCACCACACCTCACCCCTCTGTGCTCCCGGACCGGCGCCGCCTCCTGCTCGGATCATCGGTGCGCCGGCTCCTGGACGTCCGTCGGATGGGCCGGGGGTTCCAGTACTTGGTGGACTGGGAGGGGTATGGACCTGAAGAACGCTCCTGGGTGAAGAGGAGCTTCATCCTGGATCCGGCCCTCTTGGCCGATTTCTAGCGTCGACACCCCAACAGGCCGGGTCGGGCGCCAGGAGGCGCCCGTTGAGGGGGGGGGGTCCTGTTGTGTGTGGGCCGCCAGAAGAGGAGGTACTGCTGGCCCACCATCAGAGGGTGCCCTGCCTGAAGTGCGGGCTTCAGGCACGAGAGGGCGCTTGACTGTCTTTGTTCTTCGCCAGCAGTACCAGATCCGACAGTCGGGGACGGTGATCACCTGGGAATTCAGGACTTGGCGGCTCCAGTATTCACCAGGTTCTGTGGCTGGCGGAAATCGTGTGGTTCCGGCTCTTCTCAGGACAGACGTCTTCTATCCTCGAGCCTGCCCACACGTCACCTTTGTGGATTGACTGTAATTATATTCTGAGATTGTCTGTATGTTCGTTGTGCACATTTCACAACATTAAATTGTTACTTTTTGGCTCATCTATTGGCCGTTTATTTGCGCCCCCTGTTGTGGGTCCGTGTCACTACACTTTCCCAACAATTTGAACACCTACCAACCAACAGTGGTGGGCACAGTTCTGATAATCCGATAACAGATAATTATCGAAGATAATGTTTTCATTATCGGATTATCTTTTTAGATAACTTTAAAACCATTATCAGATCAATAAACAAAGCTGAACAGCGACAACCATTTTTAAAATTTAAAATCAGTTCAGCACCTACCTGTTAAAAGTTTTGTAACAGATGTACAGTTTTACCCTCTGCAAACAGAAGAGCGCTGCTACTATAAAAACATCTCTATCCTCTACAGACAAAGGAGAAGTGAGCACCAAAAAAAAAAAAAAAAAGTCATTTTCTTTAACACTATAGTGATATGCTGGCAATATCACCTAAGTCATCCAGAGGCACACATTTTTAACTTATGGTTCAAATTTTAACAAAACTAATTTTGGACAAGTTATTTAAAATTACTGTCATGTCTGAAGTTTTATTAAGTGAAAATATCATATATATGTTTTAGTTTTAAAGTAATGTTCTAATTTTTAAGGTTTTGTGAGCACATGCTGTGCCCAGCAGTGCATTATGGGTAGGATTATGTAATCTCAGTATGTTGTTCACAACAGGACAAATGCATTTCAGACACTCTATTCAGGCTCCACGGACAACAGCATTAAACTCTAGTGCCTAAAACTCTCGTGAATATATTCTCTGGGTTTATCGACGTTGTTACTGTATTTGCGTTTGTTAAATTCCACGCATTTTAAATGTAGCATTAATGGAGTTATTCTATCAGTATTAATGTTATTTATAAATCAAAACCGTAAGTCAGAATGACTTTATTTTTCAAGACCTCTGCCTGACGGGAGCACTGTGATTGGCAGAGAGAGTTGGGGTTTACGGCTCCATTTGGAGTGCCTCTGTGCTGGAAGCTGTGTAGTAAACAAGAGCTTCCTGCAGGAGCAGGATGTTCAAAGACAAAAGTATAGCCTCATTGTTTGGCTCTGTGGTTACTTTTAATTCTAGTAGAAGCCATTGTGGAGTTAAAACTCAAATTCAGTTTATTAGTAGTTGCAAATGTACCAGAGACAATATTGGAATTTATCGGTTATCTATAACATCTGATACATTTTTGGGTGGTTTATTGTTTTATCTTTATCAAAGATAACTTTTCAGTTATCTGATTATCTGTTATCAAAGTTAATTTTTTGGTTATCTGTGCCCACCACTGCTAACCAGCAAGAATTCTGGCTCTCACAGTCCTGTTAATTTTTCTTTAAGAAGCCTTCTTATTCTGCACTCTTTACCTGTATTAATTGCACCTGTATAATTATATTGTTACCTGTATAAAAGACACCTGTTCACACACTCAATCAGTCACACTCCAACCTGTCCACCATAGCCAAGAGCAAAGAACTGTCTAAGGACACCAGGGACAAAACTGTAGAGCTGCACAAGGCTAGGATGGACTACAGGACAACAGGCAAGCAGCTTGGTAGAAGACAACAACTGTTATGATTATTTATTAGAAAGTGGAAGAAACACAAGATGACTGTCAATCTCCCTTGGTCTGGGATTCCAGCATGACAATGACCCCAAACACACAGCCAGGGCAACTAAGGAGGGGCTCCGTAAGAAGCATTTCAAGGTCCTGGAGTGGCCTGGCCAATCTCCAGACCCGAACTCAATAGAAAATCTTTGGAGGGAGCTGAAACTCCAAACCTGAAAGATTTGGAGAAGATCTGTGTGGATGAGTGGACCAAAATCCCTGCTGCAGTGTGTGCAATCCTGGTGAAAAACTACAGGAAACGTTTGACCTCTGTAATTGCAAGCAAAGGCTACTGTACCAAATATTAACATTGATTGCTGTTCCAATACTTATTTGCAGCAGTGACATAAAAATAAATGATAAAAAAATCATACATTGTGATTTCCAGATTTTTTTTTTTTATTTATTTTTTTTAAGATTATGTCTCTCACAGTGGACATGCACCTAAGATGAAAATTTCAGACCCCTCCATGATTTATAAGTGGGAGAACATGCAAAATCGCAGGGTGTTCAAATACTTATTTTCCTCACTGTCGGAGAAATGAAGAACATAGACAGGAGTACAAGGAGATGCAGCGTAAGGCAAAAAGTGAAGTGGTAAAAGTTAAGGAAAAGGCATATTGCGAGCAAAACAATTGTACCGATTGGCCAGAAAATGAGACAGAGCTGGAAAGGATTTGCAGCAGGTTAGGGTGCTGACAAGTGAGGACAGTGTGTTGGGAAAGTGGAGGGAATATTTTGAGGAAATGATAAACTGAGGAAATGATAATTTTCTCTCAAACATTCTTGAAAGGGTAGTTGTAAAACAGCTAACTGATCATCTGCAGAGGAATGGTCTATTTGAAGAGTTTCAGTCAGGTTTCAGAATTCATCATAGTACAGAAACAGCATTAGTGAAGGTTACAAATGATCTTCTTATGGCCTCAGACAGTGGACTCATCTCTGTGCTTGTTCTGTTAGACCTCAGTGCTGCTTTTGATACTGTTGACCATAAAATTTTATTACAGAGATTAAAGCATGCCATAGGTATTAAAGGCACTGCGCTGCGGTGGTTTGAATCATATTTATCTAATAGATTACAATTTGTTCATGTAAATGGGGAATCTTCTTCACAGACTAAGGTTAATTATGGAGTTCCACAAGGTTCTGTGCTAGTAATACTGTGAGAAATCTTGGAGTCATTTTTGATCAGGATATGTCATTCAAAGCGCATATTAAACAAATATGTAGGACTGCTTTTTTGCATTTACGCAATATCTCTAAAATTAGAAAGGTCTTGTCTCAGAGTAATGCTGAAAAACTAATTCATGCATTTATTTCCTCTAGGCTGGACTATTGTAATTCATTATTATCAGGTTGTCCTAAAAGTTCCCTGAAAAGCCTTCAGTTAATTCAAAATGCTGCAGCTAGAGTACTAACGGGGACTAGAAGGAGAGAGCATATCTCACCCATATTGGCCTCTCTTCATTGGCTTCCTGTTAATTCTAGAATAGAATTTAAAATTCTTCTTCTACTTATAAGGTTTTGAATAATCAGGTCCCATCTTATCTTAGGGACCTCATAGTACCATATCACCCCAATAGAGCGCTTCGCTCTCAGACTGCAGGCTTACTTGTAGTTCCTAGGGTTTGTAAGAGTAGAATGGGAGGCAGAGCCTTCAGCTTTCAGGCTCCTCTCCTGTGGAACCAGCTCCCAATTCAGATCAGGGAGACAGACACCCTCTCTACTTTTAAGAATAGGCTTAAAACTTTCCTTTTTGCTAAAGCTTATAGTTAGGGCTGGATCAGGTGACCCTGAACCATCCCTTAGTTATGCTGCTATAGACTTAGACTGCTGGGGGGTTCCCATAATGCACTGAGTGTTTCTTTCTCTTTTTGCTCTGTATGCACCACTCTGCATTTAATCATTAGTGATTGATCTCTGCTCCCCCCCACAGCATGTCTTTTTCCTGGTTCTCTCCCTCAGCCCCAACCAGTCCCACAGAAAGACTGCTCCTCCCTGAGCCTGGTTCTGCTGGAGGTTTCTTCCTGTTAAAAGGGAGTTTTTCCTTCCCACTGTCGCCAAGTGCTTGCTCACAGGGGGTCGTTTTGACCGTTTGGGTTTTTACGTAATTATTGTATGGCCTTGCCTTACAATATAAAGCGCCTTGGGGCAATTGTTTGTTGTGATTTGGCGCTATATAAATAAAATTGATTGACTGATTGATTAAATGAAGAAAATGAGAGAGATAAAAGACTGGCTGATGTACAGTAGCGAGAGAATATCAGGAAGTGTACAAGAGATTAGTAAGAGCAGCTATGAAGAGGATGAAAAGTGGAAAGGCAATTGATCCAAATTACATTCCGGTGGAGGCATGGAAATGTCTAGGAGAGATGGCAGTGGAGTTCCTAACCAGACTGTTTAATAAAATCTTGGAAAGTGAGAGAGGATGCCTGAGGAGCGGAGACGAAGTGTGGTGGTTCCTATTTTTAAGAACAAAGGTGATGTGTAGAGCTGCAGTAACTACAGAGGCATAAAGGTGATCAGCCACATCATGAAGTTATGGGAAACAGTCGTTGAAGCTAGGCTTAGAAAACTGGTGAAGATCTGTGAGCAGCAATATGGTTTCATGCCAAGAAAGAGCACTACACATGCAATGTTTGTTTGAGAATACTGATGGAGAAGTATAAAGAAGGCCAGAAGGAGTTACATTGTGTGTTTGTGGATTTAGAGAAAGCTTATGACAGGGTGCCAAGAGAAGATTTGTAGTATTGTATGAGAAAGTCCGGCATGGCGGAGAAGTATGTGAGGGGAGATGCACTGTAGCAATGACAAATTCATTCAAGTTTTAGGTGGAATTGCACCAAGGATCAGCTCTGAGTCCTTTCTTGTTTGCAATGGTGATGGACAGGTTGACAAATGAGATCAGACAGGAGTCTCCATGCACTATGATGTTTGCAAATGACATTGTGATCTGAAGTGAGAGTAGAGAGCTGGTTGAGTCTAGCCTGGAAATGTGGACATATGCTATGGAGAGCAGGGGAATGAAAGTTTGTAGGAACAAGCCCAGTGGAATAGAGAGGTTATGAGGAGTAGAAGTGGTGAAAGTAGATAAGTTTAAATACTTGGGCTCAATTGTCCAAAGTAATGGAGAGTATGGTAGATTGGTGAAGAAGAGAATGCAGGCAGGGTGGAGTGGATGGAGAAAGGCGCAAGGAGTGATTTGTGACTGAAGAGTATATACAAGAGTGAAAGGGAAAGTTTACAAGACAGTAGTGAGACCAGCCATGTATGTTGTACGGTTTAGAGATGGTGGAACGAACAAAAAGACAGGAGGCAGAGCTGAAGATGTGATTCTCTCTTTGAGAGTGATGAGAATGGACAGGATTAGGAATGAACATATCAGAGGGACAGCTCAGGTGCGACGGTTTGGAGATAAAGTTAGAGAGGTGAGCTTGAGATGGTTTGGACATGTGCATAGCAGGGACCCAGGATATATAGATGCAACCCCAATGCCAATGAAGTTGGGACATTGTGTAAAATGTAAATCAAGTCAAACCAATTTTATTTATATAGCGCCAAATCACAACAAACAGTTGCCCCAAGGCACTTTATATTGCAAGACAAAGCCATACAATGATTACGGAAAAACCCCAACTGTCAAAACGACCCCCTGTGAGCAAGCACTTGGCGACAGTGGGAAGGAAAAACTCCCTTTTAACAGGAAGAAACCTCCAGCAGAACCAGGCTCAGGGAGGGGCAGTCTTCTGCTGGGACTGGTTGGGGCTGAGTGGAGAGAATCAGGAAAAAGACATGCTGTGGAAGACAGCAGAGATCAGTCACTAATGATTAAATGTAGAGTGGTGCATACAGAGCAAAAAGAGAAAGAGACACTCAGTGCATCATGGGAACCCCCCAGCAGTCTAACTCTATAGCAGCATAACTAAGGGATGGTTCAGGGTCACCTGATCCAGCCCTAACTATAAGCTTTTAGCAAAAAGGAAAGTTTTAAGCCTAATCTTAAAAGTAGAGAGGGTGTCTGTCTCCCTGATCCAAATTGGGAGCTGGTTCCAGAGGAGAGGAACCTGAAAGTAAGTAGGTAAGTAAGAAGAAGAATTTTAAATTCTATTCTAGAATTAACAGGAAGCCAATGAAGAGAGGCCAATATGGGTGAAATATGCTCTCTCCTTCTAGTCCCCGTCAGTACTCTAGCTGCAGCATTTTGAATTAACTGAAGGCTTTTCAGGGAACGTTTAGGACAACCTGATAATAATGAATTACAATAATCCAGCCTAGAGGAAATAAATGCATGAATTATTTTTTCAGCATCACTCTGAGACAAGACCTTTCTATTTTTAGAGATATTGCGCAAATGTAAAAAAGCAGTCCTACATATATGCTTAATATGTGCATTGAAGGACATATCCTGATCAAAAATGACTCCAAGATTTCTCACAGTATTACTAGAGGTTAGGGTAATGCCATCCAGAGTAAGGATCTGGTTAGACACCTTGTTTCTAAGATTTGTGGGGCCAGCAACCCCCTCCCTCAGCCCAACTAGTCCCAGCAGAAGACTGCCCTCGCTGAGCCTGGTTCTGCTGGAGGTTTCTTCCTGTTAAAAGGGAGTTTTTCCTTCCCACTGTCGCCAAGTGCTTGCTCACAGGGGGTCGTTTTGACCGTTGGGGTTTTTACGTAATTATTGTATGGCCTTGCCTACAATATAAGCGCCTTGGGGCAACTGTTTGTTGTGATTTGGTGCTATATAAATTGATTGACTATTGACTATTGACTAAGTACAATAACTTCAGTTTTATCTGAATTTAAAAGCACGAAATTAGAGGTCATCCATGTTTTTATGTCTGTAAGACATTCCTGCAGTTTAACTAATTGGTGTGTGTCCTCTGGCTTCATGGATAGATAAAGCTGGGTATCATCTGCGTAACAATGAAAATTTAAGCAATGCTTTCTAATAACACTGCCTAAGGGAAGCATGTATAAAGTGAATAAAATTGGTCCTAGCACAGAACCTTGTGGAACTCCATAATTAAGCTTAGGCTGTGAAGAAGACTCCCCATTTACATGAACAAATTGTAATCTATTCGATAAATATGACTCAAACCACCGCAGCGCAGTGCCTTTAATACCTATGGCATGCTCTAATCTCTGTAATAAAATTTTATGGTCAAAAGCAGCACTGAGGTCTAACAGGACGAGCACAGAGATGAGTCCACTGTCTGAGGCCATAAGAAGATCATTTGTAACCTTCACTAATGCTGTTTCTGTACTATGATGAATTCTGAAACTTGACTGAAACTCTTCAAATAGACCATTCCTCTGCAGATGATCAGTTAGCTGTTTTACAACTACCCTTTCAAGAATTTATAAATAAATAAATAAATAAAAACAGAATACAATGAATACACCACAAGGACAAGATATTTAGTGTTCAAACTGATAAACTTTATTGTTTTTGTGCAAATATTTGCTCATTTTGAAATGGATGCCTGCAACATGTTTCAAAAACGTTGGGACAGTGGTATGTTTACCACTGTGTTACATCATCTTTCCTTCTAACAACACTCAATAAGTATTTGGGAACTGAGGACACTAACTGTTGACGCTTTGTAGGTGGAATTCTTTCCCAATCTTGCTTGATGTATGACAGCTGTTCAACAGTCTGGGGTCTCTGTCTGTAGTATTTTGCGCTTCATAATGCGTCACACATTTTCAGTGGGTGACAGGTCTGGACTACAGGCAGGTCAGTCTAGTACCTGCGCTCTTTTACTACGAAGCCACGCTGTTGTAACGTGCAGAATGTGGCTTGGCGTTGTCTTGCTGAAATAAGCAGGGACGTCCCTGAAAAAAACATTGCTTGGATGGCAGCATGTGTTGCTCCAAAACCTGGATGTACCTTTCAGCATTGATGGTGCCATCACAGATGTGTAAGTTGCCCATGCCATGGGCATTAACACACCACCATACCATCACAGATGTTGGCTTTTGAACTTTGCCCTGGTAGTAATCTGGATGGTCTTTTTCTACTTTTGTCTGGAGGTCAGGATGTCCATGATTTCCAAAAACAATTTGAAATGTGGACTCATCAGACCACAGCACACTTTTCCACTTTGTGTCTGTCCATTTCAAATGAGCTCAGGCCCAGAGAAGGCGACGGCATTTCTGGATGTTGTTGATGTATGGCTTTCACTTTGCATGGTAGAGTTTTAACTTGCACTTGTAGATGTAGCGATGAACTGTGTTAGCTGACAATGGTTTTCTAAAGTGTTCCTGAGCCCACGCGGTAAGATCCTTTCACAATAATGTCGGTTTTTAACCTCTTAAACCCTAGAGTCCCCAAATTTGTGGACTTGCCCTTTTTTGGAACATTTGAACACTCATAACTAACCAATGCTGACACCAACATACACTTATTATATATCAAAATGTCAAGCGAAGTCTCCTCTACAAAAGTTTCCAATCACATATCAACTAACCACAGCTGAAACGCAAAGCAAAAAATAAAGACATAAATCGGAATTCATTTTTTGGGGGAAAAAAAAAACTCATTTACTTCTACCAAGTATTATTTACTTTCACTTTTTTTCCACAACATCCTCTAGGACCTGTCTTTTAGCTGATCCAAACTTTTGCATTTTTGACATACAACATACAAGCTGAGAAATAAATCATAATGTATGGGTATGTGATTTTGGTGAAATAGGCTCTAGGACTTAAAGGGTTAATGTAGTGCCACCTGAGGGAATCAAAGGTCACGGGCATTCAATGTTAGTTTTTGGCCTTGCTGCTTACGTGTAGAAACTTCTCCAGATTTTCTGAATCTTCTGATTATATTATGGACTGTAGATGATGGAATCCCCAAATTCCTTGAAATTGAACACTGAGAAACAGTGTTCTTAAACTGTTGGACTATTTTTTCATGCAGTTGTTCACAAAGTGGTGATCCTCACCCCATCTTTGCTTGTGAATGGCTGAGCATTTTGGGGATGCTCCTTTTATACCCAGTCATGACACTCACCTGTTTCCAGTTAACCTATTGACCTGTGAAATGTTCCAAACAGGTGTTCTTTGAGCATTCATCAACTTTTCCAGTATTTTGTTGCCACTGTCCCAGCTTTTCGAAATGCGTTGCAGGCATCTATTTCAAAATGAGCAAATATTTCACAAAAACAATAAAGTTTATCAGTTTGAACATTAAATATCTTGTCTGGTGTATTCAATTGACTATAGGTTGAATAGGATTTGCAAATCATTGTATTCTGTTTTTATTTCCATTTCACACAACATCCCAACTTCATAGGAATTGGGGTTGTAATAAGAAAATGACGACCATAATAGATCCTTTTAATTTATTAATATTACGACATGATCACATTGCCACATTAATATATTCAAAAATGACAAAGGGCGTAGTTTATAATCTGCCCGAGTAAATTAAAACTAAGTTATTACTCTGTACACATTACATCTACAAGAATTAAAAATTCATGTCTGGGGAGACCGATTGTGTAGACTCATCGTTCCCCTCCAAAATGATGCATATGTAGTGAAGGCAGAGGGGACTGTTCAGATCGCAGTTGGTGTCTACTAATCATTCCCCTCCAATTTGATGTATGCATGCTCCGAACTGACGCATGGGCAGTATGCCAAAGTGGACCAATTTTTAGGGGGGACCATTCAGACTGAAACACCCTTCTGCACTGCACTATCTCTGTAACTGTGCACAGTGATATAGAAAACCATTTTACCTAACCCCAGCCTGGACACTGCAACACTGATAAGATGAGCCTGTGCTCGGCTGATGGCAGCCAGTGATTTACGCTGGGAATTGATCTTTGATACTAAAGTTTACCTCATTCTTGTCTATTGATGTCTATTGTGAGATTTGTTTCTGCTGTTTTTTTTCTCTCTGACTGCAGCTAGTCATATGGCACATGTTCAGTTCTCATATGGAGTAATTCCACCCCAAACCCTGCAGCAAGGAGAGGGAAGTATAATGGCTTCCCGCTCCCTACTTTTCCCAGCCCTTCCTGTGCAGCCATCTGCCTCCTCCACAGCTATGGTACCAATCCAGCAGGGTGGAAAATTGCATCTTGTCATTTAATTTTTTTTTCCCCTCATAGAATTAATGTTTCTGTTTTGCTCGACTTAATTTGAAAGCTCAGCAAAAATGAAGCAGGCTGTATCTGTTCCTCCAATCTGTGGGGAAGGCTCTCGGAATCCTCAGAAAGATGAATAATGATGAGCTTCTACCTGTGTGCTCTGGATAAAAACACTATGTAACAAATTTTTATTTTTGTTTTGTTCCTGGGTACAAAGTGTGTTTTCCTAACCTGTTATGCCTTAAATAAATAGAAAATAGCTGTTATTCCACAGAAACTTTGCTTCTGTGATCAGGACAATGATATTTTGAAATTTGTCTGTTTTCAAGAATATTCTCGATTCGCCTTCACTACTGAGTAGTCTTGGCAAAAATTATGGAATCACCGGCCTCGGAGGATGTTCATTCGGTTGTTTCATTTTGTAGAAAAAAAGCAGATCACAGACATGACACAAAACTAAATTGTAACTTTCTGGCTTTAAGAAACACTATAAGAAATGAAGAAAAAAAATTGTGGCAGTCAGTAACGGTTACTTTTTTAGACCAAGCAGAGGGAAAAAAAATATGGACTCACTCAATTCTGAGGAATAAATTATGGAATCACCCTGTAAATTTTCATCCCCAAAACTAACACCTGCATCAAATCAGATTTGCTCGTTAGTCTGCATCTAAAAAGGAGTGATCACACCTTGGAGAGCTGTTGCACCAAGTGGACTGACATGAATCATGGCTCCAACACGAGAGATGTCAATTGAAACAAAGGAGAGGATTATCAAACTCTTAAAAGAGGGAAAATCATCACGCAATGTTGCAAAAGATGTTGGTTGTTCACAGTCAGCTGTGTCTAAACTCTGGACCAAATACAAACAACATGGGAAGGTTGTTAAAGGCGAACATACTGGTAGACCAAGGAAGACATCAAAGCATCAAGACAGAAAACTTAAAGCAATATGTCTCAAAAATCAAAAACGCACAACAAAACAAATGAGGAATGAATGGGAGGAAACTGGAGTCAACGTCTGTGACCAAACTGTAAGAAACCGCCTAAAGGAAATGGGATTTACATACAGAGGACAGCAAGCAGACACACGCACGTCACAGTGGACAGTTGTAAGGTTGTCCGTCCAAACATGGTACATGTTCCCCAGCCATGACATCCTTAACCCGTGATCTCAACAGCTGCTGCCGCTGACGGTCACGCCCCCTCTCAGTTTAGCGCACAGACCAACATGTCACTCTTGTGTTATGTGATCATTTTTTTTTTAGATATTTGTTATGTAATTGTGTATGTAGGTAGCGTAGGACTTACGTGCGCTCGCTCGCTGGAGCTGGTCACAACAGTGATATATGTTTTTATGTATGTCCACGTGAGGACAGCAAGCAGACACACGCACGTCACAGTGGACAGTTGTAAGGTCATCTGTCCAAACACGGTACGTGTTCCCTAGCCATGACATCCTTAACCAGAGATTTCAACAGCTGCTGCTGCCGGCGGTGGCCACGCCTCCTCTCAGTTCAGCGCACAGACCAACATGTCACTCTTTTCTGTGTTATGTGATTTTTTTTTTAGCTATTTGTTATGTAATTGTGTATGTAGGTAGTGTAGTAGTGATTATTAATATACCAGTCCTGGCTGTGGTCTCTGTGATTTTAATGTGACACATCGTGTGTACTGAGTCGTCATTTGTAGCTGTCAGTGAGTCTCTGGTCAGCAGCTGGGAGGCGGCTCGCTGTGCTGTGTGCGCTCAGACCTGGCTGTCCAGCGCCCATGTGATCATGTCTGTACATACATATCAGCATTTTATGTAAGTGTGCTCCCCCACCCGGCACGCCACATGTGTTGCGGGGGGGGGGGGGGGGGATACACATCCATGCCACATGTGTGTTGCTTTTTGCAATGCCACACTCATGGGGGCACTTACACAAATTTCACATCCAGCTTGAGAGTGATTGTCTGCTCACTGATTCCATGCTGCCAGCGCGAATGGCCACGCATTTTTTAAGTACCAAGTGAGCGGTGTTGGATGTTCGTGTGTGTCACCTGGAGTTTGGCCAACACCTGCCACAAAAGGGATTGAATGGGCTCTCACAGAGCATTCTCTTTCGGCCGCTGGTGTACGTAAATAATTGTAGCGACAGGTGTACGAGGCATTGGAGGCAGCTCCGATTTTTCAAGATTGGGAAGCAATTCCTCTTTCATGAGCTAGTCGGCTTCCATTGTGTTATGTGTGAAGGGGCTTTATAGTTCAAGGGGTTTTGGGTGGACCAATTACTTTATTGGAATGACTGATAATGGGGAAGAATTTAGTTATTTGATACTAAGGCGATTGTACCAGAATGAGATTGAAAGTAAGGAGTGATTCAATGAGAGATTTATAAACCAGAGTTAAAATGTTCTTGCTAACATGTAAAGGCCTCAGTTTCCTCAGCAGGTGGAGGTGCTGTTGTGCTTTTTTGTAAACTACTGCACAGGTTTTGACAAAATTTTCACCACAGATAGATATTAGGCCATGGAAGAAGCTATAAAATTTTGGAGGTGATCCGGATCCGGATTCTGGATCAGGATTTCTCTTTGTCAACTTTTAAGGATTATGTCAAAACCACTTCACGGATTCTCACCAAATTTGCACCACAGATAGATATTAGGCCATGAAAGACTCCAATGAAGGTGATCCAGAACTAGATTCTGGATGAGAAATTCAATTTTTGCACTTCACTTTGTCTGATTTCGAGGATTACGTCAAAACTACTGAATAGATTTTCACCAAATTTTCACCACCCATTGGTGTTAGGCCTTGAAAAACTCCATTAAATTCATGGATATGACATCATGATGTAAAACCAGTATCAGGAAGACACTATTTTGTTTCAGCTTGTGAATTAACTATCACATTCCAACATCTTGATCAGTGGGACCATTCTGGATCAGCATGCAGTTATTGCATTATTGCATTGTGTTGTGGAATCCAGACCCAGGTAAAGTCCAGGTCATGATGTGAATCATATATCTGTTATTTTGAGTCCTTGTCGACCCTTGGTGGGTGTCAGGAATCTCAGACTGTTCTTGTTTTTCATGTTGTCTCTTTGTTCCAGGTGTGGACCTCATATTTTGGTATTACGTTTCTTGATTTGATTTGAGTTCCATGTTCTATCTAATGATTTTGTCTCCTTGTGTTCTCACATGGTTCAGTGTTTCCGTTCCTGTTTGATCTTTGCACCTGCTGTCAGTTAGTTCAGTTAGTTTATAAGCTACTCCTTTTCTGTTGTTGAGTTTCCTGGTCGATGGCCACTGTTATGCATTAGTCGTGATAGTATACAAGGCATCGCGATGACATCACACGCTGGAGTCAATCGGTATCGGGGCCATATTGGTAGGCAGAAAAATATTATTCAGCCACTGACTGTGGTGATAGTTCAAAGTGTACACTCTGTAACACGCTGACGGATCAGCTCAGCGCCATGCATAAAACCCATTAACACATCACATCCAGGATGGATGACAATCCATTTCAAGATTTTCACTTTGTACGCATTTAGTGTCATGAATCGGATGTGCTTTGGCTGAGAAGTGTCCAGTGCAGGTGGAAGAAGGATTTGAGCTCACCCTATGTTCGAACTCATCACATTAAACCCAATTCCCTTCTGTTTATTTTATTATTATTTTTTTTAATCTTTTTTTACTTTGGTTTCCTCTGTGCAGCTCCACATTTAGGCAGTAAGCTGTGACTTAAGTTATTATGAAGGCTGCAAACTAACAATGATCTGATTTTCAGTTCATTGTTTTGAAATCAAATACGGTTTAACATTCCTAAAGACAAGCATTTACGCAGAACGCGAGTGTGCAGAAGAGCAATTTTGCAGACAACGGACATACACAACATGAAAAGTGAAAAGTTGGACTCACCGGTATCAAAATGACTGTAAACCATGGAAGAAATAAAGCCAGCAAGAAGAAGCGCAGAGGTAACTGCCCAGGAATCCATGGTTCAGGTCTAGCTGCTCTGGTGAATTTCAGGTGAACTGCAGCCTGATGCCTGGATGCGCACACTGGCAGGAGTGTCGTTTTTGGACCCCATTTAAAAAGCCCCTCAACTTCAAGACGTCCCGCTGCTCCACTGCATTCACCCCACAAAGACAGGAGCAGACAATAGAAAGAACACAGACATCAACATCTACAACAACAGGGTGATAACAGCATTCCCTTACATGACCACTGATAAAATAACTGTACGCCTCCAAACACTTGCAATCCTGCATGGTCGTCATCTCCCAGATTTAATTTCTCACAATATCGCTTTTGATCTTCAGGATCAAGAGTTGACATGTAGTCTGACGTCATCTTCCCATGTGTTTTCTCACCATACCTGTTTGGAGTCTGCCGTTTTCTGCCTACCAGCCTGTGCGCATGTGCGGGAAAGTCGGAAGTAAACAACAGCATTCTCTTGGTCTCTCCCATGTTCTCTGTGTGTAAGTATTTTTTTGTGTCATCATACTCCACTGTGTGCCTGTTTTTGTTAGTCTCTTCACTCCTGGAACCTCCCTGTTGTTCATCGCCCTGTCTCCTGGCTCATACTGTCAGGGTGTGAGGTTGCTCTGTTTTGCTTAGTTTTGTCTTTATCTGTTTGGTTGCTCTTCTGTTTGTCTTTTCCTCTGTGTGATCTTTTTCTGTGTCTCTCTTGGTGGTGGGTGTGACTATGCTTTCTGGACCACGCCCCCATTCTGGGCTCCTCCCCACGCACCTGCTGTCTATCTGCTGCTAATCACCTGGATGTATATATACTGCTCATTTTGCTCTGTTTCCTCGCCAGATTGATGCGCCCTGTTCCTTATCCCCAGCCTTCAGTTCTGTATTCCTTGTTCTGCCAGCCTCATTGTGTTCTCGACCTCCAGCGTGTTTATTCCGACCTCGTCTAAGATGATGTTTTTTGTACTGTTGCTGTGTTTTTGGACTGCCTTCCCGTGTACCCACCTCTGCTATTCTCTTCACTAAAGTCTTCCAACCAGAGCTACCTGAGTGAGCCTTGCATTTGTGTCCAAACCATACATCCTGTCAGATCAATCTGGCCAACAATGGACGCAGCAGGCTCAGATCCCTTTCAGCTGGCGGTACATCACCACAGTCAGCAGCTTGCACAGCAGGAAGACCAACCTGCTGCACTCAGCTCTGGGTTTAGCGAACTCGCTAAACGCCAGGAAGCATTTATGTCTTCCATCACCGAGCAGATGAGTCAGTTACTGACACGACTCAGCCCTCAGGCTTCGTCGGATGCAGCCACTGCTGGTTCCAGTCCACCTCCACCAGCGCCAACAGCCGCCTCACCAGCATCTATATCAGCACCAGTGGTGTGCAACCAGCTGTCGCAACCTAAACGCTTCTCAGGTGAGACCGGAGACGTCAGACCTTTCATTACGCAGTGTGAACTCCACTTTGAACTGATGTCAGCAATGTTTCCAACCGATAGACCCAAGATTGCTTATATGAATATGATTACTCACCTGACTGGTCATGTGGTAGTCTGGGCCACTGCTGAGTGGGGTCATCAGAACAACTATTCCAGCACATGGCTCCAGGGTGCAAGGCAGCGCGCTCGCTCATGAGGCTAAAGCAGGGCAGCATTCTTGCAGCCAAAAGTGAATGTAACCCGGCGGCTCTTCTTGACGTCTTCTTCCAGGGTCTGTCCGCTGACATTCAAGATCAGCTCGTAGCGGTTGATTTACCAGATGACCATCGTCTGCAGGACCAACCACGTCGAGGAAGCCGCTACCCGGATCAACATGCTGACACGCCTCTAAACCGGCCTCCCTCCTTCTCCCATGCTCGGCTCAACCCTCCTCCACACAGCGATGAGGAACCCATACAGTTGGGATGTACACATCTTTCCCCAGTGGAGCGACAGCGCCGCCCTGAGGGCGGACTCTGCTATTACTGTGGACAGTCAGGACACTTGATTTCTAATTGTCAAGCCAGGGGCGCCACCATGCGGACAAGATCAGAAGTGCGGGTGTCTTAATTCCATTTCAACTGTTTCAACTCATAATATTATTCCAGCCGAATTAATATCTGACCACTCCACTATAACCGTATCGGCTTTTTTGGTTCTGATGCTAATCTAATCTTATCCTCTCTCGCCAGGTCCCTTCACCTTAAGATGTATAAGGTCTCGCGTCCACTGGTGGACGTGCCATGGATGGTCATTTTTTTGGGCCAAATCACACACCGCACTCAGTTGATTAAAATGATAGTTTCTCACATACACTCTGAATCCATCAGTTTTCATGTACTGGATAAAATGACTCACCCAATCATTCTGAGGCACCCCTGGTTACAAGGTCATGGGCCCAACTTTGATTGGGTAAAGTGTGAAATCGTTTCATGGAGTCCGGCATGTAATAATGTATGTCTGAATAACACCGTCTGCACTTCTCAGGGGTCCTCGAGACCTCACTGGAGTTCCTGAATGTTACCATGATCTGGCAGTTGTTTTCAGTAAAGCCATAGCTAAATCATTACCTCCACATCGCGACTATGATTGCGCAATCGAGCTCCTTCCCGGGGCGTCTCCGCCACGCGGAAAGCTCTTTTCTCTTTCAGCTCCTGAGCGTAATGCTATGAACGAGTATATTCAGGAGTCCTTGGCGGCGGGTTTGATTCGTTCTTCTTCATCCCCCGCAGGGGCGGGTTTTTTCTTTGTTGAAAAGAAGGATAAGACACTCCACCCTTGCATTGATTACCGGGGCTTAAATGACATAACAATTAAGAACCGTTACCCGCTCCCGCTGATCTCCTCCGCATTCGAGTTATTAGAAGGGGCTACAATCTTTACCAAACTTGATGTGCGAAATGCGTACCACCTAGTCAGGATTAAACAAGGTGATGAATGGAAGACGGCCTTTAACACCTCCTCGGGACATTATGAATATCTTGTAATGCCATTTGGACTCACGATTGCACCTGCCGTATTCCAGAATCTGGTCAATGACATGCTACGGGATTTTCTTAATAAATTTGTCTTTGTTTATTTAGACGACATTCTAATATTTTCCCATGATCTAGCCACGCACACACACCATGTCCATCTGGTATTACAGACCTTATTACAAAACAAACTTTTTGTAAAGGTGGAAAAATGCGAATTTCACAGATCCACGATTTTTTTCTTGGTTTCGTGATCTCCGCAGGTGAAATTCAAATGGATCCTGCTAAACTGACGGCAGTTCAGGAGTGGGCAGTTCCCACATCCCGCAAGGAGGTTCAGCGATTTTTAGGTTTCGTAAACTACTACCATAAGTTCATCCGGAGTTTTAGTTCCATTACACCTCCCCTGCATGCTGCGACCTCGACCCTCCACTCGTTCGTCTGGACGCTGGAGTGTGACGAGGCATTTAGAGTCCTAAAGAATCGCTTTACCGCGGCCCCCGTGCTGCTTCTCCCTGACCCCGCTTGGCAATTTGTGGTTGACGTCGATGCCTCCAATGTGGGTGTGGGGGCGGTCTTGTCGCAGGGAAATCCCTCTGACAACCGGCTGCATCCATGTGCCTTTTTGTCAAAGAAGCTGTCCCCAGTGGAATGGAAAAACGGCATCGGCGACCACGAACTGTAAGCGGTAAAAGTGGCTTTGGAGGAGTGGCGGCACTGGCTAGAGGGGGCACAATACCCGTTTATAGTCTACACTAACCATAAAAATCTTGAATACCTCCGCACCGCTAAACGCCTTAACTCCTGTCAAGCCAGTTGGGCAATATTTTTCAGTCATTTTAACTTACCTACCTGAACCTACCACCCGGGCTCAAAGAACGGTAAACAGGACACTCTATCTCATCAGGGGGAGCCAGTTGACGCCTCCTTAGAGCCGGAGTCGGTTTTACCCCCCTCCTGTTTTGTGGCCACCCTTACTTGGGACATCGAGTCTCGTATCACATCAGCTGTGGGGGATGCGCCCGTTCCTGCTGGGTGTCCATGGGGAAAGCTTTTCATTCCTCCGGCCCTCAGGGGCGAAACCATTCGCTGGTGTCATGAAACCCGTATGTTTTGTCACCCGGGAATTAGGAAGACCTTGTTCATTGTGCAGCGGAGGTTTTGATGGCCTGGCTTAGTCAAAGATGTCTCAGAATATGTGGCTGCCTGTCAATTTTGTGTGATGCACAAATCGTCCAATCAACCGCCCGCTGGCGCCATACAGCCATTACCTATTCCGGTTCGTCCATGGTCCCACATCGTGATGGATTTTGTGACTGGGTTTCCGCCCTCCAAGGGGCATACGGTGGTCTTGAACGTCATTGACCGCTTATCTAAAATGGTCCATTTTATCCCTCTGAGCAAACGTCTGTCGGCTAAAGAAACTGCAGTGGTAATGTTGAATCACATCTTCAAGTTACACGGGTTGCCTCAGGATACTGTGTCAGACCGAAGCCCGCAGTTCATGTCCCATTTTTGGAGGGAGTTTTGCCGTCTCCTCGGGGTCACATCCAGTTTAACCTCGGGCTACCATCCACAGGCTAATGGGCAGGCGGAGCGGTTGAATCAGGAGTTGGAGAAAGGGCTTCGGTTGCTAGCGTCGCGTCATCCCACTTCCTGGTCCAATCAATTCCCTTGGATAAATCAAATCAAATCAATTTTATTTATATAGTGCCAAATCACAACAAACAGTTGCCCCAAGGCACTTTATATCAATCAATCAATCAATTTTATTTATATAGCGTGAAATCACAACAAACAGTTGCCCCAAGGCGCTCTACATTGTAAGGCAAAGCCATACAATAATTATGGAAAAACCCCAACGGTCAAAACGACCCCCTGTGAGCAAGCACTTGGCGACAGTGGGAAGGAAAAACTCCCTTTTAACAGGAAGAAACCTCCAGCAGAACCAGGCTCAGGGAGGGGCAGTCTTCTGCTGGGACTGGTTGGGGCTGAGGGAGAGAACCAGGAAAAAGACATGCTGTGGAGGGGAGCAGAGATCAATCACTAATGATTAAATGCAGAGTGGTGCATACAGAGCAAAAAGAGAAAGAAACACTCAGTGCATCATGGGAACCCCCCAGCAGTCTAAGTCTATAGCAGCATAACTAAGGGATGGTTCAGGGTCACCTGATCCAGCCCCAACTATAAGCTTTAGCAAAAAGGAAAGTTGTAAGCCTAATCTTAAAAGTAGAGAGGGTGTCTGTCTCCCTGATACGAATTGGGAGATGGTTCCAGAGGAGAGGAGCCTGAAAGCTGAAGGCTCTGCCTCCCATTCTACTCTTACAAACCCTAGGAACTACAAGTACGCCTGCAGTCTGAGAGCGAAGCGCTCTATTGGGGTGATATGGTACTATGAGGTCCCTAAGATAAGATGGGACATGATTATTCAAAACCTTATAAGTAAGAAGAAGAATTTTAAATTCTATTCTGGAATTAACAGGAAGCCAGTGAAGAGAGGCCAATATGGGTGAGATATGCTCTCTCCTTCTAGACACCATGTTTCTAAGATTTGTGGGGCCAAGTACAATAACTTCAGTTTTATGAGTTTAAAAGCAAGAAATTAGAGGTCATCCAGGTCTTTATGTCTGTAAGACAATCCTGCAGTTTAGCTAATTGGTGTGTGTCCTCTGGCTTCATGGATAGATAAAGCTGGGTATCATCTGCGTAACAATGAAAATTTAAGCAATGCTGTCTAATAATACTGCCTAAGGGGAAGCATGTATAAAATGAATAAAATTGGTCCTAGCACAGAACCTTGTGGAACTCCATAATTAACCTTAGTCTGTGAAGAAGATTCCCCATTTCCATGAACAAATTGTAATCTATTAGATAAATATGATTCAAACCACCGCAGCGCAGTGCCTTTAATACCTATGGCATGTTCTAATCTCTGTAATAAAATGTTATGGTCAGCAGTATCAAAAGCAGCACTGAGGTCTAACAGAACAAGTACAGAGATGAGTCCACTGTCTGAGGCCATAAGAAGATCATTTGTAACCTTCACTAATGCTGTTTCTGTACTATGATGAATTCTGAAACCTGACTGAAACTCTTCAAATAGATCATTCTTCTGCAGATGATCAGTTAGCTGTTTTACAACTACCCTTTCAAGAATTTTTGAGAGAAAAGGAAGGTTGGAGATTGGCCTATAATTAGCTAAGATAGCTGGGTCAATTGATGGCTTTTTAAGTAATGGTTTAATTACTGCCACCTTAAAAGCCTGTCGTACATAGCCAACTAATAAAGACAGATTGATCATATTTAAGATCGAAGCATTAATTAATGGTAGGGCTTCCTTGAGCAGCCTGGTAGGAATGGGGTCTAATAGACATGTTGATGGTTTGGAGGAAGTAACTAATCAAAATAACTCAGACAGAACAATCGGAGAGAAAGAGTCTAACCAAATACCGGCATCACTGAAAGCAGCCAAAGACAACGATATGTCTTTGGGATGGTTATGAGTAATTTTTTCCTCTAACAGTTAAAATTTTATTAGCAAAGAAAGTCATGAAGTCATTACTAGTTAAAGTTAATGGATAAATAGAGCTCTGACTCTTTATCAGCCTGGCTACAGTGCTAAAAAGAAACCTGGGGTTGTTCTTATTTTCTTCAATTAGTGATGAGTAGTAAGATGTCCTAGCTTTACCTGAGGGCTTTTTTTTATAGAGCAACAGACTCTTTTTCCAGGGTAAGTGAAGATCTTCTAAATTAGTGAGACGCCGTTTCCTCTCCAACGTACGGGTTATCTGCTTTAAGCTGCGAGTTTGTGAGTTATACTACGGAGTCAGGCACTTCTGATTTAAGGCTCTCTTTTTCAGAGGAGCTACAGCATCCAAAGTTGTCCTCAATGAGGATATAAAACTATTGACAAGATAATCTATCTCACTCACAGAGTTTAGGTAGCTACTCTGCCCTGTGTTGGTATATGGCATTGGAGAACATAAAGAAGGAATCATATCCTTAAACCTAGTTACAGCGCTTTCTGAAAGACTTCTGCTGTAATGAAACTTATTCCCCACTGATGGGTAGTCCATCAGAGTAAATGTAAATGTTATTAAGAAATAATCAGACAGAAGGGGGTTTTCAGGGAATACTGTTAAGTCTTCAATGTCCATACCATAAGTCAGAACAAGATCTAAGGTATGATTAAAGTGGTGGGTGGACTCATTTACATTTTGAGCGTCGTCCCTCTCCCTTCCGGTTCAGACCGTGTTCCGCCCTCCCCACGCTCCACGGCCCCTGCGCTCCGTGCGGTTGCAGCCCCCCCTGCTGACGAAGCTATGGACACGAGTAGGGCAACATTTAGGGCACCAGTCACACAAAGGAGGCTGGCCCGCGGGGCGTGTTTTGTTTGTGGCTCGATTGAGCATCAAGTAAGGGACTGCCCCGAGTGGTTAAACACCAACGCCCGCCCCTAGAAACTGGGCTAGGGGTGGGCCGAGACGTTCACGTGGGACACACCCACATCGCCACATGACTCCCAGTGACAATCCTTTATGAGGATTTAACCCTGAAGGCCCCAGCACTGGTGGACACGGGCTCAGAAGGGAATTTGCTAGATAGCAAATGGGCTAGGGAGATAGGGCTCCCTCTGGTGGCGCTTACCTGGCCTGTGCAGGTACGGGCGCTAGATGGCTCCCTACTCCCTCCAATCACTCACAAGACACCACCAGTAACTCTGGTGGTGTCGGGGAATCACCGGGAGGAAATCGAGTTTTTCGTGACTCCGGCCACCTCCCGTGTGATTTTAGGTTTTCCCTGGATGTTGAAACACAATCCCCGGATCGATTGGCCGTCCGGGGTAGTGGTTCAGTGGAGCGAGACCTGCCATCGGGTATGTTTAGGTTCCTCGGTTCCTCCCGGTTCCCAGGCCAGGGAGGAGGTCAGAGCCCCGCCCAATCTAGGGACGGTGCCGGTGCAGTACCATGACCTTGCGGAGGTGTTCAGCAAGGATCTGGCACTCACCCTTCCCCCGCACCGCCCGTATGATTGTGCCATTGATTTGGTTCCAGGCGTTGAGTTCCCGTCCAGTAGGCTGTACAACCTCTCACGACCTGAACGCGAATCAATGGAGACCTACATCCGGGACTCTTTGGCTGCCGGGTTGATCCGGAATTCCACCTCCCCAATGGGTGCGGGTTTCTTTTTTGTGGGGAAAAAGGATGGCGGATTACGTCCATGCATCGATTACAGGGGGCTGAACGAAATCACGGTTCGTAACCGATACCCCTTACCCTTGTTGGATTCGGTGTTCACGCCCCTGCATGGAGCCAAGATATTCACCAAGCTTGATCTTAGGAATGCGTATCACCTGGTTCGGATCCGGAAGGGAGACGAGTGGAAGACGGCATTCAACACCCCGTTAGGTCATTTTGAGTACCTGGTCATGCCGTTCGGTCTTACAAATGCTCCCGCGACGTTCCAAGCATTGGTTAATGATGTCTTGCGGGACTTCCTGCACCGATTCGTCTTCATGTATTTAGACGACATACTCATCTTTTCTCCGGATCCTGAGACCCATGTCCGACATGTACGTCAGGTCCTGCAGCGGTTATTGGAGAACCGGCTGTTTGTTAAAGGCGAGAAGTGTGAGTTTCACCGCACCTCTTTGTCCTTCCTGGGGTTCATCATCTCCCCCAACTCCGTCGCTCCTGATCCGACCAAGGTTGCGGCGGTGAGAGACTGGCCCCAACCCACAAGCCGTAGGAAGCTGCAACAGTTCCTCGGCTTTGCGAATTTCTACAGGAGGTTCATTAAGGGCTACAGTCAGGTTGTTAGCCCCCTGACAGCCCTGACCTCACCAAAAGTCCCCTTCACCTGGTCGGATCGTTGCGGTGCCGCGTTCAAGGAGTTGAAACGGCGCTTCTCGTCTGCACCCGTTCTGGTGCAGCCCGATCCTAGTCGCCAGTTAGTGGTTGAAGTGGACGCCTCGGACTCAGGGATAGGAGCTGTGCTGTCCCAGAGTGGGAAGACCGATAAGGTCCTTCACCCGTGTGCCTATTTTTCCCGCAGGTTGACCCCGGCTGAACGGAACTATGACGTCGGCAACCGAGAACTCCTTGCGGTGAAAGAGGCTCTTGAAGAGTGGAGACATCTGTTGGAGGGAACGTCCGTGCCATTCACGGTTTTCACTGACCACCGGAACCTGGAATATATCAGGACCGCCAAGCGGCTGAATCCCAGGCAAGCCCGCTGGTCACTGTTCTTCGGCCGTTTTGACTTCCGCATCACCTACCGGCCCGGGACCAAGAACCAGAAATTGGATGCCTTGTCCCGGGTACACGAAGACGAGGTCAAAACGGAGTTGTCGGATCCACCGGAACCCATCATCCCGGAGTCCACTATCGTGGCCACCCTCACCTGGGACGTAGAGAGAACCGTCCGGGAGGCCCTGGCACGAAGCCCGGACCCCGGGACTGGACCAAAGAACAGACTTTACATCCCACCAGAGGCAAGGGCTGCAGTCCTGGACTTCTGTCACGGCTCTAAGCTCTCCTGTCATCCAGGGGTGTTGAAGAACCGTGGCAGTTGTCCGGCAGCGCTTCTGGTGGGCGTCCCTGGAGGCCGAAGTCTGGGACTATATCCAGGCCTGTACCACCTGCGCCAGGGGCAAGGCCGACCATCGCAAGGCTCCGGGACTGCTACAGCCGCTGCCCGTGCCTCATCGCCCCTGGTCCCACATCGGCCTGGATTTTGTCACGGGCCTCCCGCCGTCCCAGGGAAACACCGTCATCCTCACGATAGTGGACCGATTCTCCAAGGCGGCCCACTTCGTGGCCCTCCCGAAGCTCCCAACGGTCCAGGAGACAGCGGACCTCCTGGTCCACCATGTCGTCCGCCTGCATGGAATACCATCAGACATCGTCTCCGATTGCAGTCCCCAGTTCTCCTCGCATGTCTGGAGGAGCTTCTGCCGGGAACTGGGGGCCACGGTCAGTCTCTCATCCGGGTATCATCCCCAAACCAACGGGCAAGCAGAACGGGCCAATCAAGAGATGGAGCAGACCCTGCGTTGCATGACAGCCGCGCACCCAGCGGCCTGGAGTACCCATCTGGCCTGGATCGAGTATGCCCACAACAGCCAAGTGTCGTCCGCCACCGGCCTCTCCCCTTTTGAGGTGTGTCTGGGGTATCAGCCCCCGTTGTTCCCGGTGGTTGAGGGAGAGGTCGGTGTGCCCTTGGTCCAGG
This sequence comes from Thalassophryne amazonica, assembly GCF_902500255.1. NCBI lineage: Eukaryota > Metazoa > Chordata > Actinopteri > Batrachoidiformes > Batrachoididae > Thalassophryne > Thalassophryne amazonica. The sequence goes on from NC_047109.1 coordinate 21,721,831, forward strand.
CCCACCTGCGGAAGTGCCGTCGGGTGTGGCGTGCCGCCCGTTCTGCTTTGTTGAGGGCCCGGATGAGGGCGAAGACCCATGCAGACCGGCAGCGGACCCCGGCCCCTACGTATCGCCCCGGGCAGGAAGTGTGGTTGTCCACCAAGGACATTCCACTGCAAGTGGCCTCCCCGAAACTGCAAGACAGGTACATAGGTCCGTTTAAGATTCTCAAGGCTGGAAGCCGAAGCCTCACTGCGGATCCATCCAGTATTCCATGTGTCAAAAATCAAGCCCCATCACACCTCGCCCCTCTGTACACCCGGTCCGGCGCCACCTCCTGCCCGGATCATCGATGGCGAGCCGGCTTGGACAGTGCGCCGGTTGTTGGACGTCCGACGGATGGGCCGGGGCTTTCAATATCTGGTGGACTGGGAGGGGTACGGCCCTGAAGAACGCTCCTGGGTGAAGAGGAGCTTCATCCTGGATCCAGCCCTCCTGGCCAACTTCTACCGTCGCCACCCGGACAAGCCCGGTCGGGCGCCAGGAGGCGCCCGTTGAGGGGGGGGTCCTGTTGTGTGGGCCGCTGAAGAGGAGGTACTGCTGGCCCACCACCACCAGAGGGCGCCCTGCCTGGAGTGCGGGCTCCAGGCACCAGAGGGCGCCGCCGCCTCACGGGAGCAGCCTCGGTGACAGCTGTCACCCATCACCTGAGACAGCTGACGGCAATCATCAGTGGGGTATATCAGCAGGACGGCATCTCCACCTCATTGCCGAGATATCGTTTTTACCGGAGAGGTAACGTATTGACGCTAACAGAGTGTATCTTTTTGGATTGAGCTAGTTATTTGGATTACTGTTCCAACGAGAGGTGGAGGTAACTTTCCTGCTGTTCGGAGTCCTGGGTGCAAACGCGCCCCCATCTGACTGTACTTTGTTTCCTCGCCAGCAGTACCAGGTCCGACACGCGGAGGCAGTGGCCACCTGGGAGTTCGGGACTTGGCGGCTCCAGTATTCCCGGGGTCCTGTGGCGGAGGAAGCCGTGTGGTTCCGGTCTTACCTTGGAGAGGCGTCTCCTATCTTCGAGCATGCCCACACGACACTTTTGTGAATTGACTGTTGTCCATTTCTGTGATTGGTTGTATTAGTTGTGCACATTCACAACAGTAAAGCGTTGTTATTTGACTTACTCCATTGTCCGTTCATTTGCGCCCCCTGTTGTGGGTCCGTGTTCCTACACTTTCCCAACACAAGCTTTCAAATGAATTAAAGCTCTGTCTGGGTTTTTGATTAATTAATAAGCTGGAGTGGAAGATTGCTGCTAATCCTTCGCCTCGGCCCGTGTTACGAGCATTCTGGCAGTTAGTGTGACTCGGGGGTGTTGACTCATTTAAACTAACATATTCATCCTGCTGAATATGTTAACAGTTAACAGTTTGCCCTCCGCTTCCACCGGTTACTCTCCATTTCACGTGGTCTTTGGTCACCAGCCCGCACTCTTCTCTGTCGACCTTAACTCCCCGGTCCCTTCAGCGCTTAGTCTAATCCTCCGTTGCCAACGAACCTGGGAGTAGGCATGGAAAATGCTGCTGCAATCCACAGCATCATATAAAGCCTCCGCTGATCGTAAAAGGTTCATGGTATGGCTATCAACTCGTCACCTTTCCCTTAGGGGCGTGCCCCGGAAATTGGCTCCCAGGTTTGTTGGTCCATTCCCAATCTCCAAAGGTATCAATCCTGTCTCAGTTCATCTTCGTCTTCCCCGGTCCATGCGTGTCCATCCCACGTTTCACGTCTGTTGTGTCAAACCTGTTCAGTCGAGTGTTTTGTGTCCTCCGGCCGTTCCCCCACCACCGCCCGGTGCATGGATGGTGGCCCTGTTTTTCTGTGCGCCGGCTCCTGGCGCGGTTTGCAGTATTTGGTTGATTGGGAGGGGTATGAGCCCTGAAGAGCGGTCGTGGGTCCCCTCCTGCAGGGTGAGGTTGCTCTGTTTTGCTTTGTTTTGTCTTTATCTGTTTGGTTGCTCTTCTGTTTGTCTTTTCCTCTGTGTGATCTTTTTCTGTGTCTCTCTTGGTGGTGGGTGTGTCTCTGCTTTCTGGACCACGCCCCCGTTCTGGGCTCCTCCCCGCGTACCTGCTGTCTATCTGCTGCTAATCACCTGGATGTATATATATATATTGCTCATTTTGCTCTGTTTCCTCACCAGATTGATGTACCCTGTGCCTTCTCTCCAGCCTTCAGTTCTGTATTCCTTGTTCTGCCAGCCTCATTGTGTTCTCGACCTGCAGCCTGTTTATTCCAACCTTGTCTAAGCCTGATGTTTTTTGTACTGTTGCTGTGTTTTTTGGACTGCCTTTCCATGTACTGACCTCTGCTATTCTCTTCACTAAAGTCTTCCAACCAGAGCTGCCGAAGTGAACCTTGCATTTGTGTCCAAACCATACATCCTGTCACATACCCTTTTTGTATGCTCACCCATCCCCCGTATGTTGGATTGTTTGCCGCTTTTGGATCATTAAAGCATTGCTGTTTTTTGTATCTACCCCTTTGTGTCCTGGCTGCCTGCCTTTGGGGTTCAATCTGCAGCTCCAACACTAATTGTAACATTAGGACCCATATCTAAAGGTTCCAAAACACCAGTAGCAACTCTACATTTCTGTATTTCCTATGCTGTAAAGAGACATTATTTTGTTTTTAAAATGTCTTTTGAAGTCAGCTAGAGTACAGCATAATTCAGTATTTTTTGGGACAGTTGATCAAAATGTTTATTCATTTTACAGAAACAGTGATTTTTTTTTTTGTTTTTTTTTTTTTTTACAGTAGTTCAGTCTTTGGCATACCAAATAATAATGTTCCTCTCAACTTATAACTGGAGTCCCTCACTTTCAACAAATGTTGAACATGTTGAAATAGAAGATTTCGTTTTGCTTTGTATTGTAATGCAATCAACTAAGTCCATGACATTCAGAATATTTAAGCAGATAAATAGTGGGTTGGTTGGCTCACGGCAAGATTTATTGCTGACAATGCGTATGGCTTTCTTTTACAATAACAATATTGAATTAGTGTTTGTTTAATTGAGTTTCCTCAAACCACAATGCAATTTGTCATATATGGAGCTATTAATGAATAGTATAAAGTGATTAGGGAATATTAATAGAGGCATTCATGGGCTTTATACAGAATTGCAATGGATTTTGACATTTTGCAGTTAACATAATTTTGTTTGTGTGTTTTCCAGCTTAATTTATCATCAATAGTAACTCCAAGAAATTTGGTTTCAGATACAATTTCAATTTCAGCATCATGTATTGGTAAGGTTCTGCTTGAAATCCTTGGCTTCTTTCTAAATATAATGCATGCTGTGGAGGTGGACCTGTGCTTAACTTTGACGAAAGCCAAGACAGTTTTGAAGTTCATGAAGAACGGTTGAAGCAGTTCTTTTTGGCAAATGGTTTGGAATTGGGCAGCACTCGGTCAAAGGCAGTATATTTGACTGTGGTTGGAAGATGAATTCACAGCTTGCTGTGGGACTTATGTGTGCTGAATAAACCAGCTGAATGTGAGTTAAAACAATTAAATTAAATTTAAACTACATCACTGAAAGTTTTAAATTCCACACTAGAAAGCAGAGTTCAGACGAATCAGTCAGTCAATTTTTAGCTTGTCTGAGAAAACTGGCAACAACGCGTTAATTTGGAGCTTTTCTCAGTGAAGCTTTGAGAGACCATTTCGTTTGTGGTGTGAGAAGTGAAAAACTGAGAGAATGTTTGTTAAATGCTGGTCAAGATAAGGAGTTATCTCTCCCAGACGCTCATGAATTAAGCTTGGCTTTTGAGATGTCTGAGAAAAACACAGTGAACTTGGAGACAGAGACGGCAAAGTTAAAGCTTTTTTTAAAGAGAGAACAGAGCCAGCCATGCTTCAGATGTGAAAGACATGGACACACACCAGAGAATTGTCATTCTAAGAATGTGCAATGCTGCAGGTGTAACAAAGATGCCCACATTGAACATGCCTGCCATCTACGTGCTGGAAAAATGGTGCAAACTTCAGTGAGGAAGAAGGGTGGAGTCAGAAAGCTGAATGTGAATTATCTGACGCGATCACAGCATGGTGAAGAAGGCATGATGCCGGGGACAGAACCAGCCCAGACTGTTGTGTGGGCCGCTGAAGAGGAGGTACTGCTGGCCCACCACCACCAGAGGGCGCCCTGCCTGGAGTGCGGGCTCCAGGCACCAGAGGGCGCTGCCGCCTCACAGGAGCAGCCGGGGTGACAGCTGTCACTTATCACCGACGACAGCTGTCATCAATCACCAGATCTACAGAGGTATATCAGCAAGACGGCATCTCCACCTCATTGCCGAGATATCGCTCTACTAAGGAGGTAATATTCTCAGCTGACTGTGTTTGTTGACAGGAATATCTGTTACTTGTGTAAGTTGGACAGTATTCATTCTGTTCCTTTTTTCGACGAGAGGTGGAGGTGGTTTCCCACCATACGTGTTGCTGGGTGCACACGCACCCACTTCTAACTGTGTTTGCTCCTCGCCAGCAGTACCAGATCCGACACGCGTGAGGCAGTGGCCACCTGGGAGTTCGGGACTTGGCGGCTCCAGTATTCCCGGGGTTCGGTGGCGGAGGAAATCGTGTGGTTCCGGTTCGACTTCGGACCGATGTCTCCTATCTTCGAGCCTGCCCACATGACATCTTGTATTTGACTTCATTCACTATTGTAATCTGGTGTTGTTGTGCATTTTCACAACAGTAAAGTGTTGTATTTGGCTTTATCCATTGTCTGTTCATTTGCGCCCCCTGTTGTGGGTCCGTGCTCCTACACTTTCCCAACAGGATATCTCGGCCAACGTCATGGATCCTGAGGGGCGTCAACCGGCTGTTGAACGGCCAATGGAAGAACAGGGCGCACAGGCGTCCGCAGGAGGAATGATCGGTGAGTTGCAGCGAATCCTCACCGCTTTCACGGCTCGGATGGATTTAATGACCGAGCAGAACGTCCTCCTTAACCGCAGGGTGGAGGCTCTCGAACCCACAGGTGGAAGCGCGCCCTCAGGGCGATGCTGCGGCTCTCCCTCCTGTCGACCCTGTGCGTAACAGTGACATTCCACAGGTCGTTCAACGACCCCTCCCACCATCCCCGGAAGCATACATAAGCCCGCCAGAGCCGTACGACGGTGGTGTGGAGACGTGCGCTGATTTCCTTATGCAGTGTTCGCTCGTCTTCGCACAACGTCCCGTTATGTACGCGACTGACGCTAGTAAAGTAGCTTATGTCATAAATTTGCTTCGTGGTGAGGCACGCGCTTGGGCTACAGCGCTCTGGGAGCAGAATTCACGGCTCCTTCAGGTGTATGATGGGTTTGTGAGGGAGTTCAGAACAGTGTTCGATCACCCAAATAGAGGTGAGACCGCTTCAGCCGTGCTGCTGTCAATGAGACACCAAAAGGAAGTGCCCAATCGAGTAATTGGTCCATCCCTTTTGGGAAGAGTTTGGATTCACAGGTTACAGTTAAAGTGGTCTTTTGTGAAAAAAGTGGCACCTGAAAGTGTTGAGGAACTGTGTGGAAGGTACTTAGAGGTGTTTGAGAAAAACCTGGGGAAAGTGAGAGGCATTAAAGCCAAGTTACAGATTATACCGGGGGCCATCCCAAAGTTTTGCAAACCTTGACCTGTGCCATATGCCTTGAAGAATGCTGTGGAAGCCCAATTAAACAAAATGGAAAAAGAAGGGGTTGTATCTGCGGTAAACTACAGTGAGTGGGCCTCACCCACTGTTAACATTCCCAAGGTGGATAATTCTGTTAGGATTTGCGGTGATTACAAAGTTTCTATAAATCCGTGGTTAGAGGTAGATCAATACCCAGTTCCAAAACCATAGCATTTATTCACAAAACTGGCAGTAGTTGACAGATTTACCAAATTGGACCTGTCACAAGCTTATCAACAAGTTGAGTTTGATGAGGATTCAAAAACGTTCTTCACAATAAAGACACAAAAGGGGATATTCAAAGTGAATAGGCTCCCTTATGGGGTTGTGAGTGCTCCTGCTACATATCAACTGTTGATGGATCAAATGTTGCAAGGGTTAGAAGGTGTCATATCTCATTTGGATGGCATATTGATTACTAGTAAGAACCATGAGCAACATATAGAGAATCTGGAAGAAGTGTTGAAAAGATTGAAAACTCGCAATGTTAAAGTACACAGTGACAAATGTAAAGTAAACAGTGTATCATATTTGCGACACATGATTGATGCTCACACACTTCTGTTAAACACAACAGTAATCTTCAAACCCGTTAAAAGACAAGTGTGAGGCTATTCCCCAAGCCAAAACTCTAAGTAATGTGACAGAGTTAAAGTCTTTCCTTTCCTTGCTGAGTTATTATGGAAAATTCATACCGAATTTGTCAACAGTGATAGCACCAATGACAGGGTTGCTACAGAAAGATGCCAAATGGGACTGGACAAATTTGTGTGACAGGGCTTTTGATGAAGCTAAAAGACAGCTAATGTCAAACTGAGTGGGTGATCCTGTGGGTGGGTGAAGTGATTTATCACAAAATGTCTGACAGAAGTGAAAAACCCACAGCCTTTGCTTTTCGAATGCTAACAAAAACTGAGAGAAACTATTCCCAGATTGAAAAGGAAACATTATGACTACTTTTTGTAGTGATGAAGTTCAGTGATTATTTGTTTGGATGCAAATGTACATTGTTCACTGATCACAATCCATTATTGAAGATATTAAGTTCAAAAACTGGAATTCCACCATTGTTAATCGCTAGAATGCAAAGATGGTCTTTAATTTTAGCAGCATATTCATATGAGATAAGGTACAATCCTTCTGAACAGCACAGAAATGCGGATACATTATCCCGATTGTGGATGAGAATTTTCCAAGGTGTTTAGACTTTCATTTTTGGCCAGTCTGCTGATCACAGCACAGCAGATTGCCAGCGAAACTATATACAAAAGATCACACTGTACATGTAGTGCTCTTATTTTGACACCGTCGTATGTGTACTGAACATTGCTGTCTCAAGATTACTTCTTTGTGTGTCTCCCCTCAGAGAGCCTTAGGCTAACTTGGACTGGTTCGTGTGCGCCTGAGCATTGTGTTATGTTTGCTGCTGCCATTTTTGTCAGAGAACATTATCACCTGTTCAAACAGTCCACTGAGATGCAAATTAGCAAATCAGCACTTATTACCCTGCTATTATCCATGTGAATAGACTGTGAGAATTCCCCTGATTGTTCCCGGTAAGGACAAGAAAAAAAACAAAACAAAAAAACAATATAAATCATAAAATATTAATTAAAAAAATAAAGGCTACAGTGCACTCACCAACTTGCAGAATGTCCCTGTTGGATATTCCCCCACTTACATGATTCTTTTTTCCTAGGCCCTGAGATATGCACACAGTGCTCATTCATGCACTGGGCCAGCCTCTTCTCCATGATGCAGTGATGTTCACTAGTGCTTCAGGGGAGGGCGTCCTTTAATGTGATTTGATTTATTTGACAATAACATAGTAAGTCTTCTTTTCTGTTCCTTGTTTTTTCATCCACAGTCTCCACAGTAGATCCAAGGTAGATTTGCACCTTTTGGCACAGATGCTCCCTCCTACATCCTGCATTTTGGCTCTGATGGACACATGATGTCACATTTCCATAGCACAATGTTTAGCACACATACACTATGTGCACTGTGGGAGCTGAATTTGAAAAGAGTATGCCATTTAATGAAACCATTAAAGAATTCCCACTGCATGTCCTCAGAGAGGGAGAAAGGGAAAGGGGGGGGGGGGGGAGACATAGAGGGAAAGAGAGAGAGAGGAGAGACAGAGAGTGCTCCAGATTTAAAAAGTGCATAAGTGCACTTAAATAAATATATAAGTCCAGAAAGTTTGAATGGGAGTCCTGATAACTCCCTGCAACTGTTGCCAAGCTGGCAGCAACTTGGCCACTTCCAAAAGTGGCTGTTTCTCTCCGATCATCTCCACAATTGTGGCATGATCCCATGGCAGCCTGGTGCAGCCCATCCCTCTCCCTACCCACATTAGGAGTCCAAGCAAGTACATTCAGAGGGTCCCATGACACCAGTGATGGGTCTGGGAGCATACTGAGAGGAGCCTTGTTGTCTCTTCAACTTTGAATAGATCATAATTCAGGCATGATGCTGGTGACGCCCTGCGAGTGAAGCAAGGGAAAAGTGCCACCCATCGACCGTCGCACAAAATCAAGCAATTTCCATTGCAATTGCTATTCACAGGCTGTCACAGCTCAGTGGTATAACACCCTAAGAAAAGTCAATAAATATGAATTTTAGAAGTAAACCGTTGAAAACCTCAGAAAAGGTCTTGTCTATCCTTGCAGCACGTTGTTGTAAGCTAAGACCAAAATCAGTTGTATTGTTTAAATGTTCTTGCTGACTGCCAGGAATTTTTTGTTTCTTGTTGTATTGCATCAATGTAGATCCATGGTAGTACTAAAGCTGCCGCCCATTATATCAGTGGAAGTGCGTCCCACAGACCCAACCCCTGCTCCAGCTCCTCCCACAAGTGTTTAATTTTTTTAATACCATTTTGTATTTTTTTACTTCAGAATTAAAGAATAATTTAAAAATAATTGTCTCTTTTCGGATAATTTCTTTAATAGAGTAATTAAAGAAATATTGTTTTATAATATCTGAATTACATTAAATTAAAGAGTACTTACTGAATTATTTTTATGGAATAATAAAACATAAATGTGATTATTTAAAATAAAGTCTTTTGAAGTAATTAAATAGTGTTCTATAATTTCTGAATTGGATGACTTGTTTTATGGAATAATTAAATGTGATTATTTAAAACAAAATCTATTTAAAACTAATAAAAGACAAATTTTTAATTTCTGTAATGGATTAAAAACAAACATATGTTAAACATTGTTTGATTTAATTCCTCAGTTGTCAGGATGTGAGATTTAGTCATGTTGTTTGTTTTATTTTTTGGGGCTGTTTAGTTACTTTTTCTGTTCATTTGTTTTCTTGTATGTTTATTCTCTTGCTGGGTTTTTCCTGCTTGGGTCTGTCTGTCCCTATCTCTCTTGTCTGTTTCCTGGTTCTTGGTGATGGGTGTTTCACACTCTCTGGCCACACCCTCATTCTGGTGCTTTCCACACACCTGTTCCTATTTTGCAGCTCATCACCTGGGTGTATTTAAGGTTCATTGTTTGCAGTGGTGGGCACAGCTAACCAAAAAGTTAGCTTTGATAACTGCTGATCCGCTAACTGAAAAGTTAACTTTTAGTATTGACTCTGTTAGACTGTCAGCTACTGACAAGTCAGTTTTGAGTTTAAGCACCTCAGATGCTTCTGAGTAGAATCAAAGGTGATCACAAACTCAACACAAACAATGAGTCAGAGTGCTGAAAAGACTGTGGCAGAGACTGTCATGCTGGCCCTTTAAGGGGCGGAGCTTAGACACCCCACAGATCTGCGCTCTCCACATGCACAATGGCCAGAGTGAGGGAGAGGAAAAAAGGGAGAAGAAAGTGCATCAGAGTTTTACGGACTAAGTTATTTGTATTAAGTTCAAGTTTGCTGTTCTTTTTCTTGCCATAGTTCAAGATTGTGTGCGTGATTGAAAGTAAGTGTGGTCCTGAACGTGTGTATAAATAAGAAGTTGTGTTTTACCCATTTTTACCGTGGTTTGCGCATCCTTTGTCACGTGCGCACTTCTCAAAATAGAGGCACAGCATCATTGCACTTTAGTTAATGGATGTGTATTAAGTTTGTAGTGTTATAGTTTAGCTTTATATATCTATTTGTTTGAGATTCTTTATTATTGTATTGATGTGTGATGACATTTGTATTGTATATAGATTATTCCTATTAATATTCATATTGTTTTTATTATTCTGTTTATTATAGGAAACCACACCCATATCCTCTGACCACTGTAAACAGCATTCCATTTATTAAAGTCCCATACTCTGACATCTGATTCTGCATTCTTCTGAGTTCTTACCAGACTCCCCACAGCGATTCAACTATTCATACCAGTTCTACAGTCATACTCTCCTTTAATGGTCCTTCGAGCCGGATCAGGTGTTACTGTGATCATGCAGAACGCAGAGTCAGAACCCAGTGCTGTGCACCCCAGGAGACAGACAGCGGTGCCCTCTTACCTGTCAGAGTATGACCTCACTGGTTCTGGAGCCCAGAGTCAGTTCAGAGCAACACAGATAGAGCAAACTTCAACCAGATCCCCATCACCACCTCTCAGCCAGCACTTCGACCAGTTAGAGGAACCCGAGCCCAGCCAACCTGAGCAAGCCACAGGGATGCAGCACACCCGCCCAGTCCTAGAGTTCAACGCTGCCCTCACACGGATACACCAGGAGAATGCTGAGCTCTGTCAGCAGTTCCAGAGCCTGATGGCTGTATTACAAGCCCAATCCCAGCCTGCAGTCACTCAGTCTCTCCCCCTGCCTCCTCTACTGGTCAGTGCTTACAGTCGTGGTTATGATGGAAGCTCACAGTTCCCACCCAGAGCTCCTTCTGCTTTAACCCAGCCACAGCCATATTATTCCAGCCCCAGGGATATTATAGCACAAGATTTCTCCCAGCTCAAAGTTTCTGGTGCTCATAGAGACCTGCCTTTTACCTCCTCCTATTCAGCCACACCTCAGCAGAGTGCTCCTCATGCAGATCTGTACGGCCAGAGCTTACAAGCACCCTCACATCAAGCAGGTGGCCCACAGTATGGTGCTGTAGACGTAGGCAGAGACTCCCCAGTGTCCCAGATGCCCTACCCTCATGTTGAGAGAGAGCTCACATACAGGGGACCCAAGCCTACTATCCCTAGTCTCACATCTCCAGACCCAAGAGAGTTTGCCTGCATGAAGATTGCCCTGGAGAATCTCCTGCTACAGGATGCCACAGAGAGATATAAGTTTCAGATTCTCACAGATCACCTTAAGTGTGAGGAAGCCTCACTTGTGGCTGACTCCTACTGTACCTCCTGGCAGCCTTTTACAGACACGATGCAGGCCCTCACCAAAATGTATGGTCAGCCCCATAAGCTCGCTGTACAGAGGATTGCAGAGCTCATGGATGGCCCTAATATTTGCAGCGGTGATGTGAGGAGCTTCTGCCTATTTGCCCTTAATGTGCGCTCACTAGTGGGCATGTTAGAGCAGCTCAGGCAGAAAGGACAAGTAGAGCTGACTTGTGGCGCACGTGTCACGGCTGCTAAGTAAACTCCCCCATGACCTCACTGCCAGCTTTAAGAGGTACATTCACCCCCTCAGAGTCACTATTCCCACTCTCATGGAGTTTGCATAGTGGCTAGAATATCAGCTAGAAGTGTAGGAAGACACATTTAAGCCCCTAAAGAGAGAGGAGTCATCCCATAAGAAGCCTGAGTCCAAGCGCACTCCCAAGCCCTCTAAGAAGTCCGCCACTATCCTGCTGGGCACAGAGAAGAGTTCAGCACCACGGACAGTGACATCTCCTGCATCTGCCCTCACAGCCCCCCAGTTTAGAGAGTGGAGCAGGTGAAAGCCTACTGTCCCTATTGTGACAATGACAAGCACTTTCTGAACAATTGTGCCAACTTTAAAGGGTTGAGTAAGGAGCAGAAGGTGACTCGGATCAAAGTTAACAATAAGTGCTGGCGCTGTGGCCGCAATCACCAAGCTGCTAAGTGCACACTCAAAGCCCCCTGTAAGACATGCAGTAGGAGACACCTGTTAGTGCTGCATGAGGTGAATGAGAGAGGAGAGGAGGAAGACTCTGCACCAGCTACACCCCCCACAGAGAGCTGCCTCATCAACACCACCCACAAAGTCCTGTATGCAGACCGCCCAATGTATAACTGTAAAGTGCTGCTGAAGATCAGTAAAGTGGTCCTGATGAGTGGAGATGTGTTTGGAGGCTTATGCTGTCTTAGATGACGGATCGGAGCGTACGATCCTTCTCCAGCCTGCAGCTAAACACCTGGGGCTCAGAGGCAGGAAAGAAGTGTTGGCTCTCTGCACAGTCAGACATGACATAGAGAAGTTTCATGGGGTGGCTGTTACATTCTCCATCTCTCCAGCTGCACACCCATATCCTCTGACCACTGTAAACAGCATTCCATTTATTAAAGTCCCATACTCTGCCATCTGATTCTGCATTCTTCTGAGTTCTTACCGGACTCCCCACAGCGATTCAACTATTCATACCAGTCCTACAATCATACTCTCCTTTAATGGTAACCCAGTTAAAGGCCAGCAAACCAGTCTCCAAGAAGAACCACATTCTTCTACTAGCACCTGAATTTGATGAGGCTACAGGGCTCATCAGAGTAGGAGGCCGCCTTCACCACAATCCTGACCTGCCAGTAGAAGAAGTGCACCCCATAGTGCTGGACTCACACCACCCTCTCACCCGACTCATCATACAGCATTATGATGACAAGCTCCAGCATCCAGGGCCAGAAAGGGTGTTTGCGGAGATCAGGAGGAAGTACTGGGTGCTGCGCGGCCGTGAAGCAGTGCGCCGCCACCAGAGGTCCTGTCCTGAGTGCAGGAAATGGAAAGGCCATCCCCATCCACCCACAATGGCTGATCCCCCCCAGCCAGACTGTGCCTGTTTAAGCCCGCATTTTACTCCACAGGTGTGGACTGATTTGGGCATATATCATCAAGATTGGCTGCAGAAATGAGAAGAGATGGGGCATATTGTTTAAATGCCTGACCACCAGAGCAGTTCACCTGGATCTTCTCCCCAGTATGGACACAGACACCTTTCTCATGGCCCTGAGGCGCTTTGTGTCCAGCAGAGGAAAACCCCAGGAGATTCTATGTGATGAGGGGACCAACTTCAGAGGAGGAGAGCGTGAGCTGCAGGAGGCATTTCAGGCTCTCCACCTGGATCTCAGAGAGCAGTTGGCCAGTCAACAGATTAAGTTTGCCTTCAATCCTCCTGGAGCACCTCATTTCGGTGGGTGCTGGGAACATGAGATCCGTTCTCTCAAGACGGCACTTCAGGTCATCATAGGAGCTCAGACAGTCACAGAGGAGGTGTTATGCACAGTCCTCATTGAAGTAGAGGGGATGATCAATTCAAAACCCCTCGGCTACACCTCTTCTGAAGTAGCAGACCCAGACCCTGTGACCCCCAACTGTCTCCTCATGCGGCGGTGAGATGCCTCGCTGCCACAGGTCGTCTATGAGGGCCCAGAGATTCTCGGACGGAGAAGATGGAGGCACAGCCAGGTATTAGCTGATCATTTCTGGCAACACTTCCTGAGACATTACCTGCCAGGACTCCAAGCCCGCCAGAAGTGGCAGACTGAATCAGCCAACCTGCAGATAGGGGAAGTGGTCATGATTGTGGACCACCAGCTACCACGGGCTCTGTGGCCCGTGGGTAGAGTATCCCAGGTCTTTTCAGGTCCAGATGACCGGATCAGATCAGCGGAGGTCACGGTGAAAGGGAGAACCTACGTCCGGCCGGTGGCAAACCTCATCAGGCTCCCTGCACTCCCCAAGGACGATTGACACTTTTAATACAGCCTTTTCAGTTGTTCGTATTCACAGGTGAATCCGGGGGTGGCTGTTGAAAAGACTGTGGCAGAGACTGTCATGCTGGCCCTTTAAGGGGTGGAGCTTAGACACTCCACAGATCTGTGCTCTCCACACGCACAGGGGCCAGAGTGAGGGAAAGGAAAAAAGGGAGAAGAAAGTGCATTGGAGTTTTGCGGACTAAGTTATTTGTATTAAGTTCAAGTTTGCTGTTCTTTTTCTTGCCACAGTTCAAGATTGTGTGCGTGATTGAAAGTAAGTATGGTCCTGAACGTGTGTAGAAATAAGAAGTTGTGTTTTACCCATTTTTACCGTGGTTTGCGCATCCTTTGTCACGTGCGCACTTCTCAAAATAGAGGCACAGCATCATTGCACTTTAGTTAATGGATGTGTATTAAGTTTGTAGTGTTATAGTTTAGCTTTATATATCTATTTGTTTGAGATTCTTTATTATTGTATTGATGTGTGATGACATTTGTATTGTATATAGATTATTCCTATTAATATTCATATTGCTTTTATTATTCTGTTTATTATAGGAAACCACACCCATATCCTCTGACCACTGTAAACAGCATTCCATTTATTAAAGTCCCATACTCTGCCATCTGATTCCGCATTCTTCTGAGTTCTTACCGGACTCCCCACAGCGATTCAACTATTCATACCAGTCCTACAGTCATACTCTCCTTTACAGAGCTTCTGTCTTTGTGCACCCTGTCCACTGCTGTAAGGAAGAGTCATGCATTTTGGGTCAAAATCCATAGAACACTGCTACTAGTGTAAATGGCATCCAACTGTCATATGGTCACCATTCGGTGCGCTGTGTCACACTTAAACAGAATTTTCAGTTTTGCAAATGCCTTTTTTTATTTATTTATTTTTTTTACATATTTACTAATACAGACTTATTTGTAAAAACCAACGCACACACTACAGTAACTTCTGTGTTGGTTTTTTGCAACCAACCAACAAGTGACAAGGAGGCACAATTTCTAATAATGCCTTTTGGCATCTGTGAGTTTTACTGCTTAAACACTCAGAATTAGTGTATTACTTTAAAACTAAAAGATACTTGTGATTTCACTTTGTAAAAACTACATAGTTAATGTGAATATCAATACAACATCCAGAATTAGTTTGATTTTTAAATCAAACCATAAGTGAAACCTGCTTTTCTGTTTATGCCTTTTGCACACACCAGGGGCACTGTATGCTTTGAATGTAAGTGACTTTGATTTTTTTCTTTGATGATTTTTTTCTCCCTCTTCTCTGTAGCAGCCAGGCAGCCAGGTCCCTTCTGCTGGGGTAGGGTTGAGGTCAGCTCCTCACAGCTGCCTGACTGCTGCAAAACACAGCAGACAGGAACTAACGTGTGATATTATGGTTTACAAACATTTTTGACCATTCGGTCTTACTTACTAGTAAGTCCCTTCGGCTGCTCCCTTGTTTGCACTCGGGGTGGCCACAGCAAATCCAAGGTGGATCTGCATGTTGAATTGGCACAGGTTTTATGCTGGATGCCCTTCCTGACAGAACTCCACATTATATGGAGAAATGTGGCAGGGGTGGGATTTGAACCCGGAACCTTCTGAACTGAAACCAAGCACATTAACCACTTGGCCACCACCCCGGCAAAGTCCCTTCGGATGCTCCCTTGTTTTGCACTCGGGGCCGCCACAGCAAATCTAAGATGGATCTGCATGTTGAATTGGCACAGGTTTTATGCCGGATGCCCTTCCTGACGCAACTCCACATTACATGGAAAAATGTGGCAGGGGTGGAATTTGAACCCGGAACCTTCTGCACTGAAACCAAGTGCATTAATCACTTGGCCACCACCCCTGCCTTGGTCTTACTTCCTATGCCAGCAAAATACGTTAGCGGACTAAAAGTTAGCGAAACAAAATTTAGCAGAAGCTAATTGGTCCGCTGATGGTTTTTGAAGTTAGCTGAAAAGCTAATCTGCATACAAAAAGTTAGCTTGGCTAATTAGCAGTTAGTGGATTAGCGGAACTGTGCCCACCACTGACTGTTTGCTCTGTTCCCTCGTCAAATTGATGTGACTTGTGCCTTCTCTCCACCTCTGTTCCTACTGTTTCCATGTCCTGCTTGCCTCTATGTTTCTATGAGCTCCTGCCTACTTATCCCACCACACCTAAGCTTTATGTTAGTTGTACTTTTGCTGTTGTTGGACTGCCTTCCTTTGTACCGGACCCCGTTTGCTGTCTCAGTAAACCGTTTTTACATATAGAGCTACCTGTCTGAGTCCTGCATTTGTGTCCAGCCATTTCTGATTACTAAGCTTGATAGTTATTAATAAAAAAAACAGTTGAAATAATTCCTACTGCAAAGTTCCAGCCTTCCTGCAAAGCAACAAGTCTTGTCATCAGATACCCTGCAAGTAGAGACCCCTGTGTGTGTGCATGCATGTGTGTGTGTGTGGGGGGGGGGTTGTGCTGTGTTTTATGAGGTGTTAGTAAACCCAGCAGGGATGTTAGTCATCCCTCTGTTATTTAATAGTCCGAAAATAAATTTATCACCTTGAGAAAATTCGTTTTCAGACGAGGTAAGCATTTAATCTTAGCACCCGGCGCCTGAGTGACAGGCTGGCTCGAAATGATATGTGAAGACACCTCATTTGGAAAAAACATTCAGCAAGTTGACATTTACACATCAGACCGGGACACAGCTTTAAGACCAGAATATGGGTATAATCATTATTTCATGCAAAATTTCCTGTTGAGATTTTATTCAACGATGTTTAATAAAGCTTTTGTCCTCAAATAGGGCAGGAGAGCTTCACCACATAGTAAGTGCGAGTTTAAATGAAATGAATTCTTAAATTAATACATGGTGATTTTTTTCCTCAGGTGTGTTTCACAGTGGGAGTTTAAATAGAAGGAATTCTTAAATAAAACAGATTCTTAAATTAATGCATGGTGTTCTTTAATCTAAAATGCAGACGTTTATATATACGAGGTCTGTCCGTAAAGTATAGGTCCTTTTTATTTTTTTCAAAAACTGTATGGATTTCATTCATATGTTTTTACGTCAGACATGCTTGAACCCTCGTGCGCATGCGTGAGTTTTTCCACGCCTGTCGGTGACGTCATTCGCCTGTGAGCACTCCTTGTGGGGACCTCGTAGTACCATAGCATTAGCTAGCACATTAGCTTTCTTCGTTTTACCCCTTATTTTTGCCCCTAGTTTTGCTCACGTTAATTATTTGTTTCTCTTGAGCACTTCACATTTTTCGCAGTTAGTTTTTCTGTCACTTATTTCTCTTGCTTTGCACCACTTTGTTTTGCCCTCTCGCACTCTCTTGCCTTTCTTCCCTCTTCTTTAATTCACAAAACCACACCCCTTTCCAGAACCTTCTGTTGTGAAAAGTGTAATGACACGGACCCACAACAGGGGGCGTAAATGAACGGTCAGTGGAAATAAGAAGTAACACTTTTAATGTTGTGAAATGTGCACAACGAATACAGATACAATTCAATACTACGGTCGATTATGAAGTTGGTGTCGTGTGGGCAGGCTCGAGGATAGGAGACGCCTGTCCAGAAAAGAGTCGGGACCCACACAAGATAAGATGGGACCTGATTATTCAAAACCTTATAAGTAAGAAGAAGAATTTTAAATTCTATTCTAGAATTAACAGGAAGCCAATGAAGAGAGGCCAATATGGGTGAGATATGCTCTCTCCTTCTAGTCCCCGTCAGTACTCTAGCTGCAGCATTTTGAATTAACTGAAGGCTTTTTAGGGAACTTTTAGGACAACCTGATAATAATGAATTACAATAGTCCAGCCTAGAGGAAATAAATGCATGAATTAGTTTTTCAGCATCACTCTGAGACAAGACCTTTCTGATTTTAGAGATATTGCGTAAATGCAAAAAAGCAGTCCTACATATTTGTTTAATATGCGCTTTGAATGACATATCCTGATCAAAAATGACTCCAAGATTTCTCACAGTATTACTAGAGGTCAGGGTAATGCCATCCAGAGTAAGGATCTGGTTAGACACCATGTTTCTAAGATTTGTGGGGCCAAGTACAATAACTTCAGATTTATCTGAGTTTAAAAGCAGGAAATTAGAGGTCATCCATGTCTTTATGTCTGTAAGACAATCCTGCAGTTTAGCTAATTGGTGTGTGTCCTCTGGCTTCATGGATAGATAAAGCTGGGTATCATCTGCATAACAATGAAAATTTAAGCAATACCGTCTAATAATACTGCCTAAAGGAAGCATGTATAAAGTGAATAAAATTGGTCCTAGCACAGAACCTTGTGGAACTCCATAATTAACTTTAGTCTGTGAAGAAGATTCCCCATTTACATGAACAAATTGTAATCTATTAGACAAATATGATCCAAACCACCGCAGCGCAGTGCCTTTAATACCTATGGCATGCTCTAATCTCTGTAATAAAATTTTATGGTCAACAGTATCAAAAGCAGCACTGAGGTCTAACAGAACAAGTACAGAGATGAGTCCACTGTCCGAGGCCATAAGAAGATCATTTGTAACCTTCACTAATGCTGATTCTGTACTATGATGAATTCTAAAACCTGACTGAATCTCTTCAAATAGACCATTCCTCTGCAGATGATCAGTTAGCTGTTTTACAACTACCCTTTCAAGAATTTTTGAGAGAAAAGGAAGGTTGGAGATTGGCCTATAATTAGCTAAGATAGCTGGGTCAAGTGATGGCTTTTTAAGTAATGGTTTAATTACTGCCACCTTAAAAGCCTGTGGTACATAGCCAACTAACAAAGATAGATTGATCATATTTAAGATCGAAGCATTAAATAATGGTAGGGCTTCCTTGAGCAGCCTGGTAGGAATGGGGTCTAATAAACATGTTGATGGTTTGGATGAAGTAACTAATGAAAATAACTCAGACAGAACAATCGGAGAGAAAGAGTCTAACCAAATACCGGCAGCACTGAAAGCAGCCAAAGATAACGATACGTCTTTGGGATGGTTATGAGTAATTTTTTCTCTAATAGTTAAAATTTTGTTAGCAAAGAAAGTCATGAAGTCATTACTAGTTAAAGTTAATGGAATATTCAGCTCAATAGAGCTCTGACTCTTTGTCAGCCTGGCTACAGTGCTGAAAAGAAACCTGGGGTTGTTCTTATTTTCTTCAATTAGTGATGAGTAGAAAGATGTCCAAGCTTTACGGAGGGCTTTTTTATAGAGCAACAGACTCTTTTTCCAGGCTAAGTGAAGATCTTCTAAATTAGTGAGACGCCATTTCCTCTCCAACTTACGGGTTATCTGCTTTAAGCTACAAGTTTGTGAGTTATACCACGGAGTCAGACACTTCTGATTTAAAGCTCTCTTTTTCAGAGGAGCTACAGCATCCAAAGTTGTCTTCAATGAGGATGTAAAACTATTGACGAGATACTCTATCTCCCTTACAGAGTTTAGGTAGCTACTCTGCACTGTGTTGGTATATGGCATTAGAGAACATAAAGAAGGAATCATATCCTTAAACCTAGTTACAGCGCTTTCTGAAAGACTTCTAGTGTAATGAAACTTATTCCCCACTGCTGGGTAGTCCATCAGAGTAAATGTAAATGTTATTAAGAAATGATCAGACAGAAGGGAGTTTTCAGGGAATACTGTTAAGTCTTCTATTTCCATACCATAAGTCAGAACAAGATCTAAGATATGATTAAAGTGGTGGGTGGACTCATTTACTTTTTGAGCAAAGCCAATAGAGTCTAATAATAGATTAAATGCAGTGTTGAGGCTGTCATTCTCAGCATCTGTGTGGATGTTAAAATCGCCCACTATAATTATCTTATCTGAGCTAAGCACTAAGTCAGACAAAAGGTCTGAAAATTCACAGAGAAACTCACAGTAACGACCAGGTGGACGATAGATAATAACAAATAAAACTGTTTTTTGGGACTTCCAATTTGGATGGACAAGACTAAGAGACAAGCTTTCAAATGAATTAAAGCTCTGTCTGGGTTTTTGATTAATTAATAAGCTGGAATGGAAGATTGCTGCTAATCCTCCGCCCCGGCCTGTGCTACGAGCATTCTGACAGTTAGTGTGACTCGGGGGTGTTGACTCATTTAAACTAACATATTCATCCTGCTGTAACCAGGTTTCTGTTAGGCAGAATAAATCAATATGTTGATCAATTATTATATCATTTACCAACAGGGACTTAGAAGAGAGAGACCTAATGTTTAATAGACCACATTTAACTGTTTTAGTCTGTGGTGCAGTTGAAGGTGCTATATTATTTTTTCTTTTTGAATTTTTATGCTTAAATAGATTTTTGCTGGTTATTGGTGGTCTGGGAGCAGGCACCGTCTCTACGGGGATGGGGTAATGAGGGGATGGCAGGGGGAGAGAAGCTGCAGAGAGGTGTGTAAGACTACAACTCTGCTTCCTGGTCCCAACCCTGGATAGTCACAGTTTGGAGGATTTAAGAAAATTGGCCAGATTTCTAGAAATGAGAGCTGCTCCATCCAAAGTGGGATGGATGCCGTCTCTCCTAACAAGACCAGGTTTTCCCCAGAAGCTTTGCCAATTATCTATGAAGCCCACCTCATTTTTTGGACACCACTCAGACAGCCAGCAATTCAAGGAGAACATGCGGCTAAACATGTCACTCCCGGTCCGATTGGGGAGGGGCCCAGAGAAAACTACAGAGTCCGACATTGTTTTTGCAAAGTTACACACCGATTTAATGTTAATTTTAGTGACCTCCGATTGGCGTAACCGAGTGTCATTACTGCCGACGTGAATTACAATCTTACCAAATTTACGCTTAGCCTTAGCCAGCAGTTTCAAATTTCCTTCAATGTCGCCTGTTCTGGCCCCCGGAAGACAATTGACTATGGTTGCTGGTGTCGCTAACTTCACATTTCTCAAAACAGAGTCTCCAATAACCAGAGTTTGATCCTCGGCGGGTGTGTCGTCAAGTGGGGAAAAACGGTTAGAGATGTGAACGGGTTGGCGGTGTACACGGGGCTTCTGTTTAGGGCTACGCTTCCTCCTCACAGTCACCCAGTCAGCCTGCTTTCCCGACTGCTCGGGATCTGCCAGGGGGGAACTAACGGCGGCTAAGCTACCTTGGTCCGTACCGACTACAGGGGCCTGGCTAGCTGTAGAATTTTCCGCGGTGCGGAGCCGAGTCTCCAATTCGCCCAGCCTGGCCTCCAAAGCTACGAATAAGCTACACTTATTACAAGTACCGTTACTGCTAAAGGAGGCCAAGGAATAACTAAACATTTCACACCCAGAGCAGAAAAGTGCGGGAGAGACAGGAGAAGCCGCCATGCTAAATCGGCTAAGAGCTAGTAGCTACGCTAACCTAGCGGATTCCTAAAAACACGCAAAGTGAATAATGTGTAAATAATTTAGAGGTGATTCAGCAGAAGGAGTGCTTTAGTTAAGGCACGTAAAGATTACACTGGGAAACAAATCGTAATCTAGATAACTAGATCAATCTAACTGCGCAGATTAAACAGCTAACAGATACAGAAAAACACCGCTGTGCTCCGGAACAGGAAGTGATACAATACCGCAGTGAGAGCCAACCACCCCCTGTGACAGCTATCAGAGGTCCTGAAGCTCTTGGCGGCGAACTGCGCCCTCTGGTGCCTGAAGCCTGTCTACAGGCAGGGCGCCCTCTGGTGTTGGCCAGCAGTACCTCCTCTTCGGGCGGCCCACACCACACCTTCCATGCACCTGCTTCTCATCACCTTGATTAGTCTCCTCCCTATTAATACCCTCACAGTCTCACTACTCACTGCCAGATTGTTGATTTCATGTCACTTTCCATCCTCCATCCCATGCCTAGTTTTGTCCTGCTTATCAGTATCGGTTTTACTTCTCATGAATAATCCCATGCATTATGTGTTTACTCATTGTTTTTCATACTTAAACAATGAACAACCTATTTCTAAGTTCCTATTTCTATTTCTAATATTGATGTTATGCACTAACTATATATACACTATTATGCCATGCGTTACTTTGTGTTCAAGGCAAGTTGACATAATGATTATTATAATTACATGCACAAGGCCAATGCGAATATCTTCATTACACTGCCATACTGCATCATGATTCATGACTGATGATACTTCATGATATGTTAAAAACAAATCAAAATGCTACCACTTTACTTGAGGTCAAAAAAATATCTTTATTACATTGTCATAATGGTGTCGTGACAGTCAGTTTATATGTCATGATATGTTAATGACAAATCAAAAAGCTACGACTTTACTTGAGGTCAGAGAATATCTTCATTACAGTGTCATAATTGTGTCATGACAGTCAGTTTATATGTGATATGTTAATGACAAATCAAAAAGCTACCACTTTACTTGAAGTCATAGAAGATCTTCATTATATTGTCATATTGGTGTCATGACAGTCAATTTAGATGTCATAATATGTTAATGACAACTCAATTCTGCAATGCATTACTAATTCAGGCAATTACAAGTACTTTTTTGTGAACACTATTAAAGTGAAGACTATTTATACTTTATAAAGTATTTGTTCAGGTAGACAAAACCCTAAAATGTCACAAATCCCTGTGCAGAAATCAGACCAAAATCAGTAGATGTCGATACAGAAGTATTTGCAAAACCGTACAGAAATAAAAACAATGTACATATGTACACACTTACATATGTTATAAAAGAAAAAAGTGCCAAAAATGTGCCATTAAAACTTAGCTGTGTCCCTTTGTACATATGGTCCTACTCTGGTCAGAGTGGGGCCATATGTTCACTATCAGTGTTAATTTAACACTGGTGATTTTACTGTGCATTGGACTTCTAGTCTTTAACTCATTGAGTGCCATTGATGCTTAAACACGTCTTTTCAGATAGTAACGCTCAGCGCCAAAGACGCGTTATCGCGCCAATTACAATTTTTTATGGGGGGGGGGGGTAATCAGCTGATCTAGCTTGTGTAAAAAAATTAGAGTTGTAATCACAAGGGAACCCATTCTGTGGGTGGTAGCAGTGTGAGTGTGGACCGGAGCACGGCTCGCTCTCCACCGTTGTGCGGACGTCTTACGGTTGTACCGCTCCTAATCCGAATGGTTTCCACCTGGCTGTCACCCAGTGTCTGTCAAACTGTGATGCAATCGCGCTGCTCCAGTCGTTCCATCTTTTTCCTTGCAATGAAAAAACGCCAAGGCATGACACACACCTCACACAAAGGCTGCTTACAAGCAAATGATGCAATCGACAGGCTCATGCAAGCACACGTGATTCAAATCCATCAGGTTTTTGAAAAAAATAAAAAGGTCCGATACGCGGGAGCCAGAGGGAAAAGATGCGCCGCCGAGAGAGGAGACAGACGGAGCAGGCCCGGCGCCAGAAAAAAAATATTAAGGGGGCGATGAGTTTATCTCAGGGGGCGGGGTCACCCCCCCCACAAAAAAAAATGCGCACCGGAGGGTACCTGCCTCTGAGCGTGCGTAATGAATTGGGTGCGCTCCTAGAAAGCTCGTGCATTTAGGCTACACCATTGTAAGAGATTGACTAAGAGTAAAGAGTGATGACAGTATTTTTTTTAATTATTATTTGAACATATAGACCCTCGGTCAAGTGATCTCCTGCATACCACAAAACCAAACCAACAACAGTAGATTAACCCCACATACAGCCCTCCACCACAAGCGCAAACACAGCGCAATTGGGCATGACAGTCACACAACGGGTCAAAGATAAACCTTTCATGTAGGTATACAGTGGTCCCCCGTTTATCGCGGGAGTTACCTTCTAAAAATAGCCCGCAATAGGCGAAATCTGTGAAGTAGTCAGCGTTATTTTTTACAATTATTATAGACGTTTTAAGGCTGTAAAACCCCTCACTACACACTATACACTTTTCTCAAACAGGCATTAACATTTTCTCATTAACATTACAAAGATTTTGGTTAACAACAATGGTTAACAAACATTAACATTTTTGTTAACCAAAAGTCCATGGTTAACAAAAGGTCTACAAAATGCTTGTAAAAAGAAGAATACATTATACAGACAATTTGTTAGACTAAGGACAAAAGAATCTGAACATAGATATAAATTATATAAAAACAAACTAACTAATATAATCAGAGCCAGCAAGAAATTATATTATACCAATCTATTAAATAATAATAAAAATGACACCAAGAGAATCTGGGAAATTCTTAACAATATAATCAAAACTAAGGTAAGAGGTAATTCTTATCCAAATTATTTTATTGATAAGAACAAGGACATCTATAATATGTATAACATAGTTAATGGTTTTAATAACTTCTTTGTTAATATTGGACCCGACGTGGCAGCAAAAATTCCCGATGGTTGTAACAAGGAGCAGGAATCACTCATAAAAATCAATCCAAACACAATGTTTCTCTCCAGTGTTAGTGAAGCCGAAATAATAAATATTGTTAATAAATGTAAAAATAAAAAAATCAACTGACTGTTATGACATAGATATGAAGCTAGTAAAAACAATAATCAAAAGCATATCAAAACCCCTGACTCATATATGTAACTTGTCTTTTCAAACTGGGACATGAAGATGGCAAAAGTTATTCCACTATACAAAAATGGAAATAAACATATCTTCACAAACTATAGACCGGTCTCTCTATTTCCACAATTTTCCAAAATTTTAGAAAAGCTTTTTAACAACAGGTTAGGATCCTTTATAGAAAAATATAACATAATTAATGAATGTCAATATGGGTTTAGGTCTGGTAGGTCAACTTCACTTGCAATAATTGAAGCAATAGAAGAGATTACAAACACCTTAGATAGTAAAAACTATATAGTTGGAATATTCATTGATTTAAAGAAAGCATTTGACACACTTAATCACTCAATTCTACTCAATAAATTGGAAAGATATGGTATCAGGGGAGTGGCTTGGAACTGGATTCAAAGCTATTTAACGGAGAGACATCAGTTTGTGCAGATGGGTGCATTTAAATCTGGGTGTTTGGGCATCCCTTGTGGGGTCCCACAGGGATCCATTTTTTAATCTTTATATAAATGACATATTTAATGTGTCACGATTTTTAAAATTATTATTATTTGCAGATGATACCAATATATTCTATTCCAGTGATAATTATAGCAAACTTATTAATGTGGTAAATAGTGAATTAATTAAGCTGAAAACTTGGTTGAATATTAATAAATTATCCCTAAATATAAATAAGACTAAAGTCATGTTTTTTGGAAATCATAATGTCAATTCTAATTTACCAATAAATATAGACGGTGTCGAAATAGATCAAGTGTCAGAAGTCAAATTTTTAGGGATAACCATCGATAGTAAATTAAGCTGGAAGTCTCATATCAGCCACATACATAAAAAAGTTTCCAAGAATGTCTCTATTATGTACAAAGCAAAATATTTTCTGGATCATAATGCATTATATTTATTGTATTGTTTGCTACATCCCCTCTGTATAATCCAAAAGCGGGCAATAAGAATCATCTATAAGGTAGGATATCTTGATCACACAAATAGTCTATTTTTGCAATCCAAATTGTTGAAAATGCTAGATCTGGTTAATTTTCACACTGCACAATTATTATATAAAGCCAGTAAAAACTCATTACCCAGTAATATTCTGAGTCTCTTCACCCAGAGAGAAGGAAGCTATAACTTGAGGGGATGTGGTAACTTTAAAGTCAAGGCAGTGAGAACTACCAGGAAAAGTTTCTGTGTGTCCGTGTGTGGCATTAAGCTGTGGAATAGTTTGGCACCTCAGCTCAAGCGATGACCTAACATCCATCAATTCAAAAAAGATACAAAGAAATGGTTCTGTTGAAATACATGAATGAGGAGAGAGGTGCGTGATCGTCATGTCTTTTTAATTTATTTCTAATTAATTTACCTTTGCTTTTTTGCCTTGTCAGCAATAGAAGGGGTCTCGCTAGGACCCACAAACTTTCATAAAATACCTGGAATTATCCTGTACATCAATTTAATTATATATATCATAGCCATAATTGTAAACTTTATTATAAAAAAAGAATGACAATAATAATGATAATAAAATCTTACTATATGTTTGTTAATATAATAGATGTTAACATATTTGCATAATACCTGTTATTGCCGGTGTCGTAACCATGGTCAAAAGTATTATTTTTATACATCATGATCCTGTAGTTGAAATGCTAGTCAAATAGAAGTATGGTGATGATGGTAATAACTTAAAGAGAGGGGGAATCATGTATATGTATGTATGTATATATGTATGCGTATATATATATACGTATGTATGCGTGTGTGTGTGTATATATATATATATATATATATATATATATATATATATATATATATATATATATATATACACACTCAACAAAAATATAAACGCAACATTTTTGGTTTTGCTCCCATTTTCTATGAGATGAACTCAAAGATCTAAAACTTTTTCCACATACACAATATCACCATTTCCATCAAATATTGTTCACAAACCAGTTAAAATCTGTAAAAGTGAGCACTTCTCCTTTGCTGAGATAATCCATCCCACCTCACAGGTGTGCCATACCAAGATGCTGATTAGACACCATGATTAGTGCACAGGTGTGCCTTAGACTGCCCACAATAAAAGGCAACTCTGAAAGGTGCAGTTTAATCACACAGCACAATGCCACAGATGTCGCAAGATTTGAGGGAGCGCGCAATTGGCATGCTGACAGCAGGAATGTCAACCAGAGCTGTTGCTCGTGTGTTGAATGTTCATTTCTCTACCATAAGCCGTCTCCAAAGGCGTTTCAGAGAATTTGGCAGTACATCCAACCAGCCTCACAACCGCAGACCACGTGTAACCACACCAGCCCAGGACCTCCACATCCAGCATGTTCACCTCCAAGATCGTCTGAGACCAGCCACTCAGACAGCTGCTGAAACAATCGGTTTGCATAACCAAAGAATTTCTGCAGAAACTGTCAGAAACCGTCTCAGGGAAGCTCATCTGCATGCTCGTCGTCCTCATCGGGGTCTCGACCTGACTCCAGTTCGTCGTCGTAACCGACTTGAGTGGGCAAATGCTCACATTCGCTGGCGTTTGGCACATTGGAGAGGTGTTCTCTTTACGGATGAATCCCGGTTCACACTGTCCAGGGCAGATGGCAGACAGCATGTGTGGCGTCGTGTGGGTGAGTGGTTTTCTGATGTCAATGTTGTGGATCGAGTGGCCCATGGTGGCGGTGGGGTTATGGTATGGGCAGTGTTGCCACAGTTACTTTGAAAAAGTAATCCAATTACTGATTACTGATTAGTTACTTTTAGTTACTTTTCCCAGCTGCCGAAAACAACCCTCTGCCACCTCAACATGACAATGATACCTGTTTTGCCAAAACTCACTTTATAGTCACCCTTTCTTGACTTCAATGAAAATAAATACTTGTTTTATAAAAAGTAAAATAAAGACCTCTTTCTTGACCTCATATTTAACTGTTGACAGCACTGTAACAGTAAAACTTGCAATTTCGAACCTACATTGTTTATAAATGTAACTATTAAATTCTAACATTTTTCTAACATTTAAATTCTCTATAAACATTTTTCTTGTCGAAATTATTATTATTTTAAGCAATATTAGTAGTTGTAGTAAAAAACGGCTTCAAAACTGGACCTTTAATCTAGGGGTGTTGTGAGGGGGGGCACATCCTTGCCCCACACCCCCATTCCATCTGGATTCGCCCCTGCTTTGGTGTTTGAGCACAAAGAATGGATTACATTTATTTATGCAGAAAACATGACCAGATTTACAGGTAAGAAAGTTTTATTGCGTTTTCACATCATGTGGTCCTCAGAAAGAGTGTTTAGGTGCATTTGAGTGGAAAATAGTGTTAGTTGTTGACGCGTCGCAGAGGATCAGCTGTTTTTAACGAGACGATACAGAGTGGCTCAGCTCACAATTCTAAATAAAGGAGGAATGTCTTTGTAAAGCTCAGTGCAGGTGTGCTGATCACCGTGCTTTAAGAGGTGAGGACGAGTCGAGCAGCTGCAAAAAAACGCGGATGAAAAGCTCACAGCTCGCTTAAAGTGAGCAGTTCAGTCGAACCCCGACCTCCTGCCCACGGACCAAGTTTAATGCTGCTATCGACCCACAATGAAAAATAATAGTAACGCACAGTGACATGGAGAAGTAACTTTAATCTGATTACTGATTTGGAAAGATTAACGCGTTAGATTACTCGTTACTAAAAAAAGTGGTCAGATTAGAGTAACGCGTTACTAAGTAACGCGTTACCGGCATCACTGGGTATGGGCAGGCGTCTATTATGGACGAAGAACACAGGTGTATTTTATTGATGGCATTTTGAATGCACAGAGATACCGTGACGAGATCCTGAGGCCCATTGTTGTGCCATACATCCAAGAACATCACCTCATGTTGCAGCAGGATAATGCACGGCCCCATGTTGCAAGGATCTGTACACAATTCTTGGAAGCTGAAAATGTCCCAGTTCTTGCATGGCCGGCATTCTCACCGGGCATGTCACCCATTGAGCATGTTTGGGATGCTCTGGACCGGCGTATACGACAGCGTGTACCAGTTCCTGCCAATATCCAGCAACTTCGCACAGCCATTGAAGAGGAGTGGACCAACATTCCACAGGCCACAATTGACAACCTGATCAACTCTATGCGAAGGAGATGTGTTACACTGCATGAGGCAAATGGTGGTCACACCAGATACTGACTGGTATCCCCCCCCAATAAAACAAAAATGCACCTTTCAGAGTGGCCTTTTATTGTGGGCAGTCTAAGGCACACCTGTGCACTAATCATGGTGTCTAATCAGCATCTTGATATGGCACACCTGTGAGGTGGGATGGATTATCTCAGCAAAGGATAAGTGCAATATTTGATGGAAATGGTGATATTGTGTATGTGGAAAAAGTTTTAGATCTTTGAGTTCATCTCATACAAAATGGGAGCAAAACCAAAAGTGTTGCGTTTATATTTTTGTTGTGTATATATATATGTGTATGTATAATATGTATGTATATGTGGGTGTGTATGTATGTATATATACATATATGTATATTTATGTTTACATTTATATAAATATGTACATATGTAAGTTTACTGATACATAAAAAGACTTTTCCTTTTCTTTCCTCCTTGTTTCCCCCTTTTACATCACTTACATCATTATCACCAGATCAGGGTTGGCAAGTGGGGGTCTGTTGCTCAAGGGTCTCCCCCTTCTGTCAGCAGACTCCAAAACCTTGTCTTTTAATGCAGAGCCTAGGACATTCAGCAAAGGGTGAACCTGTGTCAGGGGGTGACCCCTCTCTGGCAGCAGGTTTACAGAATACTTTGCATCTTTTAATGCATCACACACATGACAAATGGGGAAGGAGGGGAAGGGGGAAAAAAATAATAATAATGATAATGATAAATTAATAAAAAAAGTTAAGGTAATTAAATTAATAAAATAATAAAATGAATGTAGCATAATTGTATATATGTATATGTATTATGTGTATACATGTGTGTATAGGTGATGTATGTGTGTATTTTGTGTATGTATGTTCGCATGTATGATGTGTATATATATATATATATATATATACGAGGGCTGTCCGTAAAGTATAGGTCCTTTTTATTTTTTTCAAAAACTATATGGATTTCATTCATATGTTTTTACGTCAGACATGCTTGAACCCTCATGCGCATGCGTGAGTTTTTCCACGCCTGTCGGTGACGTCACTCGCCTGTGAGCACTCCTTGTGGGAGGAGTCGTCCAGCCCCTCGTCGGAATTCCTTTGTCTGAGAAGTTGCTGAGAGACTGGCGCTTTGTTTGATCAAAATTTTTTCTAAACCTGTGAGACACATCGAAGTGGACACGGTTCGAAAAATTAAGCTGGTCTTCAGTGAAAATTTTAACAGCTGATGTGAGATTTTGAGGTGATTCTGTCGCTTTAAGGACTTTTCACGGTGCGAGACGTCGCTCAGCGCTCTCAGGCAGAGTCATCAGCCTGTTTCAAGCTTAAAACCTCCACATTTCAGGCTCTGTTGATCCAGGACGTCGTGAGAGAACAGAGAAGTTTCAGAAGAAGTCGGTTTCAGCATTTTATCCGGATATTCCACTGTTAAAGGAGATTTTTTTAATGAAAGACGTGCGGGCGGATTGCAGCGTCGGCTCGCAGCCGCTGCGACGCTCCGTCACAGGAAAAACACCTCTGTTGGAAGCCTTGAGGACAAGTTGGAACATCTCCAGCTGATAAACAATTTCTCATATACTCACTCCACTGAAAGCCATCAAAAGCCAACTGGATTTTAACAAATGGTTATCAACACGGAGGTGTTTTTCCTGTGCCGCCGCGCCGCGTCGGCTGCGTCCCGACGCGCGGACCCGTCCGCACGTCTTTCATTAAAAAAATCTCCTTTAACAGTGGAATATCCGGATAAAATGCTGAAACCGACTTCTTCTGAAACGTGTCTGTTCTCTCACGACGTCCTGGATCAATAGAGCCTGAAATGTGGAGGTTTTAAGCTTGAAACAGGCTGATGACGCTGCCTGAGAGCGCTGCACGACGTCTCGCACTGTGAAAAGTCCTTAAAGCGACAGAATCACCTCAAAATCTCTCATCAGCTGTTAAAATTTTCACTGAAAACCAGCTTAATTTTTCGAACCATGTCCACTTCGATGTGTCTCACAGGTTTAGAAAAAATTTTGATCAAACAAAGCGCCAGTCTCTCAGCAACTTCTCAGACAAAGGAATTCCGACGAGGGGCTGGACGACTCCTCCCACAAGGAGTGCTCACAGGCGAATGACGTCACCGACAGGCGTGGAAAAACTCACGCATGCGCACGAGGGTTCAAGCATGTCTGACGTAAAAACATATGAATGAAATCCATATAGTTTTTGAAAAAAATAAAAAGGACCTATACTTTACGGACAGCCCTCGTACAATAGGATCACTTATCATAATGTTTGAGATGTCACTGAAGCAAAAACAATTATAATGAAAGACATTTTCTCCTTGACATGTTGCTTGTCACAAAAACCCATTTTTCTCAGTTTTTTGTCAGAAATCAGCATTTTTAGTGATACCCACCCATGTTCTGCAGACAATTACTAAAGAATGGAAATAGGTACAAACAAACATTTTTTTTTCTGATGATAAAGGAAAGTCTGAAGTTTCTTTTGGTATGTTTGTTGTTGACATGGACATAGAACTCAATTTTCTATGGGTCTTGAAAAAACACTCAAATGCTGAAAAATCCTGGCACTGGGATGTTCTGAACTTTGAAAATGGCTGGCACTCAATGAGTTAATTAGCTGTTCTACCTCTGGATCCTCTGTTATTGCAAATGCACACCGCACTGCAAACAGAGAGCTTAACCTGATTCCTGATTGCTTCCCCATATTTGCTACATGCAGGGATTGACAGCTCTGCAGTGGGAGCTATTATCACAATGGTGTTTCAGTCCATTCGATAGCACATAAATCCAGCCATTGTCGCATCTCTCCTGAAAAGCTTGAGCAGACATCGGTACCGGGTCACCACCTGATTTGGACTTTGGACTGGAATTATAATAAAGGTCAATATAAAGATACACAACATTTATGTCTTACAGACATAAAGACATGGATGACCTCTAATTTCCTGCTTTTAAACTCAGATAAAACTGAAGTTATTGTACTTGGCCCCACAAATCTTAGAAACATGGTGTCTAACCAGATCCTTACTCTGGATGGCATTACCCTGACCTCTAGTAATACTGTGAGAAATCTTGGAGTCATTTTTGATCAGGAATTGTCATTCAATGCACATATTAAACAAATATGTAGGATTGCTTTTTTGCATTTGCACAATATCTCTAAAATTAGAAAGGTCTTGTCTCAGAGTGATGCTGAAAAACTAATTCATGCATTTATTTCCTCTAGGCTGGACTATTGTAATTCATTATTATCAGGTTGTCCTAAAAGTTCCCTGAAAAGCCTTCAGTTAATTCAAAATGCTGCAGCTAGAGTACTGACAGGGACTAGAAGGAGAGAGCATATCTCACCCATATTGGCCTCTCTTCATTGGCTTCCTGTTAATTCTAGAGTAGAATTTAAAATTCTTCTTCTTACTTATAAGGTTTTGAATAATCAGGTCCCTACTCTGGTCAGAGTGGGGCCATATGTTCACTATCAGTGTTAATTTAACACTGGTGATTTTACTGTGCATTGGACTTCTAGTCTTTAACTCATTGAGTGCCATTGATGCTTAAACACGTCTTTTCAGATAGTAACGCTCAGCGCCAAAGACGCGTTATCGCGCCAATTACAATTTTTTATGGGGGGGGGGGGGGGGGGGGGTAATCAGCTGATCTAGCTTGTGTAAAAAAATTAGAGTTGTAATCACAAGGGAACCCATTCTGTGGGTGGTAGCAGTGTGAGTGTGGACCGGAGCACGGCTCGCTCTCCACCGTTGTGCGGACGTCTTACGGTTGTACCGCTCCTAATCCGAATGGTTTCCACCTGGCTGTCACCCAGTGTCTGTCAAACTGTGATGCAATCGCGCTGCTCCAGTCGTTCCATCTTTTTCCTTGCAATGAAAAAACGCCAAGGCATGACACACACCTCACACAAAGGCTGCTTACAAGCAAATGATGCAATCGACAGGCTCATGCAAGCACACGTGATTCAGATCCATCAGGTTTTTGAAAAAAATAAAAAGGTCCGATACGCGGGAGCCAGAGGGAAAAGATGCGCCGCCGAGAGAGGAGACAGACGGAGCAGGCCCGGCGCCAGAAAAAAAATATTAAGGGGGCGATGAGTTTATCTCAGGGGGCGGGGTCACCCCCCCCACAAAAAAAAAATGCGCACCGGAGGGTACCTGCCTCTGAGCGTGCGTAATGAATTGGGTGCGCTCCTAGAAAGCTCGTGCATTTAGGCTACACCATTGTAAGAGATTGACTAAGAGTAAAGAGTGATGACAGTATTTTTTTTAATTATTATTTGAACATATAGACCCTCGGTCAAGTGATCTCCTGCATACCACAAAACCAAACCAACAACAGTAGATTAACCCCACATACAGCCCTCCACCACAAGCGCAAACACAGCGCAATTGGGCATGACAGTCACACAACGGGTCAAAGATAAACCTTTCATGTAGGTATACAGTGGTCCCCCGTTTATCGCGGGAGTTACCTTCTAAAAATAGCCCGCAATAGGCGAAATCTGTGAAGTAGTCAGCGTTATTTTTTACAATTATTATAGACGTTTTAAGGCTGTAAAACCCCTCACTACACACTATACACTTTTCTCAAACAGGCATTAACATTTTCTCATTAACATTACAAAGATTTTGGTTAACAACAATGGTTAACAAACATTAACATTTTTGTTAACCAAAAGTCCATGGTTAACAAAAGGTCTACAAAATGCTTGTAAAAAGAAGAATACATTATACAGACAATTTGTTAGACTAAGGACAAAAGAATCTGAACATAGATATAAATTATATAAAAACAAACTAACTAATATAATCAGAGCCAGCAAGAAATTATATTATACCAATCTATTAAATAATAATAAAAATGACACCAAGAGAATCTGGGAAATTCTTAACAATATAATCAAAACTAAGGTAAGAGGTAATTCTTATCCAAATTATTTTATTGATAAGAACAAGGACATCTATAATATGTATAACATAGTTAATGGTTTTAATAACTTCTTTGTTAATATTGGACCCGACGTGGCAGCAAAAATTCCCGATGGTTGTAACAAGGAGCAGGAATCACTCATAAAAATCAATCCAAACACAATGTTTCTCTCCAGTGTTAGTGAAGCCGAAATAATAAATATTGTTAATAAATGTAAAAATAAAAAAATCAACTGACTGTTATGACATAGATATGAAGCTAGTAAAAACAATAATCAAAAGCATATCAAAACCCCTGACTCATATATGTAACTTGTCTTTTCAAACTGGGACATGAAGATGGCAAAAGTTATTCCACTATACAAAAATGGAAATAAACATATCTTCACAAACTATAGACCGGTCTCTCTATTTCCACAATTTTCCAAAATTTTAGAAAAGCTTTTTAACAACAGGTTAGGATCCTTTATAGAAAAATATAACATAATTAATGAATGTCAATATGGGTTTAGGTCTGGTAGGTCAACTTCACTTGCAATAATTGAAGCAATAGAAGAGATTACAAACACCTTAGATAGTAAAAACTATATAGTTGGAATATTCATTGATTTAAAGAAAGCATTTGACACACTTAATCACTCAATTCTACTCAATAAATTGGAAAGATATGGTATCAGGGGAGTGGCTTGGAACTGGATTCAAAGCTATTTAACGGAGAGACATCAGTTTGTGCAGATGGGTGCATTTAAATCTGGGTGTTTGGGCATCCCTTGTGGGGTCCCACAGGGATCCATTTTTTAATCTTTATATAAATGACATATTTAATGTGTCACGATTTTTAAAATTATTATTATTTGCAGATGATACCAATATATTCTATTCCAGTGATAATTATAGCAAACTTATTAATGTGGTAAATAGTGAATTAATTAAGCTGAAAACTTGGTTGAATATTAATAAATTATCCCTAAATATAAATAAGACTAAAGTCATGTTTTTTGGAAATCATAATGTCAATTCTAATTTACCAATAAATATAGACGGTGTCGAAATAGATCAAGTGTCAGAAGTCAAATTTTTAGGGATAACCATCGATAGTAAATTAAGCTGGAAGTCTCATATCAGCCACATACATAAAAAAGTTTCCAAGAATGTCTCTATTATGTACAAAGCAAAATATTTTCTGGATCATAATGCATTATATTTATTGTATTGTTTGCTACATCCCCTCTGTATAATCCAAAAGCGGGCAATAAGAATCATCTATAAGGTAGGATATCTTGATCACACAAATAGTCTATTTTTGCAATCCAAATTGTTGAAAATGCTAGATCTGGTTAATTTTCACACTGCACAATTATTATATAAAGCCAGTAAAAACTCATTACCCAGTAATATTCTGAGTCTCTTCACCCAGAGAGAAGGAAGCTATAACTTGAGGGGATGTGGTAACTTTAAAGTCAAGGCAGTGAGAACTACCAGGAAAAGTTTCTGTGTGTCCGTGTGTGGCATTAAGCTGTGGAATAGTTTGGCACCTCAGCTCAAGCGATGACCTAACATCCATCAATTCAAAAAAAGATACAAAGAAATGGTTCTGTTGAAATACATGAATGAGGAGAGAGGTGCGTGATCGTCATGTCTTTTTAATTTATTTCTAATTAATTTACCTTTGCTTTTTTGCCTTGTCAGCAATAGAAGGGGTCTCGCTAGGACCCACAAACTTTCATAAAATACCTGGAATTATCCTGTACATCAATTTAATTATATATATCATAGCCATAATTGTAAACTTTATTATAAAAAAAGAATGACAATAATAATGATAATAAAATCTTACTATATGTTTGTTAATATAATAGATGTTAACATATTTGCATAATACCTGTTATTGCCGGTGTCGTAACCATGGTCAAAAGTATTATTTTTATACATCATGATCCTGTAGTTGAAATGCTAGTCAAATAGAAGTATGGTGATGATGGTAATAACTTAAAGAGAGGGGGAATCATGTATATGTATGTATGTATATATGTATGCGTATATATAT
This sequence comes from Thalassophryne amazonica, assembly GCF_902500255.1. Classification (NCBI taxonomy): domain Eukaryota; kingdom Metazoa; phylum Chordata; class Actinopteri; order Batrachoidiformes; family Batrachoididae; genus Thalassophryne; species Thalassophryne amazonica. The sequence continues at coordinate 21,757,078 of NC_047109.1, forward strand.
ATACGTATGTATGCGTGTGTGTGTGTATATATATATATATATATATATATATATATATATATATATATATATATATATACACACTCAACAAAAATATAAACGCAACATTTTTGGTTTTGCTCCCATTTTCTATGAGATGAACTCAAAGATCTAAAACTTTTTTCCACATACACAATATCACCATTTCCATCAAATATTGTTCACAAACCAGTTAAAATCTGTAAAAGTGAGCACTTCTCCTTTGCTGAGATAATCCATCCCACCTCACAGGTGTGCCATACCAAGATGCTGATTAGACACCATGATTAGTGCACAGGTGTGCCTTAGACTGCCCACAATAAAAGGCAACTCTGAAAGGTGCAGTTTTATCACACAGCACAATGCCACAGATGTCGCAAGATTTGAGGGAGCGCGCAATTGGCATGCTGACAGCAGGAATGTCAACCAGAGCTGTTGCTCGTGTGTTGAATGTTCATTTCTCTACCATAAGCCGTCTCCAAAGGCGTTTCAGAGAATTTGGCAGTACATCCAACCAGCCTCACAACCGCAGACCACGTGTAACCACACCAGCCCAGGACCTCCACATCCAGCATGTTCACCTCCAAGATCGTCTGAGACCAGCCACTCAGACAGCTGCTGAAACAATCGGTTTGCATAACCAAAGAATTTCTGCAGAAACTGTCAGAAACCGTCTCAGGGAAGCTCATCTGCATGCTCGTCGTCCTCATCGGGGTCTCGACCTGACTCCAGTTCGTCGTCGTAACCGACTTGAGTGGGCAAATGCTCACATTCGCTGGCGTTTGGCACATTGGAGAGGTGTTCTCTTTACGGATGAATCCCGGTTCACACTGTCCAGGGCAGATGGCAGACAGCATGTGTGGCGTCGTGTGGGTGAGTGGTTTTCTGATGTCAATGTTGTGGATCGAGTGGCCCATGGTGGCGGTGGGGTTATGGTATGGGCAGTGTTGCCACAGTTACTTTGAAAAAGTAATCCAATTACTGATTACTGATTAGTTACTTTTAGTTACTTTTCCCAGCTGCCGAAAACAACCCTCTGCCACCTCAACATGACAATGATACCTGTTTTGCCAAAACTCACTTTATAGTCACCCTTTCTTGACTTCAATGAAAATAAATACTTGTTTTATAAAAAGTAAAATAAAGACCTCTTTCTTGACCTCATATTTAACTGTTGACAGCACTGTAACAGTAAAACTTGCAATTTCGAACCTACATTGTTTATAAATGTAACTATTAAATTCTAACATTTTTCTAACATTTAAATTCTCTATAAACATTTTTCTTGTCGAAATTATTATTATTTTAAGCAATATTAGTAGTTGTAGTAAAAAACGGCTTCAAAACTGGACCTTTAATCTAGGGGTGTTGTGAGGGGGGCACATCCTTGCCCCACACCCCCATTCCATCTGGATTCGCCCCTGCTTTGGTGTTTGAGCACAAAGAATGGATTACATTTATTTATGCAGAAAACATGACCAGATTTACAGGTAAGAAAGTTTTATTGCGTTTTCACATCATGTGGTCCTCAGAAAGAGTGTTTAGGTGCATTTGAGTGGAAAATAGTGTTAGTTGTTGACGCGTCGCAGAGGATCAGCTGTTTTTAACGAGACGATACAGAGTGGCTCAGCTCACAATTCTAAATAAAGGAGGAATGTCTTTGTAAAGCTCAGTGCAGGTGTGCTGATCACCGTGCTTTAAGAGGTGAGGACGAGTCGAGCAGCTGCAAAAAAACGCGGATGAAAAGCTCACAGCTCGCTTAAAGTGAGCAGTTCAGTCGAACCCCGACCTCCTGCCCACGGACCAAGTTTAATGCTGCTATCGACCCACAATGAAAAATAATAGTAACGCACAGTGACATGGAGAAGTAACTTTAATCTGATTACTGATTTGGAAAGATTAACGCGTTAGATTACTCGTTACTAAAAAAAGTGGTCAGATTAGAGTAACGCGTTACTAAGTAACGCGTTACCGGCATCACTGGGTATGGGCAGGCGTCTATTATGGACGAAGAACACAGGTGTATTTTATTGATGGCATTTTGAATGCACAGAGATACCGTGACGAGATCCTGAGGCCCATTGTTGTGCCATACATCCAAGAACATCACCTCATGTTGCAGCAGGATAATGCACGGCCCCATGTTGCAAGGATCTGTACACAATTCTTGGAAGCTGAAAATGTCCCAGTTCTTGCATGGCCGGCATTCTCACCGGGCATGTCACCCATTGAGCATGTTTGGGATGCTCTGGACCGGCGTATACGACAGCGTGTACCAGTTCCTGCCAATATCCAGCAACTTCGCACAGCCATTGAAGAGGAGTGGACCAACATTCCACAGGCCACAATTGACAACCTGATCAACTCTATGCGAAGGAGATGTGTTACACTGCATGAGGCAAATGGTGGTCACACCAGATACTGACTGGTATCCCCCCCCAATAAAACAAAAATGCACCTTTCAGAGTGGCCTTTTATTGTGGGCAGTCTAAGGCACACCTGTGCACTAATCATGGTGTCTAATCAGCATCTTGATATGGCACACCTGTGAGGTGGGATGGATTATCTCAGCAAAGGATAAGTGCAATATTTGATGGAAATGGTGATATTGTGTATGTGGAAAAAGTTTTAGATCTTTGAGTTCATCTCATACAAAATGGGAGCAAAACCAAAAGTGTTGCGTTTATATTTTTGTTGTGTATATATATATATGTGTATGTATAATATGTATGTATATGTGGGTGTGTATGTATGTATATATACATATATGTATATTTATGTTTACATTTATATAAATATGTACATATGTAAGTTTACTGATACATAAAAAGACTTTTCCTTTTCTTTCCTCCTTGTTTCCCCCTTTTACATCACTTACATCATTATCACCAGATCAGGGTTGGCAAGTGGGGGTCTGTTGCTCAAGGGTCTCCCCCTTCTGTCAGCAGACTCCAAAACCTTGTCTTTTAATGCAGAGCCTAGGACATTCAGCAAAGGGTGAACCTGTGTCAGGGGGTGACCCCTCTCTGGCAGCAGGTTTACAGAATACTTTGCATCTTTTAATGCATCACACACATGACAAATGGGGAAGGAGGGGAAGGGGGAAAAAAAAAATAATAATGATAATGATAAATTAATAAAAAAAGTTAAGGTAATTAAATTAATAAAATAATAAAATGAATGTAGCATAATTGTATATATGTATATGTATTATGTGTATACATGTGTGTATAGGTGATGTATGTGTGTATTTTGTGTATGTATGTTCGCATGTATGATGTGTATATATATATATATATATATACGAGGGCTGTCCGTAAAGTATAGGTCCTTTTATTTTTTTCAAAAACTATATGGATTTCATTCATATGTTTTTACGTCAGACATGCTTGAACCCTCATGCGCATGCGTGAGTTTTTCCACGCCTGTCGGTGACGTCACTCGCCTGTGAGCACTCCTTGTGGGAGGAGTCGTCCAGCCCCTCGTCGGAATTCCTTTGTCTGAGAAGTTGCTGAGAGACTGGCGCTTTGTTTGATCAAAATTTTTTCTAAACCTGTGAGACACATCGAAGTGGACACGGTTCGAAAAATTAAGCTGGTCTTCAGTGAAAATTTTAACAGCTGATGAGAGATTTTGAGGTGATTCTGTCGCTTTAAGGACTTTTCACGGTGCGAGACGTCGCTCAGCGCTCTCAGGCAGAGTCATCAGCCTGTTTCAAGCTTAAAACCTCCACATTTCAGGCTCTGTTGATCCAGGACGTCGTGAGAGAACAGAGAAGTTTCAGAAGAAGTCGGTTTCAGCATTTTATCCGGATATTCCACTGTTAAAGGAGATTTTTTTAATGCGTATATATATATACGTATGTATGCGTGTGTGTGTGTATATATATATATATATATATATATATATATATATATATATATATATATATATATATATATATACACACTCAACAAAAATATAAACGCAACATTTTTGGTTTTGCTCCCATTTTCTATGAGATGAACTCAAAGATCTAAAACTTTTTCCACATACACAATATCACCATTTCCATCAATATTGTTCACAAACCAGTTAAAATCTGTAAAAGTGAGCACTTCTCCTTTGCTGAGATAATCCATCCCACCTCACAGGTGTGCCATACCAAGATGCTGATTAGACACCATGATTAGTGCACAGGTGTGCCTTAGACTGCCCACAATAAAAGGCAACTCTGAAAGGTGCAGTTTTATCACACAGCACAATGCCACAGATGTCGCAAGATTTGAGGGAGCGCGCAATTGGCATGCTGACAGCAGGAATGTCAACCAGAGCTGTTGCTCGTGTGTTGAATGTTCATTTCTCTACCATAAGCCGTCTCCAAAGGCGTTTCAGAGAATTTGGCAGTACATCCAACCAGCCTCACAACCGCAGACCACGTGTAACCACACCAGCCCAGGACCTCCACATCCAGCATGTTCACCTCCAAGATCGTCTGAGACCAGCCACTCAGACAGCTGCTGAAACAATCGGTTTGCATAACCAAAGAATTTCTGCAGAAACTGTCAGAAACCGTCTCAGGGAAGCTCATCTGCATGCTCATCGTCCTCATCGGGGTCTCGACCTGACTCCAGTTCGTCGTCGTAACCGACTTGAGTGGGCAAATGCTCACATTCGCTGGCGTTTGGCACATTGGAGAGGTGTTCTCTTTACGGATGAATCCCGGTTCACACTGTCCAGGGCAGATGGCAGACAGCATGTGTGGCGTCGTGTGGGTGAGCGGTTTTCTGATGTCAATGTTGTGGATCGAGTGGCCCATGGTGGCGGTGGGGTTATGGTATGGGCAGTGTTGCCACAGTTACTTTGAAAAAGTAATCCAATTACTGATTACTGATTAGTTACTTTTAGTTACTTTTCCCAGCTGCCGAAAACAACCCTCTGCCACCTCAACATGACAATGATACCTGTTTTGCCAAAACTCACTTTATAGTCACCCTTTCTTGACTTCAATGAAAATAAATACTTGTTTTATAAAAAGTAAAATAAAGACCTCTTTCTTGACCTCATATTTAACTGTTGACAGCACTGTAACAGTAAAACTTGCAATTTCGAACCTACATTGTTTATAAATGTAACTATTAAATTCTAACATTTTTCTAACATTTAAATTCTCTATAAACATTTTTCTTGTCGAAATTATTATTATTTTAAGCAATATTAGTAGTTGTAGTAAAAAACGGCTTCAAAACTGGACCTTTAATCTAGGGGTGTTGTGAGGGGGGGCACATCCTTGCCCCACACCCCCATTCCATCTGGATTCGCCCCTGCTTTGGTGTTTGAGCACAAAGAATGGATTACATTTATTTATGCAGAAAACATGACCAGATTTACAGGTAAGAAAGTTTTATTGCGTTTTCACATCATGTGGTCCTCAGAAAGAGTGTTTAGGTGCATTTGAGTGGAAAATAGTGTTAGTTGTTGACGCGTCGCAGAGGATCAGCTGTTTTTAACGAGACGATACAGAGTGGCTCAGCTCACAATTCTAAATAAAGGAGGAATGTCTTTGTAAAGCTCAGTGCAGGTGTGCTGATCACCGTGCTTTAAGAGGTGAGGACGAGTCGAGCAGCTGCAAAAAAACGCGGATGAAAAGCTCACAGCTCGCTTAAAGTGAGCAGTTCAGTCGAACCCCGACCTCCTGCCCACGGACCAAGTTTAATGCTGCTATCGACCCACAATGAAAAATAATAGTAACGCACAGTGACATGGAGAAGTAACTTTAATCTGATTACTGATTTGGAAAGATTAACGCGTTAGATTACTCGTTACTAAAAAAAGTGGTCAGATTAGAGTAACGCGTTACTAAGTAACGCGTTACCGGCATCACTAGGTATGGGCAGGCGTCTATTATGGACGAAGAACACAGGTGTATTTTATTGATGGCATTTTGAATGCACAGAGATACCGTGACGAGATCCTGAGGCCCATTGTTGTGCCATACATCCAAGAACATCACCTCATGTTGCAGCAGGATAATGCACGGCCCCATGTTGCAAGGATCTGTACACAATTCTTGGAAGCTGAAAATGTCCCAGTTCTTGCATGGCCGGCATTCTCACCGGGCATGTCACCCATTGAGCATGTTTGGGATGCTCTGGACCGGCGTATACGACAGCGTGTACCAGTTCCTGCCAATATCCAGCAACTTCGCACAGCCATTGAAGAGGAGTGGACCAACATTCCACAGGCCACAATTGACAACCTGATCAACTCTATGCGAAGGAGATGTGTTACACTGCATGAGGCAAATGGTGGTCACACCAGATACTGACTGGTATCCCCCCCCAATAAAACAAAAATGCACCTTTCAGAGTGGCCTTTTATTGTGGGCAGTCTAAGGCACACCTGTGCACTAATCATGGTGTCTAATCAGCATCTTGATATGGCACACCTGTGAGGTGGGATGGATTATCTCAGCAAAGGATAAGTGCAATATTTGATGGAAATGGTGATATTGTGTATGTGGAAAAAGTTTTAGATCTTTGAGTTCATCTCATACAAAATTGGAGCAAAACCAAAAGTGTTGCGTTTATATTTTTGTTGTGTATATATATATATGTGTATGTATAATATGTATGTATATGTGGGTGTGTATGTATGTATATATACATATATGTATATTTATGTTTACATTTATATAAATATGTACATATGTAAGTTTACTGATACATAAAAAGACTTTTCCTTTTCTTTCCTCCTTGTTTCCCCCTTTTACATCACTTACATCATTATCACCAGATCAGGGTTGGCAAGTGGGGGTCTGTTGCTCAAGGGTCTCCCCCTTCTGTCAGCAGACTCCAAAACCTTGTCTTTTAATGCAGAGCCTAGGACATTCAGCAAAGGGTGAACCTGTGTCAGGGGGTGACCCCTCTCTGGCAGCAGGTTTACAGAATACTTTGCATCTTTTAATGCATCACACACATGACAAATGGGGAAGGAGGGGAAGGGGGAAAAAATAATAATAATGATAATGATAAATTAATAAAAAAAGTTAAGGTAATTAAATTAATAAAATAATAAAATGAATGTAGCATAATTGTATATATGTATATGTATTATGTGTATACATGTGTGTATAGGTGATGTATGTGTGTATTTTGTGTATGTATGTTCGCATGTATGATGTGTATATATATATATATATATATATATATATATATATATATATATATATATATATATATATATATATATATATATATATATATATATATATATATATATATATATATATATATACGAGGGCTGTCCGTAAAGTATAGGTCCTTTTTATTTTTTTCAAAAACTATATGGATTTCATTCATATGTTTTTACGTCAGACATGCTTGAACCCTCATGCGCATGCGTGAGTTTTTCCACGCCTGTCGGTGACGTCACTCGCCTGTGAGCACTCCTTGTGGGAGGAGTCGTCCAGCCCCTCGTCGGAATTCCTTTGTCTGAGAAGTTGCTGAGAGACTGGCGCTTTGTTTGATCAAAATTTTTTCTAAACCTGTGAGACACATCGAAGTGGACACGGTTCGAAAAATTAAGCTGGTCTTCAGTGAAAATTTTAACAGCTGATGAGAGATTTTGAGGTGATTCTGTCGCTTTAAGGACTTTTCACGGTGCGAGACGTCGCTCAGCGCTCTCAGGCAGAGTCATCAGCCTGTTTCAAGCTTAAAACCTCCACATTTCAGGCTCTGTTGATCCAGGACGTCGTGAGAGAACAGAGAAGTTTCAGAAGAAGTCGGTTTCAGCATTTTATCCGGATATTCCACTGTTAAAGGAGATTTTTTTAATGAAAGACGTGCGGGCGGATTGCAGCGTCGGCTCGCAGCCGCTGCGACGCTCCGTCACAGGAAAAACACCTCTGTTGGAAGCCTTGAGGACAAGTTGGAACATCTCCAGCTGATAAACAATTTCTCATATACTCACTCCACTGAAAGCCATCAAAAGCCAACTGGATTTTAACAAATGGTTATCAACACGGAGGTGTTTTTCCTGTGCCGCCGCGCCGCGTCGGCTGCGTCCCGACGCGCGGACCCGTCCGCACGTCTTTCATTAAAAAAATCTCCTTTAACAGTGGAATATCCGGATAAAATGCTGAAACCGACTTCTTCTGAAACGTGTCTGTTCTCTCACGACGTCCTGGATCAATAGAGCCTGAAATGTGGAGGTTTTAAGCTTGAAACAGGCTGATGACGCTGCCTGAGAGCGCTGCACGACGTCTCGCACTGTGAAAAGTCCTTAAAGCGACAGAATCACCTCAAAATCTCTCATCAGCTGTTAAAATTTTCACTGAAAACCAGCTTAATTTTTCGAACCATGTCCACTTCGATGTGTCTCACAGGTTTAGAAAAAATTTTGATCAAACAAAGTGCCAGTCTCTCAGCAACTTCTCAGACAAAGGAATTCCGACGAGGGGCTGGACGACTCCTCCCACAAGGAGTGCTCACAGGCGAATGACGTCACCGACAGGCGTGGAAAAACTCACGCATGCGCACGAGGGTTCAAGCATGTCTGACGTAAAAACATATGAATGAAATCCATATAGTTTTTGAAAAAAATAAAAAGGACCTATACTTTACGGACAGCCCTCGTACAATAGGATCACTTATCATAATGTTTGAGATGTCACTGAAGCAAAAACAATTATAATGAAAGACATTTTCTCCTTGACATGTTGCTTGTCACAAAAACCCATTTTTCTCAGTTTTTTGTCAGAAATCAGCATTTTTAGTGATACCCACCCATGTTCTGCAGACAATTACTAAAGAATGGAAATAGGTACAAACAAACATTTTTTTTTCTGATGATAAAGGAAAGTCTGAAGTTTCTTTTGGTATGTTTGTTGTTGACATGGACATAGAACTCAATTTTCTATGGGTCTTGAAAAAACACTCAAATGCTGAAAAATCCTGGCACTGGGATGTTCTGAACTTTGAAAATGGCTGGCACTCAATGAGTTAATTAGCTGTTCTACCTCTGGATCCTCTGTTATTGCAAATGCACACCGCACTGCAAACAGAGAGCTTAACCTGATTCCTGATTGCTTCCCCATATTTGCTACATGCAGGGATTGACAGCTCTGCAGTGGGAGCTATTATCACAATGGTGTTTCAGTCCATTCGATAGCACATAAATCCAGCCATTGTCGCATCTCTCCTGAAAAGCTTGAGCAGACATCGGTACCGGGTCACCACCTGATTTGGACTTTGGACTGGAATTATAATAAAGGTCAATATAAAGATACACAACATTTATGTCTTACAGACATAAAGACATGGATGACCTCTAATTTCCTGCTTTTAAACTCAGATAAAACTGAAGTTATTGTACTTGGCCCCACAAATCTTAGAAACATGGTGTCTAACCAGATCCTTACTCTGGATGGCATTACCCTGACCTCTAGTAATACTGTGAGAAATCTTGGAGTCATTTTTGATCAGGAATTGTCATTCAATGCACATATTAAACAAATATGTAGGACTGCTTTTTTGCATTTGCGCAATATCTCTAAAATTAGAAAGGTCTTGTCTCAGAGTGATGCTGAAAAACTAATTCATGCATTTATTTCCTCTAGGCTGGACTATTGTAATTCATTATTATCAGGTTGTCCTAAAAGTTCCCTGAAAAGCCTTCAGTTAATTCAAAATGCTGCAGCTAGAGTACTGACAGGGACTAGAAGGAGAGAGCATATCTCACCCATATTGGCCTCTCTTCATTGGCTTCCTGTTAATTCTAGAGTAGAATTTAAAATTCTTCTTCTTACTTATAAGGTTTTGAATAATCAGGTCCCATCTTATCTTAGGGACCTCATAGTACCATATCACCCCAATAGAGCGCTTCGCTCTCAGACTGCAGGCTTACTTGTAGTTCCTAGGGTTTGTAAGAGTAGAATGGGAGGCAGAGCCTTCAGCTTTCAGGCTCCTCTCCTGTGGAACCAGCTCCCAATTCGGATCAGGGAGACAGACACCCTCTCTACTTTTAAGATTAGGCTTAAAACTTTCCTTTTTGCTAAAGCTTATAGTTAGGGCTGGATCAGGTGACCCTGAGCCATCCCTTAGTTATGCTGCTATAGACTTAGACTGCTGGGGGGTTCCCATGATGCACTGTGTGTTTCTTTCTCTTTTTGCTCTGTATGCACCACTCTGCATTTAATCATTAGTGATTGATCTCTGCTGTCTTCCACAGCATGTCTTTTTCCTGGTTCTCTCCCTCAGCCCCAACCAGTCCCAGCAGAAGACTGCTCCTCCCTGAGCCTGGTTCTGCTGGAGGTTTCTTCCTGTTAAAAGGGAGTTTTTCCTTCCCACTGTCGCCAAGTGCTTGCTCACAGGGGGTCGTTTTGACAGTTGGGGTTTTTCTGTAATTATTATATGGCTTTGCCTTACAATATGAAGCGCCTTGGGGCAACTGTTTGTTGTGATTTGGCGCTATATAAATAAAATTGATTTGATTTGACAACATAATAATTAACACATGCAAATAAAACAGGAAAATATTAGTAACAAACCCCTCTGACAATCTTTCTCCTCATTCTTCTGTGACTTTTTCCCCTTCATTCTGTTTTTGTTCTTCCTTTTCTTCTTGTCATCATCTGATGACAGTGGTGATGAGCAATACTCAGATGACTCAGACAAACGGTGTAAAAGAGGAAGCTGGCTAGAACATCCACAGGAGTTACTTACAGATGTTAAATGACCACAACCTCCTCAGAAAGTACAGCCTGCTCCTCAGAAAGTACAGCCTGCTCCTCAGAAAGTACAGCCTGCTCCTCAGAAAGTACAGCCTGCTCTGTCCCTTCTTGTACAGGTGGTTGGTTTGGGTTGTCTAGTCTAGCCCAAGGTACCTGTAGGAATCCACAGCCTCCACCTCAGCTCCCTTTATCAGAACTGGTCGTAGACTTGGTCTGGATTTGAAGTCAATGACCAGCTCCTTTGTCTTCAAGGTGTTGAGCCGTAGATGGTTTGTGTGGCACCAGGCAGCAAAGTTCTGTCATCCCTGATACATCCAACAATGGCTGTGTCATCTGCAAACTTCTGGATGTGACACAGCTCAAAGTTGTAGCAGAAGTCAGAGGTGTACAAGGTGAAGAGAAGAGGGGCCAGCACGGTGTCATGGTGCTGCTGATCACAGTGTCAGACGTGGTGTCCCTCAGCCTGACATACTGCAGGCTGTCGGTGAGGTAGCTGGAGATCCAAGTGACCAGGCAGGGGTCCACTCGCATCCTGTTCAGTTTGTCCTGGCGCACAAGGGGTTGGATGGTATTGAAGGCACTCGAGAAGTCCAGGAAGAGAATCTTCACTGTTTCCCTTATCCAGGTGCGAGTGGACTCTGTGTAGCAGGTAGAGGATGGCATCCTCAACACCAACACCTGCACTATGTGCAAACTGCAGACAGTCATGGGTGCGTTGCACATGGGGTTTGAGGAAGTCGAGGAAGAGCCACTCCCTGTGGCTGGTTGAAGTGTTCATGAGCTGCTCCAGATAGGTGGCCCACAGCAGCAGTGAACTTTGTCCGTGAAGGAGGGAGGGATGCTTTTATTTCATTTTATTTGTGTCATTTCATTAAGTCCTTGTTTACTTCCATGGGCATGATTCATGAACATACAGGTACACAAGGACAATAATTATTGTATTCTCTGCTCATTATAACAAGAATGAAATATTTTAACAGTCAGAAAGGAATCCATTTATTTCCTCAATCCCAACACAGACGCTGTCCTAGCATCAAGTAATCAAGCATCAATTACAAATCATTACCAGTTACATGACTGTCTTAGATTTCAACGTACATTCATTGTTCTTATAATGTTCTATAGTCTCTCATACTTTTGTCCTTATAAGGGATGGGTATTCATTAGATTTTATCGATATCAATGCCATTATTGATTCTGCTTATCGATCCGATTCCTTATCGATTCCCTTATTGATACCTCTTGTGAATTTTGTACTAAAAGTAGGCTTTACAGGTTTTCTATGTATTTCATTGAGTCTTAAAGTCAATAAATATGAAATTGGTCACTGTATCCTTGATCTCTGGACATAAATAAAAATAAACAAACCGGTGTTTCGCTTTGAAGTTATTAATTACAACTGGACTCTATCATTCTAACTTGACTCAGCAGAGAGCCGCGCAGCATTTGGAGCTGTGTGAACAGAATGGATGAAAATTCTCGTTTCTTTCTCGCAACAAGACAGGAGTCCCAGTTAGTAACTTTAATCTGCATAAAAGTGACTCACAATTTCACATATTCAGGGATGAAAGTGGTGAAAAACAAAAAAAGCTGAAACCCAAAATTACCCCCCAACACCACGTGCATGAAAATGTTTGAATTCTTGAAGCTCTGAAATGCAATCTGGGACTATTCCAGACAATAAACTACAGTGAGTGCAGCATCCATTTAGGTGAGAAAAAACAAAACAAAAACAAGTTTCCTTATTCAAATTCTTTCCAGTAGTATTCTGCTCTTACTAGGATGCAGCAGTTTTCTAGCTTGGCAGATAGTTCTGGAGGAAATCATTGAAGAAATTAACACATTGAAAATATGGTTTGACCGAAACAAACTGTCATTAAACTTAAATAAGAGGGATGAACAGGAAACATTTATTTCTGTATGTATGTATGTATGTATTTATTTATTTATGTATGTTCATTGTTAGTTGGTTTTATATTTTCTGTTGTGTTTTTATTCAGGTTCTTTTTGTCTCTTTCTCTAAAATTGTATGTAATCATTAGATTAGTTATTATTACTATTATTAGTGTGCTTGCTATTATTATTAATATATAAACAAAAATACATTTAAAAATATTACAATTTGTAATATATTTGACTCTTTTACAACAAACGCTTGACAGCTGCAACTGCTTAATGCTAACTTTAACATTGAAAATGCCATAGACATGCTAATGTGTTAGCATCTGTCCCATTTTTAAGTTATAAAATACATCTATCTGTTATGTGCTGACGCGGGTCAGAGAACCGAACCAGCATCTGACAAGGGCCCAGTGCTAAATAACCAGAAAGCGGTTCCAAGAAACAAATTTATTTCCCTCCTGTGCAATAATTCGTGTACAACATAAATGTTCAGCTGTCTGGCAAGGTGAAGGACGGCGCGCTCTCCAGCGCCCAAATGGATCAAAGCCCGGCACTTCTGGACTCAGATTCACCGCCGAACACCCCCCAGGTGGATACGACAAACTGACTCTGTGAAGGACGGAAAAGGTGAGGTAAGTCAACAGAGCTACAACAAATATCCTTCAGAGGCACACACTATCAGCAACACATTCAGGTCTGAATTTAAGCTTTATGTAAATGAGCAGCTTCTCACAACAGGTGGAGGATCATCAATCTGTACGCCACGGCAGTGAGGAGCAAACTGCACAATTCTCACCAATGTTAAAATATACTGCGTAACAAAACGCCAAATTACTATTAATGATTATTCAGACGATAATCACCTCTGATGTGTGCTGACAGCATGTGTCCCTCACCCGTCCTCCTTCACAGGCACGATGTGTCAAACCCTGGCGCGGTCCTCAGCGTCTCACAAACGAATGCCACAAGGTCGAGTTCCCGGCAATTCTGCTCAAATCACTCATGGCTTAAATGCAGAACGCCATCTCATTATCTGCTTCAGCTGAAAGTCTTTAAGTCTGCACGTGAACATCCTCCACAGGTGCAGCCAATAGTTCTGATGAGGGGGAAGGACTCTTCCGCCAGCACCTTCTCCACAGAAAAAACAGTTTGCTTACCACCTGGAGAGCAAAGAAAAGAAAAGCAGCACCAAAATGTCCAGCCAAACCCCCCAACACAAAACACTATCAACTGTTTCAGAAGACCATAACAGGTCAGTTTAACATAAAAGGTAAATAATACTCACAGCCATATGCTCTTTAAGGTTTTAGCGGGGGAAAGCAAAAGAAAAAAATGAATCAATGAAGCAATGATCGAAGCACTGCTTCGATCTGCGAATCACTGCTTCGACTGGTTCAAGGTTCAAAGCAAAGTCGCGCTGTAGAAAAGTTGATTACAGATCCGCTGCAGGGTCTGTAATCAATGTAGAGAAATGATAATTTTCCTGACAAATACCCCCAAAAACAACGGCCACTCTGAAGGACCGATAAGGGAATCGTTAAGTAAAACATTATTGATGTCGGTGCATCAAACCATTTCTTAACGATACCCAAAAGGAACCGGTTCTCTATACCCATCCCTAGTCCTTATACCTTTTCATTGATTTACTGTATAAACATTTGTACACCATTTAATTTCTTCCATTGCTGTGAGAGTGTGATGTGGTATCACACCTCTCACAGTGGTCACACTGTTTTCATGTATGTGCACATGATCGTGCACGGAACTCACTGTAGGATCACAATGCATCTGTACACGGCTGTCTGAGCATCTGTCCCTCCCAACTGTGGCTGTAATTTTTTGGGTGTTGCCCATTCTGGCTGTTTCGGGCTGATTCACTGAACTTCATGTTATGTGTGAAGGGGCTTTAAGGAATACCAGTTTCAATGGGAAAACCTCAGAGTATCTGTTTCTTGTCTAGCAGTCACAATATCTGTATATTGGTTGGCAATGATGTCCAGTAACATCTTGGGGATCCCACAAATTCTCAGGATGTCCCAGAGAGCAGTCCAATCAGTTTTATCAAATGCTTTGTGAAAACCAACATAGAATGTGAAGAAGCACAGTCAATATTCAGATAATTCTAAACACACTGCAAAATGATTTGTTTCAAGTAGCTGGAGCTTTTACATACTGTACCTTTTGCTTTGTTCACTGTCACTAATTTACCTTATATATATATAAAAAAAAGTTCTTCAATTTTATGTTGTTTTTTCCGTGTTGCAACAAGTATGTATAACATTTGTGTTGCCTAATCACAATTCTACAGACCCTTCCTTGCCATCTGGAAGTTAGAGAGGTGGGCTTGTGAACAGAGGATCCCAAGTTCACTTCCATATCAGATGGGAAACTCAATAAGGTGCCTTAAGCAACTGCACACCAGGAGTAACTTAGTTGCCTTGTTCAGTCTTGCATGGCAGTGTCCCAACATCAGCAAGTATTTACGTGAATGGCAGAAGTCATTGTAAAGTGCTTTGGAAACAAAAGTGCATTCAGTGGGAAAGCACTACAAAAAATGTTCACATTAACATTGCTAAATTCCTTGCATAGAGAAGAATTTTCAATTCTGTTTTTTATAATATAGTATCAAAATGACAAGATAATTTGCCTCAAAGCACTTCCCTACCAACCCCCCTGAAGAAGCATGCAGGCAACAGTGGTGAGAGTAAATTCCCGTGGGAGAGTTTTGAAGCAGAAACCTCAAGCAGATCAGACTCAGGGGGGTGATCAACTGCTTCAGCCATTCTAACAATGACATAGATAAAATAGAGTACAACAAGGTGAAGAAGAGTCTGTCACTAATACTGAGCATCTAGAGGGTAATCTCTGATCCATGTTTGATGGCCTCATGGACAAGCTCAGAAAAGATGAGACCTTTCAAGCCCCAATAGAATCCCTTGTCTCCTCCTATGAGAAAATCCACTCTGACAGCGGCCTGATCTTGGCACTCTCAACATTTGACAAGATGCGGAATGCTGCTGCTTGCACATAACATCAAAAGGCAGCCAAGGAGGGGTCTGGAAATGCGGACACAGATAGGTGTGCAGCCCACAGCTGTTGTTCACTGCAAGACTCCGCTGGGAGGCAGACGGGCACTCATTACTGGCAGACCTCCAAAGAGAGCCAGGAGGAGCATAACTATGGGAGGGTTAAAGAGGGGAGTGGTGCACTACCAAGAAGACCGGCACCACACTCTCTTGCACACGTGTGTGCTGGTGTGTCCCTAGGTGGCCAACACAGCAAAAAATAAATGATGTCATGAACAAATGGAAAAAGGTCCACACACTGCTTCTCACTTTGCATGAATTTATTATTCTATCCCAGTAAACAAGACTTTCTAGGCTGTCAGTTCTTCATCAGACTTGTAAAGACAAAGACCATCACCATTCTTAAATAGGTGACCTACGAACTGTGTATTTAAGAATGGTGATGGTCTTAGTCTTTACAAGTCTGATGAAGAGCTCGAAGGTCATGTTTGTTGGGACAGAATAATAAATTCATGCAAAGTGACAGTAATTGTGCGGACCTTTTTCAACAAATATGGTGACCTTTAACCTCCAGAGAGTGTCATAATTTGTGAAAACGGCTTATATCTCAGTAATGCCTGTATATTTTAAAACCAAATTTAGTACATTGATTCATGACCCAATTCTGAGTACATATACAGTGGTCCCTCACTATATTGCGGTTCATCTTTCGCGGCCTCGCAGTTTGGTGGATTTTTTTAGTGCAATTTTGCATGCTTCTTTTTTTTTTTTTTAACAGCGCATCGTGTTCCACATCCTTATCAGGCGGGCTGGTCGTGGCACTGGTCGGCATCACCGCGATTGCTCTCACTGCCTCCGATGCGCTTACTGAGTCTGCGGGCTCGGTAAACACCGCAGCGGGCCACTCACACTGCCCCCCTTGTCTGCTGTGCGGAGCTGCGGACAACTCTGGCAACAGGTCCAGAGAGTCTACGCTCGCTGTTTTGATGCGGTGCACTCCAGCATGGTCTCCGTAACCGCAGCCGCAGTGCTCCATGGCCATGACTTGGATTCTTTGCGGGTCCCGTATCCGTACCCCTGGAAGCAGTGAGTGAAGGGAGAGCACGCGCATTGTGTTCTGTGTGTGTCTGTTTACGAGGTCTCTTAGATAATAAACCGACCCTTTTATTTTTTTTTTTAACTATATGGATTTGAATGACATGCGATTACACCAATCATGCTTGAACCCTCGCGCGCATGCGTGAGTTTTTTCACGCGTGTCGGTGACGTCATTTCCCTGTGGGCAGGCCTTGAGTGAGATGTGGTCCCGCCCTCTCGGCTGAATTCCTTTGTTTCACACGCTGCTCGAGACGGCGCGCGTTGCTTTATCAAAATTTTTTCTGGACCTGTGAGGAATATCCGAGTGGACACTATTCGAGAAATTAAGATGGTTTTCTGTGAAAAGTTTAACGGCTGATGAGAGATTATGGGGTGTTTCTGTCGGTGTAAGGACTTCCCACGGAGCGGGACGTCCTGCAGCGCTTCCAGGCGCTGTCGTCGGCCTGTTTTGAGCTTAAAACATCCTAATTTAAGGCTTAATTCACCCAGGACATCGTGAGAGAACAGAGAAGATTCAGAAGAGGCCGGCATGAGGAATTTATGCGGACATTCCACTGTTTAAGGACATTTTTTTAATGAAAGACGTGCGCGCAAATTCGCCGAGTCGTTTCCGTGACGACTCGGCAAATCTGTGTGCGCCGCGACAGGAAAAACACCTCCGTGTTGAAAACCATTTGTAGAATTCAGGCGGCTTTTAATGGCTTTCAACAAGTGAGTAACTGAGAAATTGTTTAACAGCTTGGGCATGTTCCAACTTGCCCCTTAAGATTTCCAACGGAGGTGTTTTTCCTGCCGCGACCGCCCGCGGTCGGGTCCAGCCCGACATGCGACTCTGCCCGCACGTTCTTTCATTACAAAATGACCGTTAACAATGGAATGTCCGAATAAACTCCTCATGCCGACTTCTTCTGAAAGTTCTCTGTTCTCTGACGACTTACTGCGTCAACAGAGCCTGAAATGTGGAAGTTTTCAACTTGAAACGGCGAGACGCTGCCGCCTCGAAGCGCAGATCGCCGTCAGGCGCCGTGGACCGTCCTTAAAGCAACACTACCAGACCAAAATCTCTCATCAGCCGTTAAAATTTTTACCGAAAACCAGCTGAATTTATTGAATGGTGTCCACTCAGTTGTGCCTTACAGTTTTGAAAAAATTTTTATCAAACAAAGCAACAGTCTCTGAGCCATTCCTAAACAATGAAAAAAATCGACGAGCGGGTGGACGACTCCTCACTCAAAGACTGCCCACAGGCAAATGACGTAACCGACAGGCGTGAAAAAACTCTTGCATGCCCACGAGGGTTCAAGCATGTCTGATGTAATCACACGTGATTCAAATCCATATGGTTTTTGAAAAAATAATAAGGTCGGATACTTTTCTAATAGACCTCATATAATCTTCTCGCCCAGAAGAAAAAAGAGAGTGTTTACACAGGAGAGAAAAGTGAGAAAATGTTAATGCCTGTTTGAGAAAAGTGTATAAACTGTGTAGTGAGGGGTTTTATAGCCTTAAAACGTCTATAATAATTGTAAAAACTAACGCTGACTACTTCGCAGATTTTGGCTATTGCGGGTTATTTTTAGAACGTAACTCCCGTGATAAACGAGGAACCACTGTACACAAATTTGAGGACCACTGCGGACACTGCCATTTCTACTTGACCCCCCACATGGCTGCTTGCAGCTATAATTTTTTATGTATTTGCATTTGTTTTTGGCTGGCTCCTGCACCTTTATTTGAATATGTGCACAATCTCAGATTAAATAAGATATAAGTTTATCAGAAGAAACAGTATAGTCATTTCTATATTCCAGTTATTACATTTCAACACATAAATGCAAGCGTCTGTTTTTATGTTTCTTTTTGATATTAGAATTACATAATCTAGTAATAAACTGTTACAAACTGGTTACATTATACATGCTCATGCCTTATTTCCCTTATAGACTGTTGGTTTCTTCCTGAATGGTGCCTTGAAAAAATTTCTGGTGACCCAGTGTATCTTACTACCAGTCACCTCGTTATTACTTCATATCATTAACCCATTTAATCCCAAATTTTTTCCAGACATGAAAATATATAAATCATGTGCCATTAGTACCCCTTTGGAATGATCTTTTTTTAAAATTTTCAAGGAAAAGCAGGTGAAAAGGTGTTTTTTTTTATGGTTGGTCACAATAGTGACAGTGGGATAATGTATTATCAGGGTTTTTCATGGACACTTGACACATTTCTCTGTGTAGTCCTCAGTATTTTAACATATTTAAATCAGAGATGTTTTGAATAGGTTTTCCTTGATCAGTTCTACATATTTATTTCAAAATATTAAAGTAATTTGCTTTAATAAATATCATTTTTACATCTCAGATGTGGTGGTTTTGTGCATGAATGTTAGTTTACACACAAAATGCTGATTAGACTTTAATGATTATTAATTTAAACGTACACATGGAGCTCTGACTAAATTGGTTGGTTCATGATGTTTTTCATCCAGATTTTAATGTTCAACGGGCAGATTTGAAAATGAAATGGTCTTGGATCCAATAAAATAATTGTTAATGGGGTTATACTGTGACAATTTATTTTTATTTATCTTTTGTATTTTCAATTGTTTGATACGTATTTAATGTTCAACATCTCCAATGTCCCATTATTCTATGAGTGTTTTTAAAGATATTCTCCTGATTTAAGCAGAATTCATTACTGACGCAGCTTGTTTAACACCTCTGTGGTAACAGAAATAACCCCCTGAGATCCTCTAATTTTACCTTTCACCTTGTAGCTCTGTTCACACACACACACACACACACACACACACACACACACACACACACACACACACGCACACACACACACACACACACACACACACACACACACGCGCGCGCGCACACACACACACACACACACACACACACACACACACACACACACACACACACACACACACAAAACTGTGATATGAAAAGTTTCACATCACACAAACCACCACCTTAATTGAAGTGATAACAATGTTTAAAAATGCATTTTGTCATGCAACAGTAAATCATGCTCAATCAGTTCATGATGGCCCATTTTTGTAAAGTTCGTGG
The DNA here is from genome assembly GCF_902500255.1 of Thalassophryne amazonica. Lineage (NCBI taxonomy): Eukaryota > Metazoa > Chordata > Actinopteri > Batrachoidiformes > Batrachoididae > Thalassophryne > Thalassophryne amazonica. The sequence continues at coordinate 21,776,922 of NC_047109.1, forward strand.
ACTGCAGTTTATTTTTATACATTAAAATGTTTCTGTAATTGTTTTGAAGAGTGATTTTTTTTTCTGTTTCTGAGAGGCTATGTATGTGTTTTGTGATTTGAGGGGTGATTATTCCCCAAAAATTCTACATGTGATTAAATGTGATTAATTGAGATTAATTAATCGCAAACCTTGTAATTAATTAGATACATTTTTGAAAACCCTAAGCACTACTTAAAATGCATACTAGGGGTGAGCGAGTACACCACTATCTGTATCTGTATCTGTTCAACCATCTAAATATCTGTATCTGTATTTGCAGTGGGTGTGGCCTAAACTGGAAGTGGGTGTGGTTTAACATGAAATAGCCAGGGCTTAAATCAGTACATTATTTTAAGTCTGAAATTGATATGGATTGATCAAAAGTTGCTATATTTATTGTTTATTTGAAAACTATTTACAGAACAGCCTCAAAATTGAGATTCAAATCAATGTTTTTGATCACAAAAGTAAGAGAACTATTTGCAGAACAAGTTTTTATGAACTCAGAACATGAATATTCTTAAGTGTATGAATGAATAGTTACAGAACAGCCTCAGAATTGAGAGTCAATGTTTGCCAATGAGAATTTTCTTTCAGCACGAGCACAGATATTGATGAGTTTTATTCATATCATGCTCGTACTTGTCAAAAATGCTTTATCCGGATACTCGTCTGAAACAAGTATCTGGCTCAACCCTAATGCATACTTAAAATAATTAATTCATTTTACAAAAAGATTCACAACACAGGTGCCTTTGACACGTCATTGTTCCATCAATAACTTCAGAATATAAAACAATGATACCAAGTCTTCTGCGCAACAAATGTATGCAGAAAAAAAATGGTGATGGTGGTGATGGTGGTGTTGCTGTTGGAAGAGGTTTGTCCAACCTGAAATCAATGCTCACCACACCCACCCATGACACAAGCATCACATCAGCCCAAATTTCTGTCACTTAATTCTGATCGCCCCAGCCATGTTCTGGAGTGATTATTGTGGGTGCCACATGGATGGGGATGCCAGGGTGCTCAGGCAGTGCTGGGCCTCAGCTGTTCCTGTAATTTCAAATGACACCTCATTTTAGGACTGATGGCCTCTTGAGGTCCACTAGGACCAAGCCATGGAGAAATGTAACCTAATCACTGAAGGATGGGCAATATTCTTCTGTTTTTCTGTGTTATCTGCCCATTCTCACAAGCGTAATGAGATAAAAAAAAAAAAAAAAAAAATCAACACCACCTGAGAGTTTGCTCAAATAGAACATTTGGCTATGATTTGTGTGTGTGTGTGTGTGTGATTTATTTGGCATATATGTTAGTTATAAAAGCTTCAATGAATAGATTTCTCTTAAAGTAAGACAATGCCCTCTATACACAAGTTGAATTAATTTTCTATGTCACATCTAAACATAGTAAGGCAAAAAACTGAAATTTCAGGGCAGACCATAAGAAAAAAAGGAGAGAACAAGACAAATAATAATAATGAGGAATATACGAGGAGCCCAGCAGAAACATAAAAAGTTCATTTGGTGCTTATTAATCAAGAGCTTGAGGCTTTCTTCTGGTCGCCCCGACTTCAGAGCAGGGGAAAACGACCCCATTGCTCCACGCAAATCAGAAAACACAAAGAAAGGCATGCCTTTAAAAAGCAACAAACACTCAAGGCAGTTGCTCAGGCTGTAAGGCAGGAAGCCAAGGATGACTTCAATTAAGGAATGCGATAAATCAAGAAATCATGGAGGGATCTGAAATTTTCATCTTAGGTGCATGTCCACTGTGAGAGACATAATCTAAAAAAAAAATAAAAAAATCCAGAAATCACAACGTATGATTTTTTTTTTTTTTATAAAATAAGTATTTGATCCCCTACCAACCAGCAAGAATTCTGGCTCACATAGACCTGTTAATTTTTCTTTAAGAAGCCCTCTTATTCTGCACTCTTTTCCTGTATTAATTGCACCTGTTTGAACTTGTTACCTGTATAAAAGACACCTGTTCACACACTCAATCACACTCCAACATGTCCACCATAGCCAAGACCAAAGAGCTGTCTAAGGACACTGGGACAAAACTATTGACCTGCACAAGGCTGGGATGGACTACAGGACAACAGGCAAGCAGCTTGGTAGAAGACAACAACTGTTATGATTATTTATTAGAAAGTGGAAGAAACACAAGATGCCTGTCAATCTCCCTCGGTCTGGGATTCCATGCAAGATCTCACTTTGTGGGGTAAGTATGATTCTGAGAAAGCTCAGAACTACACAGGGGGTCCTGGTCATTGACCTGAAGAGAGCTGGGACCACAGTCACAAAGATTACATTAGTAACACATGATGCTGTCATGGTTTAAAATCCTGCAGGGGAGCAAGGTCCCACTGCTCAAGCCGGCACATATCCAGTCCCATTTGAAGTTCACCACTGACCATCTGGATGATCCAGAGGAGGCATGGGAGAAGGTCATGTGGTCAGATGAGACCAGAATAGAGCTTTTTGGAATCAACTCCACTTACCATGTTTAGAGGATGAGAACAACCCCAAGAAAACCATCCCTACCGTGAAGCATGGGGGTGGAAACATCATAATCTGGGGGTGCTCTTCTGCAAAGGGGACAGGACGACTGCACAGTATTGAAGGGAGGATGGACGAGGTCATGTATTGCGAGATTTTGGCAAACAACCTCCTTCCCTCAGTAAGAGCACTGAAGATGGGTCTTCCAGCATGACAATGACCCCAAACACACATCCAGGGCAGCTAAGGAGGGGCTCAGTAAGAACATTTCCAGTCTCCAGACCTGGATTCAATAGAAAATCTTTGGAGGGAGCTGAAACTCCAATCCTGAAAGATCTAGAGAACATCTGTATGGACGAGTGGACCAAAATCCCTGCTGCAGTGTGTGCAAACCTGGTGAAAAACTACAGGAAACGTTTCACCTCTGTAATTGCAAACAAAGGCTACTGTACCAAATATTAACATTGATTTTCACAGGTGTTCAAATACTTATTTGCACCAGCAACATACAAATAAATTATTTTAAAAAAAGTCATACAGTATGATTTCCCAATTTTTTTTAGATTATGTTTCTCACAGTGGACATGCACCTAAGATGAAAATTTCAGACCCCTCTATGATTTCTAAGTGGGAGAACTTGCAAACTACTAGCTGGACACCTGCACGTTGATGATGGCCACATGGTGGCTAAATTAGCCAGGCGGAAGCCCTGTGAGATCATCCATGAAAAATTGTGGGGTAAAAAAAGCCATCTTAGCACCGTCCTAGTCAGCTAGCTATTGCTGACAGGATCTCCAACCCAATAGCCAACACACAGCAACCATCTCGAAAAAACAAAATCGTCAAAGTGTTGTATCCGTGGCACTGACCTTGAGCTGCTGGAATGTATGGACAACAATGGATCGCTATGACCCAGGTAGGCCCGAGCGACAGTCAGAGATCCTTGACCTGGAAATGCACTGATACCATATTGACATGGCTGCCCTGTCTGAAACACGACTGAAAAGTTATGGACAGCTCACGAAACAGCACTACATGTTTTTTCTGGTCGGGTGGTGACCGACATAAAGCTGGGGTTATGTTTGCTATACACAAGGACAAGTTATATGACTAGCGACAGTGCCGTGGGCAATATCTGACCATCTCTCCAACATTCGCACCAGACTGGCTGGTGGCTGTATATACCCTGACTATGACTTAAACGAAGCCATGAGGGTGAGCTTTTAAATGATTCTCGGGTGTTACTCAATGATGATATGAAAGCAGACAAGCTTATCGTACTCTGCACCTTTAATGTGCTGGGGACACAAGCAAGAGGCCAGACTAACTTAAACGACAGTTTGCTGCTGGAACATTGCACAGAAATGGACCTGCTGATCACTCATGCCTTCTTCACCATGCCTGATAAGTGCTACTATTCATGGATGCAGCCTCACTCACGCACTTGGCACTTGCTGGACTTTGTGAGGAGAGAGGACCTTAGGGACATGAAATCTATAAAGGTGATAAGAGGTGTGATTTGTGGAATGGACCACCTTATGGTGAGGGCGGTATGTAATTTTCATATAACCCCAGTCTGCCAAAAACATGCGAGACAATCTTTGGGCAAACTTGATGTGAGCCTGCTACTACAAAAGGCAGAGGAACTGGAAAACAAGGTGTGTGACTATGTCAACCAGCTGCAGGATCCCAACACAGAGGAAGTGAGTGTGAACGAGCGATGGGGTCCAATCAGCAGTGCGGTGTACATGACTACAAAAGAGGTTCTTGGGCACCCAAGATTACATGTGGGTGCCTCAGGGTTCAGTCCTTGGGTCCATTGCTGTTTCTCTTATACCTTAATGATATATTTTTGGTTTCTAAGTCTGGATTGCATTTTATTTTCTGATGATATGATTGTGTTCTGTTGTGGGGATCATTTGTGTCAGCTTTTGGACATGGTGGAGAAGGAATTACATAAATTTAAACAATGGTTTGATTCAAACAAACTATCACTTCATCTTGGTAAAACAAAGTGTATTATTATACTGTATTTGGAAATAAGCCCAGGAATTTAAGTAGAAGCTTAACAATGCATGCTGTTGAAATTGAAATTGTAAATTAAACTAAATTTCTTGCAGTTATTATTGATGATAAATTAAGTTGAAAAACACATAAATTATGTTAAATCCAAAATGTCAAAAATCCATTGCAATTCTGTGCAGAGCTCAAGATTTCCTCTGTCAATATTCACTAATTACTTTATATTATGCATTAATAGCTCCATATATGACATATTGTATTGAGCAGTGGTGGGCACAGTTCCGATAATCAGACAACAGATAATTATCGAAGATAATGTTTTCATTATCGGATTATCTTTTTAGATAACTTTAAAAACCATTATCGGACTAATTACCTTCCGATAAATTTTTGTCTGATAACTTTTAGACTGATAACGTAGTAAATAAAGCTGAACAGCGACAAACATTTTTAAAATTAGTTGAGCACCTATCTCTTAAAAGTTTCATAACAGATGTATAGTTCTACGCTCTGCAAACAAAAGAGAGCTGCTGCTTGGAGAAACTGCTCTATCCTCCGCAACCAAAGAACAACTGGTCACACAAAAAAATAATTTCCTTTATCACCATACTGATACACTGGCATACATTTTTAACTTATGGTTCAAATTTTAACCAAACTAATCTCATACAAGTTATTTAAAAATACTGTCACGCCTGAAGATTTATAAAGTTAAAATATCAGATATATGTTTTAGTTTTAAAGTAATGCGCTAATGTTTAAGCTTTTAGAGCACATGCTGTGCCCAGCAGTGCATTATGGGTAGGATAGGGTAATCTCAGTACGTTCACGACAGGACAAATGCATTTCAGATGCTCTGTTCAGGCTCCACGGACAACAGCATTAAACTCTAGTGCCTAAAACTCTCCTGAATATATTCTCTGGTTTATAGACGTTGTTATTGTATTTGCGTTTGTTAAATTCCATGCATCTTAAATGTAGCAGACACGGATTATCAGAAATTTTGTTTTGGCAAGTTTTCCAGGTCTCTACTGCCATCTACTGGCCAGTAGTGTTCATGGCAGTTCATGGCAGTATTTGTACTGAAGCTGGGCAGACACTGTATGATATTTTTAATCACTGTACTCGGTTTCAGTTCAAACTGTACCACAGAACCGCACGGTGTAAAAGTTCAGAGCACCTGACTTATGTTCTCACACAAATTGTATGTTCAAAAACCACACGTCGGACTCGTGTTTCCAGAAGCAAAACGTAAGCTTTTTCTTCAAACTTAATTTACAAAAACTCTCGATGGGAGACATCAAAGTTTAAAAACAAAACAACAAAAAAACATTACAAGACAGGTCTGCAGTGTTTGCACATGCACAGTGCGAGCGGTTGGATGCTTGTAACTCTTCAGCAGCAGGATACCCTCACGACGGCTGACCAGAATAATATCAAACAGATTTGATTTTCATTCGACCATACGATCGGCGATGAGGAGGTGGTCGTGAGATGTTAAACGCAGCTTGTTACTCCATGTACACTACATGATGCAGGACGCGCGATTAACCTGAAACTCGGTCCAAAAAATTCTTGCACGAATGAAAAATCATCTGAAAAAGGGCCAAAACTCGCACAGTGTAAAGCCAACATTTGTGTCAAGACAATATTGAGTGCACGTTTTACAATATAATAAAACGTGTGCACAATATCATAAAACATTTGCACAATATAATAAAATGAGCGCACATTCTCTCCACATGCAAAACATTTTGCAATGACACTTCTAGGGCTCTGTAAAAATGCCTGTTTTTACAAATTACAAAATGGAATATTTTACAAAAGCACATTTATCTGTAAACACCAACACGCGACGCACGTTACATTAACGTGTTGGTTTACATAATGAATGACTGAACCAATCAGTGTTTAACAGGGGCACATTTTACCCAGAATCCTTTGCGATCTGTGTGTTTGTTACAAAACCTCAGCATTAGTGCATTATTCAGCATTAAAAGATATATGTTATATTTTAACTTTGTACAAATGACAGAATTGACATTAATGGAATTATTCTATCGGTATTAATGTTATTTATAAATCAAAACCATAAGTCAGCATTGCTTTATTTTCCAAGACCTCCGCCTGACCGGAGTGTTGTGATTGGGTAGAGAGGTGTGCTTTGTGGCTGCGCTGGAAGCTGTGTAGTAAACAAGAGCTTCCAGCAGGGAGCAAGATGTTCAAAGACAGAAGTGTGGACTCATTGTTTGGGTCTGTTGTTGCTTTTGATGCTACCAGAAACAATTGTGGTGTTAAAACTCAAATTCAGTTTATTAGTAGTTGCAAATGTAGCAGAGACAATACTGGAATTTATCGGTTATCTGTAACTTCTGATACATTTTTGGGTGGTTTATCGTTATCAAAGATAACTTTTCAGTTATCTGTTATCGAAGTAAATTTTTTGGTTATCTGTGATATATTTTTGATCACAATTGTAAAGGAACTTATTTTACAGAACAAGTTTTTTATGAACACAGAACATGAATATTCTTAAGTGTATGAATGAATAACAGAACAGCCTCAGAACCGACATTCAATGTAGTAGGAAATTATGAACTACTAAGTATGCATGGGAGATGTTGGTGAACGACCAGGTCGGATGGTGCATAGCAGTGAGGGAAGGTACAGAAGCAGTTCACAGAAACTGGAAAACCAGGAAAATGAAAGAATATGCCAACAGCAAATTATTCAAAGCTGAGTTTTCGTAGCCTCAGGAGTAACAAAACAAGCTGTAGCCTCAGGTGGTTAAAAAAAATAAATAAATAAAATAGACTGGAGGTCTACCAAGACCCATTTACAAATTAAAGCGTTCACCAGCTCAGCTAATTGAGAAGCTAACAGGCTAAGCTAACGTTAACCAAACATTAAACTACCAGTGGTGCTGTAGGACCACAGTTTATTTTTAAATTCTCACCTGCCACTTTTCACAGCTTAACAGAAGAAGCTGCGATGGTAGAGGTGGGTGCTTGTACGTGTCTGACGGTGGGAATTTTCGAATCGATTAAAGTCTGTGCCATCAGCCCAACCATTGTGTGGGATTGTGGCCTAAAGCCCAGGTACTGTGTGACTGCGCTAGCTGTCGTGATCTGATCAATCACACCGTGTTGTTCAGTCCTCTGTCAGATCGTCATTGCTCCAAAAAGTCACGGGGAAAAGGCTTCTCCCAACCTGGTGATTAGTTACTCGTTCTAATGATGTTTTTCTAATTTTTCTGGCCTTTTTTTTGACATGAGTCCAATATTCGCCCTATTGATGTTTCATATCCCGCAAAACCTCGGAGAGTTTGCCGAGCTGCGAGATCTCAGTAACATTGAGAACTGCATTGAGACGCTCTGATCAGGCTGCACTTTAACTGCTGCACACGGACAACACCATTAACATTGCAACATAAAACTCTCATGAATATATTCTCTGAGTTTATAGACGTTATTGCGTTTGTTTTATGTAAACATGCGGGAATCACAGGCTGTCTTGCCGTTATTTTCAGTGGGAGCTGCTGTGAGCTCCGCTCGCTTCCTGATCATGTCGTTCTGGGGGTAAGTGAAGTTTGCACTTTAACGTCTTGATTATTGTCCTTTACAACACTGTTTGTCCTCTTTGTTCCAGACTAATATATATAATATGTCTGAAATTCGGTTTGTGTTTATTAAATTCCATGCAGCAGACAGAACGAAAAGCATAAAAAGTTACATTTTTGTAGTATAATATAATATTCATTTACAATTGTCATCATGTGGATTCTCGATATGTTGTTTGACTGCAGCGACTCTCTGGCACGCAAGGGATTATGGGATACATCAATAGGGCGAAGGGCCTCCCCGGGCCCGTACGTGATCGCGCTGACCACACTCAGGGTAAAAATGAATCACACATGTGTGATGCTGCTGACTGTTTTAAAAATTGACCACAAATTAAATTTACATTAATTTCAAAGGATGTGTTAACGGACATACCGTGAACAGATGCTATGAACAAAATGAATTGATTCACTAGTTGCTCATTCATAGTCATAATTCATTAATTCTGTTTCAAAATGAAAAAAATAGAGGAGAAGATGAGCAAGAAAGGTAACAAACATAGAAGTAACAGTAACTAAAAATTTATCCAATTCAGTAGTTAGAGTAAACTGTACCTTAAAACCTACACACACTATTCTCTATTGCCATGTCTAATGATCATATGACTGGGATCAAGACATTGAAATATGACTCATTTTCACGCACTAAAGTAGTGGGAAACCAGGTTTGTTTTTAGCATTTTCATATGCTACAACCAGTTGTGATTTTGGGAGAGAGTCACGTTGTCTTTGAATATACATTTCACTCTTGTGAGCTCGGAGTGGGTTATAAGTTGTGGAATAGTTTGTGAAAATTGCAGACGGGTTTTTCAATCTTTGTTAAATTTGTGATATTAACAGTGTAACTCTGTGTCCAAAAGCTTTTCTCAGACCTTGAACAGAGGACAGATCTTGACGCTGTCGGAGACAAGCTGAGGGAAGCTTCAAATTTTCACACAAATTCAAATGTGTTTTATGGTGGAGAATGCGGGGACGTGTGTAAGTATTTTTTTGTTATACTGATTAGGAATGAGTTCCATATATATGTTAAATGCTTACTGTAAGGAACCACCGATTTTGTACTTGTGAGTGGTTTGTAAGTTTAACAAGTATGTTCGGGAAAAGAGAAAACTGGACCACATACTTGAGAGATTCCCATGTAAATTATGCTGTACTACAAATTTACAAATTAGCTCAGCAACTTTCTCAAACGTCTGCTGTTTTTCACATTCGAGTATGGTTTTTACTTCAAGCGTCTGTCTTCCTAAAAACTGTACGCACAAATCAAGGGTTTATGCCATATGAAAAATATATATACAGTGGTCCCTCGTTGATCGTGGTAGTTACGTTTTAAAAATAGCCTGCAATAGGCGAAATCCGCGAAGTAGACAGCGTTATTTTTTACAATTATTATAGACGTTTTAAGGCTGTAAAACCCCTCACTATACACTTTATACACTTTTCTCAAACAGGATTAACATTTTCTCACTTTTCTCTCGTGTGTAAACACTCTCAAAGTTCAAACCTTAGTAGAAAAATAAGACCAACCTGTTTTCAGGACCAAACATTTGGTTGAGAAATAAAAATAGAATGTTTTCCTATAAATAATTATGATGGCTTTTAGAACTAATGAATTTAATTTTAACAATCAACCTATGAGGTTGGACACATAAGAAATTATTAATAGTGACTGACCAGTATTTCACAGTTCCTCTGATCGTGCCTCTTCGTCGTGGCACCGCTCCGCTGTCAAGTCTTTTTCCACTGAGTCACACCTCGGTGCAGGTGTCTTTTTCCGAGTGAAGAACACAGTTATGGGTAGTTGTTGGTGCTCTTTTTTCTTCTGGGCGAGAAGATTCTTATAAACAGACATGCAGAACACAATGCACGTACTCTCCCTTCGTGGTGCCGTGACTGGCTTGCTTGATGAGGACGCAGAACATAATGCAATGTAAAAAAACAAAAAAAAAAACATGTAAAATTGTACTAAAAAAATCTGCGAAACTGCGAGGCCGCGAAAGGTGAACTGCGTTATAGTGAGGGAGCACTGTATAGATAAATGGGGGTGTTTACAACATGGCTCAACAATGCCGCACTAGCATGCTAACTGAAGCTAAAATACAAGAATGGGCAGATTTAACCCTCTGGGGTCCGAGGGCATTTTTGGACAGTTCACTCGCCTGGCATAAATGTTTTATTATTGCTGTTAACAGCTCGCCCTGCATCCTACAATCAAGTTTTATGTCTCTTTTTTTTCAGGACAAACTGTGCTTTCAGAATAGATATGTTTTTGTTGTATTTTATAAGTGTAATAAAGGTTTTATAAGTGTAATAAAGGTTTACAATCAAAAAACTATAATAACAACTGTTTTGACACTTTATGAAGGTAATTTGAGGTCTGTACAACAAAAAGGTTCAAACAAAACGATCATTATTCTTCTCTACAAGAGTCAAGACAGAAGTCAGACCACCAGAGCAAGAATTTTAGCTGTGGAAGCTTCTGCGATTTGAAGCGAAACGTCCTCGCGTCAAGCAACCCAGTCCAGTCGAAGATTCAAGCTTCTCTACTATGGAAACCACCTGGACAACTGAGAGCCTACACAGAAACAAGGTCCACATAGAAAATAATACCATCAGTTTGTCAAACACACTATGTCCGCCACGACACGAGATACTGCTCTGATCCTTAATTAATTTCATTATGAAGTTAAGAGACTTGCAGCACGGTGGGTTAGTGGTTAGCACTGTAGCCTCACAGCAAGAAGGTCATGGGTTCATTTCCCACCTGTGACCTTTCTGTGTGGAGTTTGCATGTTCTCCCCATGTGGGTTTCCTCCGGGTTCTCCGGTTTCCTCCCACATCCAAAGACATGCGGGTTAGGTGGAATGGAATCTTTAAATTATCCATAGGTGTGCGAGTGGGTGTGAATGTGTTTGTCTATTTGTGGCCCTGCGACAGACTGGCATCCTGTCCTGGGTGTACCCCGCCTTGCACTCTATGATTGCTGGGATAGGCTCCTGCCTCCCGTGACCCTTGATTGGACTAAGCGGTTAAAGATGACTGTGAGTGTGTGTGAGTTAAGAGACTTAAGTGAGACTTCTAATTGAATCACGAAATGAATAGAGATATTTATCATGACAAAGCATTCAAGCAATCACAAATTTTTTTTTTTTTTTTTTGGTTATTTCCCCCACATCATTTATATTTCATATAATACAAACTTAAAGCTCACTCCACAGTTTATTATTTGGTTTTTATTTATTTAACCCCTTAATGCCCAAATTTATATAGCTGTATATAAAAAAAATGTTTTGTGTGTGTTTTTGCCTTTAAGTAGATGGTAAATAATGTTGAGATTATTAATTTCACTTTTGCACAAAAACTACATAGTAATATTGGGTATTCTGGTAATGACTTTATGTTATAATGTTATAATAATAATACTGATGGTATGTTGCAAATTTGCGACAACGGGCATACAGGTCAATTTGGTAAGTTGCATATTTGAGTCAGAGATTGTAGCATATATGCGACGATGGGCGTTAAGGGGTTAGCCTTTATTGAGCCAGTGGACAATCCTTTGACAGCTTGCTGCTGTACCCGAACACTGTGGTGGACCACATTACACTGTCTCTGGCTCCAGGGAAAAATAATACAGAAATGCCACACAGCGACATTTGTCACACTGTGCCATTTGCCACATGCCGATATTTGGCACACAATGACATGTGGCACATAGCGAAATGTGCCACATGGTGCTATTTCCCGTTTGGCACCATTTGCCACATGGTGACTTTTGCCACATGGTGACATCTGACATACAGCAACATTTGCCACATGGCAGTGTTTGACACATGCCGACATTTGTAATACTGTACTATTTGACACATGTCAGCTTTTGCCACAAGGTCACATTTAGCACACAGCGATGTTTGTCACATGGTGTCATTTGCTGGGTGTCGTCGTTTACTGCATGGCGTTGATTGCTGCACAGTGTTGTTTGCTGCACTGCGCTGTTTTACAAATACTGATATTGAGACATAAACAAATATGTGTGAATGTTCTCTGGCTTTATTCTGCCTTTTTCCAAAATGATTTTGCTGCAATTCAGAGGAAGATGAGCAGAAGACTGCAGCAGGTGGTGTTGCTCTTTAGCATGTTTACTGAGGAATTAAGCTGTAATGTCAGATACTGCTTTGTTGAACAGCTCTTATTTTTTGTGACTGGAGCTGGAGGCAGACAGTTTGTGTATTTGCACAACGCAAAGCCATCTGGCTTTCATCAGAGGAAAAGGTGATGTGTCTCATTCCTTCTGGAAATATCGGCAAGAAATGGAGCCCAAATTAAGCAGCAGGATGGTTGGTTTGGTTAGAATTCATAAGTGATGATATTGTGAGACCAGATCAACATCATTCCTATTCAAACTTTACATCTATGTTAAATAAGCATGGACAAAAATAAGACAACATTTATCAGGAATATTTTCATTAAAATTGCTCTCTTATAGCAAGACGGTCTGTTTTGAAACACAAGGTTCGGTCAGATCGGCACACAGAAATGATCACACAGACTGCATTTTGCTAGAATAAAAAGGCGTATATTTATTCCCCACAAAAGCAGTTACATCAAACACAAGTGGTTGCAGCGCATTTTTCTCTTACCGTGACGCCTTTAAGGTGGAGAGCCAACACCTTCAGCAGAGTGCGCCTGTCAACCGGCTGGGCGTTCGTACGTTAACCCGCAGCAGACTCTGTTGAAGCATGGTTCTACTCCCTCTTTTCTAGTGTGTCCGCGAAGGGAGGGTGAGTGGCCAACTCAACCTCCCTGGCGCACATAATTTCTTTAATCAACAGGCATCTGAAAGTTATTTTCTCTATTACAAAGACATAATAAAAGCAGTTCTTCACTCCTAGTTCAGAATGATCCCAGCATGCTTCACTCCCAGTCATTAGTGGCTACAAAAACAAAGTCGTGCTATCAGTGTAATAATAACAAGTACATCCAGCTCTTCGCTCCCAGTTCAGACTGACCCCAGAGTGCTAAAACAAAATTAAATTCTCAGGGTTACGTTAAGACAGGTGCAAAACAGCACAATAACATTTATTATACATTCCACTCTTGGTGTTTTGCACCAGTCAATTTATGTAACCACCAACAGATTCAGGTAAGGCTGGGCTCCAGCCTATTCCAACGATTATGTCCTGCCATAGCATTTCCCACATTTCTTCTAGTGATTCACAAACAAAATTTTGAGTAATATAGTCGTGATTATACCTGTCCCAAACAATATACTCATATACAAAACCCGATGTTGTGGGGTCTAATGTAACATTAATTAACAGTGTCAATTTCATCGCATTCGTTGAAATATTACCCATTCCACCTCTCGCCTTAAACGTAACATAGATACATGTAAAAGTGTTACAAAAAGTCATCACACATATTGCTATAATTAATAGTATCAAAGGTGGCACTAAGGTACTCCTGGCAATGACAGACATCCCTGAAAAGATATCCCACCAATGATGTGCTGATGCTTGCTGTACTAATTTTGCCACATGTTTTACCCGGTCACTAGCTATCAATGTAGACACCATGAGACTGGAGATGTTGGACGTATGTGACTCTATTAATTGCTGAATTTCCGTAGATTGTTCCAATGCGCATTTGAAACGCTCCAGGGAAAGACTCCATGGGGAATGCAATACATCCCATTGTACCGAAGTCAGCCGACTTGATACAGAATAATTAGTCAAACGATACGTCCGGTCTCCCCAATGCCATAAGTGCACATTGTTCAGGCAGCCAGTAAACGGAACCGAAGGTACTTGTGAATTATTTTTCATTGTTGCAACACACAGAGCATGTGGGCCGATCTGCCACAACATTTCTCTTGGTGTTTCCCTAGTCCAGTCACAAAGTACAACCTCTGAGTCGGTTAGACATGGATTGGCATATCCCGTTTGCAGCACACAGGCCATACCTTTATCTGTTTTGTCACACATTTTGGTATCAAAAGTCGTATTAGTTTTTGGTTCTAACCACTCTCCATCCATATGCAAGAACCAATAACCATTAGCCGTTATCACAGGTAACACTTGATATTTACAAACAACCTTTGGTTGTGTCACATTGTACTGGGTCCAATACCCAGTACATACTGTTTCATTACATTGTGTATATTCTGGATGTAGCTTTAACCATAAGGTGTTGCTAATGTTCCAAATCCTTCTCCAATCATGATAGTTCCCTGTAGTAACTATTCGCTGAAATCTTTCCTTTTGAGCCTCTGCATGAATGGTTTGTAATGTACATGCTGTCCAATTTCCCATATGCGAAATATTTTTAAATGCATCATAAGTTTCATTCCATAATTTCAATTGCCATTGAAAACTTTTTTGCCATAAATTAGCATTTTGTAATTGCCCCACCAATGTGGTTGGTAACCACTCTCCAACCTGATGGAGCGCTTGAGACGAATATTGTCCAGTATTAGATAGCATTGTTCTAGTTACCTCATTATCTACTGTATTCGACACCCCCAGGACAGTTCCTGTTCCTCCTAATAGAGTGTCATACCACGCCCTTTGACGTCTTCTGCAAATTGGAATTTTTGGAAAGGTAACTTGCCAATATACCTTCGTTTTTATTGTGGCCTGTGCCAAATAAGTACAAGTATCAATCAAAGGTGCAACCTGGGTTTGTGTTGCCTTAGCCTCTGTTGGTAGTACCCACAGCATGTACAGGAATGATCTCCTCCCTTTAATTTCAGTACTATTACTGAGCATTACTTTACTCCACGGTTTAATAGTCCAGGTGGTTCCACTGACATTACTACACGATTTACTTGTCATATTAAACACACACATGTTCACTCTAGCATTAAGAGTGACATTACATCCCATAGTAAATACTGGTATATGGTGTCTGGCAAAACAGTTCACACATCGCCATAGTTTGCAATTACTGGTGCAGGTGTAATCATCTTGCATTCTGTTGTTGGCGGAGTTCTTCCATCCTGTTTGGAACAATGGTATCTCTTCAAGTTCGTTTCCTTCCATCATCCCCAGCAGCTGGAGACCATGGCACCACCTACAAGGAGGAGTATGACCCAGCAGCCGACACCTCCAATCCCGGGGCTTCCACTGGTTGCCATAGCGACGCCCGCCTCTTGTGGTCCTCGATCGCCCGATCAGCAACTCCCAGCAGGGCATCAATCCGAGCCTAGACAACACAAGTGTAACTACGGGTAGAATGACAACTATTAGTCTTCTCTTACATAACACTTTGATACAGGCACATTTATCCATTTTTCTTCACCCTGATAGAGTATACTAACAGTTGCATCATTCCCTTGAGCTATAATTTCTGCCGCCTTAGGCGGTCCGTTAGGTTGTTTCACCCAAACTTTGGCACCTGCTTGATCTGAGGAACCAAAACCTTGTGTTCCTCGTGTAGTTATTACTACGGGTTTTGGTATCTCCTGTACCAACCCCATTTCACAGGGTTTAATTATTAGCAATTTTGTCCCCTTTGTTCAATATCAGGGGTTGTTCTCCAAATAATCGACAAACCACTCTAATCTCACCTTGATAATCTGCATCTATCACTCCGGCCTGAATAGTCAGCCCTTTAAGTGATAGACCACTGCGTGGCAGGATGTGCCCATATGTGCCCTTCGGACACTGTAGGCCTAGCCCTGTTTTTACCACTTGAATTTGATCAGGTACCAATGTGACAGTAGTCAATGTTCTTAAGTCTAGTCCTGCTGAGCCTGGAGTTGCTCTGACAGGTAGTTCCGCTTGTGGATCAATTTTCCACATTTTGATGCTTTCTGTAGTATGCTCTATCATTTCTCCTGAAATCATTCTTATCAAGGGTGTGGATCCCGACCCTAAAGGTCGATTGTTCAGCTGATCCACAGCAGTGGTCAAATCCTGTTTCCATTGTCGCATAGTGCGATCTTTTGACAGCTTCCGTAGGGTCTCTTTAAGAAGCCCGTTCATTCGCTCTATTAACCCCGCCGCTTGCGGGTAATAGGGAATATGATAAATCCATTCAACATGATGTTCTTGGGCCCACTCTTTCACTTTATTTCCTGTAAAATGAGTACTGGCAAACCATAATACTGCTGTATTATTTTCAAACACTTAAGTGTGGCCATTTGATTTGCAAATTTACATGGATGCACTACCAAGACCCCAGAAAATGTATCTACAGCAGTGCATGCATGTCTACATCCCTTAGACATGGGCAGTGGTCCAATAAAATCTAACTGCCAAATTTGACCAGGACTTTTTCCACGATTTAACTGCCCATGCAAATGTTGAGGAACACCCTTCCGGTGGTGTTGACATTGTTCACACTCAGTGATTGCTGTTTTCACATCATCCAATTTTAGATCAATACCTCGATCTCTGGCCCATTTTAGGGTACCTTGAACCCCCCAATGTCCTGCTTTGACATGAGCCCATCTAGCCAATCCTGGGCTGGATTGTCTTAATTCAATCATTACTTTTACTAATTGATCTGCAGCTTTATTATATAAAGCTTCTGAGTCTTGTCCATTAGTGTGTGCATCTACATGCATCACAGTAATAGGAATTGTTTTAGCCTTTTCCCAAATGTCTTCCCACAATTCTCTTCCCAAACTTCTTTAGAATGTATTTTCCAATTAGTGGCATGCCATGTAGGCATCCAGGTAAGTAGTCCTTGGGTCACTGACCATGAGTCTGTATAAATATGGAGGCCCTGTGGTCCTCCCTGCATGACCACCATATGCACGGCCTTCAACCCCGCCCACTGACTGCTTTTTCCTTCTCCTAATTCTTCCAGAGACTGACCTAATTGTGGGTTAAAAGCTCCTGCTTTCCATCGCCTTTTTCCTGCTTGATATTGACAGGAACCATCAGTAAACCATGCTCGACTTTTCTCATCATCTGACAAATCATCCCACCTTTTTCCTGCTTTAACAGGAAATTCCTCCAATGGTTGAACTTCAAAAGGTTCCTCATCTTCCTCAGGAGCATCAGCTACTTGTTCATGCAGCAATGACACCCCTTTTTCACCTGGTTTTACACGCTCTGACACATACCATTTCCATTTTATCACACTAGCCTCCTGAGCTGTCCCTATTCGGTGAGTGGTGGGATTACTCATCACCCATGAGAGAATAGGTATCTGTGTCCTCATCATTACTTCATGTCCCACCGTTTGTGATTCAGTTTCAATCAACGCCCAATAGCATGCTAAAAGCTGTTTTTCAAAAGGTGTATAACGCATACCTGCGTCCGGGAGTTTTCTCGACCAGAATCCTAAAGGTTTTCGTATCCTGTTTTGTTTTTGCCATAAGCTCCAATTAGCATAATCATTTAGAGCAGACACTTGAAGTTCTACTGGTCCTGATTGCATTTTTCCTAAGGACACAGCCTGCTGTATGGCTTCCTTTGCCATATCAAATGAGCATTGTTGTTCCTCTCCCCATACAAACTCTTCTTTCTTTCTAGTGCATCGATATAAAGGCTGCAAAATCTGTCCTAAATGTGGAATATGATGTCTCCAAAATCCAAATAAACCAATATATCGTTGTGCATCTGTCTTACTGTGAGGTACTGGAAAGTTAGCTATTTTCTCTTTAGCTTTTTGTGTGATTTCCCTCTCTCCTTTATTCCAAACTATTCCTAAGAATTTCACTGTTTGAGCTGGTCCATGAATCTTTGCTGGATTAATTTCCCAGCCAAATGATTTCATATGAGTCACTAATTTCGGTAGATATTCCACTACTTCTGCTTCTGTATCTTCTTGAAGCATAATGTCATCAATGTAATGTGAGATCATCATTCTCATTGGAACCTGGAACTGTTCCAAATGCTCCGCCACCACTCTATGACAAATAGTGGGACTGTGTAAATATCCTTGTGGCAATCTTGTGAATGTATATTGCCGTCCTTCCCACGTAAATGCAAACTGTTCCATCCTATCCTCTGGGATTGGTATGGTAAAGAATGCATTGGCCAAATCTATAACAGCATACCACGTACCACTATGATGTTGCACTCGTTCAATTATACTCACAGCATCAGGTACAGCTGAAGTCAAAGCCGGTGTATGTTTATTTAGACCTCTAAAGTCTACAGTCATTCTCCATGTACCATCCGATTTACGGACTGGCCACAATGGATTATTCCATTTTGTTGTCACTGGTTTCAAAACTCCTGCCTCCAAGTAGTCTTTTATGGTTGCAGTAATTTCTGCTTGTCCTCCAGGAATACGATATTGTTTCTGATTAATCACACATGTAGCCTCTGGAATGGGAAAAGGTTTCATTTTTACTTTTCCCACCAGAATCATTCTTATGTTTGCTATCCCAAATTGAAATTTAACCTGTTCTAAATGCAAAGTCATTCCAGCTAAAATATCCATGCCACTTATCCATTCATTAATTGGAGTCACTATTACAGTGTACACTTTAATTGGCATATTTCCAATTTTAAGCGGTATCAATATATTTTTTCCATACACCAATTGTCCGCCTAATCCAGTTAAGGGAACTATAGGTCCCTTCATTTTCTCTGGATTTCCATGAATCAATGAGGCCTCCGCTCCTGTGTCCACTAAAGCCGAGGTGACTTGAACTGATTTTTTCCAAAATATTTCTAATCACACATGGGGTCTAATATCACTTGTGAACCATTGTTTTAATTCTCGGCGGGCCACAAGAGTTTGACCATCATCCTAATCTTCCTCGCAAGGGTCAAAGCTCCAAGAACGCCTTTCTTTATTTTTTCCCCTTCTTTTTGTCTTTCTTTCCTTTCCGGACTGCAGCTATTTGCAGCTGATCATCATCAGAGTCCTCCTCCTCCTCCTCCTGTAGGGGAGGGGCACTAGGTTTCACTCCTTTCTTTTCTCCCTGCACAATTTCTTTCAACAATGAGGCCAATTCAAACATATCAGGGCGCATCCCTGACACACAAGTCACTTTCAATCCTTTTTGTTTACATTTTTCAGCCAAGAAGGAAGTTGGTACACCGTCTATTTCTTCGGCTTGAATTTCCAATTGCTTCACTTGTTGTTCTAATCTTGTCACCTTTTGTGATTTAGCACATTCTGATGAGCGGACTGTATCTAAAGTTAAAACCCGCTCTTTCCAGGCTTCTGCACAAATCCACATCATTTCATGAATACCTCCCAACGGAGCTTTCTCTTTAACCTCCACCCGTTTTAACATTTCACATAAAACTGGCGGAGTCGCGGTGGGAATCGCTCCAGTCCACGGCCCAGGGCGTCCCCCACGTCGCCGTAGAAGCTGGCCTATTTCCTTAAAAGTGATCCCATCCCACCCCGGGACCACTTCTTCCTGCTGAGATGCCACCTCCGCATCTCTCTTTCCCAATCTAAAGCAAGACTCCTGCTGAGATGCCACCTCCGCATCTCTCTTTCCCAATCTAAAGCAAGACATTTCTGTGTGTAGTCTGAGCGTAACCGTATCCTGCTGACAACGCCAAAAATGTTTTGAAACACAAGGTTCGGTCAGATCGGCACACAGAAATGATCACACAGACTGCATTTTGCTAGAATAAAAAGGCGTATATTTATTCCCCACAAAAGCAGTTACATCAAACACAAGTGGTTGCAGCGCATTTTTCTCTTACCGTGACGCCTTTAAGGTGGAGAGCCAACACCTTCAGCAGAGTGCGCCTGTCAACCGGCTGGGCGTTCGTACGTTAACCCGCAGCAGACTCTGTTGAAGCATGGTTCTACTCCCTCTTTTCTAGTGTGTCCGCGAAGGGAGGGTGAGTGGCCAACTCAACCTCCCTGGCGCACATAATTTCTTTAATCAACAGGCATCTGAAAGTTATTTTCTCTATTACAAAGACATAATAAAAGCAGTTCTTCACTCCTAGTTCAGAATGATCCCAGCATGCTTCACTCCCAGTCATTAGTGGCTACAAAAACAAAGTCGTGCTATCAGTGTAATAATAACAAGTACATCCAGCTCTTCGCTCCCAGTTCAGACTGACCCCAGAGTGCTAAAACAAAATTAAATTCTCAGGGTTACGTTAAGACAGGTGCAAAACAGCACAATAACATTTATTATACACGGTCATGGGTTCAACCTTCCCACCTGGTCCTTTCTGTATGGAGTTTGCATGTTCTCCCCATGCTTGCGTGGGTTCTCTCCAGGTGCTCCGTCTTCCTCCCACTCTGAAAGACATGCAAGTTAGGTGAACTGGAAACTTTAACGTGACCGTAGGTGTGCGTGTGCATGTAAATATGTTTGTCTGTCTATATGTGGCCCTGGTGTCCTGTCCAGGGTGCACCGCATCTCACACCCTATGAATGCTGGTGTTAGATGATATCTGTGCTAATTCCTTATTTTATGTTAGTTATCAAGTGTCTGCCTTTGTTATCTGTTTAAAAGTGTCTGGAACCTGGTTTAAAGTTTCAACAAGAGTTATGTTTCATTTTCATTATTTCCATTACACAAGTTTCAGATAAAGGGAGGGGTCCCCCTGTCTGTGAGAGCCAGTAACATACAGACTAAACCACACCCACTGTAACGCCCACATCGTATGAAAGTGTTGTATGACCCATTTTCTGGGTCCCTTCACACGATGGATGCTGTCTGTGGGGACCCCAGTCTGGTTTCAAAGTGACTTTCAATAAATTCAAAATGAGGAAAATAAGGTTTTGGTTCTTGGAATGGGGCAGTATTTTACATAAATACCCGGGGGAATAGGGATAGGCTCCAGCAACCCACCCCCACCCCCACCCCCGCCCTCTCCGTGACCCTTCGCTGGTGTAAATGCATATAGAAGTGGATGTGACATGCGTGTGTCTGCTTGCTGTCCTCACGTGGACATACATAAAAACATCTATTGTTGTCATGCAACAAAAGTTGTGAATGCATGTGCTGGACCAACCACGTGATGACGAGCCATCATGCAGGCAGAAACTCAACTCATCTCCACCTCCTAAAAGCAGCCATACATCTGTTTCAATCAGATGGTGTGCAAATGTCCACTTGGCCTTTTTCAGTTCCTGTGGTCCTCAACACTAAAAGCAATTCAAGCACTTTTGACCCCCAAAGTCCAGTTCATTTGACTAGTGTGATTTCTGAGTACCATGCCTGGGCCCACTTGAAATGATAGTCTCAGACACTGTTCAGTTGGACTTGGGCACAGTACTACACATGAAATGTGATCGGTAACCATGACGGTGTATGGATCTCAGATGTCCAACTAATATTATTTTTACTCTGGAAACTACTGTCTACAAATCACTCCAGAGCATTTGATTTACAAAAAGGTCTGGTTTCTCACCTTATTTATGAATGTTCCCATCCATCTTAATTTTATTAGTAATAGGGCAGGACACAGTATCATCATATATAATTCTGGGACTGTTCGTGAAGCAGAGGGCTAGCTGCATAGTATCCTGCCTGTGAGATTACACCTGAGGGAGTTTTTCCTTACCACTGTTTCCTACGTCCTTTCTCAGAGAGGTTAGACCTTACCCTCATGAAGCACCTTGGGGGGTGACTTATACTGTGATTTGATGCAAAAAAAAGAAAAAAAGAAGAAATGCAGATTAGGCAAACTGGAAAATTTAAATTTACCATAGGTGTACGTGAGTGAGTGAAAGTGTTTGTTTGTCTTTTTGTGGCCTTGCGATAGACTGCTGGCCTGTCCAGAGTGTACCCCACCTTACGCCCTATAACTGCTGGGATAGGCTCCAATCACCAAACTACAAAGCAAACAAGCCTAGTCAAGGAGCAGACCAAGGCCCAAATTTTTGGCATACCTTGCATAGTCTTATAACAAGATGAAATTGATATCACATTGTTTGATAGGATGTCAACTTCATGAAAATGGATCTTATAATTATGAACTCCTGGGTGATGTTAACCCCTTGTATTTGACATACCAAAAACACACAAAAAAAATTTGTTGATGAAGATTAATTTCAATATATGTCTATCTATCATGCAGATATTAGTGTTATGTGTCGGACGCAGCTCGGAGAACCGACCAGCATTTGAAGGACCCAGTATGAAATAAGCAGAGCACGGTACAAAGGCTAACTGAATTTAATACATAACAGTGAAAATGTAAGAACAGAAAGGTGCGGTCTGGCGTGGTGCGCTCCCAGCAGCGCTAACGGTCCGGAGCCAGAAGCTGTTTCGGACCCAAGGACCCCGCCGACACCCCCCAGGTGGCCGCAACAACCGAGTCTGTGAAAGAAGGAACCATTATGTGAGTCCACACTCTACACACAGAACACTTAAAGGTGTACAAACAGCAAACACTTCCTGGCTTGATTACTGATCAGCTTCCCAACCTGCAGGCATGGAACATCCCGTTCACAAAACTCCACCGCAGTGGAAGCTGATACATGACTAACATACAGCTCAATACAATAAGGTGTGAGGGACACCACATTTACTGACTGTATAACTGTTAGTCACAAAATCCAACGTACCTCAGGAAGTGTGCTGACGAGCGTGAGACCTCACCCCCTCCTCTTTCACAGACCGTGCATCAAACCTGGACGTTTCTCAGCATCCGCTGCTGATGAGATGGCTCCCAAGACGACGATCTCACCCGTCTGGTCACAAGGTCGAGTCTCTGGCAAATACACACTGTGCACTCCAGTCTTAAATGCCAACATGCTCCAATCCATCCAGATGCACCTCAGCTGTGAGTCCTGACGAGTCGCAGGTGATCAGGGTGAGGTCCTGACAGCCTCAGCAACACAGCCACTCAGTCCCAAATGCACGCCACCTGGGAGGAAAACAAAAAGACAAACAAACCGGCAGCCAGGCCCCCCCAGCCATATAACAGTACCCCACCCTCACGGGAAGCCTCCCGGCGACCACACACACCTGGCCCAGGAGAAACACCCCCCTCCAGGGACCATGGCTGGAAACCGCGTCTGCGTTCGTCCTCCAACAGACTGGTTGAACTGGCTGCATCTTTGCCCTTGTTTGACAGTCTCAGCACAGGTGTGGCCAGGAGTTCCTACACCTGTGCGGTCAGCCTTTAACCAAACGTGTGATTAGTCATAACACAAAACAACCAAAACCAGGGAAGGGGAGAAAAGAAAAACAACCCACATGTAAACTCACAAACAAAAATGCCAAAATACCCCCCCTCCTCCCCCCCAAACGACATGCAGGGACCAACACCCCCCAGAGGGCCACCTGCCAGCTCCAGGAGCAACAACCACGGCCGAGGTCCCTCTGGGATCCACCGTCACCCACGGGGACTACCAGCGCCCCCCAGAGGACCACTCGTCAACCCCAGGAGACGCCTCCCCTCACGACCAATGGACCCAGCCCCGGCCGTCCACGGCTAGATGGACCCAACGCCTTTTCCCCCCCCAGAGGACACCATAGGCAAACCCTGAGGGCGGAAACTGGGGGAGGGAAAACAAAAAAAAACCCCAACCCCCCCCCCCCCTCCCCGCCCGGGTGCAGAGGCCACCTGGGAAACGCCCAGCACAACCTAACTGCACCCCTCCAGCAATGCCGACACTACGGCACACCCGGCTGGAGTCAGAGGAGAAGAGAGGGCACAACAAAAAACAAAGAGAAAAAACAACCCAAATACCACCCCATCACCCCCCAGGGGACCGCTCCATCTAATCCTGGGGATGTGAAACAAAAAGAAACAAAAAACAGACCAACACACAGTTGTTTGGGTCCCCGTTTGTCTTTTTTTTTTTTTGTTGTTGTTCTTGGTTAGCAAAGGCTACAGGGTCACACCCCCAGACAAATAGTGGACAACAAAAAAGAAAAACCCCCACAAAAACCAACTCAAAAAACACCCACACAAAATGAACTAACACAAAACAAATCAGTGAGTTATACCGTCAAGCTCAACCAAATGGAACACACCTGTTCCTACTCCAGAGCTTGACGGTACCGTGATTCAGTCACCACAAGGGGGAACCAGAGTGCTAAAAATGAAAAAACCCCTTGGGCGACAGAAAAAAACAAACGAGCTGCTTTTGTGTGCGCAGCTGAGTGCAACACACAACCAAAATGTGCTCAACTAAATAACGCCGGAGCTGATACAACAGACGCAGTAGTTACCTTTGTCCGGGGAAACGGGGCTACGACTGTAACACAGGAAGCCCAGCGACCCGTGCTAACAGAGCTCCGCCGTGCGCGTGAACCCATTACAAACGCACTCTTGCAGCTCCCGTTTACACCTCTTATCCGGTCGGAGTGTGACGCGAAGCCGTCGCCAGTCACACTCCACCACGACCCACGGATAAGGCACAAACACAGGAACACGGCTGCAAGAGAGCACAAATCAGTATCCAGTAATGGGTCTCAAACACGCACCTTCCGGGCGGAGAGCCCCGCAACTGATCCGGATAACCACTGAACGTCTGCTGCCGCCTTCCCGTCGCGTTACCGTCTCTGCTAACGCTGGGTCCGTGATGTTTGGCCAGAGACTACTGTTATGTGTCGGACGCAGCTCGGAGAACCGACCAGCGTTTGAAGGACCCAGTATGAAATAAGCAGAGCACGGTACAAAGGCTAACTGAATTTAATACATAACAGTGAAAATGTAAGAACAGAAAGGTGCGGTCTGGCGTGGTGCGCTCCCAGCAGCGCTAACGGTCCGGAGCCAGAAGCTGTTTCGGACCCAAGGACCCCGCCGACACCCCCCAGGTGGCCGCAACAACCGAGTCTGTGAAAGAAGGAACCATTATGTGAGTCCACACTCTACACACAGAACACTTAAAGGTGTACAAACAGCAAACACTTCCTGGCTTGATTACTGATCAGCTTCCCAACCTGCAGGCATGGAACATCCCGTTCACAAAACTCCACCGCAGTGGAAGCTGATACATGACTAACATACAGCTCAATACAATAAGGTGTGAGGGACACCACATTTACTGACTGTATAACTGTTAGTCACAAAATCCAACGTACCTCAGGAAGTGTGCTGACGAGCGTGAGACCTCACCCCCTCCTCTTTCACAGACCGTGCATCAAACCTGGACGTTTCTCAGCATCCGCTGCTGATGAGATGGCTCCCAAGACGACGATCTCACCCGTCTGGTCACAAGGTCGAGTCTCTGGCAAATACACACTGTGCACTCCAGTCTTAAATGCCAACATGCTCCAATCCATCCAGATGCACCTCAGCTGTGAGTCCTGACGAGTCGCAGGTGATCAGGGTGAGGTCCTGACAGCCTCAGCAACACAGCCACTCAGTCCCAAATGCACGCCACCTGGGAGGAAAACAAAAAGACAAACAAACCGGCAGCCAGGCCCCCCCAGCCATATAACAATTAGACCAAAATCACAATCTTTATGTTTGCTAAGACATATACTGTTATTCTGACCAACAATACAAAGACAGAAAACATTTTTAGGGATCTGGGGAACCATTTCAGCCAAAATAGAGGGGTTTGCTTCAGCAGATAAGTGAGGTCCCAGTCCAAACTGAACCTGCCTGAGCTTCCATCAGAACAATATTGGGTCAGTTTTGTACAGATGGGAGTTGAGTTTACAAAAAAATCTGATAACCCAGAATAATGAACTCAGACCTCATATTAACCCACTCAGCACAACATACCAAAGTTCCGTTGCTACATCAAAGTCCTGTTTAGCACCAAAATTAGGATTCTGTTTGGTTGTTTTCTGTTGTGAAACCAAACTATCAATTAGGCTATTACAATTACAATTAATTAGAGCACAATTTGCCACCATGACACCTGGGTGGCTCACAGGTGTCATGGTGGCAAGATGCTGATTAGACAGCATGACTATAGCGCAGGTGTGCCTTAGGCTGGCCACAATAAAAGGAGGGAATGAGATGCTCATGTGCATGTGGCTGAAAGCCAAAGAAACCAATTAATACAACTTCAGAAATCATATGGATGTCCTTAACATGTGGCACACGTGTGTTTTGCACCCCCCAGCTCCCCCCAACACATGTGGTGTGTCGGGGTGGGGGGGGCACACTTGCATAAAATGCTGATATGTATGTACAGACATGATCACATGGTGCCTGGACAGCCAGGTCTGAGCGCACACAGCACAGTGAGCTGCCTCCCAGCTGCTGACCAGAGACTCACTGACGGCTACAAATGACAGTTCAGTGCACATGACGTGTCACATTAAATACACAGAGACCACAGCCAGGACAGGTATATTAATAAGTACTACACTACCTACATACACAATTACATAACAAATAACTTAAAAAGAATGATCACACACAGAAGAGAGTGACACATGGGTCTGTGCACTGAACTGACAAGGGGTGCGCCGCCGACAGCCGCAGCTGTTGAGATCTCTGGTTTTGGACGTCACAGCAGGGTAACGTGTACCGTGCTTGGACAGAGATGAACTTACAACTGTCCACTGTGAAGCGCATGTGTGTGCTTGCTGTCCTCACATGGACATATATAAAAACATATATCGTTGTTGCGACCGCCGACGGTGAGCAAACACATGGCGTGCACATTGAATGGCGGCCCCAGCTGAAACGGACCGTCTGATCATAACATGCAGCGGGTGAATGTCATGTCTCCCACGTGAGCTCTGTTCCACATGAAGCTGTGTCTGTCCGCGCTGTCCACAGGACACACGTCGGGCCGGACATGCTCATGGCGCTGGCTGGACATGCCGGGCCAGCAGATTTGGACATGATAAGAGCACGCTACTTCATTCATGTCATTTTCATGAAACAGATCATCAGATCATAACATGCAGCGGGTGAATGTCATGTCACCCACATGAGCTCTGTTCCACAGGACACGCATGTCAGGCCGGACATGCACGCAGGGCCGGCTGGCACACCAGGCCAGCAGATGTGGACATGTAGACATGATAAGAGTGCACTGCTTCATTCATGTCATGACTGTACATCTATGACCATGGGTCATATACAGAGGAACAGACAGTTCATACTTGTGTTGTCTGCTCAATAAGAGGAATTCAATAAAATGCAGTGTTTTTTATGCTGTATTGGGGTTTTTTTTCTCTCCACAGCAGAGGCGCGATGTGGTGCAACATGTTCCACCTGTTTTTTATTTATTTTTTTCCCCCACAACAGGGGCAATTACGGTGCTTTTTTAGCCGTCGACATCATAAAATTTCTCTTTTTTAAAAGTACATTTATCTCCTTGTTGAGTTAAGGCATTTTACACTGCTATTATAAGACAGCAATGGTAGTGCAGTGGTAAAGTTTCCGTCTGTTAATCAGAGCTTTTGTAAATTGCAGGTTCAAATCCTGCGGTGACATGTATTTTTATTCAGCTGCTCGCACTGTGTTCCAGCTGCAATGGTTTCATGCATGCACAGGTTTCGTGCATGCTCGTGCGTGTGCTTGAAACTATTGCAGCGCGATCATTCATGCCTGCCCGACTGTGTGTCCCTCCTGACGTTGGCTCGATGTTTTCGTGATTCTCCCATTCGGGCTGTTTTGCTGTGATTTGCCCTGATTCCTACTGTACTTATTCATGCTATGTGAAGGGGCCCTTAGTATTGTTACTGAGTTAGGATGGAAAGCAAAAAACAAAAACAAAAAACAAATCTAGCACATGTTGAAATTCAAATAATTAGACCTATTTCCACTCCCCTAATAAACCTGTAGCTCAAGAATAATATTACACAATATGTATAGTTTTGGCTACGTTCTGAAATGTATATGAAAAATGGACTAAGGTCAAAATAAAGAACCCTTGACACAGAACAGGTCAAAATGACTGAGTCGATTCCTCTTCCTCCTGTAAAACAATTATTTATTTAAAGATAAGGGTGAGGGTCACCAAAAATATCCCCATACCAGCAGCAGCCAACACGCTCTTCTTGGGCTAAAATGGAAGCCCAAACCCCTGAAGTGTTCTATTTTTCAAATATTCAATTTGACATGTGCAGTATACATCTCACCTAATATGTATTTGGTGATTTTATTTGAGCATCTGTACAGAAAATTGATATGATTCACCAGAATTCCAAATGAGCCTCATTATAACATGTTTTTTGTCACAAACAAGTGGTTAAAATGTTTTGTTAGCTCAGTATTCCAGGAGTAATTGATAACCAAACAAACAATTTGATACCTAATTTGATTTGTTATAAGACTATGCAAGGTATCTCCATTTTTAGTGCCTTTTGGAGGCCAGTCTGCTCACCTTGTGCCCCCCCCCCTCCCCACACACACACACACACACACACACACACACACACACACACACACACACACACACACACACACACACACACACACACACACACACACAAACAATGAAACACGGATGAGGCAGGAACCACCTGTGGTCAGATCACATTGACCACAACAGCGGATAGCATTGAAAGGCGGGACATTGGTGTTCGCATCCAGTGCTCGCATTGAATACCGCTTGATCAACCGCCACGTGAGAGAGAGCATTTGTGCACAGCTGGTTGAATATTTGTCCCTCTTGACTGTGTCTCGAATTTTGGCTTTTTTGCCAATACAGGCTGATTTGGCTTCATTCATGCTCAGTGTGACGGGGCTCTTACCATCTGCCACTTCCAGCCGACATGTGAATGCAGCATTAGGGACTTGGTCCTACCTGTCTGAATGTTTGTGAAACCTTAACACCAACAGTGACTGAAAGCAATGACTGGATGTCTTTGTTACTTTGTCTCTTTGAGAATCAGTTTACTTCAAATGATAGGTTACTTACGGAGACTTAAATGAGGAATATCACTTGCGTAGTAAGGGAACATCAGCTCAGACATTTTGCCCATTTGGTGTACATGATCCAGCACACAGATGCCTCAGTGCTGAGGACCCCTGCAACTGGTGATAACCTTGGGAAGCCCTGTGATTCACCTGTCTGCAGCAGATAGGTAGCTGCTTACAAGAAATGAGGGTAGACCAGTTGTCTGTCTGGGTGGTTGCTATCCAGGACCTGGAGCAAGTCCATAGTGTCATGGATGCTATGACAGTAGTATCAGTGCATACTCCTAGACCTGATCTGCCACTTGCAGTTCAGCAACCACTAAATTTTTGTTCCCTTTGCTCACAAACTCACAAGAAACTACATTATTTGAGTCCAGTCTGGAAGAAGTATATACGAGGTCTGTTAGAAAAGTATCCGACCTTATTATTTTTTTTAAAAAACATATGGATTTGAATCACGTGTGATTACGTCAGCCAAGCTCGTGGGCATGCGAGAGTTTTTCACGCCTGTCGATGACGTCATTTGCCTGTGAGCATGCCTTGTGGAAGGAGTGGTCCAGCCCCCTCGTCGGAATTCCTTTGTCTGAGAAGTTGCTGAGAGACTGGTGCTGTGCTTGATCAAAATTTTTTCAAAAACTGTGAGGCACATCCGAGTGGACGCCATTCGAGAAATTCAGCTGGTTTTCTGTGAAAATTTTAACGGCTGATGAGAGATTTTGGATTGTTTCTATCGCTGTAAGGACTTCCCACGGAGCGGGACGTCACTCAGCGCTCCGAGGGGACGTCGTCATCCTGTTTCAAGCTGAAAACCTCCAAATTTAAGCCTCTGTTGACCCAGGACGTCGCGAGAGAACAGAGAGGTTTCAGAAGAGGTCGGGATCAGCAGTTTATCCAGACATTCCACTGTTAAAGGAGATTTTTTTTAAATGAAAGACGTGTGGACGGATTGGTGCACTCACCACAGGAAAAACACCTCTGTTGGAAGCCTTAAGGACAAGTTGGAACATGCTCCGCTGTTAAACAATTTCTCAGATACTCACTCAACTGAAAGCCACCAAAGGCCGCCTGGTTTTTACAAATGGTTATCAACTCAGAGGTGTTTTTCCTGTGGCGCCGCACCGTGCCGGCTGCGTCCCGACGCACGGACCCGTCTGCACGTCTTTCATTAATAAAATGTCCTTTAACAGTGGAATGTCCAGATAAACTGCTGATCCCGACCTCTTCTGAAAGTTGTCTGTTCTCTCACGGCATCCTGGGTCAACAGAGGCTTAAATTTGGAGGTTTTCAGCTTGAAACAGGATGACGACGTCGCCTCAGAGCACTGCGCGACGTCCCGCTCCGTGGGAAGTCCTTACAGCGATAGAAACAATCCAAAATCTCTCATCAGCCGTTAAAAGTTTCACAGAAAACCAGCTGAATTTCTCGAATGGCGTCCACTCGGATGTGCCTCACAGTTTTTGAAAAAATTTTGATCAAGCACAGCGCCAGTCTCTCAGCAACTTCTCAGACAATGGAATTCCGACGAAGGGACTGGACCACTCCTTCCACAAGGCGTGCTCACAGGCAAATGACGTCACCGACAGGCGTGAAAAAACTCACGCATGCGCACGAGGGTTCAAGCTTGGCTGATGTAATCACACGTGATTCAAATCCATATAGTTTTTTTTTTAAAATAAAACTGTCGGTTTCTTTTCTAATAGACCTCGTATATCATCTGAAATTTAGAATTCAGGAACCGCAAAGAACATTTTCTTCAACCCAGTGGCTGCTGTTGGTCGATGAGAGTTGAAAAAAAAAAAAAAATCTTGAAATATTACAAAGCATAAAATTCACAGAGGTGGAAAGGGTGCTGGGGTTATAACTGAATATGAGCTGAAACTGGCTGGCAAAAGCTCAGCTGAAGTGATTATCTTTTGCTCATTAGAATTTCAATCTTCCAAGGCTCTGTCACAAGGAAAATTGGAATTCGCTGTCCCTACTGCTCACTTGCCATTGTGATTCAAAAAAATGTGTGGTGGTGAATGTTCTCTATTTAGCCTCGATACAATACAGGGAACATAAAACCAGACCAAACATTATAAGAATGTGAACTTGGCTATAAAGCATGTAAGTGATTCAGTGACACAAGACACAACTGAAGATCAAAATGCTTCACTTTCAGTATAAAACCCTGCACACCGGGTTATTTTCTAGCCTTGAAAAATACATTTAATCATTTTATTTTATTCACTTTGAATGTTGTAAGTGCAAATGTTAACAATATTTAACATAGTTAACTTGTCACAAGCGCTGTTTTTGAATCAGCATTATCTGATGTGACATACAATTTAAATTTTATATATAATATATATATGTGTGTGTGTGTGTGTGTCGCATTACTCACCAGTAAAATTTAAAAATGTTACCTCTTGGATTATGGGTGTGGATGTTTCTCGGGTCTCTTGTCCAACATTATGGACTATGCTGATGCCCTGAGCTGGCTTTGTTTTCTGACAGTCAGTCTGTTTGCAGTGAGTGTTTGGCTTCTTTGTCTGTCGTGTGTCTGTAGATTTCTGCTCCTTACCTGGCTGTGGATACCTGCTGGGTTTCACCTCCACCCATCCATCATATGTACCAGCAGACTGGTTGTATGGTTTGTTCTTTTTTCTGACTATGCTTTGTCCATCGGTAGCCTTACTCCAGTTGGCTACAGTCCTATCTGCCTGCTCCATCTCATTCTGTAACATCAAGCGCAACTCTCACTTCAGGCATCGAAACACTTCTCAATACCAGTATTCCCTCTACCACAGATGAACTGATTTTTTACTACAATAATAGTCTTCACTCTGTAATTTCCATCTGGTTCTTTATGTAATTTACTGCCCCTTTTCAAGAACCAAACCATTGTATTCCTCATTTTGGATTTATTAAAGGTCACAATGAAAACTGGACCAGGACCCTCACAGACAGTGACTATGTTTACATGCTGTTAATATTCGGGTTAAGGTCAATATTCCGGTTTCTGAATCATTAGGAATAACCCGTTTACATGCTTAAGCAGACAGAGTTACTCCTGAATACATGGTCACTGGTATCATTTGGAATATCCCCATCTAAACAGCGACGCATGGACAACGTCCAGACACACGGAGAACATCATGATGCAAATATGTGTCATTTCCGTTTCTTCTACCTGTATCCAAAGACAAAAACAATAACAGTAGCAATGAAGTATTGTTTCCTCCTCACTCCAAAAGTGTGGTGCTGTGCTGCCGCGTCTGGATTTCGCCATACTTGCTTACCTCTGCTTCTGTGGTTTCTGGTGGGTTGCGTGCCGCATACAAGTAGTTGCCATACTCAAGAGAGGTTTTTAAAAACCGGAATATGAGCATATTCGGGTTTTGTGGGTGTTTACATGGCCGTGCGCAAATGGGTTATTGCTAATATTCCGGTTATGAAAAGGTTATTGGCTGCATGTAAATGTAGTCAGTGTCCATCTTGTGAAAGGCCCCCGAAGTAGCTTGTATAACACTTTTATACAATGTGGGTGTTAACAATGGGTGTGGTTTAGTCTCACATTTCTAATGTTACTGGCTCTCACCAACAGGGGGAGATCTCCCTGTGTCTGAAACTTGGACGTATGATGAAGTAAAACTTGTATGTCTCAGAAATTCCAAACGAATAACACAAATACTGTACCTGATAACTAACATAGATTAAAGAATTAGCACAGATATTATCTAACATCACCCTGCTGGACTCACTTGCTCCCTTAAAAACCCATACTGTTTCATTCAACCCCTCTGCACCATGGTTTACACCTCAGCTCCACCTCCTCAAAGCTAAAGATCGACAACTGGAAAGACTCTACAATAAAATTTGTGTAACTATTCACAAGGACATGTATCAACAACACATTTTTCATTATAAGGACTCAATCAGTATAGCCAATTCACAGTATTATGCAGGTCTCATTAGCGCTGATGATGGCAACCCTCTGACTTTGTTCTCTTTAAGTAATAACTCCCTCCATCCACCAGACTCTTTTCCCTCACACTTCTACTCCGCTGATCACTGTAACACACTAATGAACTTTTTCAATACAAAAATTGATCATATCCACCAGCAACTAACATCTAGCACCTCCTGCAGCTCACCCCCTCCTGTCTTTCCCGTCCCCACCTCTCAGTCACTTTCAAGTTTCAACCTTCTTTCCTCTGCTGATATATCTGAACTTATCAGGAAACCTAAATCTGTTACCTCTGATTACTGCCATCATCCACTCCTCGCTCACCTCTGGTTTTGTTTCCATCACTTTTCAAATCTGCTGTACTAACTGCCATTCTCAAGAAACCTGGTTCAGATCCCAATAATTTCCGCAACCTTCGTCCTATTTACAAATTGCCATTCATTTCAAAAATCCTGGAAAAACAGTTGTATCTGAAGTTCACTCATATCTCTCCAATAATAATCTATACGAACAGTTCCAGTTTGGTTTCTGTCTCCACCATAGCATAGAAACAGCTCTAATTAAAATAATCAATGACTTTCTCATGGCAGCAGACTCTGGACTCCTATCCATCCTTATCCTCCTCGACCTGAGTGCAGCTTTTGACACATTTCCCATTCCATCCTCCTCCATAAACTGGCATATATTGGTTTATGGTGCATTCCCTTGGACTGGTTTTCGTCATATCTCTCTGGCTGCACTCAGTATATTCAGTTAAAAACAGTATATTTAGTTAAGAACATTCACATCACAGCCATCTCCCCTCTCTTCTGGTGTTCCCCAAGGCTCTGCCCTTGGTCCCATCCTTTTCATGATCTATCTGATCTCCCTCTGTATCATATTTCGGAAACATAACATTCAATTTCATTGCTATGAGGACGACACCCAGCTCTACCTTTCCACCAAACCCACCTTCACCCTCCCTCCCACCTCCCTCTGTGATTGCTTTCAGGAAATCAAATCCTGGTTTTCTTCTAACTTTCTCAAAGTCAATAGTGAAAAAAAAAAAACTGAGGTTCTCCTCATTGGTTCTAAATCCACTCTCACTCTTACTATTAACAACTCCTCCATTTCCCCATCCCGTCAGATCATGTCTGGGTGTCGTCCTCGACAGTACTACACTCAACAAAAATA
Source organism: Thalassophryne amazonica (assembly GCF_902500255.1). NCBI lineage: Eukaryota > Metazoa > Chordata > Actinopteri > Batrachoidiformes > Batrachoididae > Thalassophryne > Thalassophryne amazonica. The sequence continues at coordinate 21,810,897 of NC_047109.1, forward strand.
TAAACGCAACACTTTTGGTTTTGCTCCCATTTTGTATGAGATGAACTCAAAGATCTAAAACTTTTTCCACATACACAATATCACCATTTCCCTCAAATATTGTTCACAAACCAGTCGAAATCTGTGATAGTGAGCACTTCTACTTTGCTGAGATAATCCATCCCACCTCACAGGTGTGCCATACCAAGATGCTGATTAGACACCGTGATTAGTGCACAGGTGTGCCTTAGACTGCCCACAATAAAAGGCCACTCTGAAAGGTGCAGTTTTATCACACAGCACAATGCCACAGATGTCGCAAGATTTGAGGGAGCGTGCAATTGGCATGCTGACAGCAGGAATGTCAACCAGAGCTGTTGCTCGTGTATTGAATGTTCATGTCTCTACCATAAGCCGTCTCCAAAGTCGTTTCAGAGAATTTGGCAGTACATCCAACCGGCCTCACAACCGCAGACCACGTGTAACCACACCAGCCCAGGACCTCCACATCCAGCATGTTCACCTCCAAGATCGTCTGAGACCAGCCACTCGGACAGCTGCTGAAACAATCGGTTTGCATAACCAAAGAATTTTTGCACAAACTGTCAGAAACCGTCTCAGGGAAGCTCATCTGCATGCTAGGCGTCCTCATCGGGGTCTCGACCTGACTCCAGTTCGTCATCATAACCGACTTGAGTGGGCAAATGCTCACATTCGCTGGCGTTTGGCACGTTGGAGAGGTGTTCTCTTCACGGATGATGCGAAGGAGATGTGTTGCACTGCATGAGGCAAATGGTGGTCACACCAGATACTGACTGGTATCCCCCCCAATAAAACAAAACTGCACCTTTCAGAGTGGCCTTTTATTATGGACAGTCTAAGGCACACCTGTGCACTAATCATGGTGTCTAATCAGCATCTTGGTATGGCACACCTGTGAGGTGGGATGGATTATCTCACCAAAGGAGAAGTGCTCACTATCACAGATTTCGACTGGTTTGTGAACAATATTTGAGGGAAATGGTGATATTGTGTATGTGGAAAAAGTTTTAGATCTTTGAGTTCATCTCATACAAAATGGGAGCAAAACCAAAAGTGTTGCGTTTATATTTTTGTTGAGTATATGTCATTTTAAACCCACATCAGTGACGTCACCCGGTCTGCATATTTTCATCTTCAAAACATCAATCGTTTACATCTGTCACTCACTTCTGTCAGCACTGCCATCCTGGTCCACTCTCTGGTCACCTCCCACCTGGATTATTGCAACTCTCTTCTCTTTGGTCTCCCCCAAAAGCTTCTTCATAAGCTCCAACTGATTCAAAATGCAGCAGATCGGATTATCACATGAACACCATTCATTCATCACATCACCCCTGTTCTTCAACAATTCGCCCCTCCGTACCTCATTGAACTTCCCTACATACACACACCCAGCCACACCCTTAGATCATCTTCTTCACTCAGCCTCACCATTCCTCCTGCCAGCATGACCATTATGGGATTTAGAGACCGAGTGGTGGTGTGAGAGACAGAAAAGAATCTGTTTAAATTGTACAATGAAGCAGCAAATGCAGGTTTGAGCTGCATGTTTGTTTTTTCTTCATCAGTTTAGTCTGACAATATTTTTGATTATTTCATCTTGTAAATCATGGCAGAGGGCAGAAAACCATTTGGATCCCCATCCTTCACCCAAATGAACCTGCTGGCCAACAATAAGGGTCAAGTCCCTTGAAGGTGGTGACTGGTGTGATGCTAACATCATAGTGGTGTCCAAGTCCTAACCTAAGATAATTAATGTCACAAATGTAGTGAGAAGCTTGCTTTCAAGACTTCAAATTGCATGAAACCCAAGGCCATGACTCCCTTCTTCAAAACTGGTCTCAGGTCTGCTCCCAAAGGCCTGTAACTTGTCAGCATGCCAACAAAGATGTTTTCTGAGCCCAATGCAGGATGGGAGTTGTCCCAAAACCTACAACCTAATCAAATGTATGACCTTCTAAGAGCATTCTTTGTTGGGAGTTTGGCTTTCATATCAGCCAGATGGTCAGAAACCACTCCACATGGAAGACACAAAGCCCAACAGTTTGAATTCTGAACAAACCTTTTCCCTAAGTCCCAGAACTCTGTTTGAGTGAACGAATTCTACATAATTCTTAACAAAATAAACTGCTTAATAACTTAGAGACCACAATACCATTTCTCCAGCCAAAACCAGGCTCATCAAAGACATGGAACAGGAGCGACCCCTGGTGGCCAAATTGGGAATAGACACAAACTCCTTAGTTTCGCTTTTTGCAAACCTTTAACAAAAAAAAGGGGGGAAAGAAAAAAGAATACAATGTATTTTTGGCTGTATTACTTATTTTTGAAAAAAGAAAATAAAAAACTTTTCTTTGATTGCATAATCCCAAGCATGGAGTTTTAATCTTCATTCCCTTTGGGTTTTATATTGACTATAGATTTTAGAAAGTCTTATCAAATGTTTTTCTTGTTTTCATATTATGGTTGTAGTGTGTTGTTTCAAAGGTACTTATTTCACAAAGACTCTGTTAATATGGGACATGGTTGGTTTTAAGCAGGAATTTAAGAGTGCTAAAAAATGTTTTACTATCACTTAGACAAAGAAACACAGTCAAAGACGACGCTACCCAAAATTCTTGGAGGTGTAGTTAAAGACCCTTTAAAAGTGAATGTCTCTTGGGAGATGGGGCTCTTGCCTCTTTGCTTTTTACTTTCTCCTCTCCCTTGTTCTGGGTATGCTTCACCTTTTCACCACCTTGTTTTATTGCCCTTTGTTCATCTGAAAACAGAGGAAAAATGAGCACTCACAGGGACCAGGAGTGGAGGTGCACGGCCCATGTCAATATAAAAATAAAGCCAGCAACACTCAAGTGTCCTTCTTAATAAAGGTTTTAATGACTCCGGCAAGGCAACTGGATCAGGAGCACAGACCTGTTTCGACTAGGTCTTCTTCAGTGTGTACGGCCATTCAAGAAATGACGTCTTTTATGATAACACCAATCATAAACAGGTGTAGAACTCCACAAGACATGCCAATGCAGACACTAATAATAATAAACCAAACATTCAGAAGTGGATAATAATAATAATATGAAACCCACTGTAGAAAAAATACACTACAAAAAAAAGTACACATCATCAGCACGTACGCAGTACCAAAATAAGGCCTACCAATATATACAGGTCTACAACAGCAGCTGTAGCTTGCATATACCACATATGGGCACCATTGCACAAAGCTCAACCTAAAACTATTGTTCTTAGGGCTACACACTAACGAAAAAGAGTATATAAATAGACATTCATGAAAAAACACAAAAAACATATATCAGTGACAATGAAGCTCATGAATAGCAAAAACAATACAAATATAGAAAAATCTCACATCAAGCCTTTACAAAACACCAAATAGGCATAGTAAAGGATAAAAAAACACACATCAAAAATATTATAAGTACAAGGCAAAAAAAAGTAGGCACAAACAGAAAACCTATGACACATACAAATTTAAAGAAAGCAGCCCAACAGTAATTCCTTATTCATACCCCTCGGAAATTCCATTTGAAGTGGATGTATCCAAAATGCTTCCCGCTGTAATAGAATTTTCTCCCTGTTGCCTCCCCGTCTAGGGGGTTCAACCATTTCTATACCTTGAAATCTGAGAGAACATACATCGTGGCCAGCACTCAAAAAATGTCTCGCCACCGAAGACTTTTCAACTCTGTTCCTAATGCTGCTTTTATATTCCAAGATGCTAGTTTTTAGTTCTCTCTTAGTCTTGCCGACATAACACAGGCCACAAGGGCATTTTAGCAGGTAAACAACAAACTTAGTTTTGCAGGAAATCCTGCTCTTCACCAAATATTTACAGCTCAAATGTGGATGTGTGAAGCGGTCTCCCTTTATCATAGCATTACACTGAACACAACCCCGGCAAGGAAAATTCCCATTAGGCAGTGAAGACAAAAAATGTTTCGGGTGCACATATGTGTCTGTCTTAACAAGCTTGTCTCTCAGGTTAGGGGCTCTCTTATGGGCAAATATAGGCAACTCTCGAAACAAATGGCCAACTTGCGGATCACTTGACAAAATGTACCAATATTTCTTAACACAGTTTTTAAGATGTAGTGTGATATCCGAGAAAGTAGTGGCACAAACTAACCGTGAAGTATTGGATGGACAAGGTTTAGGAGTTAAAAGCGACCGTCTGTCAATTTGTTTGACCCTGTGCCAGCAGTTCATCAGTGTCTTTTTATCATATCCTTTTACTAAAAATCTACTATAGAGTTCCTCTGCCTGTACATCAAAACTCTCCTCAGTACTACAAATTCTCCTTATTCTCAAAAATTGATGGAAAGGCAAACTCTTTTTAAGACCAGATGGATGGTAACTGGTGAAATGCAAAACTATTAGAGTCAGTCTTTTTCTTATACACACTAGTACTAAAATAGTCATCCTTACACACATTCACATCGAGAAAAGAAGCAGAATCACAGCTAAATTCTAGCGTAAACTTAATAGTTGGCATCCTAGAATCAATATAAACCTTAAAATCCTCAAGTTGAGCCACATTTCCAGAAAAGATGAAAAAGATATCATCTATGTAGCGAAACCAACACTTTAAAAATGGTAAAAATGGATTATTGTTGTATACAAAATCTTATTCAAACTTGCCCATAAATAAATTGGCATAATTTGGACTACATGCACTGCCCATACTATCACCTTGACATTGTAAAAAATAGGAGTCTTCAAATTTGAAGTAATTTCTATTCAAAATAAGTTCAGACATATCTAAAAGGAAGTTCGTCGGAGGGACAAGATTACCTCTTGTATCAAGAAAAAAGTTCAATGCTTGTAGCCCTTCAGCATGTGGTACATTTGTATACAGACTGGCTACGTCCATTGTGCAGACAAGGTCCTCTTTTGTAACATTCTGTATTGCCTCTAATTTATTGAGGAAATCAGGAGAATCTTTAATAAATGACGGTAATTGAAAAACCAGTTGTTTAACATGTAGATCAATATGAATAGAAATAGGCTGTGTAAGAGAGTCATTGCCTGCAACAGTGGGACATCCAAGTACTGGTTCGACCAAACTCTTATGTACTGTATCTTTGGAAGAGTGTAAAAAATAGGATGCACTGGATATCTTTGAAAGAGATAGTTTTATCCCCCTTATCCGCATTACGAATAATATCAGTGTCACTAGATACACTCAACAAAAATATAAACGCAACACTTTTGGTTTTGCTCCCATTTTATATGATATGAACTCAAAGATCTAAAACTTTTTCCATATACACAATATCACCATTTCCCTCAAATATTGTTCACAAACCAGTCTAAATCTGTGATGGTGAGCACTTCTCCTTTGCTGAGATAATCCATCCCACCTCACAGGTGTGCCATATCAAGATGCTGATTAGACACCATGATTAGTGCACAGGTGTGCCTTAGACTGTCCACAATAAAAGGCCACTCTGAAAGGTGCAGTTTTGTTTTATTGGGGGGGGGATACCAGTCAGTATCTGGTGTGACCACCATTTGCCTCATGCAGTGCAACACATCTCCTTCGCATACAGTTGATCAGGTTGTCAATTGTGGCCTGTGGAATGTTCTTCAATGGCTGTGCGAAGTTGCTGGATATTGGCAGGAACTGGTACACGCTGTCGTATACGCCGGTCCAGAGCATCCCAAACATGCTCAATGGGTGACATGTCTGGTGAGTATGCCAGCCATGCAAGAACTGGGACATTTTCAGCTTCCAAGAATTGTGTACAGATCCTTGCAACATGGGACCGTGCATTATCCTGCTGCAACATGAGGTGATGTTCTTGGATGTATGGCACAACAATGGGCCTCAGGATCTCGTCACGGTATCTCTGTGCATTCAAAATGCCATCAATAAAATGCACCTGTGTTCTTCATCCATAACAGACGCCTGCCCATACCATAACCCCACCGCCACCATGGGCCACTCGATCCACAACATTGACATCAGAAAACCGCTCACCCACACGACACCACACGCTGTCTGCCATCTGCCCTGGACAGTGTGAACCAGGATTCATCCGTGAAGAGAACACCTCTCCAACGTGCCAAATGCCAGCGAATGTGAGCATTTGCCCACTCAAGGGCAATGGCTTATGGTAGAGAAATGAACATTCAATACACGAGCAACAGCTCTGGTTGACATTCCTGCTGTCAGCATGCCAATTGCACGCTCCCTCAAATCTTGCGACATCTGTGACATTGTGCTGTGATAAAACTGCACCTTTCAGAGTGGCCTTTTATTGTGGGCAGTCTAAGGCACACCTGTGCACTAATCATGGTGTCTAATCAGCATCTTGATATGGCACACCTGTGAGGTGGGATGGATTATCTCAGCAAAGGAGAAGTGCTCACTATCACAGATTTAGACTGGTTTGTGAACAATATTTGAGGGAAATGGTGATATTGTGTATGTGGAAAAGGTTTTAGATCTTTGAGTTCATCTCATACAAAATGGGAGCAAAACCAAAAGTGTTGCGTTTATATTTTTGTTGAGTGTAGATGACGCAAGGCTTCTTGCTCTTGTGGGCTTAAATTGGACTGCAGCTTCTTAGCGTTTTTAGTTAAGTCATTCACCTCTTTTTCCATAAGTCTGCAAAACGTGGCAACTGCAGGATTCAACGTAGGAGGAACAAATGTACTTTTGTCCCTCAGTCCCGTTTTCAAAGCAGGATAACTGGGGGACGGGTCAGAAGATGACTCAGGTTGGGCAGGCTGGACATCACAGCTCTGTGAGAAAGATGGAACATAAGTCGGCCCCTTGTAGAAAAAAGCTTTCAGCTTCACAGATCTTAAAAAGTTATACATGTCAACTCTAGTTTCAAAAGATTTAGCTTTTTGTGAAGGAACAAAAGAAAGACCTTTTTGTAAGACTGAGGTCTCCTCCTCAGATTAGGGTCTGTTGGACAAGTTGATCACTGGCAAGCTGCTCTCCGGGACTATGGTGTCCGGTATCAAGTGCGGACAGTGCCGTCTCCCGCCCCTCTTGGTCCACCGCTTCGATCAATCCTCCTCGTATGATATCTCCCGGTAGGTCTCTCTAAAAAATGGTGACCACGGCTGTTATCCATAGATGTATCACTGCTGGATCCCCCCGTGAGGTCAAGCACCTGCATGAGGTATGTACTGCCCCCGGCGTTGGTGCCCTACCTGCAGTGTGAAGCCAACTGCAGACATCCACGGATAGATCTTGCCATTTTTATAGTCCATGGTATCCCTCTGGTATTTTTCCATTTTCTTCTCTGTCAACTGCTTCTCATAAGAGTCTCTCGATTCAAAACAAGTTGTAAATAGCTGTTGTAGCTGGGGCGTGTCGAACTTCTTGTTCATTTCATCACTTAAACCCACATCAGTCCAAATCTTAGAGAGCTCAGAGTCAGCATATTTGAAAATGAGAAGCGTGAGGTTGAAGGAGCATTTATTAAGGATTTCACACCATTTTACACAAAAGTCTTTGTCACCTCTGCCAAGCACTGGTTCCTTGTGGATTCTCAAGCCTCTGGGAATCCTCCGGTTGCGCCAGTAATGAGCTAGCGTTGAGCCATGCAGATGTATGCGTATTTCACTTTTCAACAAATTCTCGTTACGCTGAGAAAAAAAAATGCTGCAGAGTCCACATCAAAGCTGGAGGTAGATAGCGTGTCCTCAGGAAACAGACTCAAAATACTTTTTGAGTCACTGTCTGAAAAGGACAGCATAGTAGCCTGCTCCTGTGTAAGCTTATCAAGATCCTCATATGTAGCCATTTAGGATGCACCATGCTACATGCTACCAATTAGCATGCTACCATGCTACAACATCAGCTGTAGCTTGGTATATGCAAGCTACAGCTGCTGTTGTAGACCTGTATACAGTGGTCCCTCTCTATAACGTGGTTCACCTTTCGCGGCCTCGCAGTTTCACAGATTTTTTTTAGTCCAATTTTGCATTTTTTTTTTTTTTACAGCGCATTGTGTTCTGCGTCCTCATCAAGCAGGCCGGTCGCGGCACTGCGAAGGGAGAGTACGCGTATTGTGTTCTGCGTGTCTGTTTATAAGAATCTTCTCACCCAGAAGAAAAAAGAGCACCAACAACTACCCATAACTGTGTTCTTCACTCAGAAAAAGACACCTGCAGTGAGGTGTGACTCAGTGGGAAAAGGCGCGACAGCACAGCGGCGCCACGACGAAGAGGCGCGATCAGAGGAACTGTGAAATACTGGTCAGTCACTATTAATAATTTCTTATGCGTCCAACCTCGTAGGTTGATTGTTAAAATTAAATTTGTTACTTCTAATGGCCCAGTCACACGGCACTTAACAAAGGGTGATGAAGCCCTGAGGAAACCAGAAATCTGGACTTTCTTTGGCATTGTTTAACCCTCACCAGCTTCGGTCTGGCAGCGGTCACTTTGTCAGGATTTTTAAACTGTCGAAAATCTTGAACGAACACCACCGAAAACCTAAATTTGTCCGTATTTCGTTTCACCGTCATTTGTGACGGTTTGTTATCGTTTGCTTAGTTTTTGTAACGTTAGCCTTTCGTTCACTCTTCGTTCACCTCGGTTGAACGAACATGACGACAGCTGAACGAGTAATTAACGAATACGTAACGACACCTCGACAACCTAAACGTTTTCATACAGTAAATATAGTGTTAAGAATGTTTCATCAACTATGTACGGACGTTTTAAACGTTTTGCCTTTGTGTGGGCGTGGCCTTTGTCAGACACGAACAGTTCCCCATGACCAGACACAGATAGTTCATCATGACCAGCACGATGGATGGTGATGATCCCCAGCATGAAGAAAAGCCAGCCCACCTTGTGGATGAGTACGAGATGGCTGTTCTTCAGGCCGAAATATACGAGGATGAATTGGTGATCAGCATGTACCTGCAGGCCCGGCAACGATGGCGAAGGGGACAGCGACGGAGATGGTGGACGAAGCCATGGATCCAGTGCCAAAGACAGTTCGGTCTGTATGACCAACTCATGGTTGAGCTGAGGGTCGAAGATCCACAGTCATTCCGCAATTTTATGCGAATGCCGACCGACATGTACGACGAGCTTCTCAGGAGAGTTGGTTCACACATCCTGAAGCAGGACACATGGTACCGAGCGGCTCTGGACCCCGGCCTGAAGCTGGCACTGACTCTTCAACATTTGGCTTCCGGAACCAAGTACAGCAATATGCAATATGGATGGCGCGTTCCCACAACACAATCTCTCTCGTCGTTCGAGAAGTGTGCAAAGCCATCTGTGAAGAGTTCACAGACGAATGTTTCACACCTCCAACTACACCTGCAGAATGGATGGCTATAGCTGAGGGCTTCTTCAAGAAATGGCAATTTCCGAACTGTTGTGGTGCACTCGACAGCAAGCATATTGCTTGCAAGTGTCCTCCTGGTACAGGAAGCATGTACCACAATTACAAGGGATTCTTCAGCATGGTTCTACTTGCCTTGGTGGGTTCGGCCTACAAGTTCATCTGGGCAAACATCGGTGGTAAATAGAGATAAAAGTCAATTAAAAATTCCTATTAAATATAGCCATTTATTTTTTTTCACTGTAGTTATTAATTATACTATTAATTAATTAATTATATAATTAATTACTGATAATTATTATTAATAATAATAATAATAATAATTACATACTTATATAATTGATATTAATATTATAATTAATTAAGGTAAAGGATCAGCAAGTGATGCCCAAATTTATAATGAATCGGAACTGAAGACCTGCCTGGAAGACAGCACAATAGGCTCACCCACGGCCACTCCCACGACACAGAAGACGTCTCATTCTTCTGGGTTGGAGATGATGCCTTTGCTCTGCGCCCCAGTCTGATGAAACCATATGCTCATCGCCACCTCACAGACGAAGAACGGATCTTCAATTACAGGCTCTCACGTGCAAGAAGAGTGGTTGAAAATGCTTTTGGAATTTTAGCTAATCGGTTCCAGGTTCTCCTGACAACAATGCAGCACAGCCCTAGGACTGTGCGACTCACTGTCCAAACTTGCATGGTGCTGCACAATCTCATGCGGATTAGATACCCCGGCCTTCAAAATTGCATCAGTGATTTTGAATACATCCACACTTGGCAGTTGGTGCCTGGAACATGGAGGGTAGGGAACAATTTGCATGATATAAAAATCCAGAGAGGGCACAACACTTCAAATAACCCTGGCAAGATCCAGAGGAATTTGCTGAAGCATTGGTGCAATTCTGAGGCCGGTGCAGTACCATGGCAGAGAGAAATGTGCCACTTGTAAACATTGTGCACAAATTAGAATATTTTTCATTCTCTTATATTTAATTCTAACAAATCCACACATTGTAATTTGGAACCATTATTGTTTAAATTTGTGTATTTGGCTAACAGATTTTTAGAAGCCATCAAAATTTTTTATATTCTAAAAAAAAAAAAAAAAAAACCATCAACAATGTTAAAATTTTCTCCAAGAACAGGAGAGAAACTGAACATCCAATGATGGCAGTTTGCCACATGTACATGCACATAGCACGTAAAGATTTTTCTTAAAAGTTGGCATTTGTTTTTTTTGCTACACCATTGAATGAAACATTTTTCTCAAAGTTGACATTTTGAAATGTTTTTCTAATTTGTTTGGAGCTACAGAAAAGCAAAGGATGAAATCTACAGGGCGTTGACAAAGTATGAAGATGGGAGCAACAACAGCAGTTCCGACCACAACAGCAATTCCATCAGCAGCTACACACTGTCCTGCCTGTCTGAGGACTGGTGAGTAAAAAAAAAAAAAATTTAACTATTTTATTTAATTTGTAAATTATTGTTAATGAGACATTGACCTTTTTTATTTTCTGTTTGTGGGACAGGACTCCAACCCATGCCAGCTCAGTGGACTGCAGTACCTCCACAGATGGACACACAGCTCTGGCAGCCACAGAACATCGAGTAGCTGCAGCCTGTGTGTGCAACCCAGCATCCCACATCATTCAGTGCTCCTGTGCCAGGACCTCCCCCATCACCAGACCACCACAGAAAAAAACCCAGATTTGGGAGTGATTTCCATGAGCAGTTTTGTTCTGGAGGCTGAGGAGGATGCTATCTCCAACATATCTTTTCCATCACCCAGCACATCCCAGTTCCAGACACCCAACACCAGCCTGAAAGGTGATGACCAATAGGACACAAAGTGATGAGACACCAACACCGTTTCCCATGTGTACATAGCACATAAATATTTTTCTCCAACATTTTTTGCGAATGTTTGCCAGATGTAAATAGTTGAATAAAATATTTCTCTCCTACATTCCACATTTTGTCTTTTTGCGAATGTTTGCCAGATGTAAATAGTTGAATTTTATTTTTTATTTTTATCAAAGTTGACATTATGTAGATCTCCATGTAGGAATGACTTTAATGCCCAGCAATGAATTCCAGTCCAAATTAAAAGAATTTTCAGTCTCAGTGTGAGCTGGTATTTCCAAAATAACTTCTCAATACTCGATTTTAATCATAATTTATTCATGTTTTGAAAACAGATGTAAATTAATCTGCTCAGAATGTGGTGGAGAGTCCAGCAGATGAGGTGTGTTATGTGTGTGTGCACGCTGTGCGTCCATGGCAAGGAAAGGAACAGATGAAAGCGCGCCCACGCTTGAGACCAGCAACTCTAGGTAACCTTGTTGACCCCCAGCAGGATACCTGACCGCATGGACAGATGCGCAATCTTATGCGTAAAAGTCTCCAAAAGTAATTTTTATAATAAAAAGAACAGAGTTGTGGGTCTGTCCTCGCAGACAGCAGCAGGAGTCAGGTCAGGAATGAAATGCTAACCAATACAAGCCAGGGAAGTCTTGGACAGGAATTGTTCCAAGTAGCAAAAATATTTGTTTGGCATATTACTGCATGTAAATTGCTGTATTAAGAAACATCCAAAGCACTCTTGCATTTAAATGCAAATGCTTGCATATAATTTTGTTTTGCTACATTTATATTTGCATTAAATCACAGGTGAGGTTGCACCAAAAGTAGTTAAAATCACTCAAATATACCTGACACTGGAGGGTTAAATTTTAACCCAACAATTTTGAACACATGCAGTCTCAGGAAAAAATGTCAATACCAGGCCTAGAAGAATTGTCAGTCCCAGGAAAAATATATATGTTTGCATGATATAATGCAGCCCCACCTAAAAGCATTTTGCAGTGCTACAACATAAGGAAAATGTAACTATATTTAGGACATTCCTGGGAATGAAAGTTATTCCTACAGGGAAGTTAACCAAAAAAAAAAAAAAAAAAAAAATTGCAAAACACAAAGGCAACTTTGATAAAAACTTATATTCAATTATTTACATATGTTGAAACTGCAAAAAGAAAACATCAAATTTGATTTAAAATAATAATTTATTCAACTATTTACAAAAGTGGAAGCAACATAAAAACAACATTTAAACTATTTACATATGTGGAAATAGCAAAAAGAAAACATCAACTTTGATTAAAATATTTTATTCAGTTATTTACATGTGGTAAATAAAGTAGCAAAAAGAAAATATGGAACGCGTGTTATGTACAAATCAGAATTACAAAAAAAAAAAAAGTAAAGGTTCTCGGATGACACAGATGCATCTGTGTCATCCGAGAACCTTTCAAGAAGGCTGGTGTTGGGTGTCTGGAGCAGGGATGTACTGGGTGTAGTGAATGACTGTTGCAGCCACTCTGTGCTGCATGACTGCCAGAGCCTGGTGTACTGGTGTAGACCAATGAGCCGGCATAGGCTGGAGTCCTGCCCCACAAACAAAATAAAAAAAGTTAATGCATCATCACTAATAATTTTCAAAGAAAATAGGTCAGTTAAATTTTTTGTTTTTACTCACCAGATGATGCCATTTGCTGACTAACTGTTGTGCTGGCGGTGGCTGCTGCAGTGCTGCTGCTGCAGGAGCTGCTGCTGCAGCTCATGTTGTGGCGACAGGACGTGCTGCTGCTGAAGGTGCTGCTGCTTGACTCTTTCCTCCTCAGTCCCATCTTCATATTTAACAAGCACAAAATATTTCCTCCCTCGCTCTTTTGTAGCGCCACTCTGACATGTTCATCAAGGAGTCCCAGACATAGGCTGCGAAGGCGTTCCTAGGGTGCTCTTTGAACTTTTGCAGTTCATCCATGCGGGCCCGACCCTCATCCGCTCGTTCCCGCATTAGTTGGAGCATCTCGTCCATCTCCATCTCTTTGGCACCCCGCCGTCTTCGAGCCACTGAAGTTGAAGCCCTAGGTTTGCCTTCGGAGTCTACATCTGCAGCCTCCTGAGCAGCAGCAGCTTCAGCAGCTTCCAGGTTGCCAGAGTGCTCCTTGATAATAGCATCCACCTGTAAAGACAAAATCAGAAACAGACCTAAGTTTTATGGTAAACGGGTGTGTGTGTGTGTGTATACTTACACTTCTGACCGGTTTAGGACGATGCCGAACCACCCTATCCATGAATTTCATGGAGGAGAGGATGAACCGCTGCCGGTCCGTCCAGTCAGCATCACCTCCGTCACCCGACTTCCCTTTGCTCTTCTTCACTAATCGGGTGTTCGTGTCACAGACACTTTTGAACCACCCGATCAGATGTTCAGCTGCAAGTAGACAAAGTACACATTCTGGCATGTTAAAATATTGCAAGTAAAAACTGTTTGAAAACAAACTGAAACAGTCAAAATACTATAGTACACTGGGGCTAAAATCAAGTCAGACAAAGTGAAAATACAAGAGGATCAATTCTCCCCACTCTTGTTCATAACTTTGGCCTGGGCCTCCCAGAGTCCTGCCTACTTCGCATTCCAAACCACCTCTGCTGTCTCAAGCCACTCAAACATGATCTTTTCCTCCTCTTCAGTCAGCATGAAGTCTTGTCCAGGGGCCCTCTGCTTCTTTGTAGCAGCACAGTTGTTTGCACTCAGGCTGCATTCGGAAGAACTTGTGAAAATGCAGCAAAAAAAAAGTCAGTTTACAAGTGACAAATCTCGAATGATACAAATATAACTATAAAGATTACTTAATCAACAGTTACACTTATGCATGTCGTGATCGAATGCTTTTTGGGGAATCACCGGTGGGGCTGGTGGCCAGATTTGTGGCAACAGGTGAGGCTTCAGCACAATCTGTGACTGTGGCCTGAAAAAGCACTAGTTAGTGATGAAGCAGTTGAAGTAATAACTAGAACATGTAAACCATTTCCTCACCTGAGATGCTTCATCATTCGATGAAGAGTCCTGTGGAGGGGGAGCCGTCCTCCTCCCCCTTGGAACTCTTGCTACCCCCGCTAGACATGACTGCTGCTCCTGCCCGCTGCTGTTGCTCCCTGCTACTGCTGCTCGCTGCTCACGACTGCAAAACAAGAGTCAGTTATCAGCATTGTTGCCACAGTTGAAAAAGTAATACAATTATTGATTACTCCTTGAAAAAGTTACTTTACTGATTACTCAAAGTAATTACTTTGAGCTCCTTGCTGCTTGCTGCTGCTCCCTGCTGCTGTTGCTCGCTGCTCACGACTGCAAAACAAGAGTCAGTTATCAGCATTGTTGCCACAGTTGAAAAAGTAATACAATTATTGATTACTCCTTGAAAAAGTTACTTTACTGATTACTCAAAGTAACTACTTTGAGCTCACTGCTGCTCCCTGCTGCTGTTGCTCGCTGCTGCTGCTGCTCGCTGCTCATGACTGCAAAACAAGAGTCAGTTATCAGCATTGTTGCCACAGTTGAAAAAGTAATACAATTATTGATTACTCCTTGAAAAAGTTACTTTACTGATTACTCAAAGTAATTACTTTGAGCTCCCTGCTGCTCGCTGCAGCTCCCTGCTGCTGTTGCTCGCTGCTCACGACTGCAAAACAAGTCAGTTATCAGCATTGTTGCCACAGTTGAAAAAGTAATACAATTATTGATTACTCCTTGAAAAGGTTAATTTACTGATTACTCAAAGTAACTACTTTGAGCTCGCTGCTGCTCCCTGCTGCTGTTGCTCGCTGCTGCTGCTCGCTGCTCACGACTGCAAAACAAGTCAGTTATCAGCATTGTTGCCACAGTTGAAAAAGTAATACAATTATTGATTACTCCCTGAAAAAGTTAATTTACTGATTACTCAAAGTAATTACTTTGAGCTCCCTGCTGCTTGCTGCTGCTCCCTGCTGCTGTTGCTCCCTGCTCACGACTGCAAAACAAGAGTCAGTTATCAGCATTGTTGCCACAGTTGAAAAAGTAATACAATTATTGATTACTCCTTGAAAAAGTTACTTTACTGATTACTCAAAGTAACTACTTTAAGCTTGCTGCTGCTCCCTGCTGCTGTTGCTCGCTGCTGCTGTTGCTCACTGCTCACGACTGCAAAACAAGAGTCAGTTATCAGCATTGTTGCCACAGTTGAAAAAGTAATACAATTATTGATTACTCCTTGAAAAAGTTACTTTACTGATTACTCAAAGTAACTACTTTGAGCTCGCTGCTGCTCCCTTCTGCTGTTGCTCGCTGCTGCTGCTGCTCGCTGCTCACGACTGCAAAACAAGAGTCAGTTATCAGCATTGTTGCCACAGTTGAAAAAGTAATACAATTATTGATTACTCCTTGAAAAAGTTACTTTACTGATTACTCAAAGTAACTACTTTGAGCTCACTGCTGCTCCCTGCTGCTGTTGCTCGCTGCTGCTGCTGCTCGCTGCTCATGACTGCAAAACAAGAGTCAGTTATCAGCATTGTTGCCACAGTTGAAAAAGTAATACAATTATTGATTACTCCTTGAAAAAGTTACTTTACTGATTACTCAAAGTAATTACTTTGAGCTCCCTGCTGCTCGCTGCAGCTCCCTGCTGCTGTTGCTCGCTGCTCACGACTGCAAAACAAGTCAGTTATCAGCATTGTTGCCACAGTTGAAAAAGTAATACAATTATTGATTACTCCTTGAAAAGGTTAATTTACTGATTACTCAAAGTAACTACTTTGAGCTCGCTGCTGCTCCCTGCTGCTGTTGCTCGCTGCTGCTGCTCGCTGCTCACGACTGCAAAACAAGTCAGTTATCAGCATTGTTGCCACAGTTGAAAAAGTAATACAATTATTGATTACTCCCTGAAAAAGTTAATTTACTGATTACTCAAAGTAACTACTTTGAGCTCCCTGCTGCTTGCTGCTGCTCCCTGCTGCTGTTGCTCGCTGCTCACGACTTCAAAACAAGAGTCAGTTATCAGCATTGTTGCCACAGTTGAAAAAGTAATACAATTATTGATTACTCCTTGAAAAAGTTAATTTACTGATTACTCAAAGTAACTACTTTGAGCTCCCTGCTGCTCGCTGCTGCTCCCTGCTGCTGTTGCTCGCTGCTCACGACTGCAAAACAAGAGTCAGTTATCAGCATTGTTGCCACAGTTGAAAAAGTAATACAATTATTGATTACTCCTTGAAAAAGTTAATTTACTGATTACTCAAAGTAACTACTTTGAGCTCCCTGCTGCTCGCTGCTGCTCCCTGCTGCTGTTGCTCGCTGCTCACGACTGCAAAACAAGAGTCAGTTATCAGCATTGTTGCCACAGTTGAAAAAGTAATACAATTATTGATTACTCCTTGAAAAAGTTACTTTACTGATTACTCAAAGTAACTACTTTGAGTTCGCTGCTGCTCCCTGCTGCTGTTGCTCACTGCTACTGCTGCTCGCTGCTCACGACTGCAAAACAAGAGTCAGTTATCAGCATTGTTGCCACAGTTGAAAAAGTAATACAATTATTGATTACTCCTTGAAAAAGTTACTTTACTGATTACTCAAAGTAATTACTTTGAGCTCCCTGCTGCTTGCTGCTGCTCCCTGCTGCTGTTGCTCCCTGCTCACGACTGCAAAACAAGAGTCAGTTATCAGCATTGTTGCCACAGTTGAAAAAGTAATACAATTATTGATTACTCCTTGAAAAAGTTACTTTACTGATTACTCAAAGTAACTACTTTAAGCTTGCTGCTGCTCCCTGCTGCTGTTGCTCGCTGCTGCTGTTGCTCACTGCTCACGACTGCAAAACAAGAGTCAGTTATCAGCATTGTTGCCACAGTTGAAAAAGTAATACAATTATTGATTACTCCTTGAAAAAGTTACTTTACTGATTACTCAAAGTAACTACTTTGAGCTCGCTGCTGCTCCCTTCTGCTGTTGCTCGCTGCTGCTGCTGCTCGCTGCTCACGACTGCAAAACAAGAGTCAGTTATCAGCATTGTTGCCACAGTTGAAAAAGTAATACAATTATTGATTACTCCTTGAAAAAGTTACTTTACTGATTACTCAAAGTAACTACTTTGAGCTCACTGCTGCTCCCTGCTGCTGTTGCTCGCTGCTGCTGCTGCTCGCTGCTCATGACTGCAAAACAAGAGTCAGTTATCAGCATTGTTGCCACAGTTGAAAAAGTAATACAATTATTGATTACTCCTTGAAAAAGTTACTTTACTGATTACTCAAAGTAATTACTTTGAGCTCCCTGCTGCTCGCTGCAGCTCCCTGCTGCTGTTGCTCGCTGCTCACGACTGCAAAACAAGTCAGTTATCAGCATTGTTGCCACAGTTGAAAAAGTAATACAATTATTGATTACTCCTTGAAAAGGTTAATTTACTGATTACTCAAAGTAACTACTTTGAGCTCGCTGCTGCTCCCTGCTGCTGTTGCTCGCTGCTGCTGCTCGCTGCTCACGACTGCAAAACAAGTCAGTTATCAGCATTGTTGCCACAGTTGAAAAAGTAATACAATTATTGATTACTCCCTGAAAAAGTTAATTTACTGATTACTCAAAGTAACTACTTTGAGCTCCCTGCTGCTTGCTGCTGCTCCCTGCTGCTGTTGCTCGCTGCTCACGACTTCAAAACAAGAGTCAGTTATCAGCATTGTTGCCACAGTTGAAAAAGTAATACAATTATTGATTACTCCTTGAAAAAGTTAATTTACTGATTACTCAAAGTAACTACTTTGAGCTCCCTGCTGCTCGCTGCTGCTCCCTGCTGCTGTTGCTCGCTGCTCACGACTGCAAAACAAGAGTCAGTTATCAGCATTGTTGCCACAGTTGAAAAAGTAATACAATTATTGATTACTCCTTGAAAAAGTTAATTTACTGATTACTCAAAGTAACTACTTTGAGCTCCCTGCTGCTCGCTGCTGCTCCCTGCTGCTGTTGCTCGCTGCTCACGACTGCAAAACAAGAGTCAGTTATCAGCATTGTTGCCACAGTTGAAAAAGTAATACAATTATTGATTACTCCTTGAAAAAGTTACTTTACTGATTACTCAAAGTAACTACTTTGAGCTCCCTGCTGCTTGCTGCTGCTCCCTGCTGCTGTTGCTCGCTGCTCACAATTGCAAAACAAGAGTCAGTTATCAGCATTGTTGCCACAGTTGAAAAAGTAATACAATTATTGATTACTCCTTGAAAAGTTACTTTACTGATTACTCAAAGTAACTACTTTGAGCTCGCTGCTGCTCCCTGCTGCTGTTGCTCACTGCTACTGCTGCTCGCTGCTCACGACTGCAAAACAAGAGTCAGTTATCAGCATTGTTGCCACAGTTGAAAAAGTAATACAATTATTGATTACTCCTTGAAAAAGTTACTTTACTGATTACTCAAAGTAATTACTTTGAGCTCCCTGCTGCTTGCTGCTGCTCCCTGCTGCTGTTGCTCGCTGCTCACGACTGCAAAACAAGAGTCAGTTATCAGCATTGTTGCCACAGTTGAAAAAGTAATACAATTATTGATTACTCCTTGAAAAAGTTACTTTACTGATTACTCAAAGTAATTACTTTGAGCTCCCTGCTGCTTGCTGCTGCTCCCTGCTGCTGTTGCTCCCTGCTCACGACTGCAAAACAAGAGTCAGTTATCAGCATTGTTGCCACAGTTGAAAAAGTAATACAATTATTGATTACTCCTTGAAAAGGTTAATTTACTGATTACTCAAAGTAACTACTTTGAGCTCGCTGCTGCTCCCTGCTGCTGTTGCTCGCTGCTGTTGCTCGCTGCTCACGACTGCAAAACAAGTCAGTTATCAGCATTGTTGCCACAGTTGAAAAAGTAATACAATTATTGATTACTCCTTGAAAAAGTTACTTTACTGATTACTCAAAGTAACTACTTTGAGCTCGCTGCTGCTCCCTTCTGCTGTTGCTCGCTGCTGCTGCTGCTCGCTGCTCACGACTGCAAAACAAGAGTCAGTTATCAGCATTGTTGCCACAGTTGAAAAAGTAATACAATTATTGATTACTCCTTGAAAAAGTTACTTTACTGATTACTCAAAGTAATTACTTTTTGCTCCCTGCTGCTTGCTGCTGCTCCCTGTTGCTGTTGCTCACTGCTCACGACTGCAAAACAAGTCACTCATCAGCATTGTTGCCACAGTTGAAAAAGTAATACAATTATTGATTACTCCATGCAAAAGTTACTTTACTGATTACTCAAAGTAATTACTTTGAGCTCCCTGCTGCTTGCTGCTGCTCCCTGCTGCTGCTGCTCCCTGCTGCTGTTGCTCGCTGCTCACGACTGCAAAACAAGAGTCAGTTATCAGCATTGTTGCCACAGTTGAAAAAGTAATACAATTATTGATTACTCCTTGAAAAAGTTACTTTACTGATTACTCAAAGTAACTACTTTGAGCTCACTGCTGCTCCCTGCTGCTGTTGCTCGCTGCTGCTGCTGCTCGCTGCTCACGACTGCAAAACAAGAGTCAGTTATCAGCATTGTTGCCACAATTGAAAAAGTAATACAATTATTGATTACTCCTTGAAAAAGTTACTTTACTGATTACTCAAAGTAACTACTTTGAGCTCCCTGCTGCTCGCTGCAGCTCCCTGCTGCTGTTGCTCGCTGCTCACAACTGCAAAACAAGTCAGTTATCAGCATTGTTGCCACAGTTGAAAAAGTAATACAATTATTGATTACTCCTTGAAAAGGTTAATTTACTGATTACTCAAAGTAACTACTTTGAGCTCGCTGCTGCTCCCTGCTGCTGTTGCTCGCTGCTCACGACTGCAAAACAAGAGTCAGTTATCAGCATTGTTGCCACAGTTGAAAAAGTAATACAATTATTGATTACTCCTTGAAAAAGTTACTTTACTGATTACTCAAAGTAACTACTTTGAGCTCACTGCTGCTCCCTGCTGCTGTTGCTCGCTGCTGCTGCTGCTCCCTGCTGCTGTTGCTCGCTGCTCACGACTGCAAAACAAGAGTCAGTTATCAGCATTGTTGCCACAGTTGAAAAAGTAATACAATTATTGATTACTCCTTGAAAAAGTTACTTTACTGATTACTCAAAGTAACTACTTTGAGCTCACTGCTGCTCCCTGCTGCTGTTGCTCGCTGCTGCTGCTGCTCGCTGCTCACGACTGCAAAACAAGAGTCAGTTATCAGCATTGTTGCCACAATTGAAAAAGTAATACAATTATTGATTACTCCTTGAAAAAGTTACTTTACTGATTACTCAAAGTAACTACTTTGAGCTCCCTGCTGCTCGCTGCAGCTCCCTGCTGCTGTTGCTCGCTGCTCACGACTGCAAAACAAGTCAGTTATCAGCATTGTTGCCACAGTTGAAAAAGTAATACAATTATTGATTACTCCTTGAAAAGGTTAATTTACTGATTACTCAAAGTAACTACTTTGAGCTCGCTGCTGCTCCCTGCTGCTGTTGCTCGCTGCTGTTGCTCGCTGCTCACGACTGCAAAACAAGTCAGTTATCAGCATTGTTGCCACAGTTGAAAAAGTAATACAATTATTGATTACTCCTTGAAAAAGTTACTTTACTGATTACTCAAAGTAACTACTTTGAGCTCACTGCTGCTCCCTGCTGCTGTTGCTCGCTGCTGCTGCTGCTCGCTGCTCATGACTGCAAAACAAGAGTCAGTTATCAGCATTGTTGCCACAGTTGAAAAAGTAATACAATTATTGATTACTCCTTGAAAAAGTTACTTTACTGATTACTCAAAGTAATTACTTTGAGCTCCCTGCTGCTCGCTGCAGCTCCCTGCTGCTGTTGCTCGCTGCTCACGACTGCAAAACAAGTCAGTTATCAGCATTGTTGCCACAGTTTAAAAAGTAATACAATTATTGATTACTCCTTGAAAAGGTTAATTTACTGATTACTCAAAGTAACTACTTTGAGCTCGCTGCTGCTCCCTGCTGCTGTTGCTCGCTGCTGCTGCTCGCTGCTCACGACTGCAAAACAAGTCAGTTATCAGCATTGTTGCCACAGTTGAAAAAGTAATACAATTATTGATTACTCCTTGAAAAAGTTAATTTACTGATTACTCAAAGTAACTACTTTGAGCTCCCTGCTGCTTGCTGCTGCTCCCTGCTGCTGTTGCTCGCTGCTCACAACTGCAAAACAAGAGTCAGTTATCAGCATTGTTGCCACAGTTGAAAAAGTAATACAATTATTGATTACTCCTTGAAAAAGTTAATTTACTGATTACTCAAAGTAACTACTTTGAGCTCCCTGCTGCTCGCTGCTGCTCCCTGCTGCTGTTGCTCGCTGCTCACGACTGCAAAACAAGAGTCAGTTATCAGCATTGTTGCCACAGTTGAAAAAGTAATACAATTATTGATTACTCCTTGAAAAAATTAATTTACTGATTACTCAAAGTAACTACTTTGAGCTCCCTGCTGCTCGCTGCTGCTCCCTGCTGCTGTTGCTCGCTGCTCACGACTGCAAAACAAGAGTCAGTTATCAGCATTGTTGCCACAGTTGAAAAAGTAATACAATTATTGATTACTCCTTGAAAAAGTTAATTTACTGATTACTCAAAGTAACTACTTTGAGCTCCCTGCTGCTCGCTGCTGCTCCCTGCTGCTGTTGCTCGCTGCTCACGACTGCAAACAAGAGTCAGTTATCAGCATTGTTGCCACAGTTGAAAAAGTAATACAATTATTGATTACTCCTTGAAAAAGTTACTTTACTGATTACTCAAAGTAACTACTTTGAGCTCCCTGCTGCTTGCTGCTGCTCCCTGCTGCTGTTGCTCGCTGCTCACAATTGCAAAACAAGAGTCAGTTATCAGCATTGTTGCCACAGTTGAAAAAGTAATACAATTATTGATTACTCCTTGAAAAAGTTACTTTACTGATTACTCAAAGTAACTACTTTGAGCTCGCTGCTGCTCCCTGCTGCTGTTGCTCGCTGCTACTGCTGCTCGCTGCTCACGACTGCAAAACAAGAGTCAGTTATCAGCATTGTTGCCACAGTTGAAAAAGTAATACAATTATTGATTACTCCTTGAAAAAGTTACTTTACTGATTACTCAAAGTAATTACTTTGAGCTCCCTGCTGCTTGCTGCTGCTCCCTGCTGCTGTTGCTCGCTGCTCACGACTGCAAAACAAGAGTCAGTTATCAGCATTGTTGCCACAGTTGAAAAAGTAATACAATTATTGATTACTCCTTGAAAAGTTACTTTACTGATTACTCAAAGTAATTACTTTGAGCTCCCTGCTGCTTGCTGCTGCTCCCTGCTGCTGTTGCTCCCTGCTCACGACTGCAAAACAAGAGTCAGTTATCAGCATTGTTGCCACAGTTGAAAAAGTAATACAATTATTGATTACTCCTTGAAAAAGTTACTTTACTGATTACTCAAAGTAACTACTTTAAGCTTGCTGCTGCTCCCTGCTGCTGTTGCTCGCTGCTGCTGTTGCTCACTGCTCACGACTGCAAAACAAGAGTCAGTTATCAGCATTGTTGCCACAGTTGAAAAAGTAATACAATTATTGATTACTCCTTGAAAAAGTTACTTTACTGATTACTCAAAGTAACTACTTTGAGCTCGCTGCTGCTCCCTTCTGCTGTTGCTCGCTGCTGCTGCTGCTCGCTGCTCACGACTGCAAAACAAGAGTCAGTTATCAGCATTGTTGCCACAGTTGAAAAAGTAATACAATTATTGATTACTCCTTGAAAAAGTTACTTTACTGATTACTCAAAGTAATTACTTTTTGCTCCCTGCTGCTTGCTGCTGCTCCCTGTTGCTGTTGCTCACTGCTCACGACTGCAAAACAAGTCACTCATCAGCATTGTTGCCACAGTTGAAAAAGTAATACAATTATTGATTACTCCTTGAAAAAGTTACTTTACTGATTACTCAAAGTAACTACTTTGAGCTCGCTGCTGCTCCCTGCTGCTGTTGCTTGCTGCTGCTGCTGCTCACGACTGCAAAACAAGAGTCAGTTATCAGCATTGTTGCCACAGTTGAAAAAGTAATACAATTATTGATTACTCCTTGAAAAAGTTACTTTACTGATTACTCAAAGTAATTACTTTTTGCTCCCTGCTGCTTGCTGCTGCTCCCTGTTGCTGTTGCTCACTGCTCACGACTGCAAAACAAGTCACTCATCAGCATTGTTGCCACAGTTGAAAAAGTAATACAATTATTGATTACTCCATGCAAAAGTTACTTTACTGATTACTCAAAGTAATTACTTTGAGCTCCCTGCTGCTTGCTGCTGCTCCCTGCTGCTGTTGCTCGCAGCTCACGACTGCAAAACAAGAGTCAGTTATCAGCATTGTTGCCACAGTTGAAAAAGTAATACAATTATTGATTACTCCTTGACAAAGTTACTTTACTGATTACTCAAAGTAATTACTTTCAGCAGAGGCGGAGAACCCCCCCCCCCCCCCAACATGAAAATGATGGCCATGTTGGCCTGAAGAGCCAGAATTTGCATATAAATGGAGGGTCCCAAAGTGGCATTTTGGCGCGTAGGTAGCCGGATGGTTTAGCATTTTAACACCCACCTATTTTTGGCTTGTGCACAAAAGTTGGACCTACCCAAGTGCCAAAGGTCATAAAAATAACATCTTACACCTGGTTTAATGAGGGCGCACACCGTCGGCATAAAAAAAGCAAAAATAAACGGTAAAAACACGAGATTTAAACATTTTTTATGCCATGCTGTTGAAAACAAAAACGAGCGATTTGCATATAAATGACGGGTCGCAAAATGGCATTTTGGCGCATAGGTAGCTGGATGGTTTAGCATTTTAACACCCACCTATTTTTGGCTTGTGCACAAAAGTTGGACCTACCCAAGTGCCAAAGGTCATAAAAATAACATCTTACACCTGGTTTAACGAGGGCGCACACCGTCGGCATAAAAAAAGCAAAAATAAACGGTAAAAACACGAGATTTAAACATTTTTTATGCCATGCTGTTGAAAACAAAAATGAGCGATTTGCATATAAATGACGGGTCGCAAAATGGCATTTTGGCGCATAGGTAGCTGGATGGTTTAACGAGGGCGCAAACCGTCGGCATAAAAAAAGCAAAAATAAATGGTAAAAACACGAAATTTAAACATTTTTTATGCCATGCTGTTGAAAACAAAAACGAGCGATTTGCCTATAAATTGCAGGTCCCAAAGTGGCATTTTGGTGCGTCGCGAATCCGCTGCAAAAACACACAGAGTGGCACGGCAAAAATAAACTGTAAAAATAAGCTTTGATGCCGGTGCAGCTCCTCAGGACAAGTACAGACATGCCCACATGACAAAGATGTGAAAAGAGACAAGAAAAGAGACAAGTTACTCACCTGGATGTACTGCGCAAATGGGTGAGAAGTTGGCTGCCAGTGGCTTTTATAGATGCTGCTGGTGGTCTTCTTCTTCTTCTTCATTCGTATTCAATGGCGGACGGTACCATTTACCGCCACCTACCGGGCTAGTGAGTGATTGCTGTTTTTAGCTGACGTTCAAAGCGTCGAAGCTTCGGTTTCAGCTGTCTTTCAAAGCGTCAACGTTAACGTTTTGTCTCATTTATCCTTCGTTCTTAATGCGCTCATGATTCGTAGGATATTCGGTGATGGGAATTCGTCGGCTCATTCGTCAACGTTTTCTGACGAATTGTTTTTTTTTTTCCTTCGTCAGGGCTTCGTCAGTGCCGTGTGACTGGGCCATAAAAGACATCACAATTATTTATAGGAAAACATTCTATTTTTATTTCTCAAACAAATGTTTCGGCCTGAAAACAGGTTGGTGTTATTTTTCTACGAAGGTTTGAACTTTGAGAGTGTTTACACACGAGAGAAAAGTGAGAAAATGTTAATGCCTGTTTGAGAAAAGTGTATAAAGTGTGTAGTGAGGGGTTTTACAGCCTTAAAACGTCTATAATAATTGTAAAAAATAATGCTGACTACTTCGCGGATTTCGCTTATTGCGGGCTATTTTTAGAACGTAACTACGACGATAAACGAGGGACCACTGTATATTGGTAGGCCTTATTTTGGTACTACTTACGTGCTGATGATGTGTACTTTTTTTTTGTTTGTAGTGTATTTTTTCTAGAGTGGGTCTCTTCTGATTATTATTATCCACTTCTGAATATTTGGTTTATTATAATTAGTGTCTACATTGGAATGTCTTGTGGAGTTCTACACCTGTTTATGATTGGTGTTATCATAAAAGATGTCACTCCTGAATGGCCGTACACACTGAGGAAGACCTAGTCGAAACGCGCCTGAGCTACTGATCCTGTTGCCTTGCCGTGAGTCACTAAAACCTTTATTAAGAAGGACACTTGAGTGTTGCTGGCTTTATTTTTATATTGACCTTTGTTCATATGACCATGTGTTTGTGCATTTTTGTTTCTTGTCTGTGCTTGCAACAAGAAATTACTTTTCTTACTTCCAAGTTTTTTAACCTCAAGTTTTTGTAAAGATTACATTTGCTGGCGAATGTTGCTTCCTTTGATGACTTTTCAAATTAAAACACATTTTTCTTTTTAAACTCCCTAAATTTTCATCTTAGGTGCATGTCCACTGTGAGAGACATAATCTAAAAAAAAACAAAAAAAAAATCCAGAAATCACAATGTGTGATTTTTTAAATAATTTATTTGTATGTTACTGCTGCAAATAAGTATTTCAACACCTGTGAAAATCAATGTTAATATTTGGTACAGTAGCCTTTGTTTGCAATTACAGAGGTCAAACATTTCCTGTAGTTTTTCACCAGGTTTTCACACACTGCAGCAGGGACTTTGGTCCACTTTGTAAGTAATAATTGTGGATTAATTGCTGTATCTTGTCTGAGGTAATTGGAGTGTAAACGTAATTGCCCTTTTTTGGGATCAATAAAGTTGTCTGATGTTGTCTGAAGGGAATTTGGCCCATTCCTGCACACAGATTTTCTCTAGATCAGCCAGGTTACTGGGCTGTCACTGAGAAACATGGACTTTGGGTTTAGGTCTGGAGACTGGCTAGGCCACTTCAGAACCTTGATATGCTTCTTATGGAGCCACTCCTTGGTTATCCTGGCTGTGTGCTTCGGGTCATTGTCATGTTGGAAGACCATTCCACGACCCATCTTCAATGCTCTAACTGAGGGAGGGGAGGTTGTTCCCCAAAATCTCGCATGGTCATTCTCTCCTTAAATACAGTGCAGTCGTCCTGTCGCATGTGCAGAAAAACACCCCCAAAGCATGATGCTTCCACCCCCATTCTTCATAGTAGGGACATTGTTTTTGGGATGATACTCAGCATTCTTCTTCCTCCAAACACAGCGAGTGGAATTAAGACCAAAAAGTTCTATTTTGGTCTCATCTGACCACATAACTTTCTCCCATGACTCCTCTGGATCATCCAAATGGTCATGGGCAAACTTAAGAGGGGCCTGGACGTGTGCTGATTTAAGCAGGAGAACCTTCCGTGCCATGCATGATTTTAACCCATGATGTCTTAGTGTATTACCCACAGTAACCTTGGAAACAGTGGTGCCAGGTCTTTTCAGGTCATTGACCAGCTCCTCCCATGAAGTTCTGGGCTGATTCCTCACCTTTCTTAGGATCATTGATACGCCACGAGGTGGGATCTTGCATGGAGCCCCAGTCTGAGGGAGACTGACAGTCATGTTTAGCTTTTCCATTTTCTAATAATTGCTCAAACAGTTGATCTTGTTTCACCAAGCTGCTTGGCAATTGGCCCGTAGCCCTTTCCAGCCTTGTGGAAGTCTACAATTTTGTCTCTGGTGTCTTTGGACAGCTCTTTGGTCTTAGCCATGTTAGTAGTAGGAGTCTTACTGATTGTGTGGTGTGGACCGGTGTCTTTATGCAGCTAACAACCTCAAATAGGTGCTTCTAATTTGGAATAATAAGTGGAGTGGAGGTGGACTTTTTAGAGGTGGATTAACAGGTCTTTGAGGGCCAGAATTTCTGCTGATTGACCGGTGTTGAAATACTTATTTACAGCAGTAACATGCAAATAAATTATTTAAAAAAATCATACATTGTGATTTCCGGATTTTTTTTTTTTTTTGGATTATGGCTCTCACAGTGGCCATGAACCTAAGATGAAAATTTCAGACCCCACCATAATTTCTAAGTGGGCGAACTAGCAAAATCACAGGGTGTTCAAATACTTATTTTCCTCACTGCAAATGTTTTCAATATATGTGGGTATGTATGCAGTTGTCTGTGGATTATGTTTGAACAGAGGTATCGGCCCTTGACCTGTCGTGCTTCCGACTGGCAGATAAGACACTGATGTAATATTTCCTGTTGACTGACCCTAAAAATATTGATATTATAATGTTGCTATGAAATCATTCAGCCAATAGGTGGTGCCCCAAATTTTTATTTGAGGTAAAATGAATTCCTAGTGGTAAATCGCTACACTAAGAATGTCCCATGTTACGGCCTGGCTCAAAAGCCACAACAAAAAGTGAGGCAAACATGGAAGTGACAGACTTTTCAAACCCTTGGTAGGGCATTTATTTAAAAAAATAAAAAGAAAAGAAAAGGAAAGGAAGGCGTAGCGGAATAAGCCAGAGGACCAAGCCAGGACCAAGCGCACGCGGCCACTCCCCACGATGCGATCCAGAGGAGGAAGAGCACCAGGGAGAGAACAGAACTCCCCCCTTTTATAGCAACCAGGACAGGAAACAAAACCAGCGCCTCCCAGTGGCCGAGACCTCAGGACACACAACACATACATTAAGACAGCAGCACAACAAACACATTAGGATGGCTGCAAAGGGCCATCACCCCCCCCCCCCCCAAAAAAAAACATAGGTCCCACCAGGACTCTGTGCAATGTGGCTCCTATAAAAGGCCACGCGACAAATCATCCTCTACCAGATTTTCTGCTCCCTTAATATGTTTTATGTCCAAATTATATGTTTGGAGGTACAGAGACCCCCGAACCAAACGCTGATTAGGCGCCTTAACAGAGGTCAAAAACGTTAGTGGATTATGGTCAGTATAAACAGTAATTTTGGCACCACCACACAAGTACACTTCAAAATGCTTGAAGGCCAAAATCAACGCAAGTGTCTCTTTTTTGATAGTTGAATAATTTAGCTGATGTTTATCAAATTTCTTTGAGAAATAGCTAACAGGTCTATCCAAACCAGATCCAACTGCATTAGGACCGCTCCAGCCCCCACGAGACTTGCATCCACGTACAACTGAAATGGTTCATTTAAATGTGGGCCAGCCAACACCGGATCTGCACAGAGGAGCTTCTTCACACTCTCAAATGCCTGCTGACAAAGGGAAGACCAGACACATTTAGCATCTTTGCACAACAGATTAGTTAATGGCACAACAACTGAAGAAATGTTCTTGCAAAAACAACGATAATAACCAACCAGTCCAAGAAAATGCATGAGTTCGTTTTAGTACTAGGAATCATAAATTCCTCGATGGATTGAACTTTAGCTGCAACAGGACAGACTTCCCCCTGACCAACTACATGACCCAAATAGGTAACAGTCGCCCTCGCAAACTCACACTTTGCAAGATTGACGGTCAACCTCGTCCCCGCCAGACGAGTGAAAAGCTTCTCCATGTGCTCCAAATGTTCTTCCCAGGTGTCAGAATAAACCACCACGTCATCCAAGTACATGGTGCAACCAGACATATCGCCCACAACAGCATTCATCAACCTTTGGAACATAGCTGCCACATTTCTAAGTCCAAACGGCATCACTGTGTAAGAAAACAAACCTGATGGAGTAATAAACGCAGACACCTCATGTGCACACTTAGACAACGGCACTTGCCAGTAGCCCTTCAAAAGATCAAATTTACTCACAAATTTAGTAGAACCCACCTGGTCTACGCAATCATCCATTCTTGGCAAGGGAAGACAGTCTGGTTTTGTAACTGCATTAAGCTTATGGAAATCAGAACCAAAATGTGATGTATTATCTGATTTAAGAGCCAAAATACATGGAGACGCCCAACTCGACGCACTTAGCTCCGCCATGCCATTCTCCAACATGTATTTTACCTCCGCATCCAGATGCTTGCGTTTATCCAAACTGAGCCTGTAAAAGCGTTGCTTAATCGGCCGAACATCTCCCACATCAATATCATGCTCAATAAGATGTGTACGCCCCGGTATATCTGAAAACAAACATGGAAAGCGATGTATTAAATCACGTACCTGTTGAGCATGACACCTAGGCAAATGACCAAACAACACATCCAAATTTGACAAGACTTCTGAGATCTTAAGATGCCCCTGTGTAAGAGCACTGTCCAAAGTACCAGTTTCACTGTCATCGGCGGTGTCTGTCCAAGGTACCAGAATTGTCAAGCATCCCAATAGATCTACTTGCCTCCGTTTGCTGTAACACTTCTCTGGCATAGTAAGGTTTTCACAAATTGACATGACACGTTTGTTGCTTTCTCCTGCGTTCAGGCATTGAAATTAAATAATTTTGATCAGAAACTTGTTCAAGCACAGTGTAAGGACCACTAAACTTCGCTTTGAAAAGCTGACGTGATAACCGGACAAAGGGCCAACACTTGATCACCAGGCAAAAATGAATGCACCTCCGAACGCTTGTCAAACAGAGACTTCATTTTATTCTGCACAACAGTCATTTTCAACTTGACCAAATCTCTTGCAACATACAAGTGCCGTCTGAACCCATTGACATAATCTATCAGATTTTTAGGTGAGTTTGGCTCCTTTAATCTGTCTGCCACTACAGCCAAAGGACCTTTCACTGTATGTGTGAAGACCAACTCATTTGGGCTGAACCCAGTACTCTCTTGAGTGACTTCAAGAGCAGCCAGCATCAGCCAAGCAAACCTTCTTCCCAGTCACCACCAAACTCAGTACAGTAAGCACGCAACAGCAACATCTTGGACTGGTGAAAATCTCCAAAGCGCCTTGCGACTCCATATGGAAAGCTGTCGCTGTGCTATGCCGCATTCTGAGCTACTTCAACACCTGGACAAACAGATGAGATGCAAAGTTACTTCCCTGATCCGACTGTATGGTTTTCGAAATACCAAACACAGACCTAAACCGAGTAAGCGCCCGCGCCGCTGCCCTAGCAGTTATCGTCCACAATGGATAAGCTGCCGGATACTGTGTAGCATGACACATCACTGTGAACAAATATAATGACCCCGACCTTGAACGAGGTAAAGGCCTGAGACAATCAATTATTAAATGCTCAAATGGTTTGGATGCAACTACAATTGGACTCAATGGAACTGGCTTCAACACTTGATTAGGCTTAGCAGTGAGCTGGAACACATGACATGTCTTAATATATGAAGAAATGTCCCTTTTTAAACGTGGCCAAAAAAATGTCTCAGGACCTGGTCATACGTTTTCATCACCCCAAAGTGTCCAGACTCATCATGTGCAACCTTTAACACAGCAGCACGAAATTTCCTGGGCACCACGATTTGAAACACAGGATCACTGACAATACCCACATGAGGCAACCATTTTCTCACCAACAATGAATCCTGAAAAAAGTACCCACATGCGCAATCCAGAACCTCACTCGCTGGGCGTACCTGATCAAAGAGGCCTTTTAAAGACACGTCAGCATGTTGCTCTGCCACCAGCTCACGATGAGACAAGGACACAGGAAAGTCAGACAGAGTTACATACACATTTTTAACACATCTCTCCTTCATAACCTCATCCTGTGCCCTAGCCTGAGTAACAGCACACGCAGTGAACACCTGGGTGAACTGTTTACTACTCTCATCAGTCTGAGGAACTGGCTCCGCCTCCTTCTGTACAGCTGACGAGCAACGTCCTTCCACAGTCCCGCACCAGCCAAACCATTGCCCAAGATAACGGAGACACCTTCCACTGGCAGTGCAGGACGAACAGCCAAAACTGCATCCCTGCTGAATGGTTTACACTCAAGCGACACTTTATGCAAAGGAACATAGAGCACATTAAGACCCATACCTCGAACTGGAACCCGCATGCCTGTCTCCGACTCCACAGACAGCGGCAACACATCAGCTCAGATAAACGAGTCAAACGCCCCTGTGTCGCGCAAAATTTTGACACGCACCTTTTTGTCATCTCCCACCAATGTGACAAACCCCTCAAGAATGAAAGGCAAGTATGAGTCACATGGTTCAGAGCTCACGTATTCCACCTCATGTTCCACAGCGTTACGCACTGGGGCAGCTAAACCCACTCCTTGGGGCTTAACAGGAGACATCCTTAACTTTAGCAGAGCACAATCTGCTTTAATGTGCCCGTGCTTGTGACAATAGTGACACAACTGATCACTGTCACGCAAAACAGAGTTTTTTTACTTCCCCCTCTTTCATCCAACTAGACCGACCAAAACCCTCAGAGCGCCCCTCTCTTGGCACACTGGAACCAAGGCAGAGGTTTGGAGTCACATTTTGTGAAAAAGACCTATGTGTCAATACGTATTCATCCCCCAAAACAGCAGCATCCGAAACATTTGCAGTCTTTTGCTCACTAATTTGCTCACTAAGTTGCAGTCCTCTCTGGTACACAGTTCTTGAACTCTTCCATCAAAAACAAATCTTGCAGCTGATCAAAATTTTTTAACATTTTACGCAGCGCTCAAACAACGTAGTTTTATCATGTCCAAACTCCACATAATTTTGATGATCAAGTTTTTGATCAAGCTCATATGCTCTCTCCACAGTGCTTTTCACTTTGTCATAAGCCAAACTATCTTCAAGTGACAACAAAGCACATGCCTCCTGAGCTTTATCTGTAAACACACATTGCAACAGCAGCTGCCAAACCTCCCTCGGCGACTTTAACATCGACGCCACGCGCTCAAACAAAACAAAAATATTTATCCACGTCTCTCTCAATAAACGGTGGAATAAATCAAATACACTTGTAACGTCAAGGTCTGCTTCACCAGGATTAACAGTCCACCCGCCAGCAGTGTTGTGGAAAGTAACTTTGACAAGTTACTTTTTTAGTTACTTTTTTAGTTGCTTTATGCAGTTACTTCATTAGCAGCTTTATGCAATTACTTTATTAGAATCTGCAGAAAACTTGCAACTAATAAGTAATGTAACTAATAAGGTAACGAGTAATCTAACTTGGTTACTCGTAAAATTGAGCAATCAGAAAAGTAACTAATCAGCAAAGTAACTAATAGTTACTTTTCTGAGTACTAAATCTTAAAAATAACCAAATTAGATTATGAGTAACTTTATTAATTACATTCAGCAGCTGCCGACAAGGTGTCCGCAGCTGCTAATGAAGTAAATGTAAGAAGTAACTGTAAAATATAAGTGTATAGATTAACTAATGAAGTAACTTTCCAAAGTTACTTTCCCCAACACTGCCTGCCAGACACACGCACCGCCTCATGTCTCTGTGCCTCTTCCATATCTAGTTTACGCCGTTCTAACTGAATTTCCTGCTCTCAGAGATTCATCTCCAAGCGTCTCATTTCCAACTGCAACTCCAATTTACGCAAATCGGCGTCAGCTGTCCCAGCTGCCACCTGGGCTGCCACTGACGCAGCACCTTTGCAACCAGCATGTCATCAATTTGTTGTTTGATAACTTTTTCCTTATCCCGTTTTACAACTGGAATGTCAAAATGAGCTGCAACTGCCAGCAGATTATCTTTGACGAAAACATTAAGCTTCTTCTCCCTTGTGGGATTAGCCACAACACTCTCCACCTCCACGTCCATTACGCGCACACAACGCGCCACGTAACCAAACAATTCACACACAAACCGAGTCAATACACTGCAGATGTGCACAGCACAATGCCCAACGTAACCACGGTTCCTCGGTTGTGTCCCTCAAAACACACCATGCAATCCAAAAAAACAACACCAAACACGCTCCCGTGCATCCTCACTGCAGCCTACTGTGAGCATCCACGCCCCACACCAATGCACCTGCTCTCCTCAAAAGTAGGTCACAGCCAAACAAGCACAGACTACAAAAACAAGACGCGCAAAAACCCCAAACTTTACTGTGCGCCACAACAAGAGTCTAGGGAAAGCAAAACAACAAAAAAACTGTTCGGACGAGCCCCCATTTGTTACGGCCCAGCTCAAAAGCCGCAACAAAAAGTGAGGCACACACGGAAGCGACACACTTTTCAAACCCTTGGTAGGGCATTTATTTTAAAAAATAAAAAGAAAAGAAAAGAAAAGGAAAGGAAGGCGTAATGGAATAAGCCCGAGGACCAAGCCAGGACCAAGCGCACATGGCCATTCCCCACGCCACGATCCGGAGGAGGAAGAGCGCCAGGGAGAGAAGAGAACTCCCCCCTTTTATAGCACCCAGGACAGGAAACAGGACCAGCACCTCCTGGTGGCCAAGACCTTAGCACACACAACACACACATTAAGACAGCAGCACAACAAACACATTAGGATGGCCACAGAGGGCCGTCACACCCATCTCTCAGTTAGAATGATTCTGCTCCCAAAGGGCATCTTCCTTGAAGGTATACTCTGCTCAGTCACTCATGACTTGAAAAAAGTGACACAGAAATACAGAGCTAAAAAATCAGATGTGAGTAAAGCAGGTACTGTAGATATGAAAGCATGCAGGCCAGGCACCCTACAGGAAAAAGGTTATGGACCTTGGTTTCAACGTTCACAGATACAGAAGAAGCCCTTTAGGTGAATACACTTGTGGTAACTGTGGTCCGTGATACTAGCTTCACTTGATGATTGAGAACTGTCATAAAGTTAAGACTTTTCTGAACCTGGCTAATTTCAGTGTAAAACCACTGGCACTGACAGGGCTGGTTATGGATTGGGTCAGGATGGAGTTGGTCCTCACAGATCTAGTGAGTGCAAAAAATACGGAACTCTGACTTCCTGGATCTTACATCAAGTGCCTTGAGCTGGAAAGTTGAACAGGTACACAAATACTGTATGTACAGCCATTTAGAGCTATTGTGTTTTTGTGGGAAGATGCTTGAATGTCCTGCAGAACTGTAGAGCCAATAGAAGAGGACACTTTGTGAACCCAGACTTTAATAATTTAATAATATCTGGATGCTTAGTTACATTGTCTTTGTTTTGCATGTTTGACCATTTTTTGTTGAAATTTGTTTATTTGATCTTTTTTTTACTGTTAATATATATATATATACACACACACACACACACACACACACACACACACACACACACACACACACACACACACACACACACTGGTGGGCACTGTTCAGCTAATCTGATAACCAATAATTATTGAAGCTAATGTTTTTGTTAGCAGTTTAGCTTTTCAGATAAGTTTAAAAACCATCAGCGGACCAAATTTATGACCTTCGAAGGTCATAAATTTGCTCTCATGCTAAGGTCTGAGGTCATAAATCATGCTGTCTAATCATGCTGTCTAATCAGCATGATTAGACAGCATGATTATTGCACAGGTGTGCCTTAGACTGGCCACAATAAAAGGCCACTCTGAAATATGCAGTTTTGCTTTATTGGGGTGTCTGAGAGTGCATCAGAAAACCAGTCAGTATCTGGTGTGACCACCATTTGCCTCAAGCAGTGCAACATATGTCCTTTGCATAGCGTTCATCAGGTTGTTGATTGTGGCCTGTGGAATGTTGGTCCATTCCTCTTCGATGGCTGTGACAAGTTGTTGGATATTGGCAGGAACTGGAATTGATCCAGAGCATCTCAAACATCTCAGGAGTATGCTGGCCATACAAGAAATGGGATGTTTTCAGCTTACAGGTATTGTGTACAAATCCTTGCAACATGGGGCCATGCTACAACAAGAGGTGACAGACACGGATGAATGGCACAACATTGCACCTCACTCTCATCACAGCATATCTGTGCATTCAAAATGCCATCAATTACTGTAAATTAACCTGTGTTTGTTGTCCATAATATACACCTGCCCATACCATAACCCCATCGCCACCATGGACAACTCGATGCACAACGTTTACATCAGCAAACCATTTACCCACATGACGCCACACGCTGTCTGTAATCTGCCCTGAACAGTGAACACTGGGATTAATCCGTGAAAAGAACAATTCTCCAACATGCCAGATACCATTGAATGTGAGCATTTGCCCGCTCAAGTTGGTTATGGTGACGAATTGGAGTCACATGAAGACCCTGATGAGGACAATGAGCATGCATATTATCAATGTCCTCTCCCTGCGCGTCACAGAGCACATCCCAGTCGGTCACCTCAAAACATCCACGAAGACTGTCTTCAGCCTCCTGTGACCACCTCTGTACCACTCGTGATCACAGGTTGCCATTGAACTGCCAGAATGTAGATTGGCTCTAAATAAACCAGGTTATGGTCCACTTTGCCAAGTGGGGGGAAGGATGTGGCACTGTATGCTTCCTTAACATTAACATACAGTGTGTCAATTGCCTTATTATCTCTTGTTTTACAGTCCACAAACAGCTTGAAAGCAGGAAGGATGTTGAAAGGGTAACATGGTTAAAATCCACAGAGATGGCATAAATGCAATGTATGCAGTGTCTGAAGTCTCACTGTCACAGAGCTGATGATGTCACTGGGCCACGATGTGTCCACTGGTGGTGGGATGTAAACAATGTCTGGATTACACATACACTCCTTCATTGTAACATGGCCTGGATTGCATCACTTGTTGCTCACATAAACAGCGACCCCCCTGCCTTTCTTTTTGGCAATGTTGGTGCAGCTCTGGTCCCCTCACACCAGCTGAAACCCAGGTAAACTCACTACAGAGTCCGTCCGGTATGTTGTCATGCAGCCAGGTCTCCATGAAGCACAAGACTGGGCCCTCACGAAACACCCTGTCACTCCTCCCAAGTGAGGTTAATTCGTCCATTTTGTTCGCCAGCAATCTTACGTTTCCCATAACAATGGAAGGAAGATATGGTCAACATCTCCTATTCATTTGTCTCTGTCTCACCCGGCTCTACAGCCGGTATTTCCTCCGTAGTTTTTTAGGGATATCATGTCTTTCCTCATTCAGGTTGCTGCCTCAGAGCTCAATCGGCTGGTCTCTCATGTTAACAAAGGAGCTCCCACGCCGCCATGGCTGGGACCCTGCTCAGGAAAAACACTTCCAACACCAGGGAAACGGTAAGTAAAAAGTAAAGCAACATGCATAACTTTTTAAGCTATTCACTAAGAAGTAGAGGAAGAAGAAATGAATGAATAGTAAAACATGTTTAAAAGGCACAATAACAAGGAGCACACTGACAGGCAGTCATCCGTAGCAATGCCATCTTAAAAAAGATGAAGATGAATAATTTAATAATTTTATCAGGAAGTACCTTAAGAATGTCACATTTTTTTGTTTTTGGCATACTGTATATGTCTGTGTGGGTATCTCTCTCTCTCCATATACAGTGGGGAAAATAAGTATTTGACCCCCTGTCAGTTTTGCAGGTTTTCCTACCTACAAAGAATGGAGAGGTCTGTAATTTTTATCATAGGTACACTTCAACTGTGACAGACAGAATATATAAAAAAAAAATCCAGAAAATTACACCGTATGATTTTTAAATAATGAATTTGCATTTTATTGCATAAAATAAGTATTTGACCCCCTACCAACCAGCAAGAATTCTGGCTCTCACAGACCTGTTAATTTTTCTTTAAGAAGCCCACTTATTCTGCACTCTTTACCTGTATTAATTGCACCTGTTTGAACTTGTTACCTGTATAAAAGACACCTGTTCACACACTCAATCAATCACACTCCAACCTGTCCACCATAGCCAAGACCAAAGAGCTGTCTCAGGACACCAGGGACAAAACTGTAGACCTGCACAAGGCTGGGATGGACTACAGGACAACAGGCAAGCAGCTTGATAGAAGACAACAACTTTTATGATTATTTATTAGAAAGTGGAAGAAACACAAGATGACTGTCAATCTTCCTCAGTCTGAAATTCCATGCAAGATCTCACTTTGTGGGGTAAGGACGATTCTGAGAAAGCTCAGAACTACACAGGAGGACCTGGTCAATGACCTGAAGAGAGCTGGGACCACAGTCACAAAGATTACATTAGTAACACATGATGCTGTCATGGTTTAAAATCCTGCAGGGCAGCAAGGTCCCCATACTCAAGCCAGCACATATCCAGGCCCATTTGAAGTTCACCAGTGACCACCTGGATGATCCAGAGGAGGCATGGGAGAAGGTCATGTGGTCAGATGAGACCAAAATAGAGCTTTTTGGAATCAACTCCGCTTACCGTGTTTAGAGGATGAGAACAACCCCAAGAAAACTATCCCAACTTTGAAGCATGGGGGTGGAAACATCATACTCTGGGGGTGCTCTTCTGCAAAGGGGACAGGACGACTGCAACGTATTGAAGGGAGGATGGATGGGGTCATGTATTGCGAGATTTTAGCAAACAACATCCTTCCCTCAGTAAGAGCATTGAAGATGAGTCATGGCTGGATCTTCCAGCATGACAATGACCCCAAACACACAGCCAGGGTAACTAAGGAGGGGCTCCGTAAGAAACACTTCAAGGTGCTGGAGTGGCCTGGCCAGTCTCCAGTCCTGAACTCAATAGAAAATCTTTGGAGGGAGCTGAAACTCCAAACCTGAAAGATTTGGAGAAGATCTGTATGGAGGAATGGACCAAAATCCCTGTTGCAGTGTGTGAAAACTTGGTCAAGAACTACAGGAAATATCTGGCCTCTGTAATGGCAGACAGATGTGTCTGTACCAATTGTTAAGCTCTGTTTTTCTAGGGGATCAAATACTTATTTCATGCAATAAAATGCAAATTAATTATTTAAAAATCATACAATGTGATTTTCTGGATTTTTTTTTTTCAATTCTGTCTCTCACTGTTGAAGTGTACCTATGATAAAAATTACAGACCTCTCCATTCTTTGTAGGTGGGAAAACCTGCAAAACTAACAAGGGGCCAAATACTTATTTTCCCCACTGTGTGTATATATATATATATATATATATATATATATATATATATATATATATATATATATATATATATATATATATATATATATATATATATATATATATATCATGCTGTGCTTCCACCTGCTGAATTCTGACACCTGCTACATAGTTCAGGAATGTGCATCCAGATCAAACAATGAATTTAATATTTAACGCCTACAGTCAACATGTGTGCACTATGTGCACTAAGATGTGTGTTGCTTTTACATTATAGCGGCATTCATTTATTTTTATCAATCAATCAATCAATCAATCAATCAATCAATCAATCAATCAGTCAAACTTTATTTGTATAGCCCTTTGCAACAGTGACTACTGAACCAAAGTGCTTCACATCAATGCATAAAATCAACATCAAATGAACAACCACAATAAAACAATGTACTAAAAGCAACTCTGAACAAATTTATCTCCAAATCAGCTGGCAGTCTCAGAGTCAAGTTAATTGGATCAGGTTCAGTAGACATATAACAACAAGCAGGGGAAATGCAAGTTGACATGCAGAATCTGGGTTCAAGACAGAAATGATCATGACACAACATGCAGGAGGCAAAATTAATGCTGGAGGAAAGGAAGCAAAACAGCAATCAGCAATCGGGCAAAGCCAAAGTAAATTAAACAGGAAGGACAGCTGGCTACTCACAACATGATCATGCAATTCAAATGCCCATTTTGCCTCAGTCATACAATGACACAGGTCATATTCCAGCATGTGCACAGCATCTGCATTACAAATCTGCATCGTGGTGAGATCAGATCAGAATGCAGCTTTTTCATCACGTTCAAAATTTCTGTGATGGATTTTGTCCTTGTTGATGCGGTAAGCAGAAAAAGATGAAAATTTTTAACTTTTGGCAACTGCCACCTCTGGCTGTGTTTTGTCGTTAATGAGCAAGAAAAACAGACAGCAAGAGATGGATTATTTAAGTGCAGAGAGTTGTCTCGTTTTAATGAGATAAACATGCATAATTTGTGTGATATTTCAGAATATAATTAATTTAGACTTCCCACAAAATCAAAATTTTGCCAGGGTCTCAAATAACACTGCAAAATGCTAAAACTCTGTTGTATCTTTCAATTAAATAAATTATTGCCCATGTCGTTGTCATTGACAAAAGACAGTGCCTCATGTCATCACCAACAGGTTGCTACTGCAGACAACAGATATTCTGCTATAATGAACACTGTGATTGTTTTTCTGATGGCAATATCTGATATCTCTCTCTCTCTCTCACACACACACACACACACACACACACACACACACACACACACACACACACACACACACACACACACACACACACACACACACACACACACACACACACACACACACACACACACACAGAGTACACATTCTGCTTGAATTCAGCTTCAGCCAGATTGAATTTGGACAAATGTAGGATGAGTCCGCTTTGGAAAAAGAGGTCTGAGTGCTATCCAGCTAGAAAGCAATCTAGATTGAACCTGGCGCACACCGGACCCCATTCAGTCAGATTACAAACTCCAGTCTGAATGGGGTCTAATTGATTGCCCCACCCAAATAGTAAATACATTCATTCAGTCATTCATTTTCTATACCCACATTACTTTAATCAAGGGTCACAGGAGGGCTGGAGCCTATCCCAGCAGTCACAGAGCATGAGGCAGGGTACACCCTGGACAGGATTCCAGTCTGTCGCTGTGCCACATATACAGAGACAAACACATTCCCATTCACAAGTTTAACCTCTGCGTTGTGTAGGTACTCATCTCTCTCATCACTCCACCTCAGGACACAAACTTATGATCCCCAGGCTAAAATCTGGGCTCTGGCCTCTGAGGACAAAGAGTCTTTTTAGCTATCAGGAAGTGAGGTTTACTGACTACCACATGCACAGCAAACCCTGCTGGTCTCAGTCACTTCATTGTGTTTTGTAGTTCAATTGGTTTAAATATTAAATTCATTGTTTGATCTGGATGCATGTTCCTGAACTCTGCAGCAGGTGCCAGTAGCAGGTGGAAGCACAGCATATGAAGTGTTCCTTTCATGTGGACACAAAACAATTTTAAATGGATTTCAAATTTTTCAAAAGGTTTTGTAGCAGTGTTTCGAGTTTGCCATGAGTAATTTGCATGACCAATGAATGAAAAGTTTTGGTTTAAGTTAACGTGGCTCGAAAAAGTTTGCCCTCATTATATGCCCATTTCAGGTGGAGACATGCAAGACGACAGCTTTGATTGGTTTTTGGTTTGGCAAAGGCTATTCACCCAACCATTGGGCAGATTAATATAATGTGTTACCTTATTCACCCAACCGTTGGGCAGATAAGTCATACACTGAACACTACACACCCAACCGTTGGGCAGATTAAAATATTGTCTTACCTTATTCGCCCAACCGTTGGGCAGATAAGTCATACGCTGAACACTACACGCCCAGCTGTTGGGCAGATTAATATAATGTCTTACCTTATTCGCCCAACCGTTGGGCAGATAAGTCATACGCTGAACACTACACGCCCAACTGTTGGGCAGATTAATATAATGTCTTACTATATTCGCCCAACCGTTGGGCAGATAAGTCATACACTGAACACTACATGCCCAACCGTTGGGCAGATAAATATGTCTTACGTTATTCGCCCAACCGTCGGGCAGATAAGTCATACATTGAACATTACATGCCCAACCGTTGGGCAGATTAATATAATGTCTTACCTTATTCGCCCAGCCCTTGGGCAGATAAGTCATACACTGAACACTACACGCCCAACCGTTGGGCAGATAAATATGATGTCTTACATTATTCGCCCCACCGTGATAGTGTATTTGACATGTTTTGTGCATCTGAACTACATTTTTTACACCACTTTTTAAGGCTCGATTGTGGCATATGTTTGACACATTTACCTTCTAGTTCCTCTCATACTTTTGATCATGATAAATGTATGAGGGAATCAAATATTCAATTTAAATGATGATTACTAGAGGTAAAAATCTAATTGGAAATCACTGATCAAACATTAATGGATGGGTAAAGACTGATAAGTGATCAAGTACAGTTCATTATAGAAAGTAGGTCAAATCGTACGCTATGGACATACATTTTTAAAATCGGTCTACAGACAGAGATTTTTCACTTTAGAACTTGTATTTTACTTTCTTTAGGAAGTTTAAATGTTATTCCAGGTGGGCCACAACTGATAATACTAGGGGAGCTACGACCACTACCTTTGCACCCACCCAGGACTAAACCAGACCAACTTTTTTAGGTTCCTTAGATGACCCCAAAACACAATCTGGATGTTCCCAAAAATAAAAACTGGTCTCAAGCCAGTTTTTTATCCAAGATGGCGTCCAACATGGCTGCCAAAATAGGATTTTTCACTAACACACCTTTAAACAACATATAAACAATTTAAATACACAGAGATTCAATGATAAGGGTCTATTAGTGGCTATTTTGGACGCCATTTTGAATCTTAAACCCATGAATGAATTTAGTTTTCGCACAAATGAGTTTGCTGTGACCTGCAATGGTCTTCCCATTGTATCTCTGTGATATTTAAGTTGTTTATATGTTGTTTAAAGGTGTTTCAGTGAAAAACCCTATTTTGGTGGCCATCTTGGATGCCATCTTGGATAACTGGCTTGAGGCCAGTTTTTATTTTTGGGAACATCCTGACTGTGTTTTGGGGTCATCTAAGGAACCTAGAAAAGTTGGTTTGGTTTAGTCCTGTGGGGGTGCAAAGGTAGTGGTCGTAGCTCCCCTAGTATAATTACCAAAATTATTTATAATGTGTAATCATCAGGATAGTTGCCAAAAAACACACACAATTCATGGTTTAATATGTCATATAAGTAATCCAGATGAAGAAACTTGGAAAAATGAAGAATATTACAATGTAGCCTATATTTATTTCATCAGAATACAGTTGGTTTTATTTGGGTATCTTGCTTCATGTTGAAGAATTATCAGAAAAAACTAAGCAACATTGAGTTGGCAAGAACATGTGGCCATCTATAAGATGGCTGCTGTTGACCTGTTTAGACCAAGCTGATTTTGGTAAACTTTTGATATGTTATAGAGCAGGTTATTGTGGTCCATAGCCCGCCAAAATAAATTCTGTTGGAATTATTTTCAGTGTTCACACCCTAAATGAGCTAGATTGACTGGCCTAAGATTGCATGATATGAAATGATACACCTAACGATGTAATTTTTTTTAGTTGTTTAAACCAGTGTTTAAAAATCTCACACAATGTTTTGAAGCCTTCCTTAAAACGTGTTTTATTAAAACTAATATTTTCACATAGCTGGGAATAAAGTGGTTGTTTGCAATAATTTGATGGAGCACTGTAGAGTTTTACTTCTTACCTATGTTCTGTGATTATGATGACGTTTTGGGGCCCACATAGAAATGGAGCCTATGGGCTAATTTTATCAGCCCCGACTACAACTCAACATAAAAAATATAAGTGTCCACTTACCACATGTCCTGTATGAAGGAGCAGCAGAGTTCAGACGGTGTGAATGAAGCCTACATGTGAGAGAGTCGCCTACAGACTGCAGTTTATAATAGCGTGAACCAGTCTGAAAAAAGAAGACTGTATATAAGCCATCGCTCTGTTTAGATTTATTAAAATGGTGATTTGTATTTGAGTTTAATATTTTGAACATCTGCTGTGGTGAACTGGAAGTGCCATCAATTAGCCACAGTGGCTAATAGTTGATAGTCTTTGAAATCC
This sequence comes from Thalassophryne amazonica, assembly GCF_902500255.1. Classification (NCBI taxonomy): domain Eukaryota; kingdom Metazoa; phylum Chordata; class Actinopteri; order Batrachoidiformes; family Batrachoididae; genus Thalassophryne; species Thalassophryne amazonica. The sequence goes on from NC_047109.1 coordinate 21,853,841, forward strand.
TGATGCTTCCTGTCTCACTGTATGTTTGTGATATCTGGGCGCCCCAAGGTGAGGACTGGATGTCTTTGGTACTCGGTCTTGTCGGAGGATCCTTGGATAATGCTGGAATGACTCTGTGTCAAACAAAGTTTTACTTAGAAAGACTAAAATAAAGAATACCACTTGTATTGGGAGTTTCTGCTACAACATTTTAGCCATGTGACATGTTTCTCTGGACATGATCCAGCAAGCAGGTGCCTCAGTGTTGAAGCTGGAGAAAGACATTGGACATCTGACAGATGGATACTTTTAAAAGGTACAGAAGGAAAAGATGTCTGGCTACTTTGTTGCTATCCAGTTCCCATGGCAGCTCCATAGTACAGTGACTAGACCAGACCAGACCTGCTTCTGCATTGAGTCCTATGTCCCAGTAACCAGACCTGGTAACACTGAGATGGCACATCAGAGTTGGTTTCTGATTTATCATCAAACCCAATCTCTCCTGAGTTCTGCACACTGAGCTTCTGCTGCAAAATAACTGATCGTACACCGTTGTATGAAACGGTTTTGAAGCCACTGTAGGGTAGCTTGAGATTCACAATTGGTCACACTCAATGCACCAGCTATGAATCTAAAACAAATGGGACATTACCTCAGTGATTGAGTCTGAGGGATTTAATGCATTGCCTCACCTGCTAATGCTCCATACTCCTGTCAGCACATTTGTCACCTTGCCTGCCTTCCACCTCAGCAAATAAACATTAGAGCAAATGATGACTACCCTCACATAAACACAGGAGGCTCCCTTTTTCTACTCTGATAGAGATAAAGAAAGAGAGTGGGGAAGAGGGAGAAGTAAATGTGTTTGTCTCCTTTATGAAATGCACATGCTGTGCTTTGAAATTGTATCCTGTCCTCCATAAAAATCCAACATCAGTCAATGACTTTTTGTGATGAAATAAATGTTGCTCGGCACTAAAAATGAAGCCATGGAAGAGCGTAAAGGGAAAAACAATGAAGGAGGGGTGATGGGTGCGGTAACGGTGGCTTGGCAGATGATTAATGACAGGAGGGGATCACAGAGGACAGTGGGCGGGTAGGAAGAACTCCTCGACTAATCTGTCCACAATCGTGCTCTGCTGATGAATATAAATACCCCAGTTATGCTCAATCAGTGTGAAAGCTGGAACTGTGAGGGGACAAACATGGGGCATTTCATTGTGATCATTAAAAGAGGGAGGCTGTCAGAATCAGTGCGGGCATTAATTTAAGTATCAATAAAATGGAAAATGGATTAAATCAGTTCATCTGCAAATGAGTTTATGTCTCAAACTCAATCAGTTGTTTCTTTTTCTGCTAATTTCCATGGATGGCAACTCTGACAAGCTCAGGTTCTTCTTGTACATCTTTTTCTGACATTTTTGTGTGAGTCAGTAGGCTTCAAGACTTAAGAGATTTTTGGTTCGGGGTTTTGTGCAAGGACTCTTCAACACAATTAGAGAGTGAATGTGGGACACACCCGAGAGCCTGAAAACATGGCTTACACAAGAGTCAGTTTGACACATTAAAAAACTTTTATCATACTGATGAAGATTTAGAGGAGGTCGGGAGATGAAACTTTATAGAAAGGGGTTATTATGAATTATGATTGATTTGATTTTGCTGCGATTATTGTATATTATGTGTTTGATGTTGGGGTGTTTCTGCAAACACTGTATTTAGGCTTTTCAGGTTTCAAATCCCGCAAAACCTCGGAGAGGTCGTTGTGCTGCGAGATCTCAGTAACATTGAGAACTGCATTGAGATGCTCTGATCACGCTGCACTTTAACTGCTGCACACGGACAACACAATTAACATCGCAACATAAAACTATTTTTAGATTGTGCCTAAAACTCTTGTGAATATATTCTCTGTGTTTATAGACGTTGTTATTGCGTTTGTTTTATGTAAACATGCAAATCACAGGCTGTCTCTCCGTTATTTTCAGTGGGAGCTGCTGTGAGCTACAGTCGCTTCCTGATCATGTCGTTCTGGGGGAAAGTGAAGTTTGCTCTTTAACATCTTGATTATTATTCTTTACAACACTGTTTGTCCTCTTTGTTTCAGACTAATATATATGTCTGAAATTCAGTTTGTGCTTATTAAACACAGATTTCCACGCAGATTAAACGTAGCAGACACAGATTTTTTTGTTATAATTGTTTTAGCACGTTTTCAGGGTTTCATGCAGCAGTCTCTTATTAATGTGATGAAAAGCATAAAAAATGACATTTTTTTAGTATAATATTCATTTACAATTGTCATCGTGTGGATTCTCTATGTTGTTTTGACTACAACAACTCTCTGGCACGCAAGGGATTATGGGATACGTGAAAACCCTGAATGTTTAATTTGTACATAGGACTACAGTTTCCTTGAAGCCCGGATGCACAGGTTCAGCTGATAGATTGAGGTGTTTCTCACTCAGGCTAAAGTGATCTTTGAATTATAACCCCAATTACAATGAAGTTGGGATGTTGTGTAAAATGTAAATAAAAACAGAATACAATGATTTGCAAATCCTCTTCAACCTATATTCAATTGAATACACCACAAAGACAAGATATTTAATGTTCAAACTGATAAAGTTTATTGTTTTTGTGCAGATATTTGCTCATTTTGAAATGGATGCCTGCAACACGTTTCAAAAAAGCTGGGACAGTGATAGGTTTACCACAGTGGAACTGAGGACACAAAATGTGAGTGTCATGATTGGGTATAAAAAGAGCATCCCCAAAAGTCTCAACCGTTCACAAGCAAAGATGGGATCACCATTTTGTGAACAACTGTGTGAAAAAATAGTCCAACAGTTTAAGAACAATGTTTCTCAATGTTCAATTGCAAGGAATTTAGGGATTCCATCATCTACAGTCCATAATATATCAGAAGATTCAGAGAATCTGGAGAACTTTCTACACGTAAGCGGCAAGGTCAAAAAGCAACACTGAATGCCCGTGACCTTCGATCCCTCAGGCGGCACTGCATTAAAAATCGACATCATTGTGTAAAGGATCTTACCATGTGGGCTCAGGCACACTTCAGAAAACCACTGTCAGTTAACACAGTTCGTCGCTACATCTACCAGTGCAAGTTAAAACTCTACCATGCAACTTAATCACTTATGTTTCTTTTTTACTTGCAGAGACCCTGAAGTTTATGTTGATGTCAAGCAAGACTCAGGAAAATGCCAAGATTAAACATACTACAGCGAACAAAAAATGATTGAGTTTTGGCACCAGACCAAGAGTGTCAAACAGGTGCAGGGACTTTATGCAAGACTGACAAAATGCAGGGCCAATATTTATTTCCCAGACACATGCTTTGACCATTTTCTTTGCTGATAAAATGTTGCATATATATATATATATATATATATATATATATATATATATATATATATATACACACACACACACACAAAAGTACTCTGAAATATGAATACCAGGAAATGGTTTTACTGGGAAATAACTGTGTTTTATTTTCTCTTTCAGGAACCCTAAAGTTTGTTATGCAAGACATTAAAGTCCAGGAAAAATATTGCAGTTACCCTAATTCAGAGAAAAAAAAAATTGTTGAGTTCTGTGCAACGCATCCTCCAGGCTCATTTGCATCTCTTTCCATGCAAAATTCAGTCTCAGACCAAACTAAATAATAATAATAACGCAAGCCCCCTTTAAAAGTTTCAGAAAGGAGCCTTCTTCTTCTGCTCTTCTGCTGCTCTCTTCTGCCCCCTCTTCGCTCTTCTCTTCTCTTCCTTTTTTCAAATGCTTAACTTATTTTTGGGTCAACAAGGCCCCATGCTAGCCTAGCTACTATGTGACTTCATTCGTTGTTTCATTTTTGATCACTTTTAACAAAGTAACAGTTCGTCAAGTCTTTCAAATTTTTATGAGAACTTCTGAGCTGAACTTTTCAAAATAATAACAAATTTACAGAAAAGCGACTTTCCTTTTCTGTACTTTACCACACTGCTCTTAAAGTTTTAATTTTTTTCTAAATTCACAAAGACTTCACAGTTGACTCCAACAAATTTTTTAAAAGCTTCCAGGATGCATTTTCAGCAAACACTTTCCACCTCTGGGGTCCAGCAAGCTGACCCCAAAGCATCAGTCATCCTGTCAGTGAAACCAGCCAACACTGAAGTGTTGGGGTTGCCAGGGAGACCGCTGGTTTAACCCCTGACCCAAGTGAGCTCACGCGGCAAAGACCCTAATACATCAATGAAGGACGGATGGTTCATCAGAACCATCTCTTCAATGGATCAGCTAAAGCCGGGTTCACACGGCAGGATAATTAGGCCAATATTGGACCCGATCTTCCCCTTCTGACAATCTTAAGGACACCCCGACAATCGTGATGACATTAAAGATAATCTTATCAGATATTCCTCCCGTGTGTGGTGTGTTACGAGCGCTCTCATCTGCTCGGAAGGGCATCAGGAGTGCTCCGATCGCAAATCGGGGATATTCAACATGTTGGATTTTTTTGGCCCGATATCGCAGCGTGTGTTGTGTCCTCCGACCACAAACGAGCATGCAGCCTGCTGAATGTGATGTGCAGCCAATCAGAAAGTGAGGTGACGGACGCACGGATTGGAAAATAAAATCAAAACAGCTGTTCTGACTTACCAGAAAGTCCGGTGGTCGCGCTGTCTCCACTCCTTTAAAGACCGCCTTTTCTTTTTCTTTTTGTATCATTTTCTCCCTCTGTTTTAAATAGTCCAGAAAGTACCTCCGTTTGTTTACTCTGAAGTCACGTTTAATCTCGAGAGATTTTGCGAGATTTCCTGTCTGAGCAGTAAATGTTCGTGTGTGAAATCTGTTTGTGTGTGGTGTTGTCCTTACCGTGTGGCTGAACACCACACACTGTACAACCAAACCTGTCAGATCTATGATTTTTTCTTCACGTGTGTGGTCTCTCAGGTTTTGGAAACCTAAAGATAATTTTAAAATTCTGTCGTGTGAAACAGGCTTAAGTGACCCAGTTAAAAGATTCTTGAAAAAGGGTTTTGTTGTCAGTGTTTAATAATTTTCTTAATAATAATTGGCTTCAAATTTCATCACTAAATTCTAAACAGATTTATTTACTTAAAGTCTTTAAGCTTTATCTCACTACTTTCTTTCAACGTCTCATGAGTAAGCAAATTGTGTCCATAAATGAACTTGTTTAATCACTGTCCACTGAAAATGCCAGTAAACAGTGGTGGGCACAGATAACCAAAAAATTAACATTGATAACAGATAATCAGATAACTGAAAAGTTATCTTTGATAAAGATAAAATGATAAACCACCCAAAACTATATTGGAAGTTACAGATAACCGATACATTCCAGTATTGTCTCTGGTACACTTGCAACTACTAATAAGCTGATTTTGAGTTTTAACACCACGATCACTTCTGGTAGCATCAAAAGTGACACAAGACCCAAACAATGAGCCAGCACTTCTGTCTTTGAGCATCCTGCTCCCTGCTGGAAGCTCCTGTTTACTACATGGCTTCCAGCACAGAAGCAAGCTGAGAGGAGCCACAAAGCTTAACTCTCTCCTCAATCACAGCACTGCCGTCAGGCGGAGGTCTTGGAAAATACTGAGTTATGGTTTGGTGTATAAATAAAATAAATACTAATACAATAACTCCATTAATGTCAATTCTGTCATTTGTACAAAGTTAAAATATAACATATATCTTTTAATGTTGAATAATGCACTAATTCTGAAGTATTGTAACAAACACAGACAGATCAATCAATCAATCAATCAACTTTTTTTTTATATAGCGCCAAATCACAACAAACAGTTGCCCCAAGGCGCTTTATATTGTAAGGCAAGGCCATACAACAATCATGAAAAACCCCAACGGTCAAAACGACCCCCTGTGAGCAAGCACTTGGCAACAGTGGGAAGGAAAAACTCCCTCTTAACAGGAAGAAACCTCCAGCAGAACCAGGCTCAGGGAGGGGCAGTCTTCTGCTGAGACTGGTTGGGGCTGAGGGAAAGAACCAGGAAAAAGACATGCTGTGGAGGGGGGCAGAGATCGATCACTAATGATTAAATGCGGAGTGATGCATACAGAGCAAAAAGAGAAAGAAACAGTGCATCATGGGAACCCCCCCACAGTCTACGTCTAAAGCAGCATAACCAAGGGATAGTCCAGGGTCACCCGATCCAGCCCTAACTATAAGCCTTAGCGAAAAGGAAAGTTTTAAGCCTAATCTTAAAAGTAGAGAGGGTATCTGTCTCCCTGATCTGAATTGGGAGCTGGTTCCACAGGAGAGGAGCCTGAAAGCTGAAGGCTCTGCCTCCCATTCTACTCTTACAAACCCTAGGAACTACAAGTAAGCCTGCAGTCTGAGAGCGAAGCGCTCTATTAGGGTGATATGGTACTACGAGGTCCCTGAGATAAGATGGGACCTGATTATTCAAAACCTTATAAGTAAGAAGAAGAATTTTAAATTCTATTCTAGAATTAACAGGAAGCCAATGAAGAGAGGCCAACACGGGTGAGATATGCTCTCTCCTGCTAGTCCCCGTCAGTACTCTAGCTGCAGCATTTTGAATTAACTGAAGGCTTTTTAGGGAACTTTTAGGACAACCTGATAATAAAGAATTACAATAGTCCAGCCTAGAGGAAATAAATGCATGAATTAGTTTTTCAGCATCACTCTGAGACAAGACCTTTCTGATTTTAGAGATATTGCGTAAATGCAAAAAGGCAGTCCTACATATTTGTTTAATATGCGCTTTGAATGACATATCCTGATCAAAAATGACTCCAAGATTTCTCACAGTATTACTAGAGGTCAGGGAAATGCCATCCAGAGTAAAGATCTGGTTAGACACCATGCTTCTAAGATTTGTGGGGCCAAGTACAATAACTTCAGTTTTATCTGAGTTTAAAAGCAGGAAATTAGAGGTCATCCATGTCTTTATGTCTGTAAGACAATCCTGCAGTTTAGCTAATTGGTGTGTGTCCTCTGGCTTCATGGATAGATAAAGCTGGGTATCATCTGCGTAACAATGAAAATTTAAGCAATACCGTCTAATAATACTGCCTAAGGGAAGCATGTATAAAGTGAATAAAATTGGTCCTAGCACAGAACCTTGTGGAACTCCATAATTAACTTTAGTCTGTGAAGAAGATTCCCCATTTACATGAACAAACTGTAATCTATTAGACAAATATGATTCAAACCACCGCAGCGCAGTGCCTTTAATACCTATGACATGCTCTAATCTCTGTAATAAAATTTTATGGTCAACAGTATCAAAAGCAGCACTGAGGTCCAACAGAACAAGCACAGAGATAAGTCCACTGTCCGAAGCCATAAGAAGATCATTTGCAACCTTCACTAATGCTGTTTCTGTACTATGATGAATTTTAAAACCTGACTGAACCTCTTCAAATAGACCATTCCTCTGCAGGTGATCAGTTAGCTGTTTTACAACTACCCTCTCAAGAATCTTTGAGAGAAAAGGAAGGTTGGAGATTGGCCTATAATTAGCTAAAATAGCTGGGTCAAGAGATGGCTTTTTAAGTAATGGTTTAATTACTGCCACCTTAAAAGCCTGTGGTACATAGCCAACTAACAAAGATAAGTTGATCATATTTAAGATTGAAGCATTAAATAATGGTAGGACTTCCTTGAGCAGCCTGGCAGGAATGGGGTCTAATAAACATGTTGATGGTTTGGATGAAGTAACTAATGAAAATAACTCAGAAGGAACAATCGGAGAGAAACAGTCTAACCAAATACCGGCATCACTGAAAGCAGCCAAAGATAACGATACATCTTTGGGATGGTTATGAGTAATTTTTTCTCTAATAGTCAAAATTTTGTTAGCAAAGAAAGTCATGAAGTCATTACTAGTTAAAGTTAATGGAATACTCAGCTCAATAGAGCTCTGACTCTTTGTCAGCCTGGCTACAGTGCTGAAAAGAAACCTGGGGTTGTTCTTATTTTCTTCAATTAGTGATGAGTAGAAAGATGTCCTAGCTTTACGGAGGGCTTTTTTATAGAGCAACAAACTCTTTTTCCAGGCTAAGTGAAGATCTTCTAAATTAGTGAGACGCCATTTCCTCTCCAACTTACGGGTTATCTGCTTTAAGCTACGAGTTTGTGAGTTATACCACGGAGTCAGACACTTCTGATTTAAAGCTCTCTTTTTCAGAGGAGCTACAGCATCCAAAGTTGTCTTCAATGAGGATGTAAAACTATTGACGAGATACTCTAACTCCCTTACAGAGTTTAGGTAGCTACTCTGCTCTGTGTTGGTATATGACAATAGAGAACATAAAGAAGGAATCATATCCTTAAACCTAGTTACAGCGCTTTCTGAAATACTTCTAGTGTAATGAAACTTATTCCCCACTGCAGGGTAGTCCATCAGGGTAAATGTAAATGTTATTAAAAAATGATCAGACAGAAGGGAGTTTTCAGGGAATACTGTTAAGTCTTCTATTTCCATACCATAAGTCAAAACAAGATCTAAGATATGATTAAAGTGGTGGGTGGACTCATTTACTTTTTGAGCAAAGCCAATAGAGTCTAATAATAGATTAAATGCAGTGTTGAGGCTGTCATTCTCAGCATCTGTGTGGATGTTAAAATCGCCCACTATAAGTATCTTATCTGAGCTAAGCACTAAGTCAGACAGAAGGTCTGAAAATTCACAGAGAAACTCACAGTAACGACCAGGTGGACGATAGATAATAACAAATAAAACTGGTTTTTGGGACTTCCAATTTGGATGGAAAAGACTAAGAGACAAGCTTTCAAATGAATTAAAGCTCTGTCTAGGTTTTTGATTAATTAATAAGCTGGAATGGAAGATTGCTGCTAATCCTCCGCCCCGGCCCGTACTACGAGCATTCTGACAGTTAGTGTGACTCGGGGGTGTTGACTCATTTAAACTAACATATTCATCCTGCTGTAACCAGGTTTCTGTTAGGCAGAATAAATCAATACGTTGATCAATTATTATATCATTTACCAACAGGGACTTAGAAGAGAGAGACCTAATGTTTAATAGACCACATTTAACTGTTTTAGTCTGTGGTGCAGTTGAAGGTGCTATATTATTTTTTCTTTTTGAATTTTTTTGCTTAAATAGATTTTTGCTGGTTATTGGTGGTCTGGAAGCAGGCACCGTCTCTACGGGGATGGGGTAATGAGGGGATGGCAGGGGGAGAGAAGCTGCAGAGAGGTGTATAAGACCACAGCTCTGCCTCCTGGTCCCAACGCTAGACAGTCACAGTTTGGAGGATCCAAGAAAATTGGCCAGATTTCTAGAAATGAGAGCTGCTCCATCTAAAGTGGGATGGATGCCGTCTCTCCTAACAAGACCAGGTTTTCCCCAGAAGCTTTGCCAATTATCAATGAAGCCCACCTCATTTTTTGGACACCACTCAGACAGCCAGCAATTCAAGGAGAACATGCGGCTAAACATGTCACTCCCGGTCTGATTGGGGAGGGGCCCAGAGAAAACTACAGAGTCCGACATTGTTTTTGCAAAGTTACACACCGATTTAATGTTAATTTTAGTGACCTCCGATTGGCGTAACCGAGTGTCATTACTGCCGACGTGAATTACAATCTTACCAAATTTACGCTTAGCCTTAGCCAGCAATTTCAAATTTCCTTCAATGTCGCCTGCTCTGGCCCCCGGAAGACAATTGACAATGGTTGCTGGTGTCGCTAACTTCACATTTCTCAAACAGAGTCGCCAATAACCAGAGTTTGATCCTCGGCGAGTGTATCGTCGAGTGGGGAAAAACGGTTAGAGATGTGCACGGGTTGACGGTGTACACGGGGCTTCTGTTTAGGGCTACGCTTCCTCCTCACAGTCACCCAGTCGGCCTGCTTTCCCGACTGCCCGGGATCCGCCAGGGGGGAACTAACGGTGGCTAAGCCACCTTGGTCCGCACCGACTACAGGGGCCTGGTTAGCTGTAGAATTTTCCACGGTGCGGAGCCGAGTCTCCAATTCGCCCAGCCTGGCCTCCAAAGCTACGAATAAGCTGCACTTATTACAAGTACCGTTACTGCTAAAGGAGGCCGAGGAACAGCTAAACATTTCACAACCAGAGCAGAAAAGTGCGGGAGAGACAGGAGAAGCCGCCATGCTAAATCGGCTAAAAGCTAGTAGCTACGCAACCTAGTGGATTCCTAAAAACACGCAAAGTGAATAATGTGTAAATAATTTAGAGGTGATTCAGCAGAAGGAGTGCTTTAGTTAAGGCACCAGACAGGCCATGAAGCAGCACAAGTAACGCACGGCAACAGCGAACGCACGACAACGGTGCAAAAATAAAATAAAAATCCACTAGACAGGCTGTGGAGCAGCACAGGTAACACACGACAACAGTGGTAGAAAATAAAATAAAAATCCACTAGACAGGCTGCGGAGCAGCACAGGTAACACACGACAATGGTGGTAAAAAAAAAAAATAAATAAATAAAAATAAAAATCCACTAGACAGGCCACTAGACACTAGACAAAGGATTCTGGGTAAAATGTGCCTCCGTTAACACTGATTTGGTTGAGTCATTCATTATGTAAATCAACATGTTAATGTGAGGTGTGTCGTGTGTTGGTCTTGACAGATAAATGTGCTTTTGTAAAATATTCCAGTTTTTATTTGCAAAAACAGGCATTTTCAAAAAAAAAAAAAAGGTGTCAAAAAGAAATAGAACACTGCCATGATCTACTGGTCCCAGACGTTCAGTACTTAAGCTGGGTTTACACTGTGTGAGTTTTGGCCCTTTTTCAGCTGATTTTTCATTTGTGCAAGAATTTTTTGGATCGCACTGAGTTTCAGGTTAATCATGCATCCTGCATTGTTTTGTATACATGGAGTAACGAGCTGTGTTTAACATCTCACAACCACGTCCTGATCGGCGATTGTATGGTCAGGTGAAAATCAAACCTGTTTGATATTCGGGTCGGCCGTCGTGAGTGTATCCCGCTGCTGAAGAGCTACAAGCATCCAAACTCTCCCACTGTGCATGTGCAAACACCTGTCTTGTAATTTTTTTTTTAACTTTGATGTCTCCCATCGAGAGTTTTTTGGAAAAAATAAGAAATGTAAATTAAATTTTGAAAAAAAAAAGCTTCTGTTTACATTTTGTTTCTGGAAACATGAGTCCGACGTGTGGTTTTTGAACACGTGTGTGAGAACATAAATCGGGCGCTCTGAACTTTTACATCGTGCAATTCTGTGGTACAGTTTGAGCTGGAACCGAGTACAGTGATTGAAAATATCATAGTGTCTGCCAAGCTTCAGTTTGAATACTGCCATGAACACTACTGGCCAGTAGATGGCAGTAGATGCCGTAAAAACTTGCCAAAACAAAATTTCAGATAATCCGTGTTTGCTACATTTAAGATGCGTGGAATTTAATAAACGCAAACACAATAACAACATCTATAAACCCAGAGAATATATTCACGAGAGTTTTAGGCACTAGAGTTTAATGCTGTTGTCTGTGGAGCCTGATCAGAGTGTCTGAAATGCATTTCTCATGTCATGAACATACTGAGATTACCCTATCATAACCCATAATGCACCTGGACACAGCATGTCCACCCTAAAACCTTACAAATTAGCGCATTACTTTAAAAGTAAAACATATATCTGATATTTTCACTTTATAAAACTTCAGACGTGACAATTTAAATAACTTGTCCAAAATTAGTTTGGTTAAAATTTGAACCATACGTTAAAAATGTATGCCTCTGGATGACTTAGGTGATATTGCCCGCATATCAGTATGGGGTTAAAAGAAATGAGGTTTTTTTGGTTACCAGTTCTCCTTTGCCTGCAGAGGATAGAGCGGTTTCAGCTAGAAGCAGATCTCCTCTGTTTTGCAGAGGGCAGAGGGTGTTTGTACCTGTTCAGCTTTATTTACCACGTTATCGGTCTAAAAATTATCGGACAAAAATTTATCGCAAACTAATTAGTCCGATAATGGTTTTTAAAGTTATCTAATAAGATAATCCGATAATGAAAACATTATCTCCGATAATTATCGGATTATTGGTCCTGCGCCCACCACTGCCAGTAAACCATTCATTTCTTATATATTTGTAAATAAAATATAAATATTTCTGCTGTGGTTCATTTTGTGTTCAGAAGGAAACCCTTGGTCAGTTGTATTGTAGAATTCACTTTCAGATTTGAGACTGATTAATTAAATTGAGACTGATTGATTAATTGAGAGTGATTAATAATGTTTAAATTAAAGTACCTATGGTTTAAATGGGTGGTGCCCTGAGGTAATTAGATATTATTCTAATTACATAATAATTATTAACTACTCATTCACTACATTAAATTGGTGCCTCCATGTGAGGTGCCTTTCATTCCAAATAATCAAATTAATGTAATTTGTTACAGTAGAAAACACAGTTTTCACGATATGTGAAAAATTCACAAAAATTCCAAAGGCTGTAACTTCAAATGATTGAAAGATATAGACCTAATATTTGGCATTTCACCATAACTTTGTAGTAGGAATAACATATCAAACTGACAGGACAGAACTGAGGGGTGACCTGGGAGCCTCTGGATAACTTGAGATGGAATGACCCTGGAGCAGTTTGTAACATTCATTAGATTCAAGTGAATGATGATAAAAAGGTGATAGCATGACATATCACTGCAATGCTCTGGCATGCTTTACACAACAGGTACATTTTAATTGAAAAAACACCTGCCTTAACTTGCACGTGGCGTGTGCTGGCTTGTTCAGATTGTTATGACCGGCTCAAAGCCATAACAAAATGGAGACCATGCCGGAGTAACATGCTCAAAGTAAGGATTTATTTACAAAAAATTATATTTTAACAGAAACAAAGATGGGATGTGAGTGTCAGCATCAGTGGTGAATGCAAGTGTTTGGATGTATTGTGTGTGTATGTGTGCGAAAGTGTATGGTACGTGAAATTAAAAAAAACAAACTCAAAGGTGCATGACAAAAGACTGGAGCCCGGCAGCAGCACGTCAGGACCTGAAGCAGCAGAGAGGGTGCGAGTAAGCGGAAGAACAGGCAGAGATTTATAGTGCCTCCTCCGGAAACGAGCACCCTGCAAACAAGGAAGAGGGCAAAAACAAACATGACCAAATACCCAGCCCACAAGGCCTAGGGCCGTAACCCCCCCCCCCACACACACACACACACACACACACACAAAAAGGGGACCCATAAGGGACCTTTAAAAACCCCATAAAGAAATTAAACTCCCTAAAGGAGTCAGGCCACAGAATATTTGAACAGTGTGCCAATCTAATGTACCTCTAGAACAGGGGTGGACAAGTTCGGTCCTCGAGAGCCACCTTCCTGACACTTGTAGTTGTCTCCCTGCTCCAACACACCAGAATCCAATGAAAGACTCGTTAGCAGACTTTTAATGAGCCTTTCATTGGATTCAGGTGTGTTGGAGCAGGGAGACAACTAAGAGTGTCAAGAAGGTGGCTCTCGAGGACCGAACTTGGCCACCCCTGCTCTAGAAGGTGGACAATGTGTGGACCAAGTCACAGCATTGTCATAGACATTTGCACCACAGAGGTATCCAGGCACCAAAACACTAGAAGGATAGACAAAGGATCTTGTGGCAAGCAGGCACAATAACAGCAATGCACCCGAGACAACGCATCCACCACCACATTATCACGGCCTTTAATATGTTGTATTTCAAGGCAATAAGAGTGAAACAATAGGGCCCAACGCATTAAACGTTGGTTGGGAGACTGCAGGCTGCTGAGGAAGGTCAGAGGGTTATGATCAGAAAAGGCAGTTACAGGACCACATCCGACATAAACACTGAAATGCTGTAAAGACCAAATCAAAGCAAGTGTTTCTTTTTCAATAACTGAATAATTCATTTGATGACGATTGAATTTCCTGTAAAAGAAACAAACTGGTCTATTCACCCCCTCATCATTTGCCTGCAACAACACAGCGCCTGCACCAACTGAACTTGCATCGACCTCCAACTGAAATGCCCTGTCCCACCTAGGAGCAGCCAAAACAGGAGCATTTGAAATTAATGCCTTGACAAGCTCAAATGCTTTCTGTCAAGGATTAGACCAAACAAATTTTACATTTCCTTTTAAAAGACCGGTCAGGGGCACTACCACAGTGGAAAAATTCTCACAGAAACACCTATAATAGCCCACCATCCCCAAAAACCGCATTAGCTCCTTTTTTTAGTGGGTGAAGGAAATAGGTCAATGGCCTAGACTTTAACCCGCACAGGCCTCACAGTGCCCTGGCCAACCACACGACCGAAGTATACCACCGTGCCTTTAGCAAACTCACATTTAGCCAGGTTCACAGTATAACTGGCCTGAGCCAAGCGGTTAAACACAGCTCTAAGCCGCTCCAAATGCTCCCGCCAGCTATTTGCGAAAACAACCAGGTCGTCGAGGTACACAGCAGAGCCTTCTAAGTCCCGCACAACTAAATTCATAAGGGGCTGGAATGACTCCGGTACATTTCTTAAACCAAACGGCATGATCTTGTACGAGTATAGGCCACTAGGGGTTACAAAAGAAGAAATCTGCTTGGCCCTTTCTGTCAGGGGGACCTGCCAATACCCCTTTAGCAAGTCTCGCTTGGTCACAAAGCCCCCCCCCCCCCCCCCACTTGGTCCACACAGTCCTCCATTCATGGTAAAGGAAAGGAGTCATGTTTTGTTACTGCATTTATTTTACGAAAGTCAGTGCAGAAACGTGGACTCCCTTCAGACTTAGGGACCAAAAGGCAAGGAGAAGCCCAGCTCGAATCAGAAGGCACCACAATGTTATTCTCAATCATATACCCCACTTCTGCTTCAAGGTGATTACGTTATTCAGGATGTACTCTGTAAAATCTTTGCCTTATAGGCTTAGCATCTCCAACATCAATGTCGTGCTTTAACCAGGTGGTGTGCGATGGAGTATCCCCAAAAATACAAGGGAAGCTGTGAATTAACTGCACCAACTGATCTCTTTGCAATGGCTCCAAATGGCCCAAAAAACTTTCCAACTTTTCCAAAGACTCTGTATTTTTCAACCGACCAGTTACAATGGCATCATCCGGACTAGGAAGATCGTCAACATCCAGCTCTGCCACAACCGGAGACGCTGATGGAACAGACACACAGACAGGATGAGCTACAGGCTTCAAAACAGAGTCAACAGGCTCCCGAGCAACATAAGGCCTCAAAAGATTAACATGGAATAGTTTTGTGCGTGACCTCCGGTCAGGTGTAGAAATTAAATAGTTCAAGTCTGACAACTTTTTTAGTACAGAATAAGGACCACAATACTTTGCCTGAAAAGGAGATGCAACCAGCAGCATCAAGGCCAGCACTTGATCACCAGGAAGAAACTCTCTATGCTCCGTCTTAGTTAGAGTCATAGCGCTTTTTCATTTTAGACTGCACTCCCGCAAGCTTTTCCTTAGCACTTTCCTGAGCCAAATACAGTCTATATCTAAAACCATTCACAAAATCCAGTAAATTACTGGGAGGGTCAGACTCTCCAACCATCCTGTAACAACGCCAGGGGACCATGGATCTCATGGCCAAATACCAGGTCATTAGGGCTAAACCCTGTGCTTTCCTAGACCACCTCTCGAGCAGCCAGGAACATCCATGGTAAGGTCTCTTCCCAATCACACTGCATTTGGACACAAAAAGAACGCAACATAGCCTTTAAAGTCTGGTCCATTCATGCGCGCCCTGACTCTGCGCATGACAAGCAGATGAAAGATTATGTGTCACATTTAATTGTTTAACGACCTGTACAAACAATTTCCAACAGAAGTTCGATCCCCTGTCAGACTGTAACAAACGTGGGGCACCAAAAGTAGAGAAAAACTAAGACAACGCACGGACTACAGATTTTACAATAATGCTACGGAGAGGATATGCAGCTGGATACCGAGTGCTCAGACACATCACAGTCAACAAATAACAGGCACCGGACTTGGACGGTGGCAGTGGGCCTAAGCAATCTATTAACAAGTGTTCAAATGGTTGTCCTATAGCTGGAAATGGACAAAGTGGAGCTGGTTTCAAAGACTGGTTGGGCTTATAAGTCAACTGACACGTGTGACATGATTTTATATACGTGGACACATCTCTTTTTAAACAAGGCCAAAAGAAATACCTCATAACACGGTCATAAGTTTTCCTAACCCCAAATGTCCAGACTGATCATGAGAGATCTGTAAAACCACATTCCAAAATTTAAGAGGAACAACCACTTGATACACAGGATCACCAATAAACATCTAACTGAGGTGTCCATTTTCTCATCAATACATCATTGTGCACAAAGTAGCAATGAGTCTTGTTTCTTACCTCAACTGAAGAACAAACCTCCTCCCACAAAGCTGCCAATGTGTTGTCATCCTTTTGCTCCTTTACTAAATCACTGCAAGAAATAGACCAGGGAGCCACGGGCACAGTTAAATCATTTTTAGAGTCATCATCAGAACACTTATCTCTCTGCTTCTTTGAACGGGTCACCACACAGGAACCAAACACATCTGGAAACTGCACTTCATGTTGTGGGCTGCCTGTTCCTGCTGCTGCTGCTTCTCTCTCTCTCTCTCTCTTCGGCCAGGTGGCACGTCGCAAGCTGATTGACACACCTGACCTTCATCTAATCAGCACCTGTATATGAACCCCGACTCCTCATTCCATCCTCGCCAGAAACTCAGCTCATCTCCCATGGTAAGCTTGGCCTCTCTGTTTTCCAGAATTGAACCTTTTCTTGACTTTTTGGTGTTTCCACACACCTTTCTGTCTGAGCCTCTGCTCTGGACCAAAATCTGACTGCTTCTGCACCAAGACCAGCTTCACCCTCAGCTTGTGCACGGAGCTCACACTCTGCGTCAACCAGTTAAGTGTTTGCTCTCCTTTTGGCTCATACGAGCTGCTGCACACTGAACTCTGCTTGGAATATCATACAAACTGAACTGTGAACTTTTCCTGAAGAAACTGAACTGAACAATTCAGTCTAACTGCCTGCTTATTTGGATCAGCTGTGGTCAGTTATCACTGATTCAAACTGAACTGCCTGAGAATCCAAACTGATTCCTCCTCATCATCAATCATCATCAATTTTATTTATATAGCGCCAAATCACAACAAACAGTTGCCCCAAGGCGCTTTATATTGTAAGGCAAGGCCATACAATAATTACGCAAAAACCCCAACGGTCAAAACGACCCCCTGTGAGCAAGCACTTGGCGACAGTGGGAAGGAAAAACTCCCTTTTAATAGGAAGAAACCTCCAGCAGAACCAGGCTCAGGGAGGGGCAGTCTTCTGCTGGGACTGGTTGGGGCTGAGGGAGAGAACCAAGAAAAAGACATGCTGTGGAGGGGAGCAGAGATCAATCACTAATGATTAAATGCAGAGTGGTGCATACAGAGCAAAAAGAGAAAGAAACAGTGCATCATGGGAACCCCCCAGCAGTCTAAGTCTATAGCAGCATAACTAAGGGATGGTTCAGGGTCACCTGATCCAGCCCTAACTATAAGCTTTAGCAAAAAGGAAAGTTTTAAGCCTAATCTTAAAAGTAGAGAGGGTGTCTGTCTCCCTGATCCGAATTGGGAGCTGGTTCCACAGGAGAGGAGCCTGAAAGCTGAAGGCTCTGCCTCCCATTCTACTCTTACAAACCCTAGGAACTACAAGTAAGCCTGCAGTCTGAGAGCGAAGCGTCCTATTGGGGTGATATGGTACTATGAGGTCCCTAAGATAAGATGGGACCTGATTATTCAAAACCTTATAAGTAAGAAGAAGAATTTTAAATTCTATTCTAGAATTAACAGGAAGCCAACGAAGAGAGGCCAATATGGGTGAGATATGCTCTCTCCTGCTAGTCCCCGTTAGTACGCTAGCTGCAGCATTTTGAATTAACTGAAGGCTTTTCAGGGAAGTTTTAGGACAACCTGATAATAATGAATTACAATAGTCCAGCCTAGAGGAAATAAATGCATGAATTAGTTTTTCAGCATCACTCTGAGACAAGACCTTTCTAATTTTAGAGATATTGCGTAAATGCAAAAAAGCAGTCCTACATATTTGTTTAATATGCGCTTTGAATGACATATCCTGATCAAAAATGACTCCAAGATTTCTCACAGTATTACTAGAGGTCAGGGAACAAACAGTCAGCATAATTGGACCCAGCTGGGATAATTAACAACCGACTGCCTGTGAATAAACACTTCTGGAAGTGACCGGCTCATCACTCACTCATCTGTTTCTCCTCCTCAGCCACGTCAACAGCTTGCAGGCGGCCACCTGGCACCGGATCCATCTCATCCCGGGTCGACTCCGTTTGGACCGCAGCTTCCTCGTTCCACTGTTGAGCGGGCCGGTCTCCAGTCGGCTAGGCAGTACCCCCGAATGACTCCTCTTGTACATATATCCACTGTAAATAAACCTGTGTTCTAATTATTTCTGCCTCCTCTCTGCTCCCAGCGTTTGGGTTCAATTCACCCTCCAGCCCATAACACTTCATTCTCATCAGGCTTACTACACAGTACAAGAACATCAGTCACCTTCACAGGTGGAGGGACATCCACCCACACCCGGCTACCTGCAATGTCATTGCCTAAGATCATGTCCACACCATCCACAGGTAAGGTTGGAAGTACCCCAACAGACACCTCACCCTGGAAAAGATCACAATGTAGCATCACATTATGCTGTGGCACACTCAAAACATTCATGCGCATCCCCATAACAGGAATGTCTGAGCCAACAGAATTTTTATTTGAGAATGGCAAAGCAGAAGCTACAATAACTTGTGTCACGCAAAATTTTTATGCGTACCTGCTCTTCACTGCCCACCAGGGACTCAAAACCATCAGTAATAAATGGCAAATACAACTCCAACTCAGGCTTAACATTAACTTTTGCCACTCCCTGCCCCTTCACAACAGATGCAGTGCACATGACAGGCTTAGCACTACCAGTACCCTGTTTAAGACGAGACTTCAGTGAATAACAGTCACTTTTCCAATGTCTGCGCTTGTGACAATAATTACAAACTTTTTCAGACTCCCATGAAAACCTTCCATTTCTAGACTCAAAATCAAACCTTTTCGAAAAAACGTCACGTGGACCAGAGGAACCCAAACTACTCCCAGATGAGTGGGTCAAATAATAATCATCAGCGAGCGCCGCAGCCTCCGCCACAGGCTTAACTCCACGCTCAACAATGTAAGTTGCAATACACGCAGAAACAGAATTTTTAAACTGTTCTAACAAAATGAAATCACGGATGCCTTCAAAAGTGGTGACATTAGCCAAGGAACACCAACTGTTAAAATGAGCACACAGATCCCGCATAAACTTTTCACCACGTTTCCATCCCCAAAAATGTTGTCTATACGCCTCAGGCACTAACTCATAGGCTTTAAGTACAGCAGATTTAACAGTATTACACTCCACACAATCAGCAGTATTCAAAGCAGAAAAAGCCTGTTGAGCTTTACCAGTCAGAACACACTGTAACAACAACATACGTGTAGAATCTGACCAACTACGAGTCTCAGCTAAACGTTCAAACAAGGAAAAATACGTTTCTGGGTTTTTCATTAAATCTTGGAACCAACCTCAAATCACCCAAATCATCCGATGTAACTCCCGAATGCACACCCAGAGGGCGCTCCACACCATCCAGCTTACCCTCAACAATAAGCTGAAGTTTCAGCCTCTCCTCCTCAATTTTAGCCATTTCCAAATCCTGACGCCGTCTTTCAGATTGTTGCTCAGCTTTCAATTTTAACAAAAGCAATTCTTTCTGCTGCTCAAAAGATAAACCAGAGGCACTCGTCCCAAAAGGCAGAGACAAGCCCACAGATGCACCAGGCTCAACAGTACCAGGCTTTAAAACACCAGTCTCAAACAACTTAGACTTCAAATTACATTTAATATATTCTTTAGTCCTCTGAGTATTACCAACTTCAACTGTATAATGCGCTGCCAACATTAAAAGTTGTTTTTTTGTATAAACATCCAAACCATTTTCACATGGTGACTCAATAAAATCTTCAACAACTTCATCCATGGCAAAACTCCACAAGAGACCAAACAGAAGCTTAAGTGAGAATCTGTCTAATGTACAATCAATCAATCAATCAATTTTATTTATATAGCGCCAAATCACAACAAACAGTTGCCCCAAGGCGCTTTATATTGTAAGGCAAGGCCATACAATAATTACGTAAAAAATCCCAATGGTCAAAACGACCCCCTGTGAGCAAGCACTTGGCGACAGTGGGAAGGAAAAACTCCCTTTTAACAGGAAGAAACCTCCAGCAGAACCAGGCTCAGGGAAGGGCAGTCTTCTGCTGGGACTGGTTGGGGCTGAGGGAGAGAACCAGGAAAAAGACATGCTGTGGAGGGGAGCAGAGATCAATCACTAATGATTAAATGCAGAGTGGTGCATACAGAGCAAAAAGAGAAAGAAACACTCAGTGCATTATGGGAACCCCCCAGCAGCCTAAGTCTATAGCAGCATAACTAAGGGATGGTTCAGGGTCACCTGATCCAGCCCTAACTATAAGCTTTAGCAAAAAGGAAAGTTTTAAGCCTAATCTTAAAAGTAGAGAGGGTGTCTGTCTCCCTGATCCGAATTGGGAGCTGGTTCCACAGGAGAGGAGCCTGAAAGCTGAAGGCTCTGCCTCCCATTCTACTCTTACAAACCCTAGCAACTACAAGTAAGCCTGCAGTCTGAGAGCGAAGCGCTCTATTGGGGTGATATGGTACTATGAGGTCCCTAAGATAAGAAGGGACCTGATTATTCAAAACCTTATAAGTAAGAAGAAGAATTTTAAATTCTATTCTAGAATTAACAGGAAGCCAATGAAGAGAGGCCAATATGGGTGAGATATGCTCTCTCCTTATAGTCCCCGTCAGTGCTCTAGCTGCAGCATTTTGAATTAACTGAAGGCTTTTCAGGGAACTTTTAGGACAACCTGATAATAATGAATTACAATAGTCCAGCCTAGAGGAAATAAATGCATGAATTAGTTTTTCAGCATCACTCTGAGACAAGACCGTTCTAATTTTAGAGATACTGCGTAAATGCAAAAAAGCAGTCTTACATATTTGTTTAATATGCGCTCTGAATGACATATCCTGATCAAAAATGACTCCAAGATTTCTCACAGTATTACTAGAGGTCAGGGTAATGCCATCCAGAGTAAGGATCTGGTTAGACACCATGTTTCTAAGATTTGTGGGGCCAAGTACAATAACTTCAGTTTTATCTGAGTTTAAAAGCAGGAAATTAGAGGTCATCCATGTCCTTATGTCTGTAAGACAATCCTGCAGTTTAGCTAATTGGTGTGTCCTCTGGCTTCATGGATAGATAAAGCTGGGTATCATCTGCGTAACAATGAAAATTTAAGCAATGCCGTCTAATAATACTGCCTAAGGGAAGCATGTATAAAGTGAATAAAATTGGTCCTAGCACAGAACCTTGTGGAACTCCATAATTAACCTTAGTCTGTGAAGAAGATTCCCCATTTACATGAACAAAGTGCCTTTAATACCTATGGCATGCTCTAATCTCTGTAATAAAATTTTATGGTCAACAGTATCAAAAGCAGCACTGAGGTCTAACAGAACAAGCACAGAGATGAGTCCACTGTCTGAGGCCATAAGATCATTTGTAACCTTCACTAATGCTGTTTCTGTACTATGATGAATTCTAAAACCTGACTGAAACTCTTCAAATAGACCATTCCTCTGCAGATGATCAGTTAGCTGTTTTACAACTACCCTTTCAAGACTTTTTGAGAGAAAAGGAAGGTTGGAGATTGGCCTATAATTAGCTAAGATAGCTGGGTCAAGTGATGACTTTTTAAGTAATGGTTTAATTACTGCCACCTTAAAAGCCTGTGGTACATAGCCAACTAATAAAGATAGTTTGATCATATTTAAGATCGAAGCATTAAATAATGGTAGGGCTTCCTTGAGCAGCCTGGTAGGAATGGGGTCTAATAGACATGTTGATGGTTTGGATGAAGTAACTAATGAAAATAACTCAGACAGAACAACCGGAGAGAAAGAGTCTAACTAAATACCGGCATCACTGAAAGCAGCCAAAGATAACGATACATCTTTGGGATGGTTATGAGTAATTTTTTCTCTAATAGTTAAAATTTTATTAGCAAAGAAAGTCATGAAGTCATTACTAGTTAAAGTTAAAGGAATACTCGGCTCAATAGAGCTCTGACTCTTTGTCAGCCTGGCTACAGTGCTGAAAAGAAACCTGGGGTTGTTCTTATTTTCTTCAAATAGTGATGAGTAGTAAGATGTCCTAGCTTTACGGAGGGCTTTTTTATAGAGCAACAGACTCTTTTTCCAGGCTAAGTGAAGATCTTCTAAATTAGTGAGACGCCATTTCCTCTCCAACTTACGGGTTATCTGCTTTAAGCTGCGAGTTTGTGAGTTATACCACGGAGTCAGGCACTTCTGATTTAAAGCTCTCGTTTTCAGAGGAGCTACAGCATCCAAAGTTGTCTTCAATGAGGATGTAAAACTATTGACGAGATACTCTATCTCACTTACAGAGTTTAGGTAGCTACTCTGCACTGTGTTGGTATATGGCATTAGGGAACATAAAGAAGGAAACATATCCTTAAACCTAGTTACAGCGCTTTCTGAAAGACTTCTAGTGTAATGAAACTTATTCCCCACTGCTGGGTAGTCCATCAGAGTAAATGTAAATGTTATTAAGAAATGATCAGACAGAAGAGAGTTTTCAGGGAATACTGTTAAGTCTTCAATTTCCATACCATAAGTCAGAACAAGATCTAAGATATGATTAAAGTGGTGGGTGGACTCATTTACATTTTGAGCAAAGCCATTTGAGTCTAATAATAGATTAAATGCAGTGTTGAGGCTGTCATTCTCAGCATCTGTGTGGATGTTAAAATCGCCCACTATAATTATCTTATCTGAGCTAAGCACTAAGTCAGACAAAAGTTTTGAAAATTCACAGAGAAACTCAAAGTAACGACCAGGAGGACGATAGATAACAACAAATAAAACTGGTTTTTGGGACTTCCAATTTGGATGGACATGACTAAGAGTCAAGCTTTCAATTGAATTAAAGCTCTGTCTGGGTTTTTTGATTAATTAATAAGCTGGAATGGAAGATTGCTGCTAATCCTCCGCCTCGGCCCTTGCTACGAGCGTTCTGGCAGTTAGTGTGACTTGGGGGTGTTGACTCATTTAAATTAACATATTCATCCTGCTGTAACCAGGTTTCTGTAAGGCAGAATAAATCAATATGTTGATCAATTATTATATCATTTACTAACACGGACTTAGAAGAGAGAGACCTAATGTTTAATAGACCACATTTAACTGTTTTAGTCTGTGGTGCAGTTGAAGGTGCTATATTATTTTTTCTTTTTGAATTTTTATGCTTAAATAGATTTTTGCTGGTTATTGGTAGTCTGGGAGCAGGCACCGTCTCTACGGGGATGGGGTAATGAGGGGATGGCAGGGGGAGAGAAGCTGCAGAGAGGTGTGTAAGACTACAACTCCCAACCCTGGATAGTCACGGTTTGGAAGATTTAAGAAAATTGGCCAGATTTCTAGAAATGAAAGCTGCTCCATCCAAAGTGGGATGGATGCCGTCTCTCCTAACAAGACCAGGTTTTCCCCAGAAGCTTTGCCAATTATCTATGAAGCCCACCTCATTTTTTGGACACCACTCAGACAGCCAGCAATTCAAGGAGAACATGCGGCTAAACATGTCACTCCCGGTCCGATTGAGGAGGGGCCCAGAGAAAACTACAGAGTCCGACATTGTTTTTGCAAAGTTACACACCGATTCAATGTTAATTTTAGTGACCTCCGATTGGCGTAACCGGGTGTCATTATTGCCGACGTGAATTACAATCTTACCAACTTTACGCTTAGCCTTAGCCAGCAGTTTCAAATTTCCTTCAATGTCGCCTGCTCTGGCCCCCGGAAGACAATTGACTATGGTTGCTGGTGTCGCTAACTTCACATTTCTCAAAACAGAGTCGCCAATAACCAGAGTTTGTTCCTTGGTGGGTGTGTCGCCGAGTGGGGAAAAACGGTTAGAAATGTGAACGGGTTGGCGGTGTACACGGGGCTTCTGTTTAGGGCTACGCTTCCTCCTCACAGTCACCCAGTCGGCCTGCTTTCCCGGCTGCTCGGGATCTGCCAGAGGGAAACTAACGGCGGCTAAGCTACCTTGGTCCGCACCGACTACAGGGGCCAGGCTAGCTGTAGAATTTTCCACGGTGCGGAGCCGAGTCTCCAATTCGCCCAGCCTGGCCTCCAAAGCTACGAATAAGCTACACTTATTACAAGTACCATTACTGCTAAAGGAGGCCGAGGAATAACTAAACATTTCACACCCAGAGCAGAAAAGTGCGGGAGAGACAGGAGAAGCCGCCATGCTAAACCGGCTAAGAGCTAGTAGCTACGCTAAGCTAGCGGATTCCTAAAAACACACAAAGTGAATAACGTGTAAATAATTTAGAGGTGATTCAGCAGAGGGAGTGCTTTAGTTAAGGCACGTGAAGATAACACTGTGAAACAAATCGTTATCTAGGTAACTAGATCAATCTAACTGCGCAGATTAAACAGCTAACAGATACACCGCCGGCTTTAACAATAGTCAACCAAAGACGAGGACGCCCCCGCTAAACTACCTACCCCCCAACTTACAAACTCAATCCTAGTCTTCGTGAGGCGTAGCAGTGGGTTTTGAAGCACATATAACCCAGTGGCACGCTACAGGCGACCAGCACGCTGGTAACCACATGAAACCACCGAAATGCACCCGAGCCGAAGTAGGGGAAGGGGAAAAGTGGAAGCTCTACCTGCCGTACCTCCACACACACACAAAACAAAACCACACGGTGAAACTCCTATTGGGAAACGGTGCTACAACGTACAAGGGGATACTCGTCTGAAACTTCACACCAGTGCACATCAGAGGACTGACACTTACCTTTCAAGCCTCCACAAAACAATGCATTGCATCCAAAAACCATGGAAAAATGCTCCCTCATGCTGCACAAACAATGCAACCAAACTTGACTCTTGGCATATCTCCTAAAGTGCAAACTAGCCAAATAAGGAAAATGACATCATGGGCTTCCCCAACACACACCAATCAAAATGCACAGACAACTCAGACAAGGCAAAAAGCTGACAAAATACAAGAGCTATCCAATACGCACAAGCACCCAATCCAACACTGTAACCCACAACAGAAACACGGTTTAGACAAAATTACTGAAACTACAAATATTACAAAACCTAGGAACGGACGAGCCCCCAAACTGTTATGACCGCTCAAAGCATAACAAAATGGAGACCATGTCGGAGTAACGTGCTCAAAATAAGGATTTATTTACAAAAAATAAAATTTTAACAGAAACAAAGACGGGATGTGAGTGTCAGCGTCAGTGGTGAATGCAAGTGTTTGGATGTATTGTGTGTGTATGTGTGCGAAAGTGTATGGTATGTGAAATTAAAAAAACAAACTCAAAAGTGCATGACGAAAGACCAGAGCCCAGCAGCAGCACATCAGGACCCGAAGCAGCAGAGAGGGAGCGAGTAAGCGGAAGAACAGGTGGAGTTTTATAGTGCCTCCTCCAGAAACAAGCACCCTGCAGACAAGGCCCAGGGCCATAACAAGATTGTAATTACAGTGGACCCTAGCCAGTTGCTGCTACGTAGTTAGTAATGTGTGATTCTTGCTACCTGACCTGAGTACCGCGCAAACTACAAAAATAAGGGCTCCAGTGAGCAATATGTAATCTAGTATGTAAGGCTGACCATGTGTGAGTGTGTGTGTGTGTGTGTGTGTGTTCGCACACATACATTTTCAACCTAATAGCCCCAGTGACCTCCCTCTTGGTGCCCACAGTCACCTTACCAAGTTTGGTGTCAATTGCTTAATTACTGCGGCTGTGGATAGCAGAGCAGGTTGTGATCCAATATATATGGCTGACTTTGTGGGTGCATGTTCATGCATGTACGCTTTCACCTAAGGGTCCCAGTGACTTCCCTTTTGGTGCCCCCAGTCACTTTACCAAGTTTGACATTGACTGGTTAAGTACTGTGGCTGTGCGGTTACGATGACGAACTGGAGTCAGGTCGAGACCCCGATGAGGACGACATGCAGATGAGCTTCCCTGAGACGGTTTCTGACAGTTTGTGCACAAATTCTTTGGTTATGCAAACCAATTGTTTCAGCAGCTGTCCGAGTGGCTGGTCTCAGACGATCTTGGAGGTGAACATGCTGGATGTGGAGGTCCTGGGCTGGTGTGGTTAAACGTGGTCTGCGGTTGTGAGGCTGGTTGGATGTACTGCCAAATTTTCTGAAACGCCTTTGGAGACGGCTTATGGTAGAGAAATGAACATTCAATACACAAGCAACAGCTCTGGTTGACATTCCTGCTGTCAGCATGCCAATTGCACGCTCCCTCAAATCTTGCGACATCTGTGGCATTGTGCTGTGTGATAAAACTGCACCTTTCAGAGTGGCCTTTTATTGTGGGCAGTCTAAGGCACACCTGTGCACTAATCATGGTGTCTAATCAGCATCTTGATATGGCACACCTGTGAGGTGGGATGGATTATCTCAGCAAAGGAGAAGTGCTCACTATCACAGATTTAGACTGGTCAATATTTGAGGGAAATGGTGATATTGTGTATGTGGAAAAAGTTTTAGATCTTTGAGTTCATCTCATACAAAATGGGAGCAAAACCTGAAGTGTTGCATTTATATTTTTGTTGAGTGTATATATATATATATATATATATATATATATATATATATATATATATATATATATATATATATATATATATATATATATATATATATGTGTGTGTGTGTGTGTATACAGTAGTGTTCAGAATAATAATAGTGCTATGTGACTAAAAAGATTAATCCAGGTTTTGAGTATATTTCTTATTGTTACATAGGAAACAAGGTACCAGTAGATTCAGTAGATTCTCACAAATCCAACAAGACCAAGCATTCATGATATGCACACTCTTAAGGCTATCAAATTGGGCTATTAGTTAAAAAAAGTAGAAAAGGGGGTGTTCACAATAATAGTAGTGTGGCATTCAGTCAGTGAGTTCGTCAATTTAGTGGAACAAACAGGTGGGAATCAGGTGTCCCCTATGTAAGGATGAAGCCAGCACCTGTTGAACATGCTTTTCTCTTTGAAAGCCTGAGGAAAATGGGACGCTCAAGACATATTTTTCAGAAGAACAGCGTAGTTTGATTAAAAAGTTGATTGGAGAGGGGAAAACTTATACGCAGGTGCAAAAAATTATTGGCTGTTCATCTACAATGATCTCCAATGCTTTAAAATGGACAAAAAAACGAGAGAAGCATGGAATAAAATGGAAAACAACCATCAAAATGGATAGAAGAATAACCAGAATGGCCAAGGCTCACCCACTGATCAGCTCCAGGATGATCAAAGACAGTCTGGAGTTACCTGTAAGTGCTGTGACAGTTAGAGGACATCTGTGTTAAGCTAATTTATTTGCAAGAATCCCCCGCAAAGTCCCTCTGTTAAATAAAAGACATGTGCAGAAGAGGTTACAATTTGCCAAAGAACACATCAACTGGCCTAAAGAGAAATGGAGGAATATTTTGTGGACTGATGAGAGTAAAATTGTTCTTTTTGGGTCCAAGGGCCGCAGACAGTTTGTGAGATGACTCCCAAACTCTGAATTCAAGCCACAGTTCACAGTGAAGACAGTGAAGCATGGTGGTGCAAGCATCATGATATGGGCATGTTTCTCCTACTATGGTGTTGGGCCTACATATCGCATACCAGGTATCATGGATCAGTTTGGATATGTCAAAATACTTGAAGAGGTCATGTTGCCTTATGCTGAAGAGGACATGCCCTTGAAATGGGTGTTTCAACAAGACAACGACCCCAAGCACACTAGTAAACAAGCAAAATCCTGGTTCCAAACCAACAAAATGAATGCCTCGCAGATGTGAAGAAATCATGAAAAACTGTGGTTATACAACTAAATACTACTTTAGTGATTCACAGGATTGCTAAAAAAGCAGTTTGAACATAACAGTTTTGAGTTTGTAGCGTCAACAGCAGATGCTACTATTATTGTGAACACCCCCGTTTCTACTTTAATAGACCAATTACATAGCCTTAAGAGTGTGCATATTATGAATGATTGGTCTTGTTGGATTTGTGAGAATCTACTGAATCTACTGGTACCTTTTCCCATGTAACAATAAGAAATATACTCAAAACCAGGATTAATCTTTTTAGTCACATAGCACTACTATTATTCTGAACACTACTTTATGTTCTCCACTCAGATTGCAATAGCCAATCACAGATTAGCCTCTCTGTCCATCATTTACCTGTATTGTGGCATGCTTGGTGCCAGAAAGTTATGTTGGATCCAAAGGGATCCAAAAAGGTTAGGACCAAAAGTTATATTGGATCGGTTCCCACTGACCAATAGCGTTAGAGCTTACTGCCAGCAGCTAGCCAAGCAGAGCGCGACATGCAATTATTCATGAGATGACATCATTAATGACGTAGCGGAGGTCAGGAACTTGCTGACAGACGCTGGTTGAAAAAATGGCAGCAAACATGTCAACAACAGCAGAAAATCCTCTGCCAGTGAGGTTTGCTGAGTTTGCCGAGGAGGAACTGGTGGAAATATTGAACTCCAAGGATGCCAAAAACACTAAGAAGGTAGACAAGCACTCTACTGATGTTTTAGAAGGATTCATATGCTGTTCACAACAAAATAAAGTGATCTAATTTACTTGACTCTTTGTTGTTTCCTTAATTTGGGAGGGGGTGTAGAACATAACAATTGATGGATGGTAAGGAGTCCAACATAGAGAAATATTGGATTCAGAAAAGTTATATTGGACGAGCATAGCCTTATTTGTATTATATATATATATATATATATATATATATATATATATATATATATATATATATATGTATATATATATGTATATATATATATATATATACACGAGGTCTGTTAGAGAAGTATCCGACCTTTTTATTTTTTGCAAAAACCATTTGGATTTGAATCACGTGTGATTGCATCAGCCAAGCTTGAACCTTCGTGAGCATGCGTGAGTTTTTTCACGCCTGTCGGTTGCGTCATTTGCCTGTGAGCAGGCTTTGTGTGAGAAGTGGTCCACCCCTCTCGTCGCATTTTTATTGCAAATAAATGTCTGAACGATTTGGAGCTTTACTGCATCAAATTTTGGAGAGACCTCCAGGTGGACACCATTCGGAAAATTCAGATGGCTTTCAGGGATGATTTTATGGGGATTACACAGATTAAGGAGTGCTCCAGCCGGTTTAAAGACCGCCCACAGCGTCTGAGAGCACTGCGCACTACGAGCGCCAATCAACAGGCGGGCCCCCCCGCTGAAACAACAAGATCATTTCCAACGTGAAGGCTTTGTTGATCCGGGACGTCGTCTGACTTCCACAAAAATGGCAGAAGACGTGGACATCAAGACTTTTTCGGCACATTCCACTGTTACAGGAGTTTTTTTCATGGAAAGAGAAGCGGAGGGATGCGCCACGGAGCCGCTCATGGCGCAGGACAAAAGCACCTCCGTGTTGGTCTCACAGGACAGCTTTCAGATGGCTTTCAGACGGCTTTCGGTGGCTTTTCAGTCGTGTGCCTATCCAAGAAATTGTGCATGAGCTGGACATGCCAGAACATGTCCTGTGAGGCTTCATCATGGCGTTGCTTTGTGCCATGCGGCTCCACCGCGACACGCGGAATTCCTCCGCACATCTGTCTCAATGTGCAGAAAAAGTGCAGATGTCCACGTCTTCCGCAATTCCTGTGGAAGTCAGACAACGTCCCAGATCAACACAGCGTCCAGTGTGGAAATGAACGGCACATTTCACTGTTACAGGAGTTTTTGTCATGGAAAGAGGAGCGGAGGAATTCCGCGCGTCGCGGTGGAGCCGCATGGTGCAAAGCAACGCCGTGATGAAGCCTCACAGGACATGTTTTGGCATGTCCAGCTCATGCACAATTTCTCGGATAGTCACACGACTGAAAAGCCACCGAAAGCCATTTGAAAGCCGTCCTGTGAGACCAACATGGAGGTGCTTTTGTCCCTCGCCATGAGCGGCTCCGTGGTGCATCCCTCTGCTTCTCTTTCCATGAAAAAAACTCCTGTAACAGTGGAATGTGCCGAAAAAGTCTTGATGCCCACATCTTCTGCCATTTTTGCGGAAGTCAGACGACATCCCAGATCAACAAAGCCTTCATGTTGGAAATGATCTGGTTGTTTCAGCGAGGTTTCAGCCTGTCGATCGGCGCTCGGAGTGCGCCGCGCTCTCAGACGCTGTGGGCGGTCTTTAAACCGGCTGAAGCACTCCTTAATCTGTATAATCCCCATAAAATCGTCCCTGAAAGCCATCTGAATTTTCCGAATGGTGTCCACCTGGAGGTCTCTCACAGTTTCTGGAAAAATTTGATGCAGCAAAGCTCCAAATCGTTCAGACATTTATTTGCAATAAAAATCCGATGAGAGGGGTGGACCAGTGCTCACACAAAGCCTGCTCACAGGCGAATGACGCAACCAGCAGGCGTGAAAAAACTCACGCATGCGCATGAAGGTTCGAGCTTGGCTGATGCAATCACACATGATTCAAATCCATATGGTTTTTGCAAAAAATAAAAAGGTCGGATACTTTTCTAACAGACCTTGTATATATGCATGTTGAACTGGCACAATGACAGATATTCGCCTAAAATGACACATATTCGCCCTCGTCTAAATCGGGCGAATATGTGTCATTTTAGGTGACGGCATGGATGTCGGGCCTCTGAAAATGCATACCGCATGACAAATGCATGTTATTTGCATTATTATCACTTACTGAGATACACAACACGTAACGCGTACATGAAAAGTTGGCTCACTTTAACGTTTGTCGAGTCGGCTGGCCCGTGCTGCTCTCCGAATTCAGCAGTACATCTTCATTAAGCTGGCTGCTTTGATGCTGTTCATTGTCGTACTATCCATGAGAAAATCATCCGGAATATCCATATTGGGACCAATACACACTTCTCCCCTTTTCATCTTTTCCTCTGCGGACCGTTCTTGGGCTGCGCGCGCACTATGACGTCATCAATTTACGCACAGCGGGCGGGTATCCGGATACCCGCCCGCCCCTTTCACTGTGGTCACTTTGGATTTTAGGTTTCCTCAGTCCTCATTTCCTCAGTCACCACTGTAAACCTTCCGTAAGGTTTAAAGGGGTTCCCTTTTGTTGTATCCAGTGTCTAGGATATTTTCAGGATACCACATAGGTTTTTCTTTCCCCTCCTGTTCTCTGTGGCTCTTCTCTTTCTCTTCTTGTTTAAATTCTTGGTAGAGATTTGTGTCTGCTGAATGTGGACTTTTTAAGTCTAATTTTTGTTGGCCTTTCCAGGCCTGCTTCTTCTCTTTAGGTTGTTTTGTCTCCCTCTGCTGGAATCTCTCTGCGTCCTTCTCTTGCTGATGTGTGTTCCTTTGGTTTCTACCTCCACAAGAACACTCAATTTTTTGCCTTTTGACCTTTGCAGGGGTTGTTCCAAGCAGTTAAATGTGCTTGTTTTCAGTGTGGAAGGCTCCCAGTTCAAAACCCAGCCCTGTCCATTCTTCATATAACATGAAGTTGTGTCAGGAAGGGCATCCGGCATAATACTTGTGCCAGTTCAACATGCAGTGAATTTACGTTTGCATTGAATCTTCTTCCTCTTTCATAAATATTTCTGGGCCTTCCATGGCCAGGGAGTGTCTCTTGTTGTTCCCTGAGCTGGCCTTAAAGTCATTCTCATGCTGCTTCTTCACTTTATGGCCCTGGACCTCTCTGATATTTCCCAGGTTGCAATCCAGGTCACCAGGCAGTGCTCCGGCAATGTGTGGTACCAGCGATAGAGTCAAGAATAGACTTGAACCCCACCTGGAACCAATTAGTCCAAATATAATTTGATCTGAAACCAAGTTTGATACCAAACTGGTACCAGTGGGTCTTAATGAAATGTTCAGCGTTGGCAGTGTCACTTCTTCCATCTGTTAGAGCCAAACCCCCTGACTGTGCATAGTCTGACCATGCTCTACATAACAGCAGGTGTGCATGTGCATACACACAGGAAAGACTAGAAAAACAAAATTAATATAAAATTAATTGCATGATTCCAGAGAAATGAAGTATTTTAAAAAGGTTTACATGCAGTTGTGTTTGGGGCAGGTAAGTACTGCATTTGAATTCAGGAGCACCCAGGTGCTGCGTGTGAGTACATTCATTCCCAACAGCTGTTTGCATTCCATCTCAACGCTTGTGGAATCGGCGGGTCCAAACCTCATTAACAGTGTGTGGAGGAAGAGGGCTGGCACTCAGAGCTGCCAGTAATGTGGTGTCAGAGTGGATTAGACTGATGGGCTGACTGAGTGGGTGCTGCTGTGTATCAGCTGTGTGTCCACTCAGCTCAGCTGGGATCAGGCCGGAGGAGTTCCCACAAAAACACACAATTTAAGATGTTTTAACAGTAAAAAAGAGAAGAATCCTTTTGAAGAACCCTTTTGAAGGTGGCACGAAAATAAATACATTTTAGCCTCAGCTCATAGTGGTATCCCCCCCAAAAAACAAACCATCCCACAAAAACACAATAAGAGAGTGTGTGTGTGTGTGTGTGTGTGTGTAGGTGTGTGTATATGTATCGGTGTATGTGTATGTATATACATATGTATATAATTTTTTTTTTAAATTTTAGGCTATTTATATTTTCATTAGTGATAATAATATAATTATTGATATTATTATAATTATTATTTTTATATGATATATGACATATGTGTGTATGTGTATATGTATATATGTTTGGGTGTATGTGTATGTATATATATAATTTTAAAAAAATTAGGCTATTTATGTATTCATTATTGATGGTAATATAATAATTATTGATATTATAATAATTGTTTTCATATGATATATGACATGATATGTGTGTGTATGTGTATATGTATATGTATGTATGAGATTTTACAATTATATGATTAACGGCTGCATGAAATACTAATAGTGACAACAACACAAGGACAGGTTGAATTAATATATATATTTAATATATATACATTAAAGATAATTAAAAATGTGTACTTGAATCACCAGTGTGCTTGCTCATGGGCTCGTGGTGGGTAAGGTGTAGACCTTACTTGTGTGAAGCATCTTAAGTGACTGATATTATTTGGAACTGTATAAATTAATCCAGTTTAATTGACTGTTATTAACTGAGTCTGAAACAAACACTTTTATTTTTACATCTCCCAACGAATCATCGTCATTTATTATCTCTACCAAGGATGTAAAAAAAAAAAAAAAAATCATTGGCGTTTATTTATGTTTGTCTGTTTGTCTGTCTGACTGTTAACAGGATTATGTCAAAACTACTGCACAGATTTTGACGACATTTTCACCACAGATACATATTAAGGCATGGGAGACTTCATTAAATTATGGAACTGATCTGGATCCAGATGTGGATTCTGGACCAAGATTTACTTTATATAGGCTTTGAAGGATTACTGTTAGCAGGATTACGTCAAAACTACTGCACGGATTTTAACAAAATTTTCACGACAGATATACAACCCCTGGCAAAAATTATGGAATCACCAGCCTCTGAGGATGTTCATTCAGTTGTTTAATTTTGTAGAAAAAAAGCAGATCACAGACATGACACAAAACTAAAGTTTCTGGCTTTAAGAAACACTATAAGAAATCAAGAAAAAAAGATTGTGGCAGTCAGTAACGGTTACTTTTTTAGACCAAGCAGAGGAAAAAAATATGGAATCACTCAATTCTGAGGAAAAAATTATGGAATCACCCTGTAAATTTTCATCCCCAAAACTAACACCTGCATCATATCAGATCTGCTCATTAGTCTGCATCTAAAAAGAAGTGAACACACCTTGGAGAGCTGTTGCACCAAGTGGACTGACATGAATCATGGCTCCAACATGAGAGTCAATTGAAACAAAGGAGAGGATTATCAAACTCTTAAAAGAGAGTAAATCATCATGCAATGTTGCAAAAGATGTTGGTTATTCACAGTCAGCTGTGTTTAAACTCTGGACCAATACAAACAACATGGGAAGGTTGTTAAAGGCAAACATACTGGTAGACCAAGGAAGACATCAAAGCGTCAAGACAGAAAACTTAAAACAATATGTCTCAAAAATCGAAACATGCACAACAAAACAAATGAGGAACGAATGGGAGGAAACTGGAGTCAACGTCTGTGACCGAACAGAAAAAAAAAACAGAAAAAAAAAACAAGGTTACAATGGGCTAAGGAAAAGCATTCGTGGACTGTGGATGACTGGATGAAAGTCATATTCAGTGATGAATCTCGAATCTGCATTGGGCAAGGTGATGATGCTGGAACTTTTGTTTGGTGCCGTTCCAATGAGATTTATAATGATGACTGCCTGAAGAGAACATGTAAATTTCCACAGTCATTTGTGATATGGGGCTGCATGTAAGGTAAAGGCACTGGGGAGATGGCTGTCATTACATCATCAATAAATGCACAAGTTTACGTTGATATTTTGGACAATTGAAAGGATGTTTGGGGATGTTTCAAGATGATAATGCATCTTGCCATAGAGCAAAAACTGCGAAAACATTCCTTGTAAAAAGACACATAGGGTCAATGTCATGGCATAGGGTCAATGTCATGGCATAGGGTCAATGTCAACGAGTAGATCTGATTTGATGCAGGTATAAGTTTGGGGGATGAAAATTTACAGGGTGATTCCATAATTTTTTCCTCAGAATTGAGTGATTCCATATTTTTTTTCCTCTGCTTGGTCTAAAAAAGTAACCGTTACTGACTGCCACAATCTTTTTTTCTTGATTTCTTATACGAGCGCTGTCCGTAAAGTATAGGTCCTTTTTATTTTTTTTCAAAAACTATATGGATTTCATTCATATGTTTTTACGTCAGACATGCTTGAACCCTCGTGCGCATGCGTGAGTTTTTCCACGCCTGTCGGTGATGTCATTCGCCTGTGAGCACTCCTTGTGGGAGGAGTCGTCCAGCCCCTCATCGGAATTCCTTTGTCTGAGAAGTTGCTGAGAGACTGGCGCTTTGTTTGATCAAAATTTTTTCTAAACCTGTGAGACACATCGAAGTGGACATGGTTCGAAAAATTAAGCTGGTCTTCAGTGAAAATTTTAACAGCTGATGAGAGATTTTGAGGTGATTCTGTCGCTTTAAGGACTTTTCACGGTGCGAGACGTCGCGCAGCGCTCTCAGGCGGCGTCATCAGCCTGTTTCAAGCTTAAAACCTCCACATTTCAGGCTCTGTTGATCCAAGACGTCGTGAGAGAACAGAGAAGTTTCAGAAGAAGTAGGTTTCAGCATTTTATCCGGATATTCCACTGTTAAAGATTTTTTTAATGAAAGACGTGCGGGCGGATTGCAGCGTCGGCTCGCAGCCGCCGCGACGCTCCGCCACAGGAAAAACACCTCTGTTGGAAGCCTTGAGGACAAGTTGGAACACCTCCAGCTGATAAACAATTTCTCATATACTCACTCCACTGAAAGCCATCAAAAGCCGCCTGGATTTTACAAATGGTTATCAACACGGAGGTGTTTTTCCTGTGCCGCCGCGCACGTCTTTCATTAAAAAAATCTCCTTTAACAGTGGAATATCCGGATAAAATGCTGAAACCGACTTCTTCTGAAACTTCTCTGTTCTCTCACGACGTCCTGGATCAATAGAGCCTGAAATGTGGAGGTTTTCAGCTTGAAACAGGCTGATGATGCTGCCTGAGAGCGCTGAGCGACGTCTCGCACCGTGAAAAGTCCTTAAAGCGACAGTATCACCTCAAAATCTCTCATCAGCCGTTAAAATTTTCACTGAAAACCAGCTTAATTTTTCGAACCATGTCCACTTCGATGTGTCTCACAGGTTTAGAAAAAATTTTGATCAAACAAAGCGCCAGTCTCTCAGCAACTTCTCAGACAAAGGAATTCCGACGAGGGGCTGGACGACTCCTCCCACAAGGAGTGCTCACAGGCGAATGACGTCACCGACAGGCGTGGAAAAACTCACGCATGCGCACGAGGGTGCAAGCATGTCTGACGTAAAAACATATGAATGAAATCCATATAGTTTTTGAAAAAAATAAAAAGGACCTATACTTTACGGACAGCCCTCGTAGTGTTTCTTAAAGCCAGAAAGTTGTCATTTGAAATGACTTTAGTTTTGTGTCATGTCTGTGATCTGCTTTTTTTCTACAAAATTAAACAACTGAATGAACATCCTCCGAGGCCGGTGATTCCATAATTTTTGCCAGGGG
This sequence comes from Thalassophryne amazonica, assembly GCF_902500255.1. Lineage (NCBI taxonomy): Eukaryota > Metazoa > Chordata > Actinopteri > Batrachoidiformes > Batrachoididae > Thalassophryne > Thalassophryne amazonica. The sequence goes on from NC_047109.1 coordinate 21,890,292, forward strand.
TTGTATATTAGGACATGGAAGACTCTGTTAAATTTTGGAGGTGATCTGGATCCAGATTCTTGGTCAGGTTTCACTTTATATAAGCTTTGAAGAATTACATCAAAACTACTTAACACATTCTCAACAAATTTTCACCACAGATATATATTAGGCCATGGAAGACTCCTTTCAATTTTGGAGGTAATCCAGATATGAATATTGATTCTGGATCAAAATTTCACTTTATATAGGCTTTCAAGGATTACGTCAAAACGACTTCACGGATTTTCACTAAATTTGCACCACAGATAGATATTAGGGCATGAATAGACTCCACTGTATTTTGGAGGTGATCCGGAAACAGATCCGGATTTTGGATCAAGAGTTCCCTGTATATAGAATTTGAAGGATTGCTTCAAAACTACTTCACAGATTCTCACCAAATTTGCACCACAGATAGATATTAATTAGGGCATGGAAGACTTCACTGAATTTTGGAGGTGATCCGGATCCGGCTCCAGATACTGGTCCAAGATTTCCCTTTACATAGCTAGGCTTTGAAGAATTACTTCAAAACTACTTCATGGATTCTGACCAAATTTGCACCCCACATAAATAATAGGGCATGGCCGGGAGACTCCAATGAATTTTTGAAGTGATCCATATCCAGATTCTGGATCAATATTTCCCTTTGCATAGACTGTGAAGGATTTCTTCAAAACTACTTCAAGGATTCTCACTAAATTTGCACCACAGATAGATATTAGGGCATGGAAGACCCCACTGTATTTTGGAGGTGATCTGGATCCAGATCTGGATTCTGGATCAAGAGTTCCCTGTCTATACAGTAGTGTTCAGAACAATAGTAGTGCTATGTGACTAAAAAGTTTAATCCAGGTTTTGAGTATATTTCTTATTGTTACATGGGAAACAAGGTACCAGTAGATTCAATAGATTCTCACAAATCCAACAAGACCAAGCATTCATGATATGCACACTCTTAAGGCTATGAAATTGGGCTATTAGTAAAAAAAGTAGAAAAGGGGGTATTCACAATAATAGTAGCATCTGCTGTTGATGCTACAAACTCAAAACTATTGAGTTCAAACTGCTTTTTTAGCAATCCTGTGAATCACTAAACTAGTATTTAGTTGTGTAACCACAGTTTTTCATGATTTCTACACATCTGTGAGGCATTAATTTTGTTGTTTACTAGTGTGCTTGGGGTCATTGTCTTGTTGAAACACCCATTTCAAGGGCATGTCCTCTTCAGCATAAGGCAACATGACCTCTTCAAGTATTTTGACATATCCAAACTGATCCATGATACCTGGTATGCGATATATAGGCTCAACACCATAGTAGGAGAAACATGCCCATATAATGATGCTTGCACCACCATGCTTCACTGTTTTCACTGTGAACTGTAGCTTGAATTCAAAGTTTGGGGGTCGTCTCACAAACTGTCTGCGGCCCTTGGACCCAAAAAGAACAATTTTACTCTCATCAGTCCACAAAATATTCCTCCATTTCTCTTTAGGCCAGTTGATGTGTCTTTTATTTAACAGAGGGACTTTGCGGGGGATTCTTGCAAATAAATTAGCTTCACACAGGCGTCTTCTAACTGTCACAGCACTTACAGGTAACTCCAGACTGTCTTTGATCATCCTGGAGGTGATCAATGGGTGAGCCTTTGCCATTCTGGTCATTCTTCTATCTATTTTGATTGTTGTTTTCCATTTTTTTTTTAACATGCGTCTCTGATTTTTTTTTGTCCATTTTAAAGCATTGGAGATCATTGTAGATGAACGGTCTATAATTTTTTGCACCTGCATATAAGTTTTCCCCTCTCCAGTCAACTTTTTAATCAAACTACGCTGTTCTTCTGAACAATGTGTTGAACGTCCCATTTTCCTCAGGCTTTCAAAGAGAAAAGCATGTTCAACAGGTGCTGGCTTCATCCTTACATAGGGGACACCTGATTCACACCTGTTTGTTCCACAAAATTGACGAACTGCCTGACTGAATGCCACACTACTATTATTGTGAACACCCCCTTTTCTACTTTTTTTAACTAATAGCCCAATTTCATAGCCTTAAGAGTGTGCATATCATGAATGCTTGGTCTTGTTGGATTTGTGAGAATCTACTGAATCTACTGGTACCTTGTTTCCCATGTAACAATAAGAAATATACTCAAAACCTGGATTAATTTTTTCAGTCACATAGCACTACTATTATTCTGAACACTACTGTAGAATTTGAAAGATTTCTACAAAACTACTTCATGGATTCTCACCAAATTTGCACCAGAGATAGATATTAGGGCATGGAAGACTCCACTGAATTTTGAAAGTGATCTAAATCTGGATTCTGGATCAAAATTTCCCTTTATATAGGTTTTGAAAGATTGCTTCAAAACTACTTCACAGATTCTCACCAAATTTGAATATCTAATTCTAATATCTTTCTCACCAAAGAAAGATATTAGTGGATGGAAGACTTCACTGTTCTTTGGAGGTGATCCAGATCTGAATTCTGGATCAAGATTTCCCTTTATATAGGCCTTAAAGGATTACTGTTAGCAGGATTACATCAAGACTACTGCACGGCTTTTGAAGAAATTTTCAAAACAGATACATATGAGGCCATGCTCCATTAAATTTTGGCGGTGTTCCAGATCTGGATCCAGATTCTTGATAAATGACAAGGGTAGAAGGAGATGGGGTGTTTAAGATAAACTTTTGCCAAATTTCAGCTATATGAGTAGGGTTGTGACAAAAAGTGTGTAAAGAAGCCACAATAATTATGCTGCTCAGAAGTTGAATTTCCATACTGGATCAGTCCAGCTCCAGGTTAACAACAACTGCCACCAGCACTGTCGCCCAACAGGGTGCCAGCCGCAATTGGGCAACTGCTGGGTATAGAACAAAAAGTGGAGGAGGACATGTCCAGAGATAGCAGGAGAGGAGGAATGTTAGAAGTGTGGAAGTGGGAGTCTGGACTTTGAATGTCAGCAGTATGACTAGTAAAGGGAGAGACCGTATGTTCGTGACAGAAAGTGGAAAGGAACTAAGTCCATGAGCACCAGAGTTCAAGTTGTTGTACCATGTATGCATGGGAGGAGAAATGGTGTTGGGGTCACTTTTAATGGAAGAGTATATTTCGAATGGGTTGGAGGTTAAATGAGTGTCTTACAGTATGATGAGTGTGAAGTTGGAAATTAAAGAGGTGATGATAAATGTCATCAGTGTGTATGCACCACAGCTAGGTTGTGAGATGAAGGATAAAGACGATTTGGAGAGAGAGTTAGATGACATGGTGGAGAGTGTACCCAAGCATGAAAGAGTAATGAATGAAGTGGACTTCAGTGGCCATGAAGGGAACAGCGGTGATGAGGAAGTAATGGGTAGATATGATATCAAAGACAGGAATGTGGAAGGGCAGATGTTGCAAAAATGATGGAACTGGCTGCAGTGAATACTTACTTTAAAAAAGGAGGCACACAGGGTAGAATATAAGAGTGGAGGAAGGTGCAGACAAGGCATGTGAATTTCATCACTGACATTTATTCGATACACACCTCAATACACTAGCGATACGATACATATTGCGATACACAATGATACTGACGATACGATTCATCCCTGTTCCCAATTTGATTTTATATGTATTTGAAGGCGCTTCAGTTCCTCACAATGTGATACAATGCGATTTGGTGCGATATGATTAGGGATTCTTTATTGATTCCCATATCAATACCTCTCGTGAATTTTCTGTGTACTAAAAGTAGGATTTACAGGTTTTCTATGTCAACAACATATCAACAACAACATTGAGACTTAAAGTAAATAAATATGAAAATGGTCACTGGATCCTTGATCTCTGGACATAAATAAAAATCAAGAGAATCTGTACATGGCCACTGTATCCTTGATGTACATGGTGGATCCTAGGTCTCTGGACATAAATAGAAATAAACAAAATCAGTAGTTTTTGTCAAAAGTATTTCCTTTCAGATATTAATGACACAAATATAACTCCACAGACTCTGAGCTGAGCTCAGCCAGTTGTGCTGCACATCAGGATGTAATTCATAAAAAAATGCAGGGCGTCTCATTTTGGGTAAAAAATAACCCCCGGTCAGTTGTAGTTTATTGTTTGTACAGTAGTGTTCAGAATAATAGTAGTACTATGTGACTAAAAAGATTAATCCAGCTTTTGAGTATATTTCTTATTGTTATGCGAGGCATTAATTTTGTTGGTGTGGAACCAGGATTTTGCTTGTTTACAAGTGTGCTTGGGGTCATTGTCTTGTTGAAACACCCATTTCAAGGGCATGTCCTCTTCAGCATAAGGCAACATGACCTCTTCAAGTATTTTGACATATCCAAACCGATCCATGATACCTGGTATGTGATATATAGGCCCAACACCATAGTAGGCCCAACACCATAGTAGGAGAAACATGCCCACAAAATATTCCTCCATTTCTCTTTAGGCCAGTTGATGTGTAGATAGATGAACAGCCTATTATTTTTTGCACCTGCGTATAAGTTTTCCCCTCTCCAATCAACTTTTTAATCAAACTACACTGTTCTTCTGAACAATGTCTTGAACATCCCATTTTCCTCAGGCTTTCAAAGAGAAAATCATGTTCAACAGGTGCTGGCTTCATCCTTAAATAGAGGACACCTGATTCCCACCTGTTTGTTCCACAAAACTGATGAACTCACTGACTGAATGCCACACTGCTATTATTGTGAACACCCCCTTTTCTACTTTTTTTTACTAATAGCCCAATTTCATAGCCTTAAAAGTGTGCATATCATGAATGCTTGGTCTTGTTGGATTTGTCTACTGGTACATTGTTTCCCATGTAACAATAACAAATTTACTCAAAACCTGGATTAATCTTTTTAGTCACATAGCACTACTATTAGTTGAACACTACTGTATTATAACGTTTGGAAAGAGGTGCCATTTGATTTAAAATAGTGATTCACTCTGAAGTTATTAATTCCGACCAAAATCTGCGCACACTTAGTCCCACAAAACAGAGGATATTATTGTTATCATTATTTCCTTTACCTGATGGACAACTTCAATTTACGGTTACGGACCATATTTCAATTTATGGACCGTTACTTCATGTGGACACGCAGCAGGCGATCTGAATGTCACGTCTGTCTGACAGGACATACGTGTTCTGTGAACAGTGCACTGCAGGACTATATGACAAGCCAAAAAATACGCCACTTTCATCATGTATCAGCAGAAACACGCCATAACAAACACCGTTTGGTCAGTTATCATGGTGTTTTTTTTCCTCTCTTTTTTAAAAAAAACATGTTTATCTGCTTGTTGATTTTAGCCATGTCATGCTCCTGTTATAAGACAGAAGAAAAGTTTCTGTCTGGTAATCAGAGGATGCAGGTTCGAATCCTGTGAGTGGCATTTATTTTTTACTTAACCAGGGTTATTTAACCGCATGGTTCCGTATTGCGTCCCCTTTTATTTATCATTTATATCAACCCAGTGATATTCACTAATTATACAGCTGATTTTTAATTTATTTTTCTCCACATCAGTGGTGGTGGTGCACCACATCCCACCTACTCACAGTGTGTTCCTGCTCGCATGACACAGTTATGCCAGTCGGCTCAGTGTTTTTGTGGTTTGCTCATACGAGCTTCTCTCTGATTTGTATTTATTCATACTATGTGTGAAGGGGCCCTAACTAGTTTAAAAAATAAACACAAAGAAAGAAAGAGCTGTCACCCAAACTCTTTTTTGATGTATATACATGCAAAGTTTCTCAAAGCTATACATAAGGACAAATTTATTAGTCCCCCTTTTAAATTTAATGTTTTCTTCAAAATTTTGCCCAGTGCATTTTTAACAGAGCAAAGAATTTTCAACACAGCATTTCTAAACATCCTAAATTTAATTTGGATGCTTACATTATTTTACTTTGCACACAGAAACAAAATTTCACAAAAACCAAAAACTACCAGGGTCAAAAGTATTAGCCCGTCTGATGCTAAAAGTCAGTTGTGTATCCTTTTTTTGCTGGATAATACCCTGCAGTCATTTGTTGTAGTTTTCAAGAAGTTTCAGACATGTCTCCCGAGGAATCCCAGCCCATTCTTCTTCTTTGGCAAATCTCACAAGTTCTTGCAGATTTGATGGTCTTCTGGCATGGACCTTGGCCTTCAATTTACCCCACAGATTTTCAATGGGATTCAAGTCAGGGCTTTGTGCAATGTTCTTTGGTCTTCTGGACGTTGTTCTTCTGCAGTACTTCTTTCTTCATGATTCCTTTTACCTTGAGAAGATTCCCAGTTCCAGATGCACTGAAGCATCCTCACACCATAATACTCCCACTGCTGTATTTAACTGTGTGGGGACGGTGTTGCTTGAGCTATACGCTTCTGCCTTCTTTCTCCAAACATAAGCAACTTCTCTCTGGCCAAAGAGCTTTAGTGTCATCTCATCTGACCAAAGGACGTGCTTCCAGTATGCATAGTCTTTCTCCAACTTTTCCTTAGTATACTTCAGTCTGGTTTGAGTGAGTTTTTCTTCGTCTGTAACCTCATAGTCCATTTCTTTACAGGGCTGTTGTGATTGTCTTTTTTGAGACTACAACTCCTGACTTGGTTAAGTCATTCTCTAGTGTCTTTGCAGTTGTTCTGGGGTCTTTAGAAACAAATCTCACTAGATTTCTTTCCAGAATCTTGTGCATCTTACCTCTGCCAGGCTTAGGGATGGGTATTGAGAACCGGTTCCTTTCGAGTATCGTTAAGAAACGATTCAATCCACCGACATCAATAACCTTTTTGCTTAACGATTCCCATATCGGTCCTTCAGAGTGGCCAGTGTTTTAGGGGGTGTTTGTCAGGAAAATGATCATTTTTCTACATTGATTACAGACCATGCAGAGCATCTGTAATCAACCGCTTTGGCTTTTGGCTTTGCTTTGAGCCTTGAACCAATCGAAGTAGTGATTCGCAGATTGAAGCAGTGCTTCGATCTGCTGCTTCGTTGATTCATTGTTTTATTTTGCTGTATCTTAATTTTTCCCCGCTAAAACCCTAAAGAGCATATGTCTGTGAGTAATATTTACCTTTTTTATGTTAAACTGACCTGTTATGGTCTTCTGAAACAGTTGATAGATGTATTTTATAACTTAAAAATGGGGCCGATGCTAACGCATTAGCATGTCTATCGTTTTTTCAAAGTTAAAGTTAGCATTAAGCTGTTCACATCTCAGCACATTTGTGTGCATTTGTTTTCTGTATAATAATTAATGGCAAAATTGTAATTTTTTAAAATTTATTTTTATTCATATATTAATAATTATAGTAACAACAACATAGACATAGAAAACCTGTAAAGCCTACCTTTAGTACACAGAAAATTCCCAAGAGGTATCAATAAGGGACTCGATAAGGAATTGGATTGATAAGCAGAATTGATAATGGCATTGATATAGATAAAAATCTTATCAATACCCATCCCTAGCCAGGCTTGTTCTCTACTGTGTAACTCCCTTTGAATTTCTTGATGATACTTCTCATTCCAGTTCTTAATACTTGGAAATGCTGTGATAACTTTGTATATCCTTCTTCTGCTTTGCGAGCATCAACAATTCTTTTTCTCAAGTCTAAACTGATTTCTTTTGATTCTTTCTCAAATGATGGCTCGAAACCTTACTGAAGTTTGATACTGTGTGTACATTGGAAGATAAGCCTATTTTAACTTGAGTTTGCAAGCTTTGAGCATTATAAAGTTTATGTGGTTTCAGTAGTGGTATGTGCTGTTGTTCAACAAAAAGGTCAGTTCTTAATGGGGTTAATAATTTGACCCTGGTAGTTTTTGGTTTTTGTGAAATAATTTTGTTTCTGTCTGCAAAGTAAAATCATGGAAGCATTTAAAATAAAACTAGGATGATTAGGCATGCTGTGTTCCAAAAAAAAATAATCTTGCTTTGTTATAAAAGCACTTGGGAAAATGTTATAATCAATGTTAAATTTCATAGGGGGACTAATAACTTTGTCCTCATCTGTGCACTGGTCAGGCCTAAAGGATCTCTATGTTACAGCTACTGAAAATACTGCTTTTAGAATTAGTCAAACATGAGTGTGAACGTCACAGCACAGATCATTCCACACAGAGACAGGCTCTGTATTTAGCTCTTGAGGTACCAGACTATGCTTCATGCTGGTTTTTCTGTCAGAATGTGAAGAGCTGCTGTGTGAAAGAACAAACCCCCCATGGCAGTCGGAAAGGTAAAACTCTCTTTTTTGTTGGTGTGAAGAATTCATTTTATAATGGGCTCCGTGTTGTATAATATTGATGGATCCAGTCTGAGAGTCGCCTTCCCTTTGGCAAACAGCAGGGTTAAGGAAGCATGAATGCCTCAGAGCATGCCTCAGGCATGTGGAGAGCGGGATAGGCCACCCGTGAGTCTGATCTACAGCCAACACCAGCTGAAGAAAGATGGCAAAATATTTGACAGAAAGTAAGGAAGCAATCATACAATCATAGTAAAAATATCAGGAAAAAAGTCAACTTTCAAAATTCTTTTTCTAAAACTAGTTAATACTATTAATATTTTAATATAATATAATAATATATTAAATAGTATGATATTTAACATAATCTTTGCATTCTCAGGGTGCAGGACTACTTTGTGTCCCTAGGGTGAATAAAAAGTCTGTGCATCACAGAGCTTTCTCTTATTGTGTCCCTGTTCTGTGGAATGATGTCCCTGCATCAATAAAACAGTCAGATTCTGTGGAGGCTTTCAAGTCCAGACTTAAGACGCACTTCTTTTCCCTTTCGTATGGCTAGCATACTGGCATAGTATGTTACTATGCTTTTTACTCTTATAAATTCATTTTATTACGAAACGGAGAGGGCCGCGGCCTCAACTTTATCTAAATTCTGGGTCTTCTTGTGAAGTTTAGGGCTAGTGGCTGGCGATCACCTTAGTATTTCTTTTGTTTTTCTTGTTGCTTAATGCTGACAAATTATACTGTATTTGTTGTCTTTCTGATGCCTGATTCTGTTTTTTTTCTCTGTTTGAGGTGCAGCTCCATCCAGAGATGGGTGTGGTGTCTGTTTCTGCAACTAGAGGTGGGCGATACCAGGAATTTTGGTATTGATCCGATACCAAGTAAATACAGTCCCAGTATCGCCGATATCGATACCAATACCAATACTTTTTCATATTTAATCTTCATAGATCCAAAGGATCCAAAAGACCTAGGATAGAATTTCACCAAACAATGTACGTGACAACAAAATACTTTATTATCACAATCAACATTTTGGTTTAAAAAATATCACTCAACACAACTTAAAACAAAATCTCCTGACGTAGAGGGTTGACAAACCACAATACAAGGGTGTGCTGCTCCATGTTGGGCAGCAGTCAGAGTGTGCGGGAAAGAAAAAAAAAACTTGAGTATCGATCTTTTTACATGAGGATCGTTCAATATCAATACCAGCGTTGGTATCAATATTATCAATATCAGGATCGATCCGACTACCTCTATCTGCAACCCTCCTGTCCTATACACTGCCAAAATTTCCTGTATATTCATTTTGTAAATTGGTTTGTCCATTGTGTTGTTAGCATGGCCCAAGCTGAGGGTCACCCCTTTGAGTCTGGTCTGCTTGAGGATTCTTCCTCAAATCATCAGAGGGAGTTTTTCCTTACCACTTTCGCCTGTGTGCCTGCTCTGGGGGTTGGTAAAGTTAAACCTTACTTGTGTGAAGCGCCTTCAGGCGACTTTGTTGTGATTTGGTGCTATATAATTGAAAATAAAAAATGTAAAATTGCAATAAAAACATATCAGTCTTCATCCTCATCTTCTTCCAGGTCTTTTTCTTCCACTTCTTTTCCCTCAGGAAAGGGAGATTAATTTATGATTTTGTTAGGTGAGTGCTGTGGCATTTAATAGTTATATAAGGCAGTAGTGATGTATTGGAGAGAAATGTCTTACACAATACTGTTAGAGTCAGAGAAATGACAATAGAAGCTACCAGTCCTTTCCACTTGCCTAAATGCTTCTAAAACCAGTCAACTATTGGGTTAATGATTGCAGAATTTTCAACCACTTCCTCAGAGAGTGTCTTTAGTCCAGTCTGGGCTGTAGTTATGGAGCCGTCAGGTGCAGTATTGTTTTGGGATAAATGCGTGACACTCTTTGGCCAAACATGTGGCATATAGCCCCCTTTTTGGCTATGACAAAGTCCAGAGCCAACTTTTTATAGCAAGCCATGAATGAGGTGGCTGTTAGTTGTTCATGTCGTCCAGTCACAGATGGTCAGATTATTCAATCTTTGCACACTGAAATTAATATAATGGATGTCATTAATTTTATCTACATTTTTTGTTAATTGTACCCCACCAACAGATGGTCAAATCCCGCTACAATTTGATCCACCAATTTATATTCATCAGACAACCCCCTAGGTACTCCTATGGCACCAATATAGGTGGGAGAACTGGCATATATTTCAAATGAATATCATTTAGATGTGGGCAGTACACTGACAGGTATCGTTTGGATTTTTTTTTTAATAATCAAATCCTTATCTGTCATACTCATGGTGTTCAAAGGAGCAATGAGAATGAATGAATTTCTTTCAGTACAAAAAAAAAAAATCTGATTTCCCAGTTAGCGTAAAGGGTGCAAGTTGAAGCAAACACTTATTTTTTCCTCCCCCTTCGTACCTTAGGAAATTATACTCGTCATAAGGAATACAACAAGAGCAAAGACAGACATTTGAAGATAATTACTGAACCTAAATTTGTTCAGCCCAACCAAATAAGTAATAGACAAAATCCAAAAATAATAATACAAGTTCATTAAACTTAATTTTCCATACTGTAAAGAGATATTATTTTGTGAGGTGGCATGTGACCTGCAGACAAGATGGCTACGTAGTGCAATTACTCTTGCCCCTTCCTCCCATTTTTTCTATATTAACCATTCATCTCACACTTAAAAACGTTTTGCCCCGAGTCTCCATAAGCTCCGTGTACATGATGGCTGAAGGTTTGAGAAGCAAAGCTAGGTCTAACCCTCTGAAAGATCATGAAAAGCTGGAGTCATATAAGCTAGCTGTCTCGTCCATGCTAGCTACCACAATGAAAGAGCAGCAAACTTTTATTAAGGAGGAGTTTGCAAAGTTTGCAGAACAGCTGAACGACATAAAAAAATAGCTAACGAAAAACTCTAAGAAGCTGAAAACGGACCACAAAGAACTTTTCACTCAGCTAGCTAAACCTGAGCAGTCTTTCCAAATAAAATGCTGCAAACTTGAAGCAACCATCGCAGCGCTGGAAGATTGTCCCACAGAGATAACGTTTGCATTATCAACCTGCCACAAAAAGCTGAGAATGGCGACGCTGTGATCTTTATTTCATCCTTGCTCACTAAATGGTTCCACATTCGTGCCGGTGGGAAAACAGAAGTGATGTGGGCTCATCACGTTGGACCAGAGCCCAGCACCAGATCCCGCTCCCTGATCTGCAAGATGCTACGTTACACAGAACGGGCCCACTAGGTGAAAGCAGCCAGAGGGGCTCGCATTGAAGTCAACGGCAAAGACGTTCGCTTTGCCGCGGACTGCAGTAATTACACCATCAAACGGTGTTGCTCATTTTCCCAAACGATGGAGTCAGAGACAAAACTCAGCTTCATTCCGTTCCTGATTTATCCAGCCAAACCAAAGCAGTCCCACAGATCAGAAGTGCACATCTTTGGGACCCAGGCAGAGGCTGAGGAATTCCTCAGCGCCCAGACTCCACCGCCGGACTAATGAAGGAATCTGATGTCTGACACTCTGAACTCGTAACATGGGATCTCTGGGTTAGTATTGCATGGATAAAATCCCAAAAGGCTCTTTTCTAGTTGAATTATTAGTAACTACAGTATTGCAGTAGATTTTCATATCTTTTGTTTAGCAAAACAATCTCAAAAACTCTAACTTTGATGGATAATTTTTATTTTGCACCATGGACAATTTCAGTTGTTTTGTTCTTTTTATGACATGTTAGAATAATGTATGAGGGGATGACATTTATAATGTGTGATAGCCAGCTTTCTCAGCTCAGGTGCCCATATTGTGGGTGTTTTGTTTGTGGCTACTGCCACCTTGTTATTTGTTATGTAAGATGTGAGTTCACATTTTCTGGGCGACATGGAGTTATATATCAGGATCGTCATATCTCTGATTATAATGCAGAAACACAAAACTTTGCCCAGTATTGTCTGATATACATAGCAAGCTGGAATATAAATGGCTTAAATGCTCCCGTTAAGCACTCACTGTGCCTAGATTGGCTTAAGAGACATAAGATTGACGTGGCCTTGATTGACGTGTGATAAACAACGCTTGTCAAATCGTTATTACTATACTACGGCTGCACCTGCTTTCAACTCTAAAAGCTGTGGTGCACGGATGGTGCTGAGATGTAGCCTATCCTTAAAGAAGACCTGCAATGAAATAAATGCAGTCAGATCTTTGGACCAAAAAATGACTTATATTTACACATAAGATCCTTCTGAATGTAGTAAAGTAAATCTGCAAGCCCAGATCTGTCATTCAACAGAGAAATCTTCATTTAAAAATTACAAATTTACAGCTAAAATTTAGCCCTCCGCAAAACTGTCATCACATCCAGGATGCTGCCGAGACGTCAGGGAAAAGACCCTATCCCAGCATGCATTGCACGCGCCAACTGTAATTTGTGGATTTACGTCAGTTTGCATCTGCACCTTTTTCTTGTCTTATACAGAAGGATCTACTTTTTTAAAACTTCATATTGTCTTGCGGCACGTTTGGTGAGAACATATTTCTTTTAATTGTGCTTGAAAATTATTTTGGGGGACTTTTTCATACGCCCGTTTGATTGAGTGGTGTCGCATTGAAAATCTACCTTCTTTCGCCTCCGGTGTTACTGTCGCAGGATACGGATGCGGGACCCGCAAAGAATCCAAGTCATTAAAAAGATATAAACCTCTCTCAGCGGCCATGGAGCTCTGCAGCTCCGATTACCGAGACGGCGCTGTGGAAAGTCTGTCCTTGCAGCAACAGGTGTCACCGGCCGCTCCGCATCAAAACAGCGAGTGTATTCTCTGGACTTTTGCCAAGTTGGCTGCACCTCCATTCAGTATACTGGGAGGTGGTGCCGGCTGCACAGCAGACACGGGGGCGATGTGAGTGGCCCGCTTCAGCGTTTACCGAGCATGCAGACTCAGTAAGCGCATCAGAGGCAGAGAGCGAGGTGTCGGGGAAGAACGTCACCCGCTGTCGATGTCGCCGCTGATCTAAGCATGCAGAGCTGAATCTCACATTCATTGCAGCTTACTTTTGGATGCTGAAACCAGGATGTGTATAACAGTAACATTACTAACAGATAAAATCAATTTCAATGCAGGATCGGACTGAAGGCGGGAGAGCTCTGTCTTCTGCCGGACGTCACTGCAATGACCTGGATGTACAAACAGTTTTCGCCGAGGGCCAAATTTTTGTGCAGATTTGTCATTTTTAAATGAAGATTTCTCAGCTGAATTACAAATTTGGGCTTACAGATTTACTTTACTGTATTCATAAGGGTCTTATAAATACATATCAGCTATTTTTTTCCTGAGATCTGACCACATTTATTTCAATGCAGGTCTACTTTAACAATATTTGGAAGATATGAAAGTGAGGAACAACAATCGTATATGGCCAGAAAATAGCATTTCAGTAAGGTATGTCTTCTATAATACATTTCAATTCTAAGGTAGAAATCTACTAGTGTATACTAAGATATATCTAGTAAGTTCCTTTGGCTGCTCCCTTGTTTGCACTCGGGGTCGCCACAGCAAATCTAAGGTGGCTCTGCATGTTGAATTGGCACAGGTTTTACGCCGGATGCCCTTCCTGATGCAACTCCACATTACATGGAGAAATGTGGCAGGGGTGGGATTTGAACCCGGAACCTTCTGAACTGAAACCAAGCAATTTAACCAGTTGGCCACCACCCCTGCATACTAAGATATATCTAAATATCTAAAAAAAAAAAAAGAAGAGTAGAGTAGAGCCACTTAGGTGCCTGGTCTTGAGAACCAGGGATGGTAGGTTTCGAAAAGCTTTTTTATCCCATGGGAACTCTTCCTACCCACCCAAGCAGCTCAAGAAAATAGACAGCATGTATATACTGTAAGTGATATTTACACAATCAGGGTAATAAACATATACAAGAAATATAGTTACTACATAATATTATAGGAGTTAGCTTCTAAAACCTAAATTATAGCTAGTAGGCTAAGCTATAAATATGTTTTTTTAATATATAGAAACAGAAGCTATGATGTAATATGTTTTTGGTATCTATCTAAAGTTCACCCTGCTAGCTTACTATAGGAAGAAAAATACATACTGTATATGCAATCTAATGGAAACCCCAAATATAGATACTATCTGTGGATATCTATTAACCCTCTGGGGCTGACGCCGTTGTATAAGATGGCTAAGACCAAGCTTTACTAAATTATAAATAACTTTTGAATGATATGAGATAGAAACTTACTTTTTTTTTGCTGAAAAGTTAACTCCGCGGATTTTCGAGCCAGCCATTGGCCATCTTTGTACTCCTCATAGAGGCTGTGTGATGACGTGCGCAATGTGAGTGTCCAATCGGAAATGGTTCACCATCACATGGTTTTCCAAAATCCAATCGTAGGGCAGATTTACCTCACGTGAAAAGCCAAAGATTGTTTTCAGGAGTGATATGTTACTAGTTGGCCCGTTTGAATAGCCCCCTGGGTGCTCCAATGAGTACATACTATTACTACATACTCAGTGCGCCCTGCGCCATTACGCACAGCGATCAGTGAAAGCAGGGGCACACGGAGAGCCTCTGATGACAATCTCACGCGCTCAAACAAAGAGTGTGTAACTATCAGGATTGCTCCACTAGTTTGCATGTGAATGTTACTGGATAACTCTGTTGCTTTCTCTGCATAAAGCACTGTATGTAGCTATGTTACTATATAAACAGACGCTAAAATATAATATGTTTTAGGTTTCTATCTAAAGTTAAGATCTAAAGTTTCTAATGGAAACCCCAAACTTAGATATTATCTCTTGATATCTATTAAAAATCTTTTAAACTGAAGAACCAATTTGTCATACAGAAACCCTTGTTTAACTAATCTACAAGTAAGTTTATGGTGTTTTGTGGAAAAACGTATTACAGATTCAACCAATTCAGACTAACTGAGAGGTGTAAACACCGTATGTAGGTTTACTCAGTATGTTACTACTCATCAGAAAGTTAAAATCATCCCGTTTGTCAAAAACTGCTGTTCTAAACTGTCTATCTATAATGCTCAATTCTATATCTAAGTATGAGAGTATGTTATTGTTTTCTGTAGTCTTTTTAAGCTCTAATTCTGATTGATAAATATTTTTAATTTCATTCTCAAAATTAGAGTTATTTAAATAAGTAGGGCATCAATGCAACAGAACGTATTACTAAAGGTTTTTGCTGACTGACTATTTGTTTAAGTTTATCTTTCAGAAATTTATATTCATAATAAAAAAGAAAAGGTTAGCTAAAGGTGGAGCACAATCTGTTCCCATAGGTATCCCTACTGTTTGTTTGAAAATCTGTTGCCAACCTCTATATAGATATTGTCTACAAGGAATTCTATATGTTCAATCATGTTTTTTTTTTTTTTTAAGATGGCTCCCGGTGTAGTCCTTAGTAAAAATAGTTTTAGCGGTGTTAGCAGCTCTAGTGTTCCGAGTAACACAACAAGCATAAGATACAGCTCCAAAGATTTGATCAAGCTAAACAACAACTGCCGTCATGTCCGAATCCACCCGGACCTAAAGGCAATGCTCAGCATATTGACGATCCTGAGAGCGAGTTACAGCTGGAGCTGGCTCAGACCCAAGAGGAAGCGTTGCGCACGAGGGCAAAAATGGGGAAAACGCGGAGGTCTGTTAAACAAGCTAAAAGCTAATGGCAGAAGACCGGTTATCCCGTCACTATTTCTATCCAATGTCCGTGCACTGGATAACAAAATGGACTTGCTACGACAGAGATTACATCAGCGGGACATGAGGAGCTGCAGTGTTTATGTCCTGACGGAGACGTGGCTTAACAACAACATGCCGGACTCTGTCTTCGAGCTACATGAGCGGACACTCTTCCGTGCGGACAGAGACCAGCAGCGCTCCGGTAAAACCAGAGGAGGAGGGCCATGCATCTACATTAACAAAGGTTGGTGCACAAACTGTTCTGTGGTGGAAAGACACTGCTCTGAAGCTGTAAAATATCTTACAGTAAAATGCCGCCCTCACTATCTGCCGTGGGAATTTATAGCAGTGTTTATTGTGGCCGTCTACGTCCCCCCAAGAGCTAATGCTAACGATGCTCTGAAGCAGCTACATAACTCCATCAGCTTGCATCAAAATAAACATCCAGATGCGATGTATGTAGTAACAGGGGACTTCAACCATGTAAACCTGCAATATATTCTCCCCAAATTCCACCGGCATGTAAACATCGCCACACGAGGGGAAAACACGCTGGACAAAGTGTATACAAATATATGTGGAGCTTATAGAGCAGCCCCCTGCCCCCATCTTGGCGCCTCAGACCACATCTCACTCCTCATGCTTCCTGCTTACAGTCTAGTGTCGAAAAGCAGGGACACCATCACAAAGACCATCTCTGTGTGGCCAACTGGTGCTGTCTCCATGCTTCAAGACTGCTTTGAGACCACCAACTGGCAAATGTTCAGAGCCGCTGCAACAACAGGGAGCAATGTGGACCTGGAGGAATACTCATTGACTGTGCACTGCTCCATCCGGAGCTGCATAGACAATGTGGCCACCTCCAAGACCATCACCATCAGGCCAAACCAGAAACCCTGGATGATCGGAAAGGTGCGCTCCCTGCTGAAAATTTGTGATGCTGCATTCAAAGACAGCGATGCAATAGTACTCAGAGCAGCCAGAGGGAACCTGTCAGTGGGAATAAAAAGAGCTAAGTCCACATGTGCCCTCAAGGTTCACGGCCACCTCCAATCCAACGACCCACGGAGCATGTGGAGGGGCATCAAATGCATCACGAACTACAAAAACAATGTAGCACAGTGCTCTGCAGACCCAGCGCTCCCGGACACTCTGAACACATTTTATGTGCGTTTTAAGGCGTCAACACCACCACCCCGCCCGAGTCCCTCCCTCCCTCCCTCAAAGACCCCCCAGTCAGCAACATCACTACAGCTGAGGTGAGGAACGTGCTGCAGAGGATCAACCCCTGAAAGGCCCCAGGCCCTGACGGAATACCAGGGAGGGTCCTAAAAGACTGTGCACACCAGCTGTCTGAGGTTCTGGCGGATATATATAGCATATCTCACCCATATTGGCCTCTCTTCATTGGCTTCCTGTTAATTCTAGAATAGAATTTAAAATTCTTCTTCTTACTTATAAGGTTTTGAATAATCAGGTCCCATCTTATCTTAGGGACCTCATAGTACCATATCACCCCAATAGAGCGCTTCGCTCTCAGACTGCAAGCTTACTTGTAGTTCCTAGGGTTTGTAAGAGTAGAATGGGAGGCAGAGCCTTCAGCTTTCAGGCTCCTCTCCTGTGGAACCTGCTCCCAATTCAGATCAGGGAGACAGACGCCCTCTCTGCTTTTAAGATTAGGCTTAAAACTTTCCTTTTTGCTAAAGCTTATAGTTAGGGCTGGATCAGGTGACCCTGAACCATCCTTTAGTTATGCTGCTATAGACTTAGACTGCTGGGGGGTTCCCATGATGCACTGAGTGTTTCTTTCTCTTTTTGCTCTGTATGCACCACTCTGCATTTAATCATTAGTGATTGATCTCTGCTCCCCTCCACAGCATGTCTTTTTCCTGGTTCTCTCCCTCAGCCCCAACCAGTCCCAGCAGAAGACTGCCCCTCCCTGAGCCTGGTTCTGCTGGAGGTTTCTTCCTGTTAAAAGGGAGTTTTTCCTTCCCACTGTCGCCAAGTGCTTGCTCACAGGGGGTCGTTTTGACCGTTGGGGTTTTTACGTAATTATTGTATGGCCTTGCCTTACAATATAAAGCGCCTTGGGGCAACTGTTTGTTGTGATTTGGCGCTATATAAATACAATTGATTGATTAATATATTCAACACCTCTCTGTCCCAAGCCAGAGTTCCGCCGTGCCTCAAGACATCAAGGATAATCCCTGTGGCAAAGACCTCTGCACCATCCTGCCTCAACAACTTCAGGCCAGTTGCACTCACCCCCATCACCACAAAGTGCTTTGAGAGGCTGGTGATGAGGCACCTGAAGCAGACCATCGATATGACTGCAGATGAGCACCAGTACGTGTACAGGCAAAACCGCTCCACAGCTGATGCCATCTCCACCGTGGTGCACCAGGCCCTCTCCCACACAGAGAAAAGGACTCCTATGCAAGGCTGCTGTTCCTGGACTTCACTTCTGCGTTCAACACCATCATCCCACAGAAACTGGTCTCCAAGCTGGCTGAACTAGGAGTCCCCTCAGCACTATGCAACTGGATCCTGGACTTCCTGACTGGGAGGACACAGAGTGTCAGGATCAACACTACCTCATCCTCCACCATCATCCTGAACACTGGCTGATCACTGATGAAATTTGGTATAGTTTTTTGGATTGTTTGCTATGTAGAATCTGTGATAGATTGATCATTTCAATGCCTTTGTTGTAAAACGGAATTTTCAAGAAAGATTTATTATTATCTTTGGATATATTAGTTTTTTTTCTGTTTTATGTAAACCTAACCTAAAGCTAGCTAAATCTTTTATGACAAGAGGAATATAAATAGGTAATTTTTGTTCTATAAGTATTGTATTTGCTAAAGCTATTAGGATGCCAAGTTTTTGTTGTAAAACTGAAAAAAATAATGTGATAAATTCATGTACTAACCCAGATCTATTGTGATTGTTAACTAGTTCTCTTAATCTAAGTTCTAAATCTGTCTTTCTAGTTGTATGTTGTCTACTGCGCTTACCTGATCATTTTTTGTTAAAGTATGTCCATATTACAATATTTTCAATATCTTTTTAAGAAACATTACCTAGTTTTTGACATTGTCATTAAGTCCGTATGGATAAATTGTGGCTAGTTCCATGTACTAGTATTCCTCCCTTTGTAATTGTTTTGAAACTAAGCTCAGGCATTCACCCTCTTCCAAAAATACTTCCTCTATAGGTATTACATCTATGTCATCTACACTATGACCATATAAGCAAAAGTATTGGTATAAAAATAAATCAGACATTTTGTTAAGCCTCTGTCTATGGTTGTTCATTCTACTCCTAAGGGTTTGGCTAGTTTCTCCTACGTATTGGATACCACATTTTTTGCAGCTAATCAAGTAAATTATATTTTTTGTACTGCATGTCATTTCTGTTTCACGTGAGCTAACATTGTACTGTCTACCTGTGGTGTTACTACTGAAGTTATTCCCTTCTACTATGTATTTGCAAGTTTTACATCTACCGCATTTACTAACTTTAGTGTCCTGTGTAGCATCAATCACATCCCTTCCTACCAAAGTAGGGTTTGGGGATGTAACATCTTAATCACAGGACGAGTTGGAAATAAGAGGTCTACCCTTGTTTAAGGGACTAGGGTATGAGTCCATCACCTTGGTTTGGCGGACTAGTAACCGCCCCCTCTTATACACTCTTGTATGTAGCCATCATAATATTTTAACCTTTGCTTAAGGAACTAGGTAAATCACCTTGGTTTTTAGGGCTAGTGATCACCCCCTCTAATAAGTAGGTAACATTATATTTTAACTTACGTTTAAGGGATAGGGTAAGAGTCTATTACCTTATTTTGTCAGACTAGGGACTACCCCCATTTATACGTAATTATTGTATCAGAAAAGGTTTTGAAATATTTATAGTAGGTAGAAAAAACTGAGTAAATTAGTTGTCAGACTAGCTAAGAATAAGTTACGCAATGTACAAACAATCTATGGAACATATACAAAGATTACCAGGCATGAATGTATATATACCACAAATAACTTTTGTCCAGAGTTCATTTATTTGAAAATGTTTTTTTTTTCATTTGCCTGCAACATCACTGTTTGTGTACTTTCAACTGCAATCATCCATGAAAGCATATGGAGTGCTATGGAATTCTCCTCTCACTACCCATCCTTTGCACTCCATTTTATACAATAAAGGATGAAAAAGAGGTCGGGTCTCCTGAATATATTCACTTTTCTGAGACACCACCTATAAAACCCTTCCCATTACACTTGTATGGTCTAGTGAAGTGGAGCACTACATCGGATGTGATTCACTGGATTGGGAAAAGATCTCATCCTCAATTACCTTTACTTCTAAAAACCCAGACCATCAACAAATCCATTTCAACTACCTTCAAAGGACTTACCTCACTCCAAGAAGAAACTTTCTCTTGAAATGTTTAACATCTCCAATCTGTACTCTGTGCTCAGACAGATTTATAGGCTCATACATGCACATGTACTGGGAACGTAAAGATGTGAGGCGTTTTTGGGGTGAGCTCTGTGCTGCTCTTTCTTTGTACTGGATGTCACTGTAACATGTTCTCCCATTGTGTTACTTCTGAATGATACCACTTCGCTAGACTTAACATCAATGCTGGCAAAACGATGCTGGCTTTACTCTGGAAACCTCTGCACGTGGTTACTAAGCCCCATTATATAATGGGTGAGTGGATCCTTGTCATTTGATTGGTACTTTGTACAAGTAGTACACGTGTGCACAAGCGCAGACCCGGTTGTGTGTGTGTGTGCGCGCAGGGGTACAACGACACAATGATTTGATTGCGCTAACTGATGCTACTAATTCTTGTAACACACACATACATATACACACACAAAATCCACTCTGCTGTAAGCTGTCTGGATACATGAAAAGCTGTTCAGATGAAACGCTGACGTGATTTTTTGGCTGGACTGAGGAACTACGCAAAGTCTTTTTTTTAATGGAAGTACAAAGTCAGTGCACAGCATCACTGGACTACAGGTCATAATTTGGACTGTAGCAGTAGTGGAACACCAAAATGTAGTCCCTTTCTGTTGTTTATAAATGAATAAAATATCAAATGACAAGGATCTATTTTGGATGTTATATAAAACAAATAATGAATGTTTTTACATTCTTTCAATGGAACGAATATTTAATTCGGTGAAAGCTGGAACAAAGCTGGAACAACTTTCACCTCATGAAATATTTGTACCATTGAACTCATAAACATTCAGTATTTGTATAATATTGCTGTTGCGACGGGCTGCAGCAAGCGAGAGCACAGCGCACACATTGACAGGCTGTCCCAGGTGAATGGACTGTCAGATCATGTGATGTGACATTCAGATCACCCGATCTGAATGTCACGTTTGTCTGACAGGACACACGTGTCCTGTGAGCGGCGTGTCGCAGGACTATGGCACATGGCAAGCCAACCATGCCACAAATACACCACTCCAGTCGCTGTCCACCTGACCACTGTGTACTGCAACTGCTGATGAACACGCAATGCATGTGTGGGCGGGCACTCATGCCCTCATGACGAGTACCAGCCAGTGTCTGAGCGCGCGGCACGGTGTGAAGCCAGCCGGGCAGGCTGATGTCACTGTAGCTTACATGACAGACAGAAAGAGTGGAGAATAAATAAAACAAATAAGGGTAAAGGCGTGAACTCATTCATGTGTGATTGCTTTGCTCATATGCTTTGCTGTGGACATACGGCTCCTGTGAGCTGACTGATGACTGTTAGCTGGACCTGACTGTGCACACAAGGTGTTAAATTAAAAACACAGACATCAGACAGATGCAGGACAAAAAAAAAATACATACATAAAATAAAAATCACAGATTAAAAGAACAGAGTGAGCTGTTTTTTTTCCTGTGGGCTGACCACATCCGCAGCCAAAGGTGGGCGTGTCCCTGCAACTGGCAGATGTTCAGATATCTGTGCTCACCAGTCACAGCTGGGGAACACCTGTAGTAGCTTGTAGAATATGACCTCACATAACTTTACCATGAGGTGCAGATGTTGGCATGCTGTCCTCTCGTGGAAACAAATTAAAACACATATCGCTTCAGCTAACCACCGTGTCATCGCACTGCAACACTGGTGAATATCGTGCCATGCAGAAAATCACAGCAAGGTGCATCTATCTGTGGGATTTCTCCACATTGTAAAATTAAAACACATATCACATTTGCAACGCAGCCATCAGTGGATGACTGCGCGTTGGACACGCCATACTGGCTGATGTATTCATGACACAAAAGCCTGGCTGATGTCTTCATGAGACGAGTGCATCAGGTAATTCATTTAAAGCTTATAATTGATTTTAGACGTAACTAAGGGTTTGCTATAGACAGCATTATTCATGGGAAAGCTGTAGAAAAAGTTCCTGCATATAAATATCTGGGCACTTTTTTTGATGAGAAGTTGAGATTTGACGTAAATTTGGCAGACATTGTGAAGCGAGGGCAACAGAGAGTGTACCTCCTTCGCAAATTGAAGTCCTTCTCTGTCAGTTCTGTTATTATGGGTCGTTTTTATCAGTCCTTTATTGAAAGTCTTTTATGTTTTTCTTTCATCTGCTGGTTTCCTAGCCTGGCACTGAAAGATAAAAGTAGCTTGCATAGTATCACAAAGACATGTTCAAAGATCATTGTAAAGATCGATGTATGGGTATGTGGATGTAGTATGTTGCACATTTTATGTGGATGTAGTATGTTTTTTTTTGTTGTTGTTTTTTTGTGATGTGCCGGTATGCAGTCTGCTGAAATTAATTGCCCCTGGTGGGATGAATAAAGTTGTCTAAGTCTAAGTCTAAAAGGAAGAACAGTAATCTCCGTCTTTTCATTACTTCCTGGTGTACATCTAGGCGGAGGCTAAGTCCTGTAGTACTGTTTATAACAGGAATTAAGTATTATAAATTGTGGTGTTTTTTTCTTTTGCTCCGCTGCTGTGTGTACGACTTTCCACGTGCTCACACTGTGTTGGTGCGCATGAACACGAGTGTGCATGAAACCATTGCCACAGTATCATGCATGCCTGTCCGGCCGTGCTTCCCTCCTGACAGCAGGTGAAATGTTTCGCGGTTCCCCATGTATTTTATTTTATTTTTTTGTGGATTTTTGTCCACTTTCGCCCGCAGCTGGTCTGCTCTGTGTAAGCCTGATCCCGTCAGATCTCAGAAGCTAAGCAGTGCAGGACCTGGTTAGTACTTGGATTGGAGACCTCTTTGGAATACCAGCGGCTGTGTGTGTTTCTCCAGGTAACACTGGAGTTGCATCAGGAAGGGCATCCGGCGTAAAACCTGTGCCAAATATCAGTGCGGATCTGGTTGTATCCACTGTGGCGACCCCGAACACAAAAACGGGAGCAGCCAAATGGACAACCTTTCTCCACTTTCGCCCAATTTCATATTTTGTGGGAAGGGCCCTTACTGAAGCTCACGGTCTCTTCTCCTTTTTGTGTGAACCTGTTCATCCCCTGTTCTTTGAAGACATGGTGTCACTGTCTTGCTTCAGTACAGTAATACACACAAGTACGAATTGATTATGGAAGTACATAAGAGACAGTAAACTGTAAAAAAAAAAACTTGTTACATCAGAGACATTTAAACCTTTGCTTGCTGGTGTCTCTGACGTCTTGATGAGGATGTAGGACAGTTGTTTCTACAGTATATGGTAAAAGACCTTTGAACTTGTTTTTTCCTGGCATTGTCATTTCTATTTTTTATAGTAGTTTGCAAGTACTAAACAGTTTAGCCGGAAGAGTAGATCAGAAGATGAAAGTAGGTCAGGCAGAATTTTCTTCTGAAAGTAAGTTTGTTTGGTGACAGTAATCGTTTTGTTTTTTTGCTTTTTTCAAACGATAAATATGTAAAATAAGACATCGAAAATATGTCTGTGATGTAATTATGTAGCAAGTGGAGAGTATTTTTAGATCATTCTGAATGTTTTGCAATGCCCAGGCACGCACGCGCGCACACACACACACACACACACACACACACACACTGGGAACAACTAGGAGGTTCAGGATCTTACTTCAGAGCATGTTGATGATGGTAATGAGAGTGAGGTTGATGCCGTACCTTCACCTTCCCCACTCTTCCAGTCCAGATGGGGGATCAAACCTATGACCCTGTGCACAAGCTGACTTCTCTAAACGTAAGGCCTCCACTTCACCACAAAAACCAGCAGGTGTTTTAGTAGAATTTAAACCTCTGCAACAGCTGAGGACTCCTTGTTAAAACATGTCAAGGTTCTGACAGCTTAACGACTTTGTCTTTGGGTGACTTATTGTTCTGACTGTGTGGGTGAGCAGTTACATTTCATCATCTTCCAGTTTTTTTGTGGTGTGCCAGCATGCTGAACTGAGCTGTGTGAGCTGCACATCATAAGTGCTGTTTGCTGTTAATTGTTGCACCAAAGGTTGCTCTGCATGATGCTCATCTAAATCGCAGTGGAGCAGTGGGACATTAAAAGGCATATTTGTCACTGTCAGGATCTGAGCAGGCATCTGATTGCACAGCTGATTGGAGAAGATGGCAGACCCCCAACCCATGCCATCCTCTGCCCTCCCCCCTTTTACTCCTTGTTCTCTCTGGTCAGAAGAAGAGACATGCCCAGCTCGCCACAATTTCTCTTATACTCACTCGACTGGTAAGCACTGAAAGCCGAGATAGGCATGGCCCAACTTGTCCTTTAACACTCCGAAACGGAGGTGTTCCTTTGTCTCGCTTCATCAGCGAATCGGTTGTGACGCGCGAAGCCTCCACGCGGCTTTCCATGACAAATCTCTTGTTAAAAGTGAAATCTGCCGGAAAATGGCTGATGTCCAGCTCTTGTTATAACCAGAGAAACTGCACACGATGGTCCCCGGCTCCACACAGCCATCTGTTTAGAAATGATGTGGTGGTTTCTTGCCTCTTGATGGCGGCTCAGAGCGCGGCGCACTGTGCACCATTGTGGGCTGTCCTTAAAGCTGTAGTAACACTCCTTATTCTCTGTGAACCCGTAACATTTTCACCGAAAGCCAAATAAATTTTTCGAATGGTTTCCAGCTGCCTGTGTCTAACAGTTTCTGAAAAAATTCTGATGGAAAAAAAAGCCCAAATCATTCCGCCATTTACTCGCAATGAAATAACGACGAGAGGGGTGGAGCAGTGCTCACTCAAAGCCTGCCCACAGGCAAATGACGCAACCGACAGGCGTGGAAAAAGTCCACGCATGCGCACGAAGGTTCAAGCTTGGCTGACGTACAAACATATGAATCAAATCCATATAGTTTTTGAAAAAAATAAAAAGGTACGATACTTTTCTAACAGACCTCATAAAAGATAAACCGATAACTTTCCGTATTTGATTGCAGTACTGTTCAGTTCTTGGGTCACTGGTTAATAAAACAGTAAAAAATTTCATTGGTATGGGAATCTGGTTAAAATACTAAGAGTAATTCATTTCAAATAATTTATTTTATACAGTCATTTCAGTTGTAAGTTATACATATCCCGTAATCCTTTATTATGTTTGGTACATGACGGTCATTAAAACTGAGCATGTGCAGTTGCGCTCTTATCTTTGTAAAGTGTGATCAGTCTCGTCACTTATCATCAACCCTCATCAGGAGCACACAGCCCATCGGTATGTAGCAACTTATAAACTGTGAAATGTGTACTGAAAGCTACCAGTTGCTAATGTACTTTGCTTTAGACGCAATTTAAAGCACAGTTAGTTTGTAATTATTTACTTTACTGTGCTATGTCTGTGTAGCATGAAAGAAAGTTGGTTAAATTGCATCACGTGTGGTGCGTGGCATGAGAGGAGTGTGTACTCGGTTAGCCATATTAGCTGCAGCCAAAACTGTGTGTTTGGTGATTATCAAGCCAAATAATGTAGCGGACGATAGCGTGGTAGGCTTTAAAGGAGTCGTGCTAGTCTAAAGGGCTGTCACCTGAGCATCAAATGGGTTTATGCACTGTGCCAGTCGGAGCGTGGGGGAGCTCTGCTCTGCGCAAGCGTGTTCAACACTATGCATGATGGGAAATGTAGTCTGCAGGGCCTACTGCGTTAGTGGGAGATTAGAAAACCAGGGAATATAGATTGGATGGGGTTTATAAGAATAATTATAAGTATACAAGTATGAAAAATTAGAAATAAAGGTCATATTATTTGTAGCTAAATAGTATAATGTATTGTTTAATTGAAATGATGTTGCATTATATTCAATGAATATAGAATTGTAAATTTTGTTCATTTCTGTGTGTTTTCAGGTTGATGACCTGTGGTCTGTTCTGTTTGAAATTCCTGTGGCGAAGTGGAGTCTTGCTCCTGGGCTAGGGTTTTTTGTTTGTTTATCCTAATTAAAAACACACTATAATTTAATTCCAGTTTTAAAAGAAGGACCGACAACGCCACCCAGGGATATGGCCCTGGGACCAATCAAAGCCCAATCCATAACAGGAGGCTGCGCAAGGTACGGGAAACAGAGAGGTGTACTGATCACAAGGTATATTTATTTTTATCAAGTTAGCTTAAAAATACAAATAAAACATTACAAATCTCGCAGTACTGCTTTTCACATTCACCTATATTACACAGCATTGTCTCATTCAATTTTAACCAGATCTTATATTGCGCTTAACTTAATTAAATTATTCAGCTTTCCATCAATATCCTATTGCACTTAACCGAGTTAAATTATTCAGCTTCAACCGAATTAATGTG
This sequence comes from Thalassophryne amazonica, assembly GCF_902500255.1. Classification (NCBI taxonomy): domain Eukaryota; kingdom Metazoa; phylum Chordata; class Actinopteri; order Batrachoidiformes; family Batrachoididae; genus Thalassophryne; species Thalassophryne amazonica. The sequence goes on from NC_047109.1 coordinate 21,917,091, forward strand.
GGTGAGCAAGGGTCCAACTCAGACAAAAGAAACCAAATTAAAACAAAAAAAAACACTGCAAACCAAAGCATTAACAGCAAACCAAACAAAAAAAAAAAAACACAACCAAACATGCATCAAACTCAGCTGAGGAGGAATACCCCTCACCCACCACATACATCAATCACAGCAGGTGAAATCAATCCCATGTAGTGCGCCAACAGCACCCGCAGAGGGCAGAAGGAGGAGGAAAGAGCCCACAACACTCAGGCTCTAAAGAAGAATTTGACATTAGCTGTGACACAGCATACAAACCAGCCAAACCATGAACAAACTACCACAGGGAGAGAGCCCCTGAGCCCACGACACGTGCCCGACAACCACGCACTCCCAACAACCAGAAATCAAACAAACACTCTAGCCAGGCTGCTGCCCTGAACCCGAGACACATGCAATTTAAATAACGCCAATGTCAACCGAGGCTACAGAAAAGCACAAAACTAACCTGTAAGAATGACTGGAACCCTCAGAGTCTAATCCAATGTGGCCAAACAATTTGGCACAGAACCTGCAGCACGCCGCCACCACAAGCCCACTCCAGGTGGTATATCTCTGTGAGCGCGCCCTGCGCGCTTTAAAGACCCCAGTTGGCGCCGCCCACCTTCACCTTAAAGGTATACCATACACAACATGCCACATTCTACCCCCCCTTTCTTTGTCGACGTCCCGATGACACAACCAAAAAAAAAATTACCTATTGAATGCCCCGGGGGAAGATGATGGACATTGGAATGTGTGTCCGGCAGTCGCACGAGTAGTGCGACGCAATACTGGACGACTAGCACTTGATAAAGTCGCCGGTATAAGTCTGTTACCATCATCTCCTGCAGGCATACTCTCTGTTGGAACAATAACAGGATCACTGGAGGAACAAGGATCAGATGGAACAGAATTACTGGAGAGCCAAGACGCCAAAGGAGCCACCACCCAGACATCACAGTCTCCAGAAGACTCACTATCCGAGCGCACATGAGAAACGGGTTCAACTCTTTGGGGTCCAATCATAAGGCCAGGCGCAACCTGAGCCTTCAGCATGTCCCAATGTACATTACAAGAGGCATGCAAATCGGAGATCGGCGCAACAGTATAAATCGACTATCCCCAATGGGGGTCTTCAAAACTTGAAACAAGCAAGGGCGCCAGATGTCCTGGATTTTATGATGCCCCTTATAGCTATGGTCTCGAAGGTAACCAGCTGGCCAACCTGCAAAGGTGCCTCCCTAACCCGATGGTCATACCTTTCCTTCCTACGGCCAGCACTCATAGCCAATCTCTTGCGGGAACCAGTAAAAGCCACTCTGAGCCTTGAACAATGCTCAGCAACCCAATTCTGCACTGTCCCAGGGAGGGGATCGGGCACCTGTCCCAGAACAAAATCAACTGGATAGATTGGGCTCTCGCTCAAACATCAAGAAAAAGGAGAGTTCCCCTGTACTCTGGTGAGGCGTGGTGTTATATGAAAAGAGCACATGAGGGAGACAAGATGCCCAGTCCTGTTTCCAGGACAGTGGAAGAGCCCTAAGAAGGTTGTGTAGAGTACGGTTGAACTGCTCACATTGACCATTCATGGCAGGATGGTATGCTGAGGTCCGGGACTTATTCACCCCATACAAATGGCAGAGCTGCTGTAGAATGGCACCCTCAAAACATCGCCCCTGATCTGAATAGATGCGACTTGGCACCCCAAATTTATAGAACCACTCCCGGGTGATCACTTGGGCGACAGTAGAAGCCCGTTGATCCCAAGTGGGAACAGCCATGGTGTACTTAGTAAATACATCCGTCATGACAAGAACATTCTCGATGCCACTACGGGTCAGTTTCCAGCAGTGTAAATCAATAGCCACTATCTCATTAGGGCTGGGAAGCAAGCAGATGCCCCATATAACTATGAGGTACTGGTGCAGAATCTTTAGCCACTTGACACCTTTCGCACTGTTGCACCCAGGACTTAATGTCAGAGAACATCCCAGGCCAGAAGCATCGTTGATGCACCAGTTCAGCAGTCCTCTCAATACCCTGGTGGCTGTGCTCCTGATGGAGCCTGCTCAAGGACCTGTTCCCTGAGTACTGCTGGCAGGAGCAGTTGAAGACTTCTTGCCCCCCATCAGACCGTAAAAGCTGACGATACAATACTCCTTCTTGTTCAACAAGAAGATCCCACTGCTGAAGGAGACACAATGTCTGCCTAGGAAGGCCACGATGCTCTTCTAACGAGGGTCCGTGCACGTCTCCACCAAAAGACCAAAATCTCCTTCAAACAAGGATCATCTTCCTGCAAAGCACCAATTTCAGGCAGAGACCGCTCTGGTAGGGCACTAACCAAAGATGGCGGGCAAGATGTGGAGCTGCAAGTTGCCTGAAAAGCCAGTGGAACAGAGCTGCCTGGAAGCGCACTAGCAGCCAGCTCAGAAGATGTAAGATACTGCCTGGACAATGCATCTGCATTGCATTGCTGCGACCAGATCTATACTTTATTTCAAAATCAAACGCAGCCAGTTGGGCAGCCCACCTATGCTCAAGAGCTCCAAGCTTTTGCGGACTGAAGGTAGCTTAAGGGGTTGTTATCTGTAAAGACCTGGCACTTCTGGCCAGCAAGTACTCCCCGAACTTTTCGGTCATGGCCCACTTGAGCGCTATAACAGTTCCAATTTCATGGAACTATAGTTGGTCATATTGCGCTCAGTGGGCCGAAGACCGCGACTGGCATAGGCGACCGGCCTAATGCCACCCTCAGTCTCTTGCGACAGCCAGCCCCAAGACCACTGTAGCTTGCATCAGTCTCCAAGATAAAAGGTTTGGAGAAATCTGCATATGCAAGCACTGGGGCTGAGACCAGCTTAGCCTTCAAGGCTTCAAAGCCCTCCTCACACTGGGAGGTCCAACCCTCAACCAGGGGCTTCCCAGACCCCTCTTGTGCTTTGTTCCAGCAACGTCCGCCAACCAGCCTATGCAGCGGGCAGCCAATTTGGCGAAACCCTCTACAAATCTTCCATAATAACTAGCAAACCCAAGAAAAGAACGCAACTCTGTGACATGTTGAGGCCGCTTCCATGTGGCCACTGCCTCGATCTTGGAGGGGTCAGTAGAGACACCCTCCTGGGAATCACATGTCCCAAATATTTAACTTTTGGCTGGAAAAAGGAACACTTTTCTAGCTTGGCCTTCAAGCCTTCCCGGTGGAGACGTTCCAAAACCAGTTGCAGCCTCTCCAGGTGCTGTGGCAGGTTGGAAGAGTACACAACAATGTCGTCAAGATATAACAACGACAGACATTGTTGATCACCAAACAGCCTCTGCATTAACCGCTGGAATGTGCTTGGAGCATTGCACAAGCCAAAGGGCATCCGATTGAACTCGAAGAGGCCAAAAGGTGTACAAAAGGCCGTCTTTGGCTTGTCCTGCTCCGCTACAGGGACCTGATTATATCCACTGGCCAGATCGATAGTAGAAAACCAGCAGGCACCAGACAGCGCATTGAGGACTCTCCTCGATGCGTGGCAAGGGAAAGGCGTCCTTCCTGGTCCTTAGCGTTAAGAAGGCGATAGTCCCACGCAAAGGCGAAGACCACCATCCCTCTCTTACGGACCAAGAGGATAGGAGAAGCATATGGACTGCTACTTTCCCTTATCACATGCACGTCGAGGAGTTTGGATTAATATGGGCCTTCCACAGCCTCATATTCCAAAGGTGGAAGAGACGACTAGCAGTTGCCAACACGGACATCATCCAGCAACAAGGGAATCTCATGGTGTGACCAAACTGGTACACCCAAGGTCCCCTTCGTGAGCAGAGAACACAGTACTATACCTTGTGACAACAACATTCGAACCTCTCCTCTTGAGCTGTAGAAGTTAAGTGCAGACAAATCCACTGCCTTCCACCCACACTTTTCAGACATGTCAGCCTACATGGGCAGCCACTGTGCTGTCCCCCGGATGATCTCCGTTCACCCCTGCTGGCAGGGACGTTACGACCTCAGGCCCTGCTAAGTGTGTCCAAGAGGCTGATACGAGGAGGTGAGGATACAGTAAAACATCAGTCAACCCAACATTAACCACCGGGATGTAAACTGTACCTCTGTTAACACGCACTAAACAGGGAGAAGTGAGAAGACCAGCTGGAAGACCTGATTCTGATGGCTCAAAAAGAACTGCCTGGCCAGCAAAGTGGCTGAGGGCAAGTGCCGGCAACCAACTTCATAGTGCCACCCGATATTCGCACAGCTCGTGGACCCCCGCGTTTTTACCAGTCCGACTGATGCAGTTGGCTCACAAGCCTCTGCCCAATGATACTTCTGTAAGGCCTCCATGACGGGACCTGGAGCCTCTGCAACCACTGGAAGTTCAAAAAGAAGAACCATGGGTGTAAAAAAGCTTCTCGATAGCAACAACGAATTATATTCATTCCTAAAATACCAGGCACTGGCAGTCTTGCAACCGGGGAATCCTTTACAACAAGTATTCCACAGTGAGTTAGCACTTTGTTGCACAGAACCACGTCCAGTTCTAGATAGCCAATATATAGAATCTTGAGCCCATTGGCGGCCCTCAACTGCAAACAGTGACAGGCCTGCAGACGGTCTGTGCCCCAAGGCCTCAAAATGTTCTCTGAAAAAAACTCTCCGTAATAGTTGGCACCATAGATCCAGTGGTCCAACAAACATGGAACTTTATTCCACCCATGCCAACCTTAATGGTCGGACAAGACGACATTAAGCCTGAAAAATTGCCTACCATTGAGACCCTAAACACCCTACCTGAACTCTGGCTCCCCAGTGCAGTGGGCGCTAGTTTCCCTGTGGCTCAGAAGCTTGAGGAGGCCTAGAGGAAGGGTTTACTTGGTTGCGAAATGTACCTTCTCTCCATCACACTCCTTGCATAATGGCCAGATTGATTACATCTCCGGCATATGATACTACTACGAGGAAGCCTACCACTTTGCCGGCAATGCCTGGAGAGAAGCCACAGTCTGAGTGAGCTGATTCAGTTGTTCCTGCTGGCTCTTAAGCAGCTCCAGGACTTCACTCAGTCCTGGTGCTGGCAAGGAGGGAGATAGAGCATTACCTCTAACCTCAAACTGAAGACCATAGGATGGATGGGAGGGAAAAGCTATGCTCACTGATGAACATGGAGGAAGCCCCTCCCTTTCCCACACAAGGGCCTCTGCACGTACCTGCAGTAGAGTAGCAGTTGGACTTCTCGCGGACAAACCACTTTAACTCCCTACGCAGAGCTTTGTCACTACGTGCTCGACAAACTGATCTCGAAGAAGAATTGCTGGCATTTGGCACACCACCAGGAGTACTCTGTTTCGACCTTCACCATAAGCGACATTAGAGCCTAATGAAACTCTTGTAAAGTTTCCCCATCCTTGTTGTTGTCTGGAGAAAACAGCTTGCTGTAAAGTGACATATGGCCTCTGTACAGCCATAACAGTTCCAAAGGAATTTGCAAAATCCGAGCTGGATCCCCTCCCAGATCCTCTAAGGGACTGGAACTTTATCTCACTCTTAGGCCTCACCTTCCAAGATGATCGAACATGAATAGCGCCTCGTCCCTGGATAGCAAGGCTGACGCTGCACGCATACAAGCTTGAACCTCCTCTGTCCATTCATCCATTGTTATACCAGTTCTACCACTGAACAGAGGACACTTACGATCACGGGGCATAACAATCACCCGCTCTATGGACGCAGATGGAATCACTGAAGAAGCACTGGCAGCAGGAGTGCCTGGAGCCTGGACAGCTCCGCTAGGCCCAGTCTGGGCCCCCTCCTGGAGAAGTCGCTCATTGTCTGCTTTAAGCTGAGACAGTTGCTCTCTGAGCCATTGGAGCTCCTCCTCCATACTGCTGCAAGTACACACACACCGACCTCAACGGCAAGGGAGAAAAGGGAAGAAAAAAAAAAAAAAAAAAAAGTTCTACCAACCTCAAGTTTGGGTCCTAAAAAGAATACCGTTGCTTCGTCCAACTGTGCCTATCCACAACAAAATTACATAGAAACAGTACAAACAAGAATCACAGTTCATAAATACTACCACAGTGATCACACCTCTACATCATTTCCATCCTGCCGACAACGCCAAGTGTGGCGAAGTGGAGTCTCGCTCCTGGGCTAGGGTTATTTGTTTGTTTATCCTAATTAAAAACACACTATAATTTAATTCCAGTTTAAAAAAGGACCAACAACACCACCCAGGGATATGGCCCTGGGACCAATCAAAGCCCAATCCGTAACAGGAGGCTCCGCAAGGTACGGGAAACAGAGAGGTGTACTGATCACAAGGTATATTTATTTTTATCAAGTTAGCTTAAAAATACAAAAAAAACATTACAAATCTCGCAGTACTGCTTTTCACATTAACCTTATATTACACAGCATTGTCTCATTCAATTTAACCAGATCTTATATTGCGCTTAACTGAATTAAATTATTCAGCTTTCCATCAATATCCTATTGCACTTAACCGAGTTAAATTATTCAGCTTCAACCGAATTAATGTGGGTGAGCAAGGGTCCAACTCAGACAAAAGAAACCAAATTAATACAAAAAAAAACCCCACTGCAAACCAAAGCATTAACAGCAAACCAAACAAACAAATAAAAAAAAAACACAACCAAACATGCATCAAACTCAGCTGAGGAGGAATAACCCCTCACCCCACCACATCAATCACAGCAGGTGAATCAATCCCGTGTAGTGCGCCAACAGCCCCGCAGAGGGCAGAAGGAGGAGGAAAGAGCCCACAAAAACTCCAAAATTTCCTGTATATTCATTTTGTAAATTGGTTTGTCCATTGTGTTGTTAGCATGGCCCAAGCTGAGGGTCACCCTTTGAGTCTGGTCTGCTTGAGGATTCTTCCTCAAATCATCAGAGGGAGTTTTTCCTTACCACTTTCGCCTGTGTGCCTGCTCTGGGGGTTGGTAAAGTTAAACCTTACTTGTGTGAAGCGCCTTCAGGCGACTTTGTTGTGATTTGGTGCTATATAATTGAAAATAAAAAATGTAAAATTGCAATAAAAACATATCAGTCTTCATCCTCATCTTCTTCCAGGTCTTTTTCTTCCACTTTTCCCTCAGGAAAGGGAGATTAATTTATGATTTTGTTAGGTGAGTGCTGTGGCATTTAATAGTTATATAAGGCAGTAGTGATGTATTGGAGAGAAATGTCTTACCAATACTGTTAGAGTCAGAGAAATGACAATAGAAGCTACCAGTCCTTTCCACTTGCCTAAATGCTTCTAAAACCAGTCAACTATTGGGTTAATGATTGCAGAATTTTCAACCACTTCCTCAGAGAGTGTCTTTAGTCCAGTCTGGGCTGTAGTTATGGAGCCGTCAGGTGCAGTATTGTTTTGGGATAAATGCGTGACACTCTTTGGCCAAACATGTGGCATATAGCCCCCTTTTTGGCTATGACAAAGTCCAGAGCCAACTTTTTATAGCAAGCCATGAATGAGGTGGCTGTTAGTTGTTCATGTCGTCCAGTCACAGATGGTCAGATTATTCAATCTTTGCACACTGAAAAATATAATGGATGTCATTAATTTTATCTACATTTTTTGTTAATTGTACCCACCAACAGATGGTCAAATCCCGCTACAATTTGATCCACCAATTTATATTCATCAGACAACCCCCTAGGTACTCCTATGGCACCAATATAGGTGGGAGAACTGGCAATATTTCAAATGAATATCATTTAGATGTGGGCAGTACACTGACAGGTATCGTTTGGATTTTTTTTTTAATAATCAAATCCTTATCTGTCATACTCATGGTGTTCAAAGGAGCAATGAGAATGAATGAATTTCTTTCAGTACAAAAAAAAAAATCTGATTTCCCAGTTAGCGTAAAGGGTGCAAGTTGAAGCAAACACTTATTTTTTCCTCCCCCGTTCGTACCTTAGGAAATTATACTCGTCATAAGGAATACAACAAGAGCAAAGACAGACATTTGAAGATAATTACTGAACCTAAATTTGTTCAGCCCAACCAAATAAGTAATAGACAAAATCCAAAAATAATAATACAAGTTCATTAACTTAATTTTCCATACTGTAAAGAGATATATTTTGTGAGGTGGCATGTGACCTGCAGACAAGATGGCTACGTAGTGCATTACTCTTGCCCCTTCCTCCCATTTTTCTATATTAACCATTCATCTCACACTTAAAAACGTTTTGCCCCGAGTCTCCATAAGCTCCGTGTACATGATGGCTGAAGGTTTGAGAAGCAAAGCTAGGTCTAACCCTCTGAAAGATCATGAAAAGCTGGGTCATATAAGCTAGCTGTCTCGTCCATGCTAGCTACCACAATGAAAGAGCAGCAAACTTTTATTAAGGAGGAGTTTGCAAAGTTTTCAGAACAGCTGAACGGACATAAAAAAATAGCTAACGAAAAAACTCTAAGAAGCTGAAACGGACCACAAAGAACTTTTCACTCAGCTAGCTAAACCTGAGCAGTCTTTCCAAATAAATGCTGCAAACTTGAAGCAACCCATCGCACGCTGGAAGATTGTCCCACAGAGATAAACGTTTGCATTATCAACCTGCCACAAAAAGCTGAGAATGGCGACGCTGTGATCTTTATTTCATCCTTGCTCACTAAATGGTTCCACATCGTGCCGGTGGGAAAACCGAAGTGATGTGGGCTCATCACGTTGGACCAGAGCCCAGCACCAGATCCCGCTCCCTGATCTGCAAGATGCTACGTTACACAGAACGGGCCCACTAGGTGAAAGCAGCCAGAGGGGCTCGCATTGAAGTCAACGGCAAAGACGTTCGCTTTGCCGCGGACTGCAGTAATTACACCATCAAACGGTGTTGCTCATTTTCCCCAAACGATGGAGTCAGAGACAAAACTCAGCTTCATTCCGTTCCTGATTTATCCAGCCAAACCAAAGCAGTCCCACAGATCAGAAGTGCACATCTTTGGGACCCAGGCAGAGGCTGAGGAATTCCTCAGCGCCCAGACTCCACCGCCGGACTAATGAAGGAATCTGATGTCTGCACTCTGAACTCGTAACATGGGATCTCTGGGTTAGTATTGCATGGATAAATCCCAAAAGGCTCTTTTCTAGTTGAATTATTAGTAACTACAGTATTGCAGTAGATTTTCATATCTTTTGTTTAGCAAAACAATCTCAAAAACTCTAACTTTGATGGATAATTTTATTTTGCACCATGGACAATTTCAGTTGTTTTGTTCTTTTTATGACATGTTAGAATAATGTATGAGGGGATGACATTTATAATGTGTGATAGCCAGCTTTCTCAGCTCAGGTGCCCATATTGTGGGTGTTTTGTTTGTGGCTACTGCCACCTTGTTATTTGTTATGTAGATGTGAGTTCACATTTTCTGGGCGACATGGAGTTATATATCAGGATCGTCATATCTCTGATTATAATGCAGAAACACAAAACTTTGCCCAGTATTGTCTGATATACATAGCAAGCTGGAATATAAATGGCTTAAATGCTCCCGTTAAGCACTCACTGTGCCTAGATTGGCTTAAGAGACATAAGATTGACGTGGCCTTGATTGACGTGTGATAAACAACGCTTGTCAAATCGTTATTACTATACTACGGCTGCACCTGCTTTCAACTCTAAAAGCTGTGGTGCACGGATGGTGCTGAGATGTAGCCTATCCTTAAAGAAGACCTGCAATGAAATAAATGCAGTCAGATCTTTGGACCAAAAATGACTTATATTTACACATAAGATCCTTCTGAATGTAGTAAAGTAAATCTGCAAGCCCAGATCTGTCATTCAACAGAGAAATCTTCATTTAAAAATTACAAATTTACAGCTAAAATTTAGCCCTCCGCAAAACTGTCATCACATCCAGGATGCTGCCGAGACGTCAGGGAAAAGACCCTATCCCAGCATGCATTGCACGCGCCAACTGTAATTTGTGGATTTACGTCAGTTTGCATCTGCACCTTTTTCTTGTCTTATACAGAAGGATCTACTTTTTTAAAACTTCATATTGTCTTGCGGCACGTTTGGTGAGAACATATTTCTTTTAATTGTGCTTGAAAATTATTTTGGGGGACTTTTTCATACGCCCGTTTGATTGAGTGGTGTCGCATTGAAAATCTACCTTCTTTCGCCTCCGGTGTTACTGTCGCAGGATACGGATGCGGGACCCGCAAGAATCCAAGTCATTAAAAAGATATAAACCTCTCTCAGCGGCCATGGAGCTCTGCAGCTCCGATTACCGAGACGGCGCTGTGGAAAGTCTGTCCTTGCAGCAACAGGTGTCACCGGCCGCTCCGCATCAAAACAGCGAGTGTATTCTCTGGACTTTTGCCAAGTTGGCTGCACCTCCATTCAGTATACTGGGAGGTGGTGCCGGCTGCACAGCAGACACGGGGGCGATGTGAGTGGTCCGCTTCAGCGTTTACCGAGCATGCAGACTCAGTAAGCGCATCAGAGGCAGAGAGCGAGGTGTCGGGGAAGAACGTCACCCGCTGTCGATGTCGCCGCTGATCTAAGCATGCAGAGCTGAATCTCACATTCATTGCAGCTTACTTTTGGATGCTGAAACCAGGATGTGTATAACAGTAACATTACTAACAGATAAAATCAATTTCAATGCAGGATCGGACTGAAGGCGGGAGAGCTCTGTCTTCTGCCGGACGTCACTGCAATGACCTGGATGTACAAACAGTTTTCGCCGAGGGCCAAATTTTTGTGCAGATTTGTCATTTTTAAATGAAGATTTCTCAGCTGAATTACAAATTTGGGCTTACAGATTTACTTTACTGTATTCATAAGGGTCTTATAAATACATATCAGCTATTTTTTTCCTGAGATCTGACCACATTTATTTCAATGCAGGTCTACTTTAACAATATTTGGAAGATATGAAAGTGAGGAACAACAATCGTATATGGCCAGAAAATAGCATTTCAGTAAGGTATGTCTTCTATAATACATTTCAATTCTAAGGTAGAAATCTACTAGTGTATACTAAGATATATCTAGTAAGTTCCTTTGGCTGCTCCCTTGTTTGCACTCGGGGTCGCCACAGCAAATCCAAGGTGGCTCTGCATGTTGAATTGGCACAGGTTTTACGCCGGATGCCCTTCCTGATGCAACTCCACATTACATGGAGAAATGTGGCAGGGGTGGGATTTGAACCCGGAACCTTCTGAACTGAAACCAAGCAATTTAACCAGTTGGCCACCACCCCTGCATACTAAGATATATCTAAATATCTAAAAAAAAAAAAGAAGAGTAGAGTAGAGCCACTTAGGTGCCTGGTCTTGAGAACCAGGGATGGTAGGTTTCGAAAAGCTTTTTTATCCCATGGGAACTCTTCCTACCCACCCAAGCAGCTCAAGAAAATAGACAGCATGTATATACTGTAAGTGATATTTACACAATCAGGGTAATAAACATATACAAGAAATATAGTTACTACATAATATTATAGGAGTTAGCTTCTAAAACCTAAATTATAGCTAGTAGGCTAAGCTATAAATATGTTTTTTTAATATATAGAAACAGAAGCTATGATGTAATATGTTTTTGGTATCTATCTAAAGTTCACCCTGCTAGCTTACTATAGGAAGAAAAATACATACTGTATATGCAATCTAATGGAAACCCCAAATATAGATACTATCTGTGGATATCTATTAACCCTCTGGGGCTGACGCCGTTGTATAAGATGGCTAAGACCAAGCTTTACTAAATTATAAATAACTTTTGAATGATATGAGATAGAAACTTACTTTTTTTTTGCTGAAAAGTTAACTCCGCGGATTTTCGAGCCAGCCATTGGCCATCTTTGTACTCCTCATAGAGGCTGTGTGATGACGTGCGCAATGTGAGTGTCCAATCGGAAATGGTTCACCATCACATGGTTTTCCAAAATCCAATCGTAGGGCAGATTTACCTCACGTGAAAAGCCAAAGATTGTTTTCAGGAGTGATATGTTACTAGTTGGCCCGTTTGAATAGCCCCCTGGGTGCTCCAATGAGTACATACTATTACTACATACTCAGTGCGCCCTGCGCCATTACGCACAGCGATCAGTGAAAGCAGGGGCACACGGAGAGCCTCTGATGACAATCTCACGCGCTCAAACAAAGAGTGTGTAACTATCAGGATTGCTCCACTAGTTTGCATGTGAATGTTACTGGATAACTCTGTTGCTTTCTCTGCATAAAGCACTGTATGTAGCTATGTTACTATATAAACAGACGCTAAAATATAATATGTTTTAGGTTTCTATCTAAAGTTAAGATCTAAAGTTTCTAATGGAAACCCCAAACTTAGATATTATCTCTTGATATCTATTAAAAAATCTTTTAAACTGAAGAACCAATTTGTCATACAGAAACCCTTGTTTAACTAATCTACAAGTAAGTTTATGGTGTTTTGTGGAAAAACGTATTACAGATTCAACCAATTCAGACTAACTGAGAGGTGTAAACACCGTATGTAGGTTTACTCAGTATGTTACTACTCATCAGAAAGTTAAAATCATCCCGTTTGTCAAAAACTGCTGTTCTAAACTGTCTATCTATAATGCTCAATTCTATATCTAAGTATGAGAGTATGTTATTGTTTTCTGTAGTCTTTTTAAGCTCTAATTCTGATTGATAAATATTTTTAATTTCATTCTCAAAATTAGAGTTATTTAAATAAGTAGGGCATCAATGCAACAGAACGTATTACTAAAGGTTTTTGCTGACTGACTATTTGTTTAAGTTTATCTTTCAGAAATTTATATTCATAATAAAAAAGAAAAGGTTAGCTAAAGGTGGAGCACAATCTGTTCCCATAGGTATCCCTATTGTTTGTTTGAAAATCTGTTGCCAACCTCTATATAGATATTGTCTACAAGGAATTCTATATGTTCAATCATGTTTTGTTTTTTTTTTTTAAGATGGCTCCCGGTGTAGTCCTTAGTAAAAATAGTTTTAGCGGTGTTAGCAGCTCTAGTGTTCCGAGTAACACAACAAGCATAAGATACAGCTCCAAAGATTTGATCAAGCTAAACAACAACTGCCGTCATGTCCGAATCCACCCGGACCTAAAGGCAATGCTCAGCATATTGACGATCCTGAGAGCGAGTTACAGCTGGAGCTGGCTCAGACCCAAGAGGAAGCGTTGCGCACGAGGGCAAAAATGGGGAAAACGCGGAGGTCTGTTAAACAAGCTAAAAGCTAATGGCAGAAGACCGGTTATCCCGTCACTATTTCTATCCAATGTCCGTGCACTGGATAACAAAATGGACTTGCTACGACAGAGATTACATCAGCGGGACATGAGGAGCTGCAGTGTTTATGTCCTGACGGAGACGTGGCTTAACAACAACATGCCGGACTCTGTCTTCGAGCTACATGAGCGGACACTCTTCCGTGCGGACAGAGACCAGCAGCGCTCCGGTAAAACCAGAGGAGGAGGGCCATGCATCTACATTAACAAAGGTTGGTGCACAAACTGTTCTGTGGTGGAAAGACACTGCTCTGAAGCTGTAAAATATCTTACAGTAAAATGCCGCCCTCACTATCTGCCGTGGGAATTTATAGCAGTGTTTATTGTGGCCGTCTACGTCCCCCCAAGAGCTAATGCTAACGATGCTCTGAAGCAGCTACATAACTCCATCAGCTTGCATCAAAATAAACATCCAGATGCGATGTATGTAGTAACAGGGGACTTCAACCATGTAAACCTGCAATATATTCTCCCCAAATTCCACCGGCATGTAAACATCGCCACACGAGGGGAAAACACGCTGTCAAAGTGTATACAAATATATGTGGAGCTTATAGAGCAGCCCCCTGCCCCCATCTTGGCGCCTCAGACCACATCTCACTCCTCATGCTTCCTGCTTACAGTCTAGTGTCGAAAAGCAGGGACACCATCACAAAGACCATCTCTGTGTGGCCAACTGGTGCTGTCTCCATGCTTCAAGACTGCTTTGAGACCACCAACTGGCAAATGTTCAGAGCCGCTGCAACAACAGGGAGCAATGTGGACCTGGAGGAATACTCATTGACTGTGCACTGCTCCATCCGGAGCTGCATAGACAATGTGGCCACCTCCAAGACCATCACCATCAGGCCAAACCAGAAACCCTGGATGATCGGAAAGGTGCGCTCCCTGCTGAAAATTTGTGATGCTGCATTCAAAGACAGCGATGCAATAGTACTCAGAGCAGCCAGAGGGAACCTGTCAGTGGGAATAAAAAGAGCTAAGTCCACATGTGCCCTCAAGGTTCACGGCCACCTCCAATCCAACGACCCACGGAGCATGTGGAGGGGCATCAAATGCATCACGAACTACAAAAACAATGTAGCACAGTGCTCTGCAGACCCAGCGCTCCCGGACACTCTGAACACATTTTATGTGCGTTTTAAGGCGTCAACACCACCACCCCGCCCGAGTCCCTCCCTCAAAGACCCCCCAGTCAGCAACATCACTACAGCTGAGGTGAGGAACGTGCTGCAGAGGATCAACCCCTGAAAGGCCCCAGGCCCTGACGGAATACCAGGGAGGGTCCTAAAAGACTGTGCACACCAGCTGTCTGAGGTTCTGGCGGATATATATAGCATATCTCACCCATATTGGCCTCTCTTCATTGGCTTCCTGTTAATTCTAGAATAGAATTTAAAATTCTTCTTCTTACTTATAAGGTTTTGAATAATCAGGTCCCATCTTATCTTAGGGACCTCATAGTACCATATCACCCCAATAGAGCGCTTCGCTCTCAGACTGCAAGCTTACTTGTAGTTCCTAGGGTTTGTAAGAGTAGAATGGGAGGCAGAGCCTTCAGCTTTCAGGCTCCTCTCCTGTGGAACCTGCTCCCAATTCAGATCAGGGAGACAGACGCCCTCTCTGCTTTTAAGATTAGGCTTAAAACTTTCCTTTTTGCTAAAGCTTATAGTTAGGGCTGGATCAGGTGACCCTGAACCATCCTTTAGTTATGCTGCTATAGACTTAGACTGCTGGGGGGTTCCCATGATGCACTGAGTGTTTCTTTCTCTTTTTGCTCTGTATGCACCACTCTGCATTTAATCATTAGTGATTGATCTCTGCTCCCCTCCACAGCATGTCTTTTTCCTGGTTCTCTCCCTCAGCCCCAACCAGTCCCAGCAGAAGACTGCCCCTCCCTGAGCCTGGTTCTGCTGGAGGTTTCTTCCTGTTAAAAGGGAGTTTTTTCCTTCCCACTGTCGCCAAGTGCTTGCTCACAGGGGGTCGTTTTGACCGTTGGGGTTTTTACGTAATTATTGTATGGCCTTGCCTTACAATATAAAGCGCCTTGGGGCAACTGTTTGTTGTGATTTGGCGCTATATAAATACAATTGATTGATTAATATATTCAACACCTCTCTGTCCCAAGCCAGAGTTCCGCCGTGCCTCAAGACATCAAGGATAATCCCTGTGGCAAAGACCTCTGCACCATCCTGCCTCAACAACTTCAGGCCAGTTGCACTCACCCCCATCACCACAAAGTGCTTTGAGAGGCTGGTGATGAGGCACCTGAAGCAGACCATCGATATGACTGCAGATGAGCACCAGTACGTGTACAGGCAAAACCGCTCCACAGCTGATGCCATCTCCACCGTGGTGCACCAGGCCCTCTCCCACACAGAGAAAAGGACTCCTATGCAAGGCTGCTGTTCCTGGACTTCACTTCTGCGTTCAACACCATCATCCCACAGAAACTGGTCTCCAAGCTGGCTGAACTAGGAGTCCCCTCAGCACTATGCAACTGGATCCTGGACTTCCTGACTGGGAGGACACAGAGTGTCAGGATCAACACTACCTCATCCTCCACCATCATCCTGAACACTGGCTGATCACTGATGAAATTTGGTATAGTTTTTTGGATTGTTTGCTATGTAGAATCTGTGATAGATTGATCATTTCAATGCCTTTGTTGTAAAACGGAATTTTCAAGAAAGATTTATTATTATCTTTGGATATATTAGTTTTTTTTCTGTTTTATGTAAACCTAACCTAAAGCTAGCTAAATCTTTTATGACAAGAGGAATATAAATAGGTAATTTTTGTTCTATAAGTATTGTATTTGCTAAAGCTATTAGGATGCCAAGTTTTTGTTGTAAAACTGAAAAAAATAATGTGATAAATTCATGTACTAACCCAGATCTATTGTGATTGTTAACTAGTTCTCTTAATCTAAGTTCTAAATCTGTCTTTCTAGTTGTATGTTGTCTACTGCGCTTACCTGATCATTTTTTGTTAAAGTATGTCCATATTACAATATTTTCAATATCTTTTTAAGAAACATTACCTAGTTTTTGACATTGTCATTAAGTCCGTATGGATAAATTGTGGCTAGTTCCATGTACTAGTATTCCTCCCTTTGTAATTGTTTTGAAACTAAGCTCAGGCATTCACCCTCTTCCAAAAATACTTCCTCTATAGGTATTACATCTATGTCATCTACACTATGACCATATAAGCAAAAGTATTGGTATAAAAATAAATCAGACATTTTGTTAAGCCTCTGTCTATGGTTGTTCATTCTACTCCTAAGGGTTGGCTAGTTTCTCCTACGTATTGGATACCACATTTTTTGCAGCTAATCAAGTAAATTATATTTTTTGTACTGCATGTCATTTCTGTTTCACGTGAGCTAACATTGTACTGTCTACCTGTGGTGTTACTACTGAAGTTATTCCCTTCTACTATGTATTTGCAAGTTTTACATCTACCGCATTTACTAACTTTAGTGTCCTGTGTAGCATCAATCACATCCCTTCCTACCAAAGTAGGGTTTGGGGATGTAACATCTTAATCACAGGACGAGTTGGAAATAAGAGGTCTACCCTCGTTTAAGGGACTAGGGTATGAGTCCATCACCTTGGTTTGGCGGACTAGTAACCGCCCCCTCTTATACACTCTTGTATGTAGCCATCATAATATTTTAACCTTTGCTTAAGGAACTAGGTAAATCACCTTGGTTTTTAGGGCTAGTGATCACCCCCTCTAATAAGTAGGTAACATTATATTTTAACTTACGTTTAAGGGATAGGGTAAGAGTCTATTACCTTATTTTGTCAGACTAGGGACTACCCCCATTTATACGTAATTATTGTATCAGAAAAGGTTTTGAAATATTTATAGTAGGTAGAAAAAACTGAGTAAATTAGTTGTCAGACTAGCTAAGAATAAGTTACGCAATGTACAAACAATCTATGGAACATATACAAAGATTACCAGGCATGAATGTATATATACCACAAATAACTTTTGTCCAGAGTTCATTTATTTGAAAATGTTTTTTTTTTCATTTGCCTGCAACATCACTGTTTGTGTACTTTCAACTGCAATCATCCATGAAAGCATATGGAGTGCTATGGAATTCTCCTCTCACTACCCATCCTTTGCACTCCATTTTATACAATAAAGGATGAAAAAGAGGTCGGGTCTCCTGAATATATTCACTTTTCTGAGACACCACCTATAAAACCCTTCCCATTACACTTGTATGGTCTAGTGAAGTGGAGCACTACATCGGATGTGATTCACTGGATTGGGAAAAGATCTCATCCTCAATTACCTTTACTTCTAAAAACCCAGACCATCAACAAATCCATTTCAACTACCTTCAAAGGACTTACCTCACTCCAAGAAGAAACTTTCTCTTGAAATGTTTAACATCTCCAATCTGTACTCTGTGCTCAGACAGATTTATAGGCTCATACATGCACATGTACTGGGAACGTAAAGATGTGAGGCGTTTTTGGGGTGAGCTCTGTGCTGCTCTTTCTTTGTACTGGATGTCACTGTAACATGTTCTCCCATTGTGTTACTTCTGAATGATACCACTTCGCTAGACTTAACATCAATGCTGGCAAAACGATGCTGGCTTTACTCTGGAAACCTCTGCACGTGGTTACTAAGCCCCATTATATAATGGGTGAGTGGATCCTTGTCATTTGATTGGTACTTTGTACAAGTAGTACACGTGTGCACAAGCGCAGACCCGGTTGTGTGTGTGTGTGCGCGCAGGGGTACAACGACACAATGATTTGATTGCGCTAACTGATGCTACTAATTCTTGTAACACACACATACATATACACACACAAAATCCACTCTGCTGTAAGCTGTCTGGATACATGAAAAGCTGTTCAGATGAAACGCTGACGTGATTTTTTGGCTGGACTGAGGAACTACGCAAAGTCTTTTTTTTAATGGAAGTACAAAGTCAGTGCACAGCATCACTGGACTACAGGTCATAATTTGGACTGTAGCAGTAGTGGAACACCAAAATGTAAGTCCCTTTCTGTTGTTTATAAATGAATAAAATATCAAATGACAAGGATCTATTTTGGATGTTATATAAAACAAATAATGAATGTTTTTACATTCTTTCAATGGAACGAATATTTAATTCGGTGAAAGCTGGAACAAAGCTGGAACAACTTTCACCTCATGAAATATTTGTACCATTGAACTCATAAACATTCAGTATTTGTATAATATTGCTGTTGCGACGGGCTGCAGCAAGCGAGAGCACAGCGCACACATTGACAGGCTGTCCCAGGTGAATGGACTGTCAGATCATGTGATGTGACATTCAGATCACCCGATCTGAATGTCACGTTTGTCTGACAGGACACACGTGTCCTGTGAGCGGCGTGTCGCAGGACTATGGCACATGGCAAGCCAACCATGCCACAAATACACCACTCCAGTCGCTGTCCACCTGACCACTGTGTACTGCAACTGCTGATGAACACGCAATGCATGTGTGGGCGGGCACTCATGCCCTCATGACGAGTACCAGCCAGTGTCTGAGCGCGCGGCACGGTGTGAAGCCAGCCGGGCAGGCTGATGTCACTGTAGCTTACATGACAGACAGAAAGAGTGGAGAATAAATAAAACAAATAAGGGTAAAGGCGTGAACTCATTCATGTGTGATTGCTTTGCTCATATGCTTTGCTGTGGACATACGGCTCCTGTGAGCTGACTGATGACTGTTAGCTGGACCTGACTGTGCACACAAGGTGTTAAATTAAAAACACAGACATCAGACAGATGCAGGACAAAAAAAAAAATACATACATAAAATAAAAATCACAGATTAAAAGAACAGAGTGAGCTGTTTTTTTTCCTGTGGGCTGACCACATCCGCAGCCAAAGGTGGGCGTGTCCCTGCAACTGGCAGATGTTCAGATATCTGTGCTCACCAGTCACAGCTGGGGAACACCTGTAGTAGCTTGTAGAATATGACCTCACATAACTTTACCATGAGGTGCAGATGTTGGCATGCTGTCCTCTCGTGGAAACAAATTAAAAGACATATCGCTTCAGCTAACCACCGTGTCATCGCACTGCAACACTGGTGAATATCGTGCCATGCAGAAAATCACAGCAAGGTGCATCTATCTGTGGGATTTCTCCACATTGTAAAATTAAAACACATATCACATTTGCAACGCAGCCATCAGTGGATGACTGCGCGTTGGACACACCATACTGGCTGATGTATTCATGACACAAAAGCCTGGCTGATGTCTTCATGAGACGAGTGCATCAGGTAATTCATTTAAAGCTTATAATTGATTTTAGACGTAACTAAGGGTTTGCTATAGACAGCATTATTCATGGGAAAGCTGTAGAAAAAGTTCCTGCATATAAATATCTGGGCACTTTTTTTGATGAGAAGTTGAGATTTGACGTAAATTTGGCAGACATTGTGAAGCGAGGGCAACAGAGAGTGTACCTCCTTCGCAAATTGAAGTCCTTCTCTGTCAGTTCTGTTATTATGGGTCGTTTTTATCAGTCCTTTATTGAAAGTCTTTTATGTTTTTCTTTCATCTGCTGGTTTCCTAGCCTGGCACTGAAAGATAAAAGTAGCTTGCATAGTATCACAAAGACATGTTCAAAGATCATTGTAAAGATCGATGTATGGGTATGTGGATGTAGTATGTTGCACATTTTATGTGGATGTAGTATGTTTTTTTTTTGTTGTTGTTTTTTTGTGATGTGCCGGTATGCAGTCTGCTGAAATTAATTGCCCCTGGTGGGATGAATAAAGTTGTCTAAGTCTAAGTCTAAAAGGAAGAACAGTAATCTCCGTCTTTTCATTACTTCCTGGTGTACATCTAGGCGGAGGCTAAGTCCTGTAGTACTGTTTATAACAGGAATTAAGTATTATAAATTGTGGTGTGTTTTTTTCTTTTGCTCCGCTGCTGTGTGTACGACTTTCCACGTGCTCACACTGTGTTGGTGCGCATGAACACGAGTGTGCATGAAACCATTGCCACAGTATCATGCATGCCTGTCCGGCCGTGCTTCCCTCCTGACAGCAGGTGAAATGTTTCGCGGTTCCCCATGTATTTTATTTTATTTTTTTGTGGATTTTTGTCCACTTTCGCCCGCAGCTGGTCTGCTCTGTGTAAGCCTGATCCCGTCAGATCTCAGAAGCTAAGCAGTGCAGGACCTGGTTAGTACTTGGATTGGAGACCTCTTTGGAATACCAGCGGCTGTGTGTGTTTCTCCAGGTAACACTGGAGTTGCATCAGGAAGGGCATCCGGCGTAAAACCTGTGCCAAATATCAGTGCGGATCTGGTTGTATCCACTGTGGCGACCCCGAACACAAAAACGGGAGCAGCCAAATGGACAACCTTTCTCCACTTTCGCCCAATTTCATATTTTGTGGGAAGGGCCCTTACTGAAGCTCACGGTCTCTTCTCCTTTTTGTGTGAACCTGTTCATCCCCTGTTCTTTGAAGACATGGTGTCACTGTCTTGCTTCAGTACAGTAATACACACAAGTACGAATTGATTATGGAAGTACATAAGAGACAGTAAACTGTAAAAAAAAAAAACTTGTTACATCAGAGACATTTAAACCTTTGCTTGCTGGTGTCTCTGACGTCTTGATGAGGATGTAGGACAGTTGTTTCTACAGTATATGGTAAAAGACCTTTGAACTTGTTTTTTCCTGGCATTGTCATTTCTATTTTTTATAGTAGTTTGCAAGTACTAAACAGTTTAGCCGGAAGAGTAGATCAGAAGATGAAAGTAGGTCAGGCAGAATTTTCTTCTGAAAGTAAGTTTGTTTGGTGACAGTAATCGTTTTGTTTTTTTTGCTTTTTTCAAACGATAAATATGTAAAATAAGACATCGAAAATATGTCTGTGATGTAATTATGTAGCAAGTGGAGAGTATTTTTAGATCATTCTGAATGTTTTGCAATGCCCAGGCACGCACGCGCGCACACACACACACACACACACACACACACACTGGGAACAACTAGGAGGTTCAGGATCTTACTTCAGAGCATGTTGATGATGGTAATGAGAGTGAGGTTGATGCCGTACCTTCACCTTCCCCACTCTTCCAGTCCAGATGGGGGATCAAACCTATGACCCTGTGCACAAGCTGACTTCTCTAAACGTAAGGCCTCCACTTCACCGCAAAAACCAGCAGGTGTTTTAGTAGAATTTAAACCTCTGCAACAGCTGAGGACTCCTTGTTAAAACATGTCAAGGTTCTGACAGCTTAACGACTTTGTCTTTGGGTGACTTATTGTTCTGACTGTGTGGGTGAGCAGTTACATTTCATCATCTTCCAGTTTTTTTGTGGTGTGCCAGCATGCTGAACTGAGCTGTGTGAGCTGCACATCATAAGTGCTGTTTGCTGTTAATTGTTGCACCAAAGGTTGCTCTGCATGATGCTCATCTAAATCGCAGTGGAGCAGTGGGACATTAAAAGGCATATTTGTCACTGTCAGGATCTGAGCAGGCATCTGATTGCACAGCTGATTGGAGAAGATGGCAGACCCCCAACCCATGCCATCCTCTGCCCTCCCCCCTTTTACTCCTTGTTTCTCTCTGGTCAGAAGAAGAGACATGCCCAGCTCGCCACAATTTCTCTTATACTCACTCGACTGGTAAGCACTGAAAGCCGAGATAGGCATGGCCCAACTTGTCCTTTAACACTCCGAAACGGAGGTGTTCCTTTGTCTCGCTTCATCAGCGAATCGGTTGTGACGCGCGAAGCCTCCACGCGGCTTTCCATGACAAAATCTCTTGTTAAAAGTGAAATCTGCCGGAAAATGGCTGATGTCCAGCTCTTGTTATAACCAGAGAAACTGCACACGATGGTCCCGGCTCCACACAGCCATCTGTTTAGAAATGATGTGGTGGTTTCTGCCTCTTGATGGCGGCTCAGAGCGCGGCGCACTGTGCACCATTGTGGGCTGTCCTTAAAGCTGTAGTAACACTCCTTATTCTCTGTGAACCCGTAACATTTTCACCGAAAGCCAAATAAATTTTTCGAATGGTTTCCAGCTGCCTGTGTCTAACAGTTTCTGAAAAAATTCTGATGGAAAAAAAGCCCAAATCATTCCGCCATTTACTCGCAATGAAATAACGACGAGAGGGGTGGAGCAGTGCTCACTCAAAGCCTGCCCACAGGCAAATGACGCAACCGACAGGCGTGGAAAAAGTCACGCATGCGCACGAAGGTTCAAGCTTGGCTGACGTACAAACATATGAATCAAATCCATATAGTTTTTGAAAAAAATAAAAAGGTACGATACTTTTCTAACAGACCTCATAAAAGATAAACCGATAACTTTCCGTATTTGATTGCAGTACTGTTCAGTTCTTTGGGTCACTGGTTAATAAAACAGTAAAAATTTCATTGGTATGGGAATCTGGTTAAAATACTAAGAGTAATTCATTTCAAATAATTTATTTTATACAGTCATTTCAGTTGTAAGTTTATACATATCCCGTAATCCTTTATTATGTTTGGTACATGACGGTCATTAAAACTGAGCATGTGCAGTTGCGCTCTTATCTTTGTAAAGTGTTGATCAGTCTCGTCACTTATCATCAACCCATCATCAGGAGCACACAGCCCATCGGTATGTAGCAACTTATAAACTGTGAAATGTGTACTGAAAGCTACCAGTTGCTAATGTACTTTGCTTTAGACGCAATTTAAAGCACAGTTAGTTTGTAATTATTTACTTTACTGTGCTATGTCTGTGTAGCATGAAAGAAAGTTGGTTAAATTGCATCACGTGTGGTGCGTGGCATGAGAGGAGTGTGTACTCGGTTAGCCATATTAGCTGCAGCCAAAACTGTGTGTTTGGTGATTATCAAGCCAAATAATGTAGCGGACGATAGCGTGGTAGGCTTTAAAGGAGTCGTGCTAGTCTAAAGGGCTGTCACCTGAGCATCAAATGGGTTTATGCACTGTGCCAGTCGGAGCGTGGGGGAGCTCTGCTCTGCGCAAGCGTGTTCAACACTATGCATGATGGGAAATGTAGTCTGCAGGGCCTACTGCGTTAGTGGGAGATTAGAAAACCAGGGAATATAGATTGGATGGGGTTTATAAGAATAATTATAAGTATACAAGTATGAAAAATTAGAAATAAAGGTCATATTATTTGTAGCTAAATAGTATAATGTATTGTTTAATTGAAATGATGTTGCATTTATATTCAATGAATATAGAATTGTAAATTTTGTTCATTTCTGTGTGTTTTCAGGTTGATGACCTGTGGTCTGTTCTGTTTGAAATTCCTGTGGCGAAGTGGAGTCTTGCTCCTGGGCTAGGGTTTTTTGTTTGTTTATCCTAATTAAAAACACACTATAATTTAATTCCAGTTTTAAAAGAAGGACCGACAACGCCACCCAGGGATATGGCCCTGGGACCAATCAAAGCCCAATCCATAACAGGAGGCTGCGCAAGGTACGGGAAACAGAGAGGTGTACTGATCACAAGGTATATTTATTTTTATCAAGTTAGCTTAAAAATACAAATAAAACATTACAAATCTCGCAGTACTGCTTTTCACATTCACCTTATATTACACAGCATTGTCTCATTCAATTTTAACCAGATCTTATATTGCGCTTAACTTAATTAAATTATTCAGCTTTCCATCAATATCCTATTGCACTTAACCGAGTTAAATTATTCAGCTTCAACCGAATTAATGTGGGTGAGCAAGGGTCCAACTCAGACAAAAGAAACCAAATTAATACAAAAAAAAACACTGCAAACCAAAGCATTAACAGCAAACCAAACAAAAAAAAAAAACACAACCAAACATGCATCAAACTCAGCTGAGGAGGAATAACCCCTCACCCCACCACATCAATCACAGCAGGTGAAATCAATCCCATGTAGTGCGCCAACAGCACCCGCAGAGGGCAGAAGGAGGAGGAAAGAGCCCACAACAACTCAGGCTCTAAAGAAGAATTTGACATTAGCTGTGACACAGCATACAAACCAGCAAAACCATGAACAAACTTACCACAGGAGAGAGCCCCGAGCCCACGACACGTGCCCGACAACACGCACTCCCAACAACCAGAAATCAAACAAACACTCTAGCCAGGCTGCTGCCCTGAACCCGAGACACATGCAATTAAATAACGCCAATGTCAACCGAGGCTACAGAAAAGCACAAAACTAACCTGTAAGAATGACTGGAACCCTCAGAGTCTAATCCAAATGTGGCCAAACAATTTGGCACAGAACCTGCAGCACGCCGCCACCACAAGCCCACTCCAGGTGGTATATCTCTGTGAGCGCGCCCTGCGCGCTTTAAAGACCCAGTTGGCGCCGCCCACCTTCACCTT